>NC_136798.1:2308974-2921474 GCF_951216825.1 Electrona antarctica | reverse complement strand
ACGACCTGGCAGGTTTTGTTGCCATGGCATGGTTTAACCCATTTTGACCTGGGAACGATTCTACAAATGTCTTCTAAATCCTGACAGTTTTCTCGAAAAACCCATGTTTCGTCGTTCTCAAAAATGTTCATGTCAAGGACCCCCAAAAAAATATGTAATTGGCCGCCGACCCCCATCTGAAAATATGTTGTTCCAGGAACTCCCCCAGAAGCTAAGATTTGAGTTAAAAATGTTCGCTCTGAAAGACTATATATTCAAAGATTTGTGCCACATTTTCACGATCTTTCAAAAATAGCAGACCTACAAGCTCATAGCGTGCCACTCGGTGGCGCGCTATGAGCTTGTAGATCTGCTATTTTTCAATAGCTAAAGCATAACATAATGCTTACACCAAAAGGGGTTCCCGCCCAAAATGGGTTAAGAAAAGAGGAAGAATAGAACCTTTAGAAATGTATCAATGCAGTGTATGGTGCAGTTTGATTGCGACGATAAAAGCTATAATTTGGTCTACGCCATTTTTTTCTACCATGTTATAGTATACAGTGGTCTGAGGTTATTGTAAAGTGTTATCACTGGCTTGCTACAGCATCACAAATTCACTGATATGATGTTGCGCTGGTGAGTGTAGATACAGTACATGAAATATACAATACATAATTTGTTTCTTTAGCTGAATTGCCTTCAAAGACACTTCTGTGACACTTTTTACCATATTCTTCAGTGTGCAGTTGACAGATTGCATCGCTATGTTAAATAAATAAAGATTTAATAGAAATAGACGTATACAGCAAGTTATTTTCCCTCAAGTATATCTCATTCGATTATGGTTACTGTTTTTCAATTACCTGACAAACCACAAAGTTGTCAACATTCTTTATACTCCTAAAGTACAAAAGCATTATTCCACCTGATCTGTTGTACTGTTCCGCAATGTTTCTACAATATTGTCCATGGCTAACAGAAACAAACTTTATACCCCAACCCGATCGCACAGAAATATGTAAATATGTACGGAATTACATACACGACTAGAAAACCCCCAAATCCATACATATGACACTGAAATCCTCTCCATAGACAATGACGGAGGGGGCGCGCTACGAGCTTGTAGATCTGCTATTTTTGAAAAATCGTGAAAATATGGCGCAAATCTTTAAATATATATATTCTTTCTACCGAACTTGAGCCACGGGAGAGAGACGTACCACCGAGAGTTGCCGTGTCGAGCGTTGCGAAGTTCGGTAGAGCAGACTCAGCCCCGTCCGAGATGTAACCCCATATGGACCGAGTCAGTGGCGTGCACAGATAGACACTAGGGGGTGCTAGAGCACCCCCTGCCCTTTTGCCAATGTGCCCTTTTGAAAAAAAAAGAAAAAAAAAACTTTTTTTTTTCTTCTTTTTTTTTGATTTTTCAAAAATAGCAGATCTACAAGTTCATAGCGCGCCACTCGGTGGCGCGCTATGAGCTTGTAGATCTGCTATTTTTCAATAGCTAAAGCATAACATAATGCTAACACCAAAAGGGGTTCCCGCCCAAAATGGATTAAGGCAACCGGCCGGTTCCACGTGCTGCACAAGGTGCCCTTTTTTAACTTGAGCACCTGCCCCTCTAAATGTCTGTGCACGCCACTGTTGTAACCCCATATGGACCGAGTAGTAAATAATGTCAAACCCCAACTCATCCAGCCAGAACCAGCCCTGGTGAAATAGCACTTCCGTACTAGTGAAAGCCACGCCTCCGTGATATGAACAATAAGCACTTACGATATCAAACGACACTGATCATCACCTGTACGGCGTTTTTCAACCTCATGCCATCTGGACAACGATCCAGAACCTTAAGGTGGTTGTACACTGGACGCGTTTTTTCTGAAAACTGACGGAAAAACGCTGCTAAAAATCCGAAAACGCGTCCAGTGTGCAGGGACCTTTAGCGTGGAAAAAGGTCCGCTTTAGTAGGAGTTTTGTCCCCTCAGCCTGCATCGCGGCATTAAACAAACATGTTTAAGTATTGTCTTGGTGATTTGTTTTTCTGTGCTACGTGTTGTTTTGTTGTGAATGTTTTGAACAGACCCGTGAAGACGAATATCCCTTCGGGGACAATACAATTTATTATTTATTATTAATGTAGACTCTACATTAATAATAAATACATTGTAGAGCATAAGTACATCCAGATGATTAAGCACAAGGAGGTTCCACCGCGCCTCAAGCCTGTCTGGCTGGTCTGGTGCATCTCAGAAGCCTGTGGTATAGGCTGGTCTGGTGCATCTCAGAAGCCTGTGGTATAGGCTGGTCTGGTGCATCTCAGAAGCAGGACTGGTAGCAGGTAGAAGGAATGTATCTATCACATCTTCGTCATGGCCTGACAAAGATGTGATAGATACATGGAAACCTTGTCGTTTTATTGCCTGCACCCTCTTGAATAAAAAGGCATAAACTGTCAGAGTTGCTCCAGTGCCTTCCTTCTACCTACATCCATCCAGATGGTATTTGGATACAGAGTCCAGATATCAAGGACAATTCAGTATTGATGGAATTACGGATGCATGATTAATTGTGCATCTAAAAATGCCGGTTGCTGTTCAAAAACCTATCCGTTACCTCAACAGGACGCATGCAAATAAAATAAAATAAATAAAATAAATAAAATAAATAAAATAAATAAAATAAATAAAATAAATAAAATAAATAAAATAAATAAAATAAATAAAATAAATAAAATAAATAAAATAAATAAAATAAATAAAATAAATAAAATAAATAAAATAAATAAAATAAATAAAATAAATAAAATAAATAAAATAAATAAAATAAATAAAATAAATAACACTGGCTGGAATAATAAACAGTACAGTAAGATGCCAGTCCTTACATTTCTCTACAAACCAACCCATTCGTTTAACCATTTCACCAGATCGACCACCAACTCCTGTCGACGTTTCTGTCATGCACCTCCGCGCTGACTCTGCAACCGTATCCTGGGAGGTTCCGGAAGGCGATGTAATCATCGGCTTCTCCATCTCACAGCAAGTGAGTAATACGTCTCTAGCTCTACCTTTAACCCATTTAGGCCTGACGTCGAAATAAAAAAAATGTCTTTTTAGAATGTCTTTTTTTCCTGAAAAACCATCAGTGGTGCTCAATATTTCATGTCAAGGACCCCAACAAATATATGTAATTGGCTGCTGATTTGCACCACATTTTCACTACTTTTCAAAAATAGCAGACCTACAAGCTCGTAGCGCGCCACTCGGTGGCGCGCTATGAGCTTGTAGGTCTGTTATTTTTCAATAGCTAAAGTGTAACATAAATACATAATGCTTTAAAACACCAAAAAGGGTTCCCGCCCAAAATGGGTTAAAATAGCTGCTATTAACAATGAGAAATTAGACTGTATAAATGATCAGATTCAAACTTTTGCATGTGTGGTCTACTACTGAGGACCCAAGAGAGGGCATGCAGTGCCAGTGGAAAGCCAGTCAGACAATCAGGGTTCTCCAAAAATCTATTCTGTGAATCCCCAAATGCAGTGGTTTTCGACCAGTGGTCCGGGGACCACCAGTGGGCCTTGAGGGGGTTCCAGACGGAGAGTTGGTATCCAAATGGACCCTTATAGATCTTTAACTCTGGAGAGCGTAAAATGAAACCAAATGGACCCGGCTCTCAAGAGTTAGATTATTGGTAAACATCTGCATCATTTAGTCTACACAATTCAACGTTTGCCTGGAATAGGCCTATCTCACAGCATTTCCCCGCCCCCTTTCCACGCCCCCTTTTTGAGCTAGTGGTGTTATTTTTTTTGCGGTCCATAGGCTTCCATGTTAAAAGAGGTATTTTCACAAGCCACAAACTACCGTTTTGTAAAGGTAAGGTTTATTCTACTTATTTGAGTTGTTATACCATTGTGTTTACTTCATATTATTATCGGTCTTTGACATTTTAACATTAGGAAATGTACTTAGATTCTCCAGAGAAAAAAAAGTGTAAATGCCTAATGTTAAATGACACCACTATCTACCGGAAGTGGGCGTGGAAAGGGGGCTGTGAGATAGGCCTATTGTGGACAAAATCTTGTCCAATCCAACGACAACAAAATATTCTATTTGGGTCCGAGAGGCTAAATCTCATCAAATGGTGGTCCGTGGCTCAAAACATACCCAATAAATAACGGGCCTTGATATGAAAAGGGTTGTAAACCACTGAAAACGTGTCCGAATATAGTATAGTCATACATCATAGGTACTGTACACCTTGACTGGTGACCGAAAACAGTCTGAAATCCACATGGGAAAGTCACGCTGTTATTTGACCGCGTCTTGTGTGTCCCTCGAGGGAAGCGATGTCACTATATTACCTTTGGCCATTTACAGTAATGGTGTTTTGGCATTATGCCTTGCTCAATATCCTTCTGATGTGATTTTGGCAACCACCCACAGTACAGTAGCCCCGCAGGCTACACACCTGATATGTATTTTATATTACTCACTGTCTGTCTGTCGGTCTGTGGAGCATATGGGGAAAGTTTCTCTGGGCAAATGAAAAGAGAATTTTTAATTAACCCCTTTTGGGCGGGAACCACCTTTGGTGTTTCAAGTATTATGTTACACTTTAGCTATTGAAAAATAGCAGATCTACAAGCTCATAGCGCGGCACCGAGTGCCGCGCTATGAACTTGTAGGTCTGCTATTTTTTTTTTAATTGTGAAAATGTGTCCCAAATGTTTGAATATATTCTTTCAGAGCGAACGTTTTTAACTCAAATCTTTGCTTCTGGGAGGTCCCTGGAACAACATATTTTCAGATGGGGGTCAGCAGCCAAATACATATTTTTGGGGTCCTTGACATGAAAATGTTTGAGAACGAAAATCAGGATTTTGAAGACATTTGTAGAATCGTTCCCAGGTCAAAATGGGCTAACTGAAAAACGAAATGACTAGTTTACTGATTTAATCCATTGAGACCTGGAACGCATCCATGTCACGTTAGCGTTTAACCACATTAACCATTAACCCATTTTGGGGCGGGAACCCCTTTTGGTGTTTTAAACATTGTTATAATTTAGCTATTGAAAAATAGCAGATCTACAAGCTCATAGCGCTCCACCGAGTGGCGCGCTATGAACTTGTAGGTCTGCTATTTTTTTAAAATCGTTAAAATGTGCCTCAAATCTTTCCGAAAATTGTCATGATTTAGAAAACTTTTTTTTTTAAATTTCGACGTCAGGCCTGAATGGGTTAAGTCTGTGGAGGATTTGTGCACTCAGCGAAAAGGCATCATCATCACACTGCGAATCAGATGTTGTACTTATTTAACAAGATCCTTGTTAAATAAGGATTAGTTGTGTTGGCAGTCTTAGGGCAAACTGAACACAAATCTTAATCTTACACCAAAGGCTGAAACTGCATGCTTGATTTACAGACAGACAGAAAACAAGGTTGCAAATGTGAATGCCAACCGACATTATTCAGTTTCAGAGGTCTGAAGTAATCAAATGGCTCACTGAAAACTGATTATGGATGTGGATATTATGCTGTATAACTACAGTAATTATGAAGGTTCCACTTTATGGACTTCATCATTATGCCCACATTGTTCATTCTGTGAAAAAACAACTCTCCCCGTAACTATTCATCATGGTAGCCATCAGAATTTGAGTATGGCTGGGAATTGCCTGTGTGTCTGTTTTCATCATTATGTTATTCATTGCACATAATAAGAGTGTAATGAGTTCTAACAGATCTCCCTGTCAAGGAGGGTGGTAAATGGTGCATTTTATATAGCGCCTTTATCCAAGGCGCTTTACATAGATTGTGCATTACATTCACCCATTCACACACACATTCACACACCTTTACATAGATTGTGCATTACATTCACCCATTCACACACACATTCATACACCTTTACATAGATTGTGCATTACATTCACCCATTCACACACACATTCATACACCGATCGCAGCGGAAACCATGCAAGGCACCAACCAGCACATCAGGAGCAATTAGGGGTTCAGTGTCTTGCTCAAGGACACCTCGACACTAACTCTGGGGGAGCCCACAGGGTTCACCGCCGCCCCTATAAAAGGTTCATAAGAAGACATCTGGCCCATTGCTTCCAATGGGCCAACGAGAGCTGCACGTAAACAACTGTGCATACCACTTTGAGGAATAACTCACACACTTTATAGGTTTTAATAACCTACGGTACTGTGCGTAACTTTCACAAAAGGTCAAAGACAGTCTAAGAAAGAAAGCCACAAGAATCGAATCTGTCAAAGATCTCAAAAGCTATTCAATACCCTGAATACATTGTATAAGGTGTGTTTATTTTAAATGACCAATACACTTGAACTTGAACTTGTAAACCGGACATCACATTGAATTCCTCCACCGGGTGGTTTGCCAGGTTTTCCATCTACCCACTTACCCACTTATCATTTAAGGATTCTCCATTTCGTCAACACATAAAAACTATACTAAAATGTTAGGAAGGGACTAGTGGACAAGAGATCATTTTACACTTGGTCATTTTACACTTGGTTTGCATGGCGAAAATAGCTGATCTACAAGTACACAACGCATCGCGCTGCGACGTGTTGTGTGCTTGTAGATCGGCTATTTTCAGCAAGTGTAAAATCAGTCATTACGACGGCATCAAGGCCTGCCAAAATACATTTTAGTCGACTAAATCAACTGTAGATTTAGTCGACAAAAATCTTATGATATTTATTCAACTAAAACTAGACTAAACACTAAAACATTCCAGTGACTAAAATGTGACTAAAACTAAAACAAAACGTTTCAAGAGACTATGACTAAAACTAAAACAGAAAATGTCACTGCCAAAAACAACACTGGACCCCTGCACCCTCTTCCCATTCCCAGAGACAGGACGGCCACAACCAGCGCTTCATACGGGAGGTCAACACCACCAGCCGGGCGTGCGTTCTGTGGGACCTGGACGAGGAGACAGACTACATCATCCAGGTCCAGTCTATTGGGCTGTACGGAGAGAGCCAGGCCAGCAAGAAGGTCCACTTCCGCACCCTCAATAAGTCTGACCGTTTCCCTTCTTCCAACAGCTCCAACCAAGGTGAGTATTTACTGTGTAAATGAAAATGCACATACATGGGTTTTGGTGTCCATGGATCTCCATCATTACACTGTTGAGGGAGGATCATACAATATTATCCTAGCATATGATCTGTACACAGTATGTCTTAGAATCAGCATCATTTGTAAAGAGCACAATGCACCATGTTGTTTCGCTGCCAGACCCCAAAGTGGCAGTTTTTCATATATATGGAGTGACATCAACATTACTGTAAATGTGTGTGTGTGTGTGTGTGTGTGTGTGTGTGTGTGTGTGTGTGTGTGTGTGTGTGTGTGTGTGTGTGTGTGTGTGTGTGTGTGTGTGTGTGTGTGTGTGTGTGTGTGTGTGTGTGTGTGTGTGAGCGCCGTGCATGCGTGCGCGTGTCACAAAGCTGGCTTCTGAAAAACTTTAGAATTGTAACGATTCTCGGACTCAGCATTGTGTTTTCATGCTCAATATCATCAGATAAACTACAGTGTTTTCAAGCAATAGATTTTTTAAATTAGATCTATTAATAACAATATCACCAATAAGAGTCATGAATAATACAATTGTGTCTCAATGTGTCCTTGGAGACATGAGCGGTGAGAACAGAGGGATATAGTTAGAGAATATATGGATTATTTAAGTAGCCTTTATTGCTGATAAATGATACCTCTCATCATCGTAAGAATATCATACAATTTACAATTTAGGCATTTAGCAGACACTCTTAATCCAGAGTGACTTACATTAAGCAAGAACAAAAAGCATGGCAATACATCACATACATAAAAAGTAGTTATCATGAAACATGCGTAAGCTAAGAACGTAACAGTGGAATATCCTATGACTATGACTACATAAAATGCAATTCTAGTACTGTCTACGTAACATGCTATAAGTCTGTATAAAATGCTATCTAAGTCTACATAATGTGCTATCTAAGGGGCTAGGCTAGGGCAAGTGCTACGGGCCATGATGGAGTCTGAAAAGGTGGGTTTTCAGACTACGGTGGAAGATTGGGAGTGAGGCTGCAGTTCTGATTGTAATGGGAAGTGCATTCCATAGTTTAGATTGGGAGTGAGAGGCTGCAGTTCTGATTGTAATGGGAAGTGCATTCCATAGTTTAGATTGGGAGTGAGGCTGTAGTTCTGACTGTAATGGGAAGTGCATTCCATAGTTTAGATTGGGAGTGAGGCTGTAGTTCTGACTGTAATGGGAAGTGCATTCCATAGTTTAGATTGGGAGTGAGGCTGTAGTTCTGACTGTAATGGGAAGTGCATTCCATAGTTTAGATTGGGAGTGAGGCTGTAGTTCTGACTGTAATGGGAAGTGCATTCCATAGTTTAGATTGGGAGTGAGGCTGTAGTTCTGACTGTAATGGGAAGTGCATTCCATAGTTTAGATTGGGAGTGAGGCTGTAGTTCTGATTGTGATGGGAAGTGCATTCCATAGTTTAGATTGGGAGTGAGGCTGCAGTTCTGATTGTGATGGGAAGTGCATTCCATAGTTTAGATTGGGAGTGAGGCTGCAGTTCTGATTGTGATGGGAAGTGCATTCCATAGTTTAGATTGGGAGTGAGGCTGCAGTTCTGATTGTGATGGGAAGTGCATTCCATAGTTTTGGAGCCAGAAGGGAATCATGAATCCATAGCCTCCTATAGTTTCCTGTATCCATCTCTGATCGACGCAGTAACGCAGATCACCATCAAATATGTGGCTGCTGTACACGGAGAATGCAGCACAGTTTAATAAGTGCTTTAAAAAGATCCTAGCTGTGAATGAGCATGTGATTAGCGGAGTACAGTAGCTCAACCTGAAGCCCAAAACAAAGAATCTTTCTTGGCATAGCCGTAGATGTTTGGTTTCCCACGCAGGAAACCCTGGTTCGAATCTCGGTTGTTAGTTTTTACATTGGTGCTATAGTGCCCCAGATAGGGTATTCTGGTGGCGTAGTAGGAGGTCAAGGGGGTAGGTAACTATGCCAAATACCTCT
Source organism: Electrona antarctica (assembly GCF_951216825.1). Lineage (NCBI taxonomy): Eukaryota > Metazoa > Chordata > Actinopteri > Myctophiformes > Myctophidae > Electrona > Electrona antarctica. Next base: position 2,912,402 of record NC_136798.1, on the reverse strand, counting down.
GCAGGCCATGCAGGGGGGATTCACTCTTAGTTTTATTTCCCCCACGGGAGACCCTGGTTTGAATCTCGGGTGCAACACAGGCAATTATATTCAGTTGTTATGTCAAGACATGAAAGATGTCTCTTGGACATCGAGGATATATAGGGTTACAGGAGGAAGGTGTGAATTCTGACCAGTAGCATGGTCCACTTGTTTCCCTGACCAGTAGCATGGTCCACTTGTTTCCCCCACATTCCATTCTGACCAGTAGCATCATGGTCCACTTGTTTCCCCCGCATTCCATTCTGACCAGTAGCATCATGGTCCACTTGTTTCCCCCGCATTCCATTCTGACCAGTAGCATCATGGTCCACTTGTTTCCCCCACATTCCATTCTGACCAGTAGCATCATGGTCCACTTGTTTCCCCCACATTCCATTCTGACCAGTAGCATCATGGTCCACTTGTTTCCCCACATTCCATTCTGACCAGTAGCATCATGGTCCACTTGTTTCCCCCGCATTCCATTCTGACCAGTAGCATCATGGTCCACTTGTTTCCCCCACATTCCATTCTGACCAGTAGCATCATGGTCCACTTGTTTCCCCCACATTCCATTCTGACCAGTAGCATCATGGTCCACTTGTTTCCCCCGCATTCCATTCTGACCAGTAGCATCATGGTCCACTTGTTTCCCCCACATTCCATTCTGACCAGTAGCATCATGGTCCACTTGTTTCCCCCGCATTCCATTCTGACCAGTAGCATCATGGTCCACTTGTTTCCCCCGCATTCCATTCTGACCAGTAGCATCATGGTCCACTTGTTTCCCCCGCATTCCATTCTGACCAGTAGCATCATGGTCCACTTGTTTCCCCCACATTCCCCGACAGGGACGCGCACACAAAGGGGGCTTCAGCCCCTGCCCTTTTACCCGTCTGTAAACAACTGCCCTTTCCAGACCACAAATGCAGCATTTACTATCATGGTGAAAGAAATGCAAATGCCACTCCTTTCCATGCCATATTACGGAAGGCAGCGTTCAGTATAATTGCTTTTTGGGTCTCCTGAACTCTCTGAACGTCCCTGTTCCCCGACATCAACATTCTGCTCCCATAGACGGTGCTTTCACTTCACGCACGATCCGTTTCCTCAGACGGAAATCGCTTTTCTCCTCCAACTTGCCAAAACCATAATTTAAATAACGAATGCACCAGTTGCAGCCAGGCTAGCACAACTAGCTGTTAAAAGGGAACTGGAGATTTATTTCATGCCCCAAAAGCCAAAACACACCCATGACTAATTCAGAGATTAAATACAACCCCTTTGCGCCGGTTTGCCTTGCTTTGTGTCTGAAAAACACATTTGGAGCTGGTGACACGACACCCGCAATTACAATCATCTAAATAGGGGCCCATGCAGTGACTTCACCACCATTGTTACATAACAATGGTGAAAATATGTTTGCCGGCTGAATTGTCTCACATTCACTAAACACATGGTCTGCTGAAAGGCCATTACTCCTCAGGCAAAACAAGGTCTTGCACAGTATAACCCTCTCCTGGATTTTGAATGCTTTCAAGCATGTTGACATTTAAAAATGAGCTATAGAGTATATACACCAGCACAGACACGATAAGTGCACCTGGCCGGAGAACCCCTCTCTCTGCAGCGTCTCCCAGAGGGCCTCACCTCGCCGTGTCCCTCAAAAGGTTTATTTTCTCCAACCACCCAATTCATTATTGACAGTGTGTCTTCACGCATGGCTACACACAGGCCGGGCTCTCTGAATATATGCAACTCTATATATATCACTTTGTGGCGCCTAATCAGGATTCTGACACACACTCTAAAACACTTGAGATTCAGTGTCTGAGCTCTGCAGTTGATGGGCTGGTGAAGACCATGACCAATTGAGAATGGTTTCAGCAGCAGATGAGGATTTCAGAAGCAATCATTTGGGTTATGACTCAATATTTGGTTCGGATAAATCAATTAAAAGGACTTATAGTCCTTTAATAGTGACAGCCCACAACAAAGAGGTCTAAACACTGGACCTACTTGTTCTCCTTGACTTATACGGTGCAGCCAAAGTTCCTAATATATGGGAAGTGCTGATGCTAGTGAATCATGTTTCTCTTCAGCTGACTCAGATCCGCTAGCATTAGTTTAGTTGGCATGATCAGCAAAAAGTGAGAGGAGAGACTAATTTACAATCAACCTCTAAACTGATCCACTGTATGCATCCCATGTTGGTATTAAAGCATGCATGCATTTGGTATCATTCTGTCAATGAGATTATATTGATTTACCTATAAAATGAAAAACAGAGCATTCACATACAATGTGACTAGAAAGTGATGAAATAACTCAGTCATGGCACATTTAGAATGATAAATTGCTTCTCGGTCTCTTTCTCTACATTTAGACTCATAAAAGGAAAGATTTACTACATGGGGTCTTGGGAGCTCCGTGAGTCATCCAAGTGGGTCAGAGAAACAGCAGAGTCAGTTTATGGGCTTCATTACCTGAAGTGTGGCATAGTGAGTAGACAATCAGTGTCAACTTTCCACAAATCCATCTTTACAACGACGTACAGAAAGCACAATGTCTGCACTAAGTACTAGGTGAACTAACCAGGAGCAACGACACCTTATTAACACATTTTGGGCGGGAACCCCTTTTGGTGTTTTAAGCATTATGTTATACTTTAGCTATTGAAAAATAGCAGATCTGCAAGCTCGTAGCGCGGCACCAAGTGCCGCGCTACGAGCTTGTAGGTCTGCTATTTTTTAAAAGTCGTGAAAATGTGGCGCAAATCTTTGAATATAATATATTCTTTCAGAGCGAACTCAAATCTTCGCGTCTGGGGGGATCCCTGTTTTCAGAGGGGGGTCGGCGGCCAAATACATATAATTCCTCTAGAGGTCCTTGACATGAAAATAGTTTGAGCACCACTGACACCGTCAGGATTTAGAAGATATTTTGTAGAAATCTCGGTCGAAATGGGTTAAACTGATAAAGTACCTGGTGAGAGGCCAGAGCAGGGGTTCCCAAACACTGTGCCACCAAGGCTCACGGGTCCAGGACAGGTGAGTCTGGGAGTTTGAGCTAAAATATGTTATTCCAGGAACCCCTCATAAGCAAAAACGTTCACATTTGCGAAGATAGCTCACATCGCACTGTGCTATTTTAGCTATGTTTAATGTATTTATTTGTAAAACTAATTGTAATTGTAATTAAAATGTTAGGAAGGGCCTAGTGGACAAGAGATCCAGTATAAGTCATTTTACACTTGGTTGCATGCTGAAAATATATTCAGCAAGTGTAAAGTCATCCATTACGACGGCATCAAGGCCCGCCAAAATACATTTTAGTCGACTAAATCAACTGTAGATTTAGTCGACTAAAATCTTATGATGTTTAGTCGACTAAAACTAGACTAACACTAAAACATTCCAGGTGACTAAAATGTGACTAAAACTAAATGGAAACTATTCAAAAGACTATGACTAAGAGACTAAAATCAAAATCTACTGCCAAAAACAACACTGGCATCAGGGCCCTAAAAAACCTTTTTTAATCTACCTTTGCCTTTTAGATCCTTTGGCACTCACAATTTAAAGTAAATTAATTTGCAGGGTCTCTGACACATCACCGAGAGCTATAGCCACTCTGAATCAATGGGGCTGTTAGTCCCCCCCCCCCCCCCACTGCAATACTATATTTTTATTTTTATTTTTTTAATGTTTATTTTTTTGGCTTTCACCTTTATTTTATATATTTTATGGAGGGACAGACAGTAGACTGACAGGAAAGGTGGAGAGAGATGGGGGGGGGATGACATGCAGTAAAGGCCGTCGGGATCGGGAGTCGAACCCGCGGCACACTGCCAGACTGGATTACCACCCAAGGTGCCTGGACCACTGAGCCATGGCCCAGGCCTGCAATACTATTTCATCAAACACAATTACATATCTGAGCATGATGCAGATTCAAATACTATGCACGTATAGTGCGTAGTATTTGAATTTATTGGGATATTGGTGCTTTGTCAGGGACAAATCGATATATGCATTTTCAAAGACTGGTTCAATTTAATTAAAATGTTTGCATCGGGAATTGTGTGCCCTTCAAAAGTACAGAAGGGAGGGTTCGCTGGGCTCTCAGAACAGGCCTTATGGATCGCTGGGCTCTCAGAACAGGCCTTATGGATCGCTGGGCTCTCAGAACAGGCCTTATGGATCGCTGGGCTCTCAGAACAGGCCTTATGGATCGCTGGGCTCTCAGAACAGGCCTTATGGATCGCTGGGCTCTCAGAACAGGCCTTATGGATCACTGGGCTCTCAGAACAGGCCTTATGGATCACTGGGCTCTCAGAACAGGCCTTATGGATCACTGGGCTCTCAGAACAGGCCTTATGGATCGCTGGGCTCTCAGAACAGGCCTTATGGATCGCTGGGCTCTCAGAACAGGCCTTATGGATCACTGGGCTCTCAGAACAGGCCTTATGGATCACTGGGCTCTCAGAACAGGCCTTATGGATCACTGGGCTCTCAGAACAGGCCTTATGGATCGCTGGGCTCTCAGAACAGGCCTTATGGATCACTGGGCTCTCAGAACAGGCCTTATGGATCACTGGGCTCTCAGAACAGGCCTTATGGATCACTGGGCTCTCAGAACAGGCCTTATGGATCGCTGGGCTCTCAGAACAGGCCTTATGGATCACTGGGCTCTCAGAACAGGCCTTATGGATCGCTGGGCTCTCAGAACAGGCCTTATGGATCGCTGGGCTCTCAGAACAGGCCTTATGGATCGCTGGGCTCTCAGAACAGGCCTTATGGATCGCTGGGCTCTCAGAACAGGCCTTATGGATCACTGGGCTCTCAGAACAGGCCTTATGGATCGCTGGGGGAACCACAAGAGTGATGTTTTATTCATGGCATGGCTGTCTTTCACTTTGGAAACATGCCACTATGATGCAACTATAGAAGTAGGTCAGGCATAAATATCAGGTTTGAACTGGTCATACAGTACACAATAACTCAAGTGTTTTGTGTATAATTGTCTTTGAATATTTACACTAGAAGCTTGCGCGCCTGCGGTGGACTCACGTCTAACGCCACGCGTCTGTGTTGTTGTTTCTCTGTGAATATCACGTGTCTGAGTGACACACACACAGGGGCGACTGTGGCTCAAGAGGTAGAGCAGGTTGTCCAATGATCCATGGGTCGGTGGTTCGAATCCCGGCTCCTCCTGTCTACATGTCGAAGTGTCCTTGGGCAAGACACTGAACCCCAAATTGCTCCCGATGTGCTGGTTGGTACCTTGCATGGCTTCCGCCGCAATCGGTGTATGAATGTGTGTGTGAATGGGTGAATGTAATGCACAATCTATGTAAAGCGCCTTGGATAAAGGCGCTATACAAATGCACCATTTACCATTTACCACACACACAAAGCGTACTTTTTGAACGAAAGCAGACAGCGATGTGTCATTTGGGGTGCATACAGGCCCGGTTTGGACAGTCTGGCAATTCTGGCATATGCCAGAGTTGCGCCTTTGGGTCGTCTTTGGGCCGGTGAAGACCACAAATCCGTGCCTGGGTGCATACGTTGGTTAGACATACTAACAGTCCGACAGGCATTACTCCGACAACACCGTACCGTCATTCTTGACATGCGTGGCAGGTTAAAACTAACCGGTGGCAGGTTACAACTAACCCGTTGCCGGGTTAAAACTCACCGTGGCTCCCGACATGCGTGACCACTAACCCGTGGCAGGTTAAAACTAGCCCATGGCTCCCAACATGCGTGGCATGTTAAAACTAACCCGTGGCAGGTTCAAACTAACCCGTGGCAGGTTCAAACTAACCCGTGGCAGGTTCAAACTAACCCGTGGCAGGTTCAAACTAACCCATGGCAGGTTCAAACTAACCCGTGGCAGGTTAAAACTAACCCGTGTTAGGTTCAAACTAACCCGTGGCAGGTTCAAACTAACCCGTGTTAGGTTCAAACTAACCCGTGTTAGGTTCAAACTAACCCGTGTTAGGTTCAAACTAACCCGTGGCAGGTTAAAACTAACCCGTGTTAGGTTAAAACTAACCCGTGGCAGGTTCAAACTAACCCGTGTTAGGTTAAAACTAACCCGTGGCAGGTTCAAACTAACCCGTGTTAGGTTCAAACTAACCCGTGGCAGGTTAAAACTAACCCGTGTTAGGTTAAAACTAACCCGTGGCAGGTTCAAACTAACCCGTGGCAGGTTCAAACTAACCCGTGTTAGGTTCAAACTAACCCGTGGCAGGTTCAAACTAACCCGTGGCAGGTTAAAACTAACCCGTGGCAGGTTAAAACTAACCCGTGGCAGGTTCAAACTAACCCGTGTTAGGTTCAAACTAACCTGTGGCAGGTTCAAACTAACCCGTGGCAGGTTCAAACTAACCCGTGGCAGGTTAAAACTAACCCGTGGCAGGTTAAAACTAACCCGTGGCAGGTTAAAACTAACCCGTGGCAGGTTCAAACTAACCCGTGTTAGGTTCAAACTAACCTGTGGCAGGTTCAAACTAACCCGTGGCAGGTTAAAACTAACCCGTGGCAGGTTAAAACTAACCCGTGGCAGGTTCAAACTAACCCGTGGCAGGTTAAAACTAACCCGTGGCAGGTTCAAACTAACCCATGGCAGGTTCAAACTAACCCGTGGCAGGTTCAAACTAACCCGTGTTAGGTTCAAACTAACCCATGGCAGGTTCAAACTAACCCGTGGCAGGTTCAAACTAACCCATGGCAGGTTCAAACTAACCCGTGGCAGGTTCAAACTAACCCATGGCAGGTTCAAACTAACCCGTGGCAGGTTCAAACTAACCCATGGCAGGTTCAAACTAACCCGTGGCAGGTTCAAACTAACCCGTGGCAGGTTCAAACTAACCCGTGGCAGGTTCAAACTAACCCGTGTTAGGTTCAAACTAACCCATGGCAGGTTCAAACTAACCCGTGGCAGGTTCAAACTAACCCATGGCAGGTTCAAACTAACCCGTGGCAGGTTCAAACTAACCCATGGCAGGTTCAAACTAACCCGTGGCAGGTTCAAACTAACCCATGGCAGGTTCAAACTAACCCGTGGCAGGTTCAAACTAACCCGTGGCAGGTTCAAACTAACCCGTGGCAGGTTCAAACTAACCCGTGGCAGGTTCAAACTAACCCGTGGCAGGTTCAAACTAACCCGTGTTAGGTTCAAACTAACCCGTGGCAGGTTCAAACTAACCCGTGGCAGGTTCAAACTAACCCATGGCAGGTTCAAACTAACCCGTGGCAGGTTCAAACTAACCCATGGCAGGTTCAAACTAACCCGTGGCAGGTTCAAACTAACCCGTGGCAGGTTCAAACTAACCCGTGTTAGGTTCAAACTAACCCGTGGCAGGTTAAAACTAACCCGTGGCAGGTTAAAACTAACCCGTGGCAGGTTAAAACATAGCCCGTGGCTCCCAACATGCGTGGCAGGTTAAAACTCACCCGTGGCTCCCGACATGCGTGACCACTAACCCGTGGCAGGTTAAAACTCACCCGTGGCTCCCGACATGCGTGACCACTAACCCGTGGCAGGTTAAAACTAGACCGTTGCTCCCAACATGCGTGGCAGGTTAAAACTAACCCGTGGCAGTTTCAAACTAACCCGTGGCTTCCTGTGAGGTTAGGTTTAGGGTTGGGTTTTGCCGCAGGGCTGAGCTGACGCTAGGGCTATCCAGGGCGCTGCCCTGGTAGTTTGAAGATGTACGTAAGCCTGCACAGCCATTTGCAGTTTTCGTAACCTCGCTAAACTAGTTAACATAACGCTGAGTGTAACAGGAATGGCCAACTTTGGATGCATATCAATGGTGACGGTCCATCGTGTCGACCTGCTAAGTAGCTTGCTGTGTCAGATAGCCCATTCTGTCTGAAGTAGTCTGCTCTAAAGAGTTGGATAACAGTGGCTGATGGATTCGTGAAATTAAATTTGCAAGGTAAATGCATAATTATGACCACAAAAAAGTTTGCCCATTATGCAAGTAAACAGATTTTTTTTTGGATATACACTATATTGTGGGTTAAAGGTCTAATAATAATACATTTTATTTATAACGCACTTTACATTTGAAACAAATCTCAAAGTGCTACAAGCAGAAATATTTAAAAAGAAAAATAAGAAGGTTATTTCAATGGGTGATTGCTCACGAGCACGTGTGCGTGACATCGCCCCACTATAGTTAAAAACATCCCTGTTTTTGGGTAGGGTGTCGGCCTGTTAGTACGTTGGACCAGACACATGCACCCGTGTCATTTTCCATGCTCAGTCACCGCAATCGGTCCGACCGTATTACAGAAAGGGAAACTACAAAAGCCGGCCCTGCTGTGATTGGCCACTAGTCGCAGACCACAAAGCTGGGTTGAAAAAGCAGAGGTAAAGTCAGTGACGTCACGTATCACAGCCACAAAGCACAAAAACATCACTTCTGCAAGTTCTGCATACTCCGCATACGGTACGTCATGGTCTAATGGGGTCTATGACTAGGCCATCCGAACTGCGCACAATGTGTGTGCTCACGTACAACTTGTCCAACTTCTCAATTGTATTTGTATTTACAGAGTGAGAATAGTTTGAGGATCTCAAAGAAATTACAAGAAAGTACAAAGTGCAGAGTAGGGGCCATGAACTTTTGTTAAGCAAAAATAGGGTAAAGTCTAAAAAACAATGGCTGCAAACGGCGGGTGTCAAAACAGGCAGCCCCATAATTGTCTAGACTATGTACATCCCAACATGCACACTGGCAGCACTAGATGCGCTGATGGCCAGTCCAGCGGTCCTTTACGCTACTGTTCTATTTCCAGGCATCACCGTGCTGTGAGACATTATTTTATGAATGCATCCGGGTACCCGTGGGATTGGGAAGGGCCTCGCTTCTTCTGCAACCGTAGCAGATTCCATCCCAACCTGTTGTTGTTGTTGTTGAGGCACAGTGGACGAGGCGAGACTGATAATTGAAATACAGATATATCCAGACTTGTGGCACACGACACAATCAAGTCATTATAAAAACCTTCCATGTCTGACCTTGCCTGGTGCCTGGGTGGCACTTGACGCATGTCAATACCGCGTCACTGCACTGCGCAGGCGGTTCTGAAATGGCCTTATAAGTGGGAGGATTTGGTATGCTAAGAAAACACTCCAAATCACCTCCTTGTACATTATGTGACGAGTTTACCACGGAAGATGGGGGAGAGAAACTGTACATTATTTTAGGGCCAGATTCACACTATGGTCCCGGGTGTGCTCTCGGGACCAGATGTTGGCAGATGTTGTGGTTAGTGTGAATACTGCGTATCACTCAACCGTTCCCGGCCACATGGAGGTATAGTCAATGTAAAAGCATTGAATACAGTTGAATAAAGTGTACTCCGGGTGCAGAAGAATCAAGGCCAATGTGAATCATGGCCAGCGGGGACCAGGCAATCGTATTCGAGAACAGTGTGAATCTGCCCTTACTTCCGCTCACTGGGATCTGGGATAAAATGGTTAGATAATTACTGAGATTAGACTACAGTACATAATATTTGGTCTGGTTAGTGGCAAATGGCCTTCTATCCTGAACATTATTTCTACCCTAATAGGGTAGCATTACAGTAACACTGTAAGAAGTCATCACTTATGATAAATGTCTCCTTCTGCTGTGTATAACATTGATAATGTAATGTGTGCGATCCACCATTATTGCATCAACAGTACCCCAGATAGTATGCTGGTATTTCATTAATTAATACAACAGCAAAGTCAAAAGCATGAATGCCTTATTAGGCTGTTAAACACAATAGAAATGTGGTCCCCTTAGACACAATTACTGTGCAATACTTCAAAGGAATGACAGCTTCACTATAATCCCTATGCTAATCTAAACCTCGCTGCAACGTTTTAACAGCAGGAAGACAGTTAACAGAATATCACAAAGCTACTGTACGCTCAATGCTGGCCCTCAAAAGGCTCTCCAAATATAGTCATCATGACAATTCCCAATATTCTCCACACACACGTGTGAAGTCCCTGTCACTGCTAACCCCTACAGTTAATCATGTTGGAGGATACACATGAAGTTGTTAAGACACTTTTTTTGAAGGCTTTTCCCTACAATGCATGGAAGGAAGGATATGTATATGTGTATATATATATGGCCTGGTCAGCCTGCAAAGACATGCATAAGATCTGGTCATCCCAGCTTAAAAATAAAAATATTTAGGACGACCGTTGAGCCGATTCTACTCTATGGCTCCGAGACAATGTGGACACTTTCAAAGAAATTAGAGAAACGGTTGGATGGCTTACTTATTAATGAGAGCGTAAAATCTGTCTTGGAAGAGCCACCCATCGACTAATCTAATATACAGCAACCTTCCCCGTGTTTCTTCACTAGTCCGATCCAGAAGAACACAGTTTGCCTGCCACTGCTACAGAGCTGACAATGAGGTTATATCTTCCCTTCTTCTCTGGAGTCCTGCCTCAAAGCAGACCAGAGGTAGAAAACTTTCGTTCCCTGATGTCATCGCTAGGGACGCAGGCATCAGTAAGCAAGAACTGGGGATGGCAATGAAGGACCGGGAAGTCTGGCGTGGCATTGTGAAATCCATGATCTCGACCGTGGTCGAAAAATGATGACAATGCATGGCTTTCCGAAATTACATCATAGGCCAGACAAGTCTAATAGTCTATGGACGTTTGTCGAGAGCCGAAATTTAGGTTAAAAGACTTTGTTTGTTTAGGGTAAATAATGATGTAATTCGTGCCAGCCAAGTCTATGAACTTTAATGTTTTTTAGCGACGTCATTTCGCTGATATAAATACATCTTGTAATAAATCCAGTGCAGCGATAGTTCATTGAGACATGGAAGTCAGAAGGTTTATTATATATTTCCTGGACCCCCCATTCATTCATTCTCTAACAGTAATTCATTCTGCTCCTTCAGCTGTCTCTCCACCTCAACTCCCTTCACTCTCATATTCGCTACAAGCAGTCACTATTCTGCATTCACTCTAAATGCTATAGCTGACACAGGAGTTGTTCAGATCGCTGGTGTTCAAATTCCTTCCGTCTCCCCGGCCTCCTCCCTTAGTTCTGTAATGGGTGATTGTGTGATTCTATGTAACTTAATGGCGGTTGTACCATGATACGTGGTATCTAGTTCTGCAATGGGTGACTCTGTGATTATAATGTGATTTTGTTCTATTGTGATATGTATCTGTGGTATATGGCATTCAATTGAAAGTTGTTAAATTGAGTGTTGAATGTCTGTATCTTGTCTCTGCTCTGGAGGGTTGTTGTTGATATCAGAGCTGTGTCTCTCTGCTCTGGGGGGTTGTTGTTGATATCAGAGCTGTGTCTCTCTGCTCTGGGGGGTTGTTGTTGATATCAGAGCTGTGTCTCTGCTCTGGAGGGGTTGTTGTTGATATCAGAGCTGTGTCTCTCTGCTCTGGGGGGTTGTTGTTGATATCAGAGCTGTGTCTCTCTGCTCTGGGGGGTTGTTGTTGATATCAGAGCTGTGTCTCTCTGGTCTGGGGGGTTGTTGTTGATATCAGAGCTGTGTCTCTCTGCTCTGGGGGGTTGTTGTTGATATCAGAGCTGTGTCTCTCTGATCTGGGGGGTTGTTGTTGATATCAGAGCTGTGTCTCTCTGCTCTGGGGGGTTGTTGTTGATATCAGAGCTGTGTCTCTCTGCTCTGGGGGATTGTTGTTGATATCAGAGCTGTGTCTCTGCTCTGGGGGGTTGTTGTTGATATCAGAGCTGTGTCTCTCTGCTCTGGGGGGTTGTTGTTGATATCAGAGCTGTGTCTCTCTGCTCTGGGGGATTGTTGTTGATATCAGAGCTGTGTCTCTCTGCTCTGGGGGGTTGTTGTTGATATCAGAGCTGTGTCTCTCTGCTCTGGGGGGTTGTTGTTGATATCAGAGCTGTGTCTCTCTGCTCTGGGGGGTTGTTGTTGATATCAGAGCTGTGTCTCTCTGCTCTGGGGGGTTGTTGTTGATATCAGAGCTGTGTCTCTCTGCTCTGGGGGGTTGTTGTTGATATCAGAGCTGTGTCTCTCTGCTCTGGGGGGTTGTTGTTGATATCAGAGCTGTGTCTCTCTGATCTGGGGGGTTGTTGTTGATATCAGAGCTGTGTCTCTCTGCTCTGGGGGGTTGTTGTTGATATCAGAGCTGTGTCTCTCTGCTCTGGGGGGTTGTTGTTGATATCAGAGCTGTGTCTCTCTGATCTGGGGGGTTGTTGTTGATATCAGAGCTGTGTCTCTCTGCTCTGGGGGGTTGTTGTTGATATCAGAGCTGTGTCTCTCTGCTCTGGGGGGTTGTTGTTGATATCAGAGCTGTGTCTCTCTGATCTGGGGGGTTGTTGTTGATATCAGAGCTGTGTCTCTCTGCTCTGGGGGGTTGTTGTTGATATCAGAGCTGTGTCTCTCTGCTCTGGGGGGTTGTTGTTGATATCAGAGCTGTGTCTCTCTGCTCTGGGGGGTTGTTGTTGATATCAGAGCTGTGTCTCTCTGATCTGGGGGGTTGTTGTTGATATCAGAGCTGTGTCTCTCTGATCTGGGGGGTTGTTGTTGATATCAGAGCTGTGTCTCTCTGCTCTGGGGGGTTGTTGTTGATATCAGAGCTGTGTCTCTCTGATCTGGGGGGTTGTTGTTGATATCAGAGCTGTGTCTCTCTGCTCTGGGGGGGGTGTTGTTGATATCAGAGCTGTGTCTCTCTGATCTGGGGGGTTGTTGTTGATATCAGAGCTGTGTCTCTCTGCTCTGGGGGGGTTGTTGTTGATATCAGAGCTGTGTCTCTCTGCTCTGGGGGGTTGTTGTTGATATCAGAGCTGTGTCTCTCTGCTCTGGGGGGTTGTTGTTGATATCAGAGCTGTGTCTCTCTGCTCTGGGGGGTTGTTGTTGATATCAGAGCTGTGTCTCTCTGCTCTGGGGGGTTGTTGTTGATATCAGAGCTGTGTCTCTCTGCTCTGGGGGGGTGTTGTTGATATCAGAGCTGTGTCTCTCTGCTCTGGGGGGTTGTTGTTGATATCAGAGCTGTGTCTCTCTGCTCTGGGGGGTTGTTGTTGATATCAGAGCTGTGTCTCTCTGCTCTGGGGGGGTGTTGTTGATATCAGAGCTGTGTCTCTCTGCTCTGGGGGGTTGTTGTTGATATCAGAGCTGTGTCTCTCTGCTCTGGGGGGGTTGTTGTTGATATCAGAGCTGTGTCTCTCGGCACACAGGTAATCTAATCTGAGATCACTGCATGAGCAGAGCCACACCGCCATGGTGTTGGTTTGGTGGTGCGACAGTTTTGGTTAATTAGTAGCATAGTGTTTCAAATAGTTTTAAATATAAGCCCTTTCATTTGAAATATCTTTGAAATTTGGGATTTTTGCACGATCATGTTTGGTGGGGCAGTCAGGTAATTTAGGGGGCATTGCCCCACTCGTGTCCCATGCCTATATCTGGCCCTGCCTGGGAGGAGTGAGGAGTTTTAACTGGGATGGCATACACATGCTATACAAGCTAGTTCCTCTCCTTGCCGAAGACGCACCAACCAGTAAGAGTCGCTAGTGCAGCATCAGAGATGGCCATACCCCACCACACCCTCCAACACAGCATCAGAGATCACCATACCCCACCACACCCTCCAACACAGCATCAGAGATCACCATACCCCACCACACCCTCCAACACAGCATCAGAGATCACCATACCCCACCACACCCTCCAACACAGAGATCACCATACCCCACCACACCCTCCAACACAGAGATCACCATACCCCACCACACCCTCCAACACAGAGATCACCATACCCCACCACACCCTCCAACACAGAGATCACCATACCCCACCACACCCTCCAACACAGAGATCACCATACCCCACCACACCCTCCAACACAGAGATCACCATACCCCACCACACCCTCCAACACAGAGATCACCATACCCCACCACACCCTCCAACACAGAGATCACCATACCCCACCACACCCTCCAACACAGAGATCACCATACCCCACCACACCCTCCAACACAGAGATCACCATACCCCACCACACCCTCCAACACAGAGATCACCATACCCCACCACACCCTCCAACACAGAGATCACCATACCCCACCACACCCTCCAACACAGAGATCACCATACCCCACCACACCCTCCAACACAGAGATCACCATACCCCACCACACCCTCCAACACAGAGATCACCATACCCCACCACACCCTCCAACACAGAGATCACCATACCCCACCACACCCTCCAACACAGAGATCACCATACCCCACCACACCCTCCAACACAGAGATCACCATACCCCACCACACCCTCCAACACAGAGATCACCATAGTTACCCCACCACACCCTCCAACACAGAGATCACCATAGTTACCCCACCACACCCTCCAACACAGAGATCACCATAGTTACCCCACCACACCCTCCAACACAGAGATCACCATAGTTACCCCACCACACCCTCCAACACAGAGATCACCATAGTTACCCCACCACACCCTCCAACACAGAGATCACCATAGTTACCCCACCACACCCTCCAACACAGAGATCACCATAGTTACCCCACCACACCCTCCAACACAGAGATCACCATAGTTACCCCACCACACCCTCCAACACAGAGATCACCATAGTTACCCCACCACACCCTCCAACACAGAGATCACCATAGTTACCCCACCACACCCTCCAACACAGAGATCACCATAGTTACCCCACCACACCCTCCAACACAGAGATCACCATAGTTACCCCACCACACCCTCCAACACAGAGATCACCATAGTTACCCCACCACACCCTCCAACACAGAGATCACCATAGTTACCCCACCACACCCTCCAACACAGAGATCACCATAGTTACCCCACCACACCCTCCAACACAGAGATCACCATAGTTACCCCACCACACCCTCCAACACAGAGATCACCATAGTTACCCCACCACACCCTCCAACACAGAGATCACCATAGTTACCCCACCACACCCTCCAACACAGAGATCACCATAGTTACCCCACCACACCCTCCAACACAGAGATCACCATAGTTACCCCACCACACCCTCCAACACAGAGATCACCATAGTTACCCCACCACACCCTCCAACACAGAGATCACCATAGTTACCCCACCACACCCTCCAACACAGAGATCACCATAGTTACCCCACCACACCCTCCAACACAGAGATCACCATACCCCACCACACCCTCCAACACAGAGATCACCATACCCCACCACACCCTCCAACACAGAGATCACCATAGTTACCCCACCACACCCTCCAACACAGAGATCACCATACCCCACCACACCCTCCAACACAGAGATCACCATACCCCACCACACCCTCCAACACAGAGATCACCATAGTTACCCCACCACACCCTCCAACACAGAGATCACCATAGTTACCCCACCACACCCTCCAACACAGAGATCACCATAGTTACCCCACCACACCCTCCAACACAGAGATCACCATAGTTACCCCACCACACCCTCCAACACAGAGATCACCATAGTTACCCCACCACACCCTCCAACACAGAGATCACCATAGTTACCCCACCACACCCTCCAACACAGAGATCACCATAGTTACCCCACCACACCCTCCAACACAGAGATCACCATAGTTACCCCACCACACCCTCCAACACAGAGATCACCATAGTTACCCCACCACACCCTCCAACACAGAGATCACCATAGTTACCCCACCACACCCTCCAACACAGAGATCACCATAGTTACCCCACCACACCCTCCAACACAGAGATCACCATAGTTACCCCACCACACCCTCCAACACAGAGATCACCATAGTTACCCCACCACACCCTCCAACACAGCATCAGAGATCACCATAGTTACCCCACCACACCCTCCAACACAGAGATCACCATAGTTACCCCACCACACCCTCCAACACAGCATCAGAGATCACCATAGTTACCCCACCACACCCTCCAACACAGAGATCACCATACCCCACCACACCCTCCAACACAGAGATCACCATAGTTACCCCACCACACCCTCCAACACAGCCAACTGTGTACAACGGAGCATTCGGAAGCCAGATGCACCGTGGAGGATTCAAACCCCTAGGTTGTGGTCAGGAACTTTGCCCCAGACATGTTTCTATTTAATTCATATATATTTATTTATGCAATGCACCATCCACAAGTCATATTATACATACTGTAGATTCAGTGATAATACCAGGGGCGATAGACAAATCCACTTTCCAGACACATGTAGAAAACATAAATCAGAGGATGAAATTGGAAGTAGTAAATACATTTTATTTATAGAGAACATTTCACAGACATCATAGTCACAAAGTGCTTCACAACAATAAAAACCAAACATGTCAATGGTAGTAAAAGTAAATAATAAGAATTTTAAAAAAAAGTGATACTGCAGGCATGGGTATTACAAAACTAGCCATGAACAAAACACAAAGGTAACCGACTGACATCGTGTTAGCATGCTATTGATTACAACATAAGTAAGCCTTGCAGATAGCCATGGAAGCACATATGGCATCCTGTTTCTGTAGCGTGAGGCATCTATTCTTGATGTACAAGTACACCCCCTGGACATGACGCTAGTATGCTGCAGGGACTTACCCCCAATCCAACCCTTGATGCTGAGTGCCAAGCAGGGAGGCACTGGGTCCCATTTTTAGAGTCTTTCATATGACCCGGCCCGGGGATCGAACCCCGACCTCCCAGTCTCAGGGCAGACACTCTAACTAACCACAAGGCCACAGCTGAGCTGGGCACACTTTGATGGACATATTGATTACAACATACTTAACTAGGAGAACAAAGAGGAATAATGTGCATATGAAATGAATCAGCAGAGGAGTTGTAGTACCAATTAAGAGCAGCTGGGGTATTAGTGCTTATCTTTGCTGTACAGTTCCCAATCCCAAAGAGCGTCATGGGATTTCTGGGCAAGGCGGACTAATTATCATAGTGTCCTTGGAAAGTGTTGAGCACAATCCACTGCAACTTCTCATTGAGAAACTGAATACTTAATGTGAAATATGTAGGGTATACTGTAGCAGGCAGCATACATTACTAGGTCAGGTCATTAGTTAATTCCTTTGATTCACCACTCAGGAACAAAACCTTGCCGTTAAACCTCGTTCTTAAAAGTAGGTTATCATTTGATTATCTAGACTTGAGAACCAAATGAAAAAAAAGAATATTTCGCATTTTCAATAACTGTGGGAATGGACAATAATGTAGGTTTCAATTGGGTTACGGTTGGGAAAAGGCAAAGGATCAACATGACAATTCACACCAGCAGTGCCACGTTTTCAAGTCGCTCAACAGCAAAAAGCGTAGCGTCAAAGTTGAGAAAAACTCAACTTTATATTATATATTAACTGCTAGATTAACACGTAATAGAGCACCGAAGTCTGACGTCAATATCGGTAGAGGGCGCAAATCCACAGGTTCATGTACTTTTTATTTGCATTGTAATCCCCATAGGGGTATTTTAGATCGCCTCATATAAGAACTGTGTTTGAAAAATGCCGGCCGTTTCACTCATATGGATATGACGAATCAACTGACTGAGAGTAAACGCTATTTTTACTGCTACTGAATTAGTTACATTTTCGCTAGAAACAGACTGTATCATATATGAGTGACTGACGATAAAGAGACACCTCCCTGACAATAACGCCGAGACGGCTTGTTTATTTTTGGACCACAATGCTTATATGAAACGATAGAAATTACTTCCGTGAACCAGGGGATGAGCGAGTGACATCAGGCGTTCTATGTAAACAACACACGTTGGGCATTTCAGCCTGAGAGCAGCACTATAGAGAAAAGGTCTCTTGGTCACTAAAAGTTGCAGGGAGCATATGCTTGTGCACATCAAGTTTCATGGCAAATTGTCAATTAGAATAATGATCATTACTACATAATTATAATTGGTAAATGCTTCCACAACGAGTCCCTCTCTTTATGACTCATACAATAAATTATTCTAATACAACAGTCCTCCAATAACCCAATAAGTGGACCCCGTCTTGATAATTGCAATCGCACGAAGAAAGAGAGCTGACACTCTGGTATTGAGGGCCAATATATATATATATGGCTTGATGAGTTGCTTCACTAAAAGAGTAGCAATTGATAAGAGTGGTGCTCTGGAAGAGTTCCATCCTTACAGGTTAAAAGATGGTTTAGGAGAAGGAGTTTAGGCTCATCGTCAATCCTCTTAATCCATTCTTGGCGGGAACCCCTTTTGGTGTTTTAAGCATTATGTTACACTTTAGCTATCGGAAAATAGCAGATCTACCAAGCTCATAGCGCGGCACCGAGTGTCGCGCTACGAGCTTGTAGGTCTGCGAACGTTTTTAACTTAAATCTTTGCTTCTGGGGAGGTCCCTGGAATAACATATTTTCAGATGGGGGGTCGGCGGCCAATTACATATATTTTTGGGGGTCCTTGACATGAAAATGTTTGAGAATGACTGACACAGAAACATGGGTTTTTCAGAAAACTGTCAGGATTTAGAAGACATTTTGTAGAATCGTTCCCAGGTCAAAATGGGTTAAAGAAGGATTGCTCATTGGGTTATGGACACTTATACTTCCTCCTCCAGCAGCTTCTGAAATAAATAATGTCATGATGCTCACATCAGGTAAACACACTTTTGTGCCCAATTTCGGAGATTGATACATCCATCTGGGAGGGAGGATGGCTGCTTTGGGAGTAGAAATTACATTATACGTTAGATCTGAGCTGCCATGATGATACTTTCAATCGTTATTAGTTTTGAGTGGTGCAACCACTCCTATAGACAGCTATGTGTGCGTGTCCCTGTGTGTTCGAGCACGGAATGTGTGTGTGTGTGTCTGTGGTCCGAGCACGGAAATAGCATATTGTCAACACCAAGTGTCACTGTTGCACCACTGACTTCAGACGGGTCTGATTTTTATCTTTCTTCTTCCTTTCAAGTCTATGTCTCTGACTCTGTACCATGTTTTTGTTTGTTGTAATGTTCTAGTCACTGTGCTCTTATGAATAACACATGATTAGGTGTAACAACTCAAAGTATTGGCAACAATGTAAGCAGCACATTACGTTACAAAATCAGGCAAAATATTAGGGTTTAATGATTTCGAAAACACCGGACATGATGTTAAGTCCAAAGTGCCTCTAGGGACTCTGCAAGGCAGGGGCGTCCTACTCCCTGAGCCAGGCTTGCACTTGACCGCATACCTAAGGATGGAAGACTTGAGCACTGTGACGTTGAGACAGCTGGACAGACACTTCACAGGGGTTGTCAAGTGGGGTCCTATACTTTCACCAACGTATTGACTGTATTGACTTCTGATCTCTCTCTCTCTCTCTCTCTCTCTCTCTCTCTCTCTCAGATGACCCCACAGTGCAGGGACTGGACAAGCCCAGACATCTACAAACAGGGGAGATGATCATCATTGTGGTGGTGTTGCTCATGTGGGCAGGTATGTTTGATCATCATTGTGGTGGTGTTGCTCATGTGGGCAGGTATGTTTGATCATCATTGTGGTGGTGTTGCTCATGTGGGCAGGTATGTTTGATCATCATTGTGGTGGTGTTGCTCATGTGGGCAGGTACGTTTGTAAATTGTTAGTTATATTCATGCTAACGATTAACCACATGGAACATAGCGTCCTTATCCTGGGGCGTAACATGCAGACTTGTGAGGCGCACTGTTGCGCTGATCGATCCTCAACAAACTTGGCACATTTTTTTTTCTAAAAGTCTTTGAAAGACAAAAAGGGGCCGCACACTATTTTAAGCCAATGTGCAGAAACAAATATTATAGGACGCAGAGTATAAAAGAAACCAACGTTTCAGTGTAGCCAGTAGTCAGGGACTTAAAAGTACAGACCCCAGGGGGACCTTTGGTCAACCAAGTATATAGGATTAAGGTGGTTAAAGGGTCACTTTTTGTAAAACAACTGACGTTTAGAAGATTTAGAACACTTTCCTGGGGGTCTTTGTGTGTGTAATATGCATGTGGTTTTAGATATTTTAGAATTTAGCAGTATCCATGATGTCACAGACACTGGGCTCACTTCCTTCCTGGACTACAATTCCCATAATGCTTTGGTGCACTGCTCCTCCTTGTGGATAGGGGGAGGGCTGTTTTACTGAGACAACGTGTAGTCCAGGAAGGAAGTGAGACCAGTCTGTGACGCGTTATTATTTATCCCACCGCAGTTCTAGGAAAGCCCTGCTGTGATTGGCCAGTAGTCGTTGTGATTGACAGTTCTCGTTTTTGCGACCAGTCATTCGACCAGTCACTCCTACAACTACAACCTACAGTATCTCAAACCCTCACCCTAAACCTAACCCCCCACGGGGCAGCACACCTAAACCTAACCTTAACTCATGTCTAACCAATGACTAGTCTAAACTAAGTATGCACCCCCCTAAACCTAACCCGAACGGCCTAACCTCAGTAAAATTATGCCTTCCCGGGAGCCAATCAGACACATGGTGAGGCGGGTCTACCCTAGAACGTTGGTGGGATTCATAATCACGCGTCTGTGACATCATGAACACTTCTCAAATCTAAAACACTATTACACACATAACGACCCCCAGGAAAGTGTTCTAAATCTTCTAAACATCATTAACATTTTTTTTTTTTTTTCAAAAAGCGTGAAGTGTCCCTTTAAGGAATAAGACTAGGGTTGCCAGTTACTGTGCAGAAATGTCCTAAGTTACATGGGTGCTAAACATAATTGATAATAATAAAATGTCAAAGCACACACAGTATTACTGACATGGTTAATACATAACAGTCATGCACACTCCAAACACTTCACAACACACAACAAACACTGGCCATCTCACTCCACATTGCGTGCGATACCTAGAGTAGGCCTACATAAAATATTAACCAAATGGACCCTAGCGTCCCTATTCTGGGCATGTGATGATAAAGCGTACATTCAGCGGAAATAGCATTTCTACAAGCACACACGCAATTCTCACACACACACACACACACACACACACACACACACACACACACACACACACACACACACACACACACACACACACACACACACACACACACACACACACACACACACACACACACACACACAGTATTAAGCTTCGAGTCCTTCCTTGTTTACACCGTCTACTTTGGTGTGGTTAGATGCTCACATGATATGCTTGGTTGTTTTCATCTTGCGCCACCCCTTAACCCTTATCCCTAAACTTATTTGCCATTTTTACCATTTTAAAAAACCTTTTAAAATAGCTGATCTACAAGCTCACAAACATGTAGATGTAGATCGGCTAGTTGAACTATTTTAAAATCATTTTCAAAATAGTAACAATGGTCAGATGGAGCCCTATAGTATCTATCTCGGTGGCAGCGGTGGCCGAACGGATAGCGGCGTGGTCTAGATACCGGAAGGTTCCCAGTTCGAATCAGCCGTCCGACACGTTAAAATTACCACCGCTGAAATGCCCTTGAACAAGGCATCAACCACTACGATGAAATGTGTTCTATGAGCAGGGCCTGGCTGGAAACAAGTTCTTGAGCTTAGCCCAGATACCCTGGGTAAATATAGATTTCATTTCATTTCATTTTCTAGGCTCCGCTGGTCATGTTGCACATATTCCAGCTATTTCACACCGTAAAGGTCCCTGCACACAGAGCGTGTTTTTCGGATTTTTAGCGGCGTTTCTCCATCAGTTTTCCGAAAAACGCGTGTGCAACCACCTTAATTGTCCATGTGCTAATACATCAATATATTAGACAGCAGCTTAATCATTAACTCCATACCGGTAATTAACCCGATAGCTATAGTTATTAATCCAGTGCAGTATCCTTTACTATAGAGTAGTTATAGCAAACTAATTCTGAAAGAAAAAAATATTCTGACAACTTTGAATATGACACAACTTAACGTATTGTCCTGATCGGATCAGTTGATCGGAAATCGGGGCCGATCACGTCATTTTCAAATGATCGGAATTGGATCGGGAGCCAAAAAACGTGATCGGGGACATCCCTAGACACAGTCTTTTTTTTCGTTTTTGTTTGGGCAGTGTTGCTACATTGGAGAGATATCACATCAATCACTTAGTCTGTGCTCTTCAGCTCTGCATTAATAGGGTGACTTCACTTGCCCTCCCTTTTCAGGGCCCTGATTAAATAAGCGCTGAGGCGCAATGAGAACTGGCATATCTGACAGACCTCCCAGCGACTGGGTGTCCTGCTGGGAGCTGGGAGGTCCCTTATGGGCTGTAGACTGGGTGTCCTGCTGGGAGCTGGGAGGTCCCTTATGGGCTGTAGACTGGGTGTCCTGGGAGCTAGCTGGGAGCTGGGAGGCCCCTTGGGCTGTAGACTGAGGTCCTAAATAGTAGGAACCAGTAGTGTGGGAGGTCAGGTGGGTAGAAAGACAAATGCAGCATGCTGTAGCCCAGCTGGTGAAAGAAAGAGCGGGTAACACATATAAAGACTATGATTAAATTACATGAAACTACAGTATAGTGTCATTTGGCGGAAAATAGCAGATTTACAAACTCACATGTCGCGACGTCACGTGACGCATTGTAAACTTTGTGGATCGGCCGTTTAGTGGGGTTTGATGTAGGGGGGAAAGAAGCAGTCCTTGTATAAGACCCTTGGTGGCCTCCTGATAACAAAGTACAAAAGGATTTAACCCATTATTACCTGAGATCCGATTCTAAAAATGTCTTCTACATCCTGACAGTTTTCTGAAAAAGCTATTTCTATGTCAGTCGTTCTTCGATTTTTCAAAAATAGCTTTAGCTTTAGCTATTTTTCAATAGCTAAAGCATAACAGGATGCTAACACCAAAAGGGGTTCCCGCCCAAAAGGATTTAAGTGGTTATGGAGCTCTAAAATGTAGCTCATTACCCGTGTCAGTTCAATCTGCAATATATAAGTAGTTTATGGATACCTAATGAATTAGTAATACAGTATCACAGATGGCTTTTGCATGCGTTTGGAATAAACAGCCAACACCTTTGTTAAATATTCATAGAAATGAAAATTGAATGTCACTCTTATCGCTTCGGTAAATGGAAAGCTAATTCAGTCCTTGGCTTCATGCACTTCCAACGTAAAAGTTTATCTATTGCCATTTGTTATGGATTATCTACTATCGCAAAGCATACTGTATAGAAAAGGGCTTGATTCCTGAACTCGATAAAATGTCGTTAATCAATGATTAGATTATGCCATTATTAAAAACTAAATCACTTTCTTGATGCCAATGGCACCAGATCTTAACCCATTTAGACCTGAGGACGATTCTACAAATGCCTTTCTAAATCATGACAGTTTTCAGAAAAACCTATGTTTCTATATCAGTGGTTCTCAAACATTTTCATGTCAAGGACCCCCCATCTGAAAATATGTTGTTCCAGGGACCACCCCCAGAAGCAAAGATTTGAGTTAAAAACGTTCGCTCTGAAAGAATATATTCAAACATTTGGGCCACATTTTCACGATTTTTCAAAAACAGCAGACCTACAAGCTCGTAGCTTCTGCTTGTAGATCTGCTATTTTTCAATAGCCAAAGCATAACATAATGCTTAAAACACCAAAAGGGGTTCCCGCCAAGAACTCACAAGAATTAAATAGCTGAGGAGGTTGAATGGGAAATCATGACGGATGCTTTCTGTTTACACCATGCTTTGCCGCAGGAAATAACTATCAAGTATCAAGTATATTGGAAGAGATTGAAGTACGGTACTTCCAATCCAATCGAGATGCTTAACTGACTTGAATATGAAACACTATACAGTACGTTAACATCTGGTAATTAGTTGATTATTATGAATATAAACTGGTCCCCACTCTAGCACTTTATAGGAGAAGGATCAATAAATAATGATCTCATTATATTTACTGTAAGTAAAAAAATTGCAATGAAGCAAGCAAGCTAATTGATTTTCAAGCAAGTCTGTGGAGAATTTCCAACCCAGCGAGCTTAGAGATAAAGGCACACACACACGCATCAACCCCCCCACCGCTGGGAGCTGAATTCCATTATCCAACATGGGGCTTTCAATGTGACACGCTCAGTCAGAGCATGAGGTGACAGGTCTGTGAGTGGCAGGTGCCAATATATATGAATGGCTATACCTGACCCTGTGTGTGTGTGTGTGTGTGTGTGTGTGTGTGTGTGTGTGTGTGTGTGTCCATCTCTCACCTTGGCAGCTGTCATTGCCCTGTTCTGTAGACAGTATGACATCATCAAGGACAATGACTCCAGTAGCAGCAAGGAGAAGCCCAAACCGTGTTCAGAGAGGAGCACACCGGAGCACCCCGGTGGAGGGCTGCTGCGCAGCAAGGTAGCGTGCATGCTTCTAAGCCATATGTGACCAGATTTGACTGAGAGCCTGCATGCCATCGTGCAAATTCCAGCTTTTCACCAGTGGAGAAAAATGTTTTTTTTATTTTTTTTTATGAATTAATAGCACAGGCAGACTTTTCACATACTAGAGCATGTCTGAAATAAGTGTCAGAGCTGAAATCAACATGTAAATATGAAATAAATGCTTAAACATGTAGCTAGGTGTAACGTTAGAGACCACAGAAGTGAACCTTTCAAGCCTGTTTTCTCAACTCGCTGTTTCTCTGCAAGACATTACTCTATAAGCCATATCTCCAAAACTGGTGGGTCAAACTGAACAACCAATATGTCAATTTGAAGCTATGATTCCCTGC
This sequence comes from Electrona antarctica, assembly GCF_951216825.1. Lineage (NCBI taxonomy): Eukaryota > Metazoa > Chordata > Actinopteri > Myctophiformes > Myctophidae > Electrona > Electrona antarctica. The sequence goes on along the minus strand of NC_136798.1, from coordinate 2,887,615 downwards.
TTTCATGACATGAAAAAACGAAAATTCAAAAAAATCCAATGGCAGTCCCTCAGTCAAATTTGGTCACATATGGCACCTGAGCTAATTCAAGAAGCACCAGGTTCTCTTTTTGTCAGGTCAGGTCAAAAGATAAAAAATATGCAGCAAACACCACTAAACCTGACAGAATGACCATGAATGACCCAACGCTGTAACCCAAAAGTTACAGCGTTAAATGTACAGTGGCTCTATCAGTTCTCCTCTTCATTTGAGCGAATTTTGTGACTGCTGTTTAACTCAAGGCTTGTATTATAAAAACATTTGTATTATTATTCAATGCATGCACTGTCTTGAATTCATTAAATTAATTAAAGACTGAGTCAGCAATACTGGTACTTTGGGCACTCTGGGCATTAAAGAATGCCTCTAAAACTATGACCCATGAAAATATTATGGAAATGTATCATTCTACCTTCTTTATTTTTGTAAATCCGGGGGTGTATTGGAGGGGGAGCAAAGGGATGTGTGCCCAGTGCCACTTATAGAAATAGGATTTTGCTTTTCATCAGTTAAAGGAGAATTCCATACTAGAAGGCTTTCTTACCTTTCTTTGTAGTAGTTACGTCCCCAAAGAGGTCCAGGTGTTATTTTGTGCAAAATCTCCTTATTGGCCATTTCCCCTACCTTATTAATTGAATGGGAATTGAATGGGGCTATGGGGTGTTGTGCCAATTCGCTTATTTCCATCGCTCAAAATTATTATTTTTTTGTATACATCCTCTCTTCATAATGTAAATAATATCCCAAGCGGCACACTTTACTACTTATTTCGATGGAAATAAGCGAATTAGCATAACACCCCATACTTACTTACTTACTTACGCCTGTAGCCCAACTTTGGGCATAGGCCACGAACAAGAGCTCTCCAGATATCCCGGTCCTGGGCCATCTTCTCCAGCTGTCCTCATGAGTGGCCAGATCTCTTCACATCTACATCCAGGTCACGGCGCCAGGTGTTTCGTGGTCTGCCCCTCTTCCTTCTCCCTTGTGGGTTCCAGAACAGGGCATGTCTTGTGATGCTGGATGCAGGTTTGCGAAGAGTGTGGCCGATCCATCGCCAGCGCCTTTGGATGATTTCTTCCTCCACCGGGTGTTGAGTTGTTCGCTGCCACAGTTCCCGGTTACTGATTTGATTTGGCCAGCGTATTCGGAGGATTCTTCTGAGGCAGGTGTTTATGAATGTCTGGATTCTTTTCATGGTGTTTAAAGTTGTTCTCCAGGTTTCTGCTCCGTACAGCAGGACCGGCTTCACCATAGAATTAAAAATCCTGATCTTTGTGTTAGTGGGAAGATCTGAGGCTCCCCAGACATTCTTCAGCTGATGGAAAGCTGCTCTTGCCTTGCCAATTCTGACTTTTACGTCAGCATCTGTTCCGCCCTGTTTGTCGACAACACTGCCTAGATAGGTGAAGCTCTCCACCTCCTCTAGTGCTTCACCTTCTAGGTTGATGGGGGTAACGGGGGTAACGCTGTCTGTATTTATTTTGAGGACCTTGCTCTTTCCTCTGTGGATGGTGAGGCCAAGGCGTGTTGAGTTTGATGAGACTATGTTGGTTTTCTCTTGCATTTGGTGGTGAGTGTGGGAAAGAAGGGCCAGGTCATCAGCAAAATCAAGGTCATCTAACTGTGTCCAAAGTGTCCACTGGATGCCATTTCTTTTCTGCGCTGTGGATGTCTTCATGACCCAGTCGATGGCCAATAGGAACAGAAAAGGTGACAATAAACAGCCTTGCCTCACCCCTGTCCTCACATGGAAGGCATGGGTGAGTTGCTGCCCGTGTACCACCCTGCAGGTCAGCCCTTCATAGGAGTTCCTGATAATGTTGGTGATCTTCTCAGGTACCCCATAGTGTCTCAGCAGTCTCCAGATGGTCTGTCTATCCACACTGTCAAACGCCTTCTCGTAGTCAATAAAATTTACATAGAGAGGCGAGTTCCACTCCAAAGATTGTTCCAGAATGATCCGCAACGTTGCGATCTGGTCCGTGCAGGATCTATTCTTACGGAAACCAGCTTGATGGTCTCGGAGGTGTGGGTCAACAGCCTCTTTCATCCTGTTTAAGAGCACTCTGTTGAAGGTCTTCCCTGGAATAGACAACAGTGTAATTCCCCTGTAGTTGGAACAGGAAGCTAGATCGCCTTTTTTCGGGAGCTTGATGAGGTAGCCCTCTTTCCACTCTGCTGGTACTTCTTCCTTCTCCCAAATGTCCCGAAATAGAGGGTAGAGCATTTCGACGCTGGTCTCAACGTCAGCTTTCAGTGCTTCTGCTGGAATGTTGTCTGGCCCTGCAGCCTTCCCATTCCGCAGTTGTTTTATGGCCTTGTGGATCTCTTCCTTGGAAGGGAAATCACAGGCAATCGGCAGGTCACTTTCCGCTGGCTGTATGTCCACTGGGTTAAGTGGACCTGGTCTGTTCAACAGCTCCTCGAAATGCTCCGCCCATCTACGTTTCTGCCCTTCTGCATCTGGAATTTTATTCCCTTCCTTGTCCTTCACTGGCCTCTCAGGTTTGCTGAACTTTCCTGAAAGCTTTTTAATGGTGTCATACAGAGTCTTCATGTTGCCATGCTGTGCCGCCTCCTCTGCCTCTGCTGCCAGTGACTCTATATAGCCCTTCTTGTCTGCTCTTATGCTTCTCCTAACTGTCCTGTTTGCTTCAGAGTACTCTTCTTGGGTTTTAGCTTTCCCAGCCCGTGTGCGACTGCTGTTTCTAGCTGCCTTCTTCTTTTTCCTCTCCTCTATCCTTTCCAAGGTCTCTGCTGTCATCCATTCCTTGTGGCTATACTTCTTGTTGCCCAATACTTCCTGACATGTTGCTGTCACTGCTGTTTTAATACACTGCCACTTCTCTTCAATGGTCTCTTCCTCACTCTGCTCTTGTAGGACCTGGAACTTGTTTGCGAGTGTGATCTTAAACCTTTCTAGCCCGGCTGTTTCTTTGAGAGGTATGGTGTTGTACCTCTGGCGTTTATTGGTTTCTCCTGTCCAATTTCTCTTCAACTTTAGTTTTATGCGGGCGACCAGGAGATGGTGGTCTGAAGCAACGTCTGCTCCTCTTCTGACACGCACATCTTGAAGAGATCTTCTGAACTTTTTCCCAATGCACACATGATCAATTTGGTTTTCTGTCACCATGTCCGGTGATACCCAAGTTGCCTTGTGTATCCTTCTGTGATGGAAGAAACTCCCGCCGATAACTAGGTTGCTTGTGGCGCACAAATTGCTGAATCTCTCTCCATTCTCATTCATTTCCCCCAGGCCTTGCTGACCCATAATCTCTTCGTAACCTTGGTTATTGCTGCCGATTTTTGCATTGAAGTCGCCCATAGTGACGATGATGTTTCGTCTTGGGCGGGCCTGGATGATGGACAGCAGTCTGTGGTAGAACTCCTCCTTGATATCCTCATCGCTCTCATTGGTCGGGGCGTAACACTGGATGATGTCCATATTTATCCTCCTCTTTTCTGTTCGAAAACATGCTGTGAGGATCCTTGGGCCATGTGCCTCCCATCCAATGAGAGCCCTCTGTGCAACCTTGGTCAGCATCAGGGCCACTCCCTGGCTATGGGGCGCGTTGTCTTCCTCGTGGCCAGAGAACAACAACATCTCCCCTGTGGTTAACCTGTGTTGTCCTGAACCGGTCCACCTTGCCTCACTGATTCCCAAGAGTTCCAGATTGTACCTTCTCATCTCGGCTGCCACTTGTGCTGTTTTGCCAGTTTCGAACATGGTCCTGACATTCCATGTTCCTATATTAATGGTGTTCCTGGTAGAGATGATGGTTGTCGGCCCAGTAGCTTCCAGATGGGTCTGGCTTTCACTACTTGGTGTCATATATCCTCTAGCTGGAGGACCATCCTCTCCCAGGACTCTAGTTTCTTTTGATTCTCTTTTTCGTGTTTCTGTAACAAACGTTCTTTTGACGGGGTGGGGTTGTTAGCCCCACGCCCAACCCCCAACCTGGAGGACCAGGTGCTGCTTTTCGTCTGGCCTCTCCCCTGAGACCTGCCCGGCTTGGTTGAACCTACCGAGGGTATGAACCCCCTCCGGTATAGCCCTCAGAGTCACGGAGACACACAAGCTTTCCCACCACGGCAAGGTAGCAACACAAGGGAAAGATAACACCCCATAGCCCCATTCAAATGCAATTCATTGAGGGCTTATGGTAGGGGAAATAGCCAAAACAAAATTTTGCACAAAACAACACCTGGACCTCTTTGGTGGGGACGTAACAACTACAAAGAAAGGTAAGAAAGCATTCTAGCATGGAATTCTCCTTTAATTTGGTTAGTTTTTATATGACAAACGCTACAGTATGTGGAGTACAACAACCGCATGAAACCATGGCATGTCCATCCAGATCCTATAGCTTGTGGCGAAATTGCTAATAAAAAACGATCACAATTATATTTCTTGATATTCCACTGGTATGTTTCACAATAACCATTCCACACACTGTAAATGTGGCTTTTGACAACACCATTTATTTCCCACAGAGTAGATGTAGATGTCAGATCTAGAAGCTCACATAGTTGTGAACTTGTATATTGCCTATATTTTTGGAAAAGAGGTTTGGTGTAGAGGGAAAATAGGAGGAGAAAGTGGTTAAACAAAAGGAGGAAAGTAAATTCATTGCTATTGCTCATTATTTCTTCTGTCCTTTTGCAGTTTCACCCATCTGTGCCATCAATCAACATCATCGAGGTTTGAGATGATGCAGACAGAAGACGTCTCCCTTTCTCCCCCTCCTGTGCAGTCAGTCCATTGCCAACCACTCACTCTGTAGGAGACATTCTGGGCCAAGTCAAGCTGTTAGCTAAACGGCTGGCGTGTGGCGTTGTTGTAGAAGCGGGTCGGCCAAAGTTCGTCTAGCAGAAGACCAAAATGCATGCACACATTTTCCACAAAACACAAACCCCCCCCACCAGACCCCATACTCGTACACATTGCATACAGTCGCACACTCCAAAGGCAATCTACTGCCGCAGGGTGCATTATAAAACTGGTTCTCAAACGTTTTAATTTCAAGGACCCCCGTTACTCTCAAAGCTACCAATCTGTAACAGTACGTTTTAACTTTTAACAGCGGGAGACCTTAGAGACCAACGGCGAGCGTCGCTTGAATTTAATTTGGCTATCGCCCAATCGCCGGGGCGACGTCGCCCAAAAGATGAATCATTTTTATATTTTCGGCCGACGTTCCTCCGCCCACTTTCCGACCATCGCCTGTTCCCCTGCTATCGCCTCTATCGCCAGTAGTTGCCTGTAGGGTCCCGTTGACTAATAATGCACTTCCGGAAAATCCGTCTGGCTGTCGCCTGCTGTTAACCAATGTTGGGCGGGAACCCCTTCTGGTGTTTTAAACATTATGTTATAATTTAGCTATTGAAAAATAGCAGATCTACAAGCTCATAGCGCGCCACCGAGTGGCGCGCTACGAGCTTGTAGGTCTGCTATTTTTGAAAAATCGTGAAAATATTTATTTCAGAAAACTGGAGGATTTCGAAGAATTCTTTAAAATGTTGAGGTCAGGCCTAAATGGGTTAAAACGTACTGTAAGGGTCCATTTGGAGCCCCGTAAAGGAACCCAGAGGGTCCCTGGACCCCACTTTGAGAACCACTGCATTAAAAGATGTTAACACATAATATAACAGTCATGTCTTTGATGCTTGGAGTTGGTAGCCTATGTTTTTGCAATACATCACCATTTTCATCTCCGGGAGGCCTGTCTTATATCTCAAATGTGTAATAGGCAGCAGTGTATTTTTGATATAGTAAAAGTAGATGCTATGTCAATATTGTACGTATGTTGTAGAGACAAATCTCCAAATTAATAAAACATTTTTTTTCCTGTTAATTCACAAAATGCTAATGTACAGTCACCTCACAAAGGAATTGAGCTATGTGTATTGCAGACAGATTAGTGGCCTACTGTACAATAAGAATGGCAAAGGGCAATAAAAAGGACAACTTGGGGAAAAGTCAAATGCTGTATTTTCCATCAAAAATAAATTGGACAAAAAACCGACAAACTACTAAAATATTGAGATTCAACTGTCACATTTTGCATTTATGATACAATATACAAACCATGTTCTGTGCATATACAGTACTGTTTAGCAAGAAATATGCATGCAGGTAATTTGCCTGTAGTGTAGCAAGTAAATAATGCAAAAGAATAAATATCACAATGCTGTGATTTTCCTTCTTCTCTATGTCTTCTCTATAATAAACACGTCTTTTTTCATACAATGTTTCACAATACATTGGTCTTGTAAATTAAATTGAAAGTAAAGTTTCTTTTGAACAGCTGCCTTGGTAGCTGTGTAACTGCACTGAAAAGGTTCGACAAGTTACTCCTTGAGCAGAATGTACAGAAATAAGGATAATGTTAAGGCTTCAATTGTCACTTTTTGTGGCGCAGTGTCTTTCAAATTATTATCCTCTTGCATGACATCCTCTCCCTGTTGAAAACCACATCATGTTTGACCTCCAAAAGTCAAAATAAAACTTAAAATAATTATGTGTGAGACCATGTGGCAACGTGCAATGTATTAAGAGGTGCTAATTACCCACACCATATCAATTAATTCGTAATTTATGATAATACCTATTGGGCGCTTCAATTACAGACCCACGCCACCATAGATAAATTAGTTCTAATAAATATCCGGCACCTGAATTAAGCAAGAGCTCCATAGCCTCAGCTGAATTATGCAGTCTGTGTGTAATTCCACAATGTAAGAATGTTTCAAATATGCAAATATCTGTAGCTTCTGCGCATCAGAAAGAAACCAGGCAGAAGACGTGATTCCAGTCACTCTCATCGCATGGCAAATCAAGTCTCAAAATACCACTATTGGCAAAAAGTCCAAAGTGGTTGACCGACCTTTTAGTATGTGGACGACATCGCACCGATTGCTGAACACACATAGTCTGCTCAAGAGCTGTTAACATCACTAGAAGTGTCAGCAGCCAAAGTTGGCCTATTGCTGAATGCCAAAAAGACAGAATGCCTGCTTCTAAATGAAAAGCTACCAAGATCAACCTGTTCAAAGCCTGTGTGGAAAGTATCCTTCTTTATGGTGCCGAAACATGGACAATGAATAAGGAGTTTTGGGATCGTCTTGACAGAACATACACAAGACTATTCATGCATGTCCAGAACCTCTCATGGAGGGACCATCCCACTAAAGCTCAGATTTATGGAGGCATCCCTCCCATCTCAGTTGTTGTGGCAGAAAGAAGACTCAGTTTTGCTGGAAACTGCCAGAGAAAAAGACCAGGTCATTTCGGATATTCTTCTGTGGAGACTATAGAGCGTCGCAGTCCCGCCTCCTACCCTGGACCAGGAAATGAAACCCAATGCATTATTCTCATAGACATTTCTTAAAGTATTTATTTAAAGACGGTTACGCCGCGGACAAAGCCAACTCGAGTCGTGACAACTCATGACAACACAAACCATATTTTGGACCAAACAAATAATTAGAAAGAAAAAAAAAACGGCAGGTTACAACACTTTTTTTGTTGTTTTTCTTCTTTGTAATTATTTGTTTGGTCCAAAATATTGTTTGTGTTGTCATGAGTTGTCACGACTCGAGTTGGCTTTGTCCGCGGCGTAACCGTCTTTAAATAAATACTTTAAGAAATGTCTATGAGAATAATGCATTGGGTTTCATTTCCTGGTCCAGGGTAGGAGGCGGGACTGCGACGCTCTATACCCTGCCCATCAAGAGGAACAAGACCTCTCACATTTCCAGATGTTCTGAGTAGGGACACAGGACTGACTGTGAATTAACTTGGTGTTTCAATGAGAAACAGAGACCAGGGGAAGCAGCTTGTGTCGCAGATCTCGAGGGAATTCGAATCATGACGATTGGAAAACAAAAAGGAACAAAGTGGATTCTGCCAATACAACACGAGTTCTGTCATTGCTCACATAACACAATGGTGACCAATCGATTAGTGTGGGGTGAGAGAACTGAAGGTTACAGGTATGGTCATCATACCTAACTTTGATTCTGCCTCTATGTGGACGTGGTTTTGCAATGGTTTTCAGTGGTGGAAAGTAACTAAGTACTTTTACTTAAGTACTGTACTTAAGTACAATTGATGTATTTGTACTTTACTTCAGTATTTCCAATTTCCAGTACTTTTACTTCTACTCCACTACATCTCGGAGCCAAAAATGTTACTTTTACTCCACTACAATTATTTGAAAACTTTAGTTAGTTACTTTGGAGTTTTTAATTTTGATTAGAAAACATACATTAACCACTTCAACCCTATACATTTTGGCCATTTGAAAATAGCCGATCTACAAGCTCACAATGCGTCGCAACTAAACGCGACGCATTGTGAGTTTGTAGATCTGCTATTTTCAATAGATTTTGCACACACTTTGAACTTGCACACATTTTCAATTCCGTACTTTTACTTGTAACGAAGTAGTTCTAAATTGCAGTATCGGTACTTTTACAACAATTGAGTACTTTTTCCACCACTGATGGTTTTCAACTTCACATTTAAATGTCCCTCTGTACGTCCAGAGGGACATTTAAATGTCCCTCTGTACGTCCTGCTATAGTCAAGTGGTTATAAAGTGGTTAAGTTAATTGCATTGACCTCCAGCTTCACCCTGCAAGACATTCTTTGGAGTTGGAAACGCTCAGATGGTTCAAGGTTCAATATCTACTAGATATTCATTGCAGGGAAATTAATTGGGCCTGAAACCAGCTCAATCCCTTAACCACATGAACCCTAGCACCTCTATTCTGGGGGGGACACGAAACCAGCTCAATCCCTTAACCACTTGAACCCTAGCACCTCTATTCTGGGGGACACACTCGACGGAAATAGCAGAGAAGCTACAAGCTTGTGACGCATTGTGAGCCTGTAGAATCCTTGGTGAAGATATTTACAAATTCCCCAATAGATTAAAAAAAAACCTGACAATTACCTCCACAGACTAACCACAGGCTACAGTATAGATTATTGAAACTGTGATAAATCCCCCAAATCAACAAGTTTTTAGCCATTCATTTATCTGCAGCACTTTGCCATTACAGTATCTTAAGACAACACAAAACGGGATTATACAATAGCTGCTTCCTTTGTGTTTGAAGTATGTATGCTTCAGCTAATTTCCAGACTTTGCCTTCCCTACTCACCCTTTGTCTACTATAAATGATGTCAATATCATGTATAACTAGAAAAAGTGCCCCCCGGGGCACAGGTCTCCACCAGGAGAGGATTGTTTATACAGTATATTCTTAATGCTTAGTAATTAATGCACGTTGCGTTTTAAATAAATTGCTGGCATAAATTATACATGACAGATCCGGCTTGATCATATGACTATAAAGATCATGTGTACTGACTTGGCAGGCCAGACGTTTTCCATTGGGCTGTAGGGAGTGTTTTACTCAGATTTGCAGTTGACTTGGCCTGTTGTAGCGCCACCATGAAGCTGATTTGAAAAACGTCAAGTGGAATTTCATCCTCAGCCTATATAGTGGGAATATGCATGCAGTTTCACTCATGATTCATTCATTCATCATGATTTGTGGCATTTTGTATGAAACTGGCCACTCCTGAAACATTTGGAAGGCAATTGTATCTTGCTTTTGATCATTCTTGATATATATATTTTTTTGTTTTTGTCAGTTGAACTGTTTCAGGTCTTGTTGCCATGTGGGTGCACATGCGTAATTGTTTTGATGTTTTTGATTTTATATGCATAATTATTTCTAGATTTTATTGTGTAAAGCACGTTGGTCAATCTCGATTGTTTTAAATGTGCTATATAAATAAAGCTTGATTTGATCACATGATCTCTATGATCATGTGTACCGATTTGCATGAGATTTGGATAAAATCTGTGGGAGTAATATAAAGAAATGTGTTTTGCAAAAATCGGCCTCATGGTGGCGCTATACCAGGCAGATGTGAAGGGAGTATGCATACAAATCTGTACACAGATTGGTGCAAAAAAAAGGTACAATCAGGAATTGGCCTGTCATAATTATAGCGTAAAACACTCTCTCCCCATGCCTTTGGCCTGCTGGTGGAGACAAGAATGCTCAACTAAAAGAAATGAAATGGTACTTTATTTCAAGGGAAAGGCTCCTCACGAATTTTTCACTTGTCATAAAGTGACATGTCCTTTCCCACTGATCCAAGATCATGATCACACTGTTTGGCAAACGCAATAAATCTTCCATGGCCAAGTGCAGTAGGTGGACACCAGCAGGCACAAGAGCAAACAAATATCAAAGTCAGGCTGAAATCGAACGCTCCTCGGCTACGGTTGCTGAGCAGTCAGTCAGTCACAGTTCATATAGGCCGTGCTGCGACCCAAGAAAAAGTGCCTAGAAAATGATTTTCGTTCCCGCGTCTTTGGCACTACAATTTCAATGCATATTTCCATAGATAATACCCTTCTGGACTTTGGGTTAAAAGTTCTCTGCATAATATCCTGCAGTATTTTGTCACAAGCCAGAAATGTGTATAAGAAGTGTATAACCAAAAAAAACGAAAATCTTGTGCTGCTGTTTTTGCTTGTAAAATGTGTTATTGATTGTGGCAACACAAACTCTTTCTCAAATGTCATAAATACATATACCTAAAATCTGAAACAAGTATTGGTGCCTTAGTTTACTCATATGTGAATTTAGATCATGAAATGTAGCAAATTTGTTAAAGAAAACTCTTTAACTTAAGTGATGGCACTTAGCTCAATGAAACATACATATAGTTAATTTAGCCACAACCTACTGTGTAATGAAAGGTAGAAAAGAAAAGAAGCCCACCTTGGCCCAAAATGGCTGAAAATCTATCAAAATGTTACCACGCCCCCTAAATTGGAATAATGCAAAAAAATGGACAAGACTAAAAGTAAATGCACTGAAGGTCAGAATTATTACAACATATGGTATGAAACATTTATTCAAGTATCACAGTGTCACAGAATCTGGATTTAGCTAGGGCGCCCAAGCTGGCAACCTTTGGGGTCGCCATAGCGGCCAAATCCATGGCTGCTATACCTAAAATAGTTTTGGCTGTAATATTTGAACCAGATGAGCTACAAATGCAAACATTGTGTCTATGTCATGTTTATTGACCATTACAAACACATTGGAATGCTTATAATTATGATTGAGTGTGTCTGGAACCTTAATTTGCATATTTACAAGATGGCACTAAGTGAAAACGAGTGAACTTTTGACACACATTTAATTTATTTAAAACGATACAAAATGAAAGTAATGGAGTTCAGTACATTCCTATTGATAGAGTATGAGTAGGAGTATGACCAACTAACTTCACACTCGGCATGCACGTTGCTGCTGACCCCAGCACAGGGACATTTATATGTCCGGTGTTGAGGTGATTGGATAGTCGGTTGTCCAGAACTACTTACAGTATGTACGCCCATGCATGGGTATGGGCGTATCAGTGTAGTGTAGTGTAGTGTAGTGTAGTGTTAGTGTAGTCATATATGGAGATCCGGTTGTCCAGAACCGCTGATTCAAACTACCTACAGTATTTACCCATATATAGATATTGGCATATCAGTATAGTTTAGTATAGCATAGGCTATAGCATAGTATAGTATAGTACCAGTAAGTCTGAGGGCGAGAAGCGACCTCACCCTAACGGGCTGCATTAATAACTTTGGGGCAGGCCCATCTAGAGTTTACATGGACAGGTATCAGTCAAAAGGGAGACATCGAAGAGGAAGGATGGATGGGGAAGGATCAACATATGGAATGTCAGAACAGGTTCTGACATACAGTATATCCATATGGAGATCTAAGGGTTGGGGTCAGTTGTAGAGTTGCTAGCCAATATTGATGACATCAGGGATCTCCATCCCTGATGATGTCACATGATGTCACTCACGAGACCTGGGCACCATATATGGGGGCTTTCCCCATGTATGGGGATTTTGAGTGATTTTGACTGACGGAAAATGCGCAATTTCATAGTAAATGCGACCTGTGGTCGCAATAATATAGTATAGACATATATGGAGATCAGGTTGTCCAGAACTGCTGATCCAAACGATATGCCCCTCCCTGATGACAGGGAGGAACTGTGGAAATCTTGCTGCATTGTGACCGATGGTGAGTGACTACGTCGGCCCCCTTCAGTTTGCATACCAGGTGGACATTGGGTTTGATGATGTCATCATCTACAACATGCTAAACAGGGCATTCACACACCTTGGCACCATGGGCAACACAGTTAGAATCATGCTTTTTGACTTCTCCAGTGTCTTCAGAACTATCCAGTCACAACTGCTTACAGAAGCTTGCGTTGATGGGGGTGGACCATGGTTTGGTGGCATGGATCTCAGACTATCTCTCGGGCAGACCGCAGTATGTGAGACTGAAGGGTTGTCTGTTCGGAGGTGCTGGTGAACATCACGGGCGCTCCCCAGGGCACAGTCCTGTCAACTTTCCTGTTCACCCTATAAACATCTGACTTCCACTTCAACTACAAGACATGTCAGTTGTCACCTGCATCTCAGGTAACAACACTGTTGAGCACGCATGGTTACGGAGGTTGTGCACTGGAGCAAGGCAAATAGCCTCTGGCTCAATGCTAGCAAGACCAAGAAGATGGTGGTGGACTATGGCACGACCAAGAGTGTACCTCCGGTTCCCAGCAACATAAGGTGGAGAATGTAGACAACTACAAGTTTCTAAGAGTGCACCTGAACAGGTCGTTGGACTGGTCTGACTACTCTGTTCTTCTGTTCTTCTCAAGAAGGCTCAGATCTTTTAGTGTGTGCAACAGGATGCTGCAAATGGCTGGTGAGGAAACCTGAGTGTTCTAGATAGATTTAATCATGAAATGGAACATTCCAATGGGTTTCCAATGATTAAAAAATCACACCCGTGTGAACTGAGTGGTGCAACTACACATTTATTGTTATGTTGTAATAATTCTGACCTTTAGTGCATTTATTTTTAGACTTGTCCATTTTTTGCATTATTCCAATTTAGGGGGCGTGGTAACATTTTGATAGATTTTCAGCCATTTTGGGCCAAGGTGGGCTGCTTTTCTTTTCTACCTTTCATTACACAGTAGGTTGTGACATTTGTTATGTATGAAACATACACTTTTGGCTACATTTTCTATGTGTATGTTTCATTGTGCTAGGTGCCAATCACTTAAGTTGAAGCGTTATCTTAACAAATTTGCTACATTTCATGATCTAGATTCACATATGAGTAAACTAAGGCACCAATACTTGTTTCAGATGTTAGGTATATGTATTTATGACATTTGAGAAAGATTTGGTGTTGCCAAAATCAATATAACACATTTTACAAGCAAAAACAGCAGCACAATATTTTCGTTTTTTGGTTATACACTTGTATATACATTTCTGGCTTGTGACAAAATACTGCAGAATATTATGCAGAGAACTTGGTCTGGAAATCAAGAGAATCTGGTTTTCAAAAAACAGGACATATTGGCCGGCTTTCATATGCTTTATTCATGCTTTAGAGGCCGTGCTTTATCAGAAAGCTCAGAGCGTATATGGAGCTGACCGGAAACGTAAGTATCTCTTCTATCCACGTCTTATCAAGTATTATAGGCCCTGTGGGATTCAGGCATGGTATGGTAACCTCTCTGGACAGTTACAGTACAGTCTAGGCTTGGATTCAGGCATGGTATGGTATCCTCTCAGGTCAGTTACAGTACAGGCATGGTATGGTAACCTCTCAGGACAGTTACAGTACAGGCATGGTATGGTAACCTCTCAGGTCAGTTACAGTACAGACATGGTATGGTAACCTCTCAGGACAGTTACAGTACAGGTATGGTAACCTCTCAGGACAGTTACAGTACAGTACAGTCTAGGCTTGCCCGGTCTTGTTCAGGCTGACATGAAGGTCATAGGAGAAAGAACCTGACAATTACTGTATGTAAGAGCAGCCATGTGCCCGGACACGGCTCAGAGGACACTTTGACATGTGGACCATAGTGGGAACGGGCAGCCATGAATAAAGAATACAATAAATATGGCAGCTGGACCGCTGACCATATGCTACGATGTAACCTGACCGCACATCACAGGGTTCGAGTCCCAATCAAGTAGCCATTTAGAAATGAAAAGTAAATGCACTGTCCCTTTGGGAAAGTTAAACTCTTTCTGGTCCTGGTCTCTAAACTGCCTCCCCCTGGCCAGCCAGGGCGCCTGATGGAGGGGAAAGGAACTGGTTGGAATAACGTGTTCCTTCCATGCGCTACGTCCAACCAGGGAAACTCCCCCTCTCAGGCATGAAGGAAGCATGAGTTCAAGTCCGTTGCTCTCCCCATGTCCCCCATATATGGGGACTAGGTTGGCGGAGGGTGTGTAGAGCCCAGGATCACATTAGATAATTGACACAGGGGTGAAAAATGGGTTACAAAATCATGGGATAAAAATTATAGAGAAAAAGCTCTTTTGATATGATTTGAATACTGGGGTATACAGTATGCATGTGTCGTTGTCGATAAGGCTTTAATTGACACTAAATGCTGTAGGCGATTAGTTTCTGCTTATGGTCCTTCATCTGAAAATGAGGGTATACACAACAACATTTGTACAAAGTATTTTAATATGCATAATAAATACATAACAAACCAGGTTGCAAAGTCTGTACAAATGGATCTTTACACAGTTAAATAGAACTGTACTGTATATATATATGATTTATTCACACACTACAGTATCACAACAATTACGGAAATCCACTGATTGCATAGATCTCAGAAAGTATAAACTCATATTGAAAACTCTTTTATTTTTGTCTGGGTAACAATAGTTGATCCAGAAAATAATAATAATACCTATATAATTTGTCTTTTCCAAATTGCAAATGATTTACTGTAAAACCTTGAATGTTTTATTTGACCAGTTCCTCACCAACAAGTTCTTAAAAACATGAACTCTGACTTCCCTACAGCATATTCTGGGCATAAGTGTACATTTGTAAACTCCTACCCCCTTCTCACCAATGCAAACTCTATGGGCACCATTTTCGTCACCGCTAAACCCCTTATCCCTAAACTTCTTTGCCTATTTTTATTTTTACTATTTTGCAAAACATTTATGAATAGTTCAAATGGCCAGTCTACAAGCTCACAACGTGTCAATGTAGATTGGCTAGTTCTAATGTTTTTCAAAATAGTAAAAAAAAAGGGGTTTAGAGGTGACAAAAATGGAGCCCTATAACTCATAATAACTGCAGTTGGGAGCAGGAAGTTAGCACTTTCCTGGCTCCCTCGAAACACATCAATGAAATTAAAATCACCACGTTCAGAGTCAGACCCCTGCAGCACTGCAGTCAAAGAAATCCACAGTTTAAAGAACAGTTTAAAGTTTCCCCCACATGGATGCTGAATCGCAGGTTTATGGATGCATAAGCTCTAAAATGACAACGCCACTGGCAGAGAGGAATAACGGAACACAGCAGGCGCTCTCGTTTCTGCCTGACGTGAAGTTATGACTGCTCTAGACTGGATGGATCAGAAAACTTCACAATGAGTTGAGCAGTCTATAGTCCTACAATCTATACAACAGTATACATTAAGCGGTACTCGGGCCCAAAGCAACAACTGCAGATAGGTTGATGACGTCTACACAAATACAATCTGATCACTTGCAAAACAACAGTGTGGACAGTGGACACTAGTGGACACTATGGGACACTAGTGGACACTATTGGACACTATGGGACCCTAGTGGACACTACAGTCCTAACATCGTGTTTGAGAAACAAATCAGATTTGCCTGCAGACAAAACAAAGCCCAAAGTAACCATGGTGGTGGTATTGAAAATAAAATGCATTCCGGCAGTGACATCTAAAGTAGAATGTGTAAAGCATAATCAAATACTATACTGGCCTTCAATGATAACAAAAAAAGCTCATTAATGTGGTTGATCGATATTTGTCAGTGAACACTAAATGCCATGAGAGACACATTGACACATTGTCCCTTGACACGAATGAAGAATACGGTCCAGATTAAAAGGGCTCGTCTTTGCAGACATAATGTGATGAGTTGGTATTTATGCTGGTCAGGAATGAAACAATGCTATTAAGCTCCTAATTCGATAAGCCATCCAATTATTCTCCGGTCGAGGAGACATGACAATGACACAGGATCCTGCAGTCCTCACTATCTCCCACTCCCTCTCCCACCTTCACAATTATTCTCACTCCCTGCAGGGCTCGACTAGAAAGATTTTCTTAGCGAATTAAGCCCTACGTAGGCTATATACTTCTTCGGATGAAAAATACTGAAAGCTTGTGATGTGACTCATTGTGACACCAGCAGGGTTAATGTGGTTAACATACATGTTTTATTAAATCGTTTCAATTATGTTATTATCAAACATAAATAAATATCAAACAAATCACACATTTACATTTCACAAATGGAAATGCATGATTTAATTCAGTCTGACCAGAAGCAGGGATAAAAACATATACCAACTGGCTATAAAAAAAAACTAATGACCAGACAGAGGCGGATAGCAGTGAGTCCAACGCTTCACTACTGAGCAGCACAATGGAAGGGCCGGGTCCAGCTCAGCCAGGGCAGGGGGTGAAATGAACCAAATATATCATCATCTTTGTAATGGATTGTTTGAGATAAATGAACAAAAGTATTTTTGTTGTTTTGGCTGTCATTAGGGGGAGATGTTTTCAGTGGCATACAGCTGGACAAGACAGGACTATAGGACTATGCACTAGTGTGCATCTGTGAACACTGAGCTGTCTGGTGGTGAGACAATAAAATCTCTATTTAAACCATTAAAACCGGGAAAGCATCCGTGTCATTTTAGATTTTAACTGCAACATACGGTTTTCAGAAAACTTTTGCGAATTAGAATAGTGGACTTAGAACAGTGGTTGTCAAAGATAGCAGATATACAAGCTCACAGCACGCCACTGCGAGCGCCACTGCGAGCTTACACATCTATATTTATATCTATATTTGGACATAATTTGAACACAAATCTTCTATTTTCAGATGGGGGGGTCCACGGCCAAATACATATAATTTTGGGGGTCCTTAGCACGAAAAGGACCCTCCATCAATGTATTTGATGTGTTGTTCTTGCTTACTAAATTAAGAGTGTCTGCTAAATGCCTAAATTTGAAATAACTACTGATTTAGAAGGAAATTGTAGAATTAATGGGTTGATGAGTCTGGTACGCGAACTATAGCTTTTCCTCCCCAGGTGGGCGGGACTTTCGCCTTATAGTTTTAGACCACAATGGCGGTGTGTCGTCTCAAACGTACTTGAGCCACGACAGACACCACAGAGCGAGCTAAAGCGAGCGAGTTGCCGTGCCGAACGTTGCGAAGTTCGCTTGAGCCGACTCAGCGACGTTGTGACCGGTTGACACCGAATAATAAACCCTCATCCCCCTACAGTGAACACAGTGGGCTCCTTCCAGCCACTCCCACTCGGTGAGGAAAAGCTAGGTCGCATCTGTTACGTTACGTATCTGGGTGGCGCAGGGCTAAGTTTCTGCCCACCGCCATGAAGAGACTGGGGTTCAAATCCTCCATAGTGCATCCGGCTTGGCCAGGCACTCATTTAAACTAAATTGTGGGTGGGAAGCCGGTAGGGCAGGGTCTGCACCGAGTGAAATAGTAAGAGAGTGGCGACACGCTTTGATCTCGTCGCAAAGCGGATGCCTATGGGCTATAGTTCCGAACATTGGAACTATCCCATTGAGCACTTCCGCATTCCATTGTTACAATGGGAGTCAACGCTAGTGTACTAGCACTCTCTTACTAGATTACTCTGGGTCTGCACTAGCAACTCCTACATGTTGGTGCCTGTTCAGCAAGTAGAACTGGGAAGAATATCCTGTTTCTCTGAATGTTTATTTACGGTCAGGTGAAAGGAAACAGCCCCATGTATCAGAGGATACACATGGTTGTCTGCATCCTCCCCATCACCCAAACAGTAGGGGTTCACAGCGACTACCCTCCCCATCACCCAAACAGTAGGGGTTCACAGTGACTATCCTCCCCAGCACCCAAACAGTAGGGGTTGTCTGCATCCTCCCCATCACCCAAACAGTAGGGGTTCACAGCGACTATCCTCCCCAGCACCCAAACAGTAGGGGTTGTCTGCATCCTCCCCATCACCCAAACAGTAGGGGGTAACAGTGACTACATGGGAGGAATTGGCATAATGACAAAACTGGAAGAAACAAACCAAAATCAGCCATGAGTTCTGATGGGTATTAGATTGTGGACGGGATATTTGTTTACTTTAGAATTTCAGGGATATACAATTGCAAACAAAAGTCTATGCTCTGAAAAATAAAACTATTCAGTAGTAAAATTCACATACATTTAAAGTTATACAATTCATTCTACTCACTGTAAAACACACAGGCATATACAAATGAATATATTAATTTAGAAATTCAAATCAATTAAAGTGATAAATAATTGTATGAATCCCAATTCTATACAGAATGCATTCCAGTCCATGTGCATTTATAAATGCACAATTATTGGTATTGAAAAAATACAGCATAAGGAAATTAACAAATTTCCTTCGGGATCAATAAAGTATCTATCTATCTATCCATCCATCTAGGTTTCTTTGTTCAACAGTTCTCGACTTGTTGTAATGTTTGTATACATACTGTACACCATCCTAGTCAGAGACCAAGACTATCTCTATTCTCCAACAGTACAGGGTAAAATCCTCAGTGGGTCCATTTGGTTACGTTTGTGGGGATGTTTACAATATTACAGGTATAAGTGCTGCAGAGACGCATGTAAACATACACGGACACGCGCATGCATCGTCTCCAGACAACCTTAAATTAGGCAGGCGGGTACAGTTCTAAACCAGTTTTTGCCCAAACACAGGGCTGTGAAACTTTTGATTTAGTTTTAAACAGGTAATTAAGTAACTGTTCCCAATGTATGAATGAATGGACCATTGTAAAGCGCTTCATCATTCCCTGATGAAGACTTAACCGCCAAAACGTTGGATTAATTTGTCTTAACCTGCTGCGTCCTAATAAAGTAATGGCACTCTGGCTATTGGCGTGTGCGGCCACCGTGTTGTCTGAACAAACATAAAAGATGCCATTGACAATGAACAGAGAATCATAAATTATGTGTCTGAACAAATCGGCATAAGTAAGTCAGTGGGAACCCTTGGCCAATAAGGGACCAGCATTCTTGATGATGTACGATGAGCGCCCCTCACTTTACATGTAGCCCAGGGGTGGGCAACTGGCGGCTCGGGGGCCACATGAGGCCCCAACCTTCACTTAATGCGGCCCACATGTTAATATCAGAATACTGATATAGTATTGATTTCAGCTGTTACAATTCCAAACCCGCTTTACTTACTTCATGACTAGTATTAAATGACTAGTACTTAATGACTAGTATTAAATGACTAGTACTTAATGACTAGTATTAAAATGTGATTGTCTTTTTGTGTCCAATGTAGTTATGTTAACAGTTCATAAAGTCAACATAACTATAACTAAATGCATTTGAAATTCAATAAAAAGGTTACTTTTCAGGATTCCAATTCAAAAATAGCAAAAAATTATTCAGGTTTTCAATTCAAATATAGCAAAAATAGCTGATCTACAAGTTCAAAACGCGTCGCATTGCGACGCGTTTTGAGCTTGTAGATCGGCTATTTTTGCTAGGACATTAATATGCACCGTGGCCCTCTGGAGTGAGTGTGGAAATATATTGGCCCTCGCCATCGTCAAAGTTGCCCACCCCTGATGTAGCCTATAGATGAACACTGAGGATTTTACTGCGTAACAACCGTAACATGCTCCTCCGTTTTCTGCAGAACCAGGTTGGTTCGCTCACTAATTGATATGTGCAGCGTGTTGACTATTTGATGCACCCATGCAGTAACATGACAGAAAGTCTACGGGGAGCTGGTTAGAAAAGGGAAGCTGGTTTAGAATATTCTTCGTTCAGGTGTGGACTGATCCATCGTGGTTTTACAAACACACTCATTACTGGAACTATAGAAGATCTGAACACATTACCCTGGTACTGGCCTCATACTGCACTGGCTGTGAGTAACTTTTAGAAGTGATTTTATGATTTTACTGCCAACTTTTAAAAAGCTCGAAACGGCCTGGATCCGCAGTACCTACTACCTAGCTGACCCCATATATACAGTATATGACCCCATATGCCTGTTGGTCTACTGATTCTAATTCAGCCCTAGAGGTTCCCAAGACCAACCTGGTGATGAAGGGCAACAGGGCTTTTGCGGGTAGGGCTCCCAGACTCATGGGACCTTAGGGTTTGCTAGCTCCGTAACTATTTTTAAAACCAAATTAAAGACCCATTTTTAAACCTCTAACAATGTATGCATTTCATTTCTACTGACACTGTAATTGTACGCTGCCTTGTTGTTGTGATTGATTGTTATGTATCATGATTCACTGTTTTTTGAGTGGTGTAAACCACTCCTACAACTGGCTTTGTTAGTGCAGAAAAAATGAGCATGGTTGCTATGTTCACCCGGGTGTGATTTGTTAGTCTGTGCAGAAAAAATGAGCATGGTTGCTATGTTCACCCTGTTCACCCGGGTGTGATTATTACGTCAGACATGATTTCATTACGTCAGACAGGCTATATAAGACCTTACACGACTCAGTTCACACAGGTGTGATTTTTAATATTGATAAGCACTTTGTGACTTTGTCTAAAAAGGTGCTATATATAAATAATGTTTATTATTATTACTACTACTGTACATTGTGTGCAGAATAATGTTACATGAGAGACTGCATGGATGTCATGAACAAGAGGCAGGCTGCGGCTTGCAGGCCTATGGTAGTGTTTTGAGTTGTTTGAAATCATTGCAGAATATCAACTAGGTTGTCCTGCTGTGGTCCAGGCAACACACTGGGGACGGTGGGGGGCTGTGTCGAATGTTCTGCTGTTTGCACAGTTGATGTCTGCTGTACGGTCTTCTGAGCTGGTTTTGGGGGGGGGTTGTGTGACATTTTGCCAAACTGATGTATTTTGTGGGGATGCGTGAACCGTGGTGCTGTACATTGATTGAGCAGCCATCATAGCGTCTGAGTTGTCGCGGCTCATGGACAAGGAGGAAACCCCCCGGAGACTCAGAGCTGCATCGTCAGAGACTGGCTCGGAGCGGGACTCCGCGAGTCTGAGAGAGAGAGAGAAACAGAGAGAGAGAGAGAAACAGAGAGAGAGAGAGAGAGAGAGAGAGGGGGGGGGGGGGGGGGGGGGGGGGAAGAGACCACGGATGGACATATACAGGGGAAACAGACGGAACAATCAGGTAGAGGTGGAGGGAAATATACTTGAATTGCTATAGGGAAGTCAGAGGTAGAAAATACATATTCATTGCTTATCATCAACAAAGGGTCACAGGATGGATATACAAAGAGGTCAACCAAAAGAACGAGTGAAGAAATGGTAACATCATCAAGGGTAAGGCAGGATGTGCAATTGAATGATGGAAGGACGATAACGAGCAAATAAGGGTACAGAGTTCCAAATAAAGAGGCATGATCTTGTCAAACAGTGACAGACTGAATAGCTACATACAGTAATTTAATGGAACTAACTGAAGCTTACTAGAAGACCTCACTCATGCTTAACACTTTCATCGCCATCTAGTGTTCATGTGATGTTACCGCAGGCAGCCAGCCAATTATGTGTATTTGCGCCAACTACTTCCGGGTCACACAGCCCAGCACAGCGAGAGGAGGAGCGAAACGTTGTACGAGCAGCAGGCGACATGTCTTAGCTTTCGCCAGAAGCGGTGTAATATGTCGGGCGCGATGCGATCTAAAAATCACTATCTGAACGTCGGACAGATTGGACAAAAACAACAACTTGAGTATTTTTCGGAGAAAACAAGCAGCAAATAATCCACACTGAATGGATCCTTATGGGAGGCGCGCGCATTAATCCTCATGCTGGGAAGAACATAAGCGCCTTCTAGCAACCTGGACAGCACGAAAGGTTCGTTTTGAACTTTGGCTGCTTGGAATTGATATAGACCTTATAACCCGCCATATGGCGGGTATGGCGATCTGAGGGGTAAAATCTTAACCAGTCATCTGGCGGGTTATGGGGCGGCTTGGCGTCCTGAGTGTTAAGTGACAACAGAAGCAATAACTTTATTGACATTCTTTTAGGAAAAATCAAGATGCTGATTATGGGTAGGTACCCTCACAAAAAACATGCAGTAATCCTGGTCTCTAAAACTGCCACCCCTCCCCCTGGCCAGGCGGGGCGCCTGATGGAGGGGAAAGGAACTGTTTGGAAATTGAATAACGTGTTCTTTTTTATGTCAAAACCGGGGAAACTCCCCGCTGTCAGGTGAAAAGAAGCAGCTTGGACTCCTCATGCATTGAAGGAAGCATGAGCTCAGTCCGTTGTTCTCCCCAGGTTGGCAGAGGGAGTCCAGGATGACATTAGTTAATTGACACTGGGTGAAAAAATGGGTTACAAAATTGTGGGATGAAAATTTAAGAAAAAAAAAAAGATGTTGTAATGTTTCAAGTCAGTTTCCTCCAGCAAATACTGGACAGAGGAAAGAAGGTCTGATGGGGCTTGTTTTGGCTTTCAACATTCATGGTTTCATGCAGGGTTCGATTTGTAAAAAACAATAAATAAATAAAACAGGGGAGACATTTTCTTAACACACTTAAGCGCTATATACTTCTGCGTACAACAAATAGTGAACATATAGCCAAACAAATCAAAATGTGTCATGTCGCAATTTGAGCTTGAAGATCTGCTACTGCAGCAATTTTTTATCAATTCACCAAAAGGGACACCATGGTTAATGAGATTAACATAATCTTTTTTATTAAATTGTTAAATTGTGATACTATGGGACCTAAATATCAAACATATCAGAATCTACATTTCCCAAATGTGAATGCATTAATTGAATCCAGTCCGACCGGAAACGGGCATAAAAACATATCCCCACCAACAGATATAAATGAATAAGGCAGGGATATCAATAATTCCGCTACATCTCCCCCAGCAAATCGAACCCTGGTCTTATTAAGCCACATGCAGCTCAAGGATGGTTCTGAACCCTGGTCTTATGCCACATGCAGCTCAAGGATGGTTCTGAACCCTGGTCTTATTAAGCCACATGCAGCTCAAGGATGGTTCTGGAACCCTGGTCTTATTAAGCCACATGCAGCTCAAGGATGGTTCTGAACCCTGGTCTTATGCCACATGCAGCTCAAGGATGGTTCTGAACCCTGGTCTTATTAAGCCACATGCAGCTCAAGGATGGTTCTGAACCCTGGTCTTATTAAGCCACATGCAGCTCAAGGATGGTTCTGAACCCTGGTCTTATTAAGCCACATGCAGCTCAAGGATGGTTCTGAACCCTGGTCTTATGCCACATGCAGCTCAAGGATGGTTCTGAACCCTGGTCTTATTAAGCCACATGCAGCTCAAGGATGGTTCTGGAACCCTGGTCTTATTAAGCCACATGCAGCTCAAGGATGGTTCTGAACCCTGGTCTTATTAAGCCACATGCAGCTCAAGGATGGTTCTGAACCCTGGTCTTATTAAGCCACATGCAGCTCAAGGATGGTTCTGAACCCTGGTCTTATTAAGCCACATGCAGCTCAAGGATGGTTCTGAAACCCTGGTCTTATTATGCCACATGCAGCTCAAGGATGGTTCTGGAACCCTGGTCTTATGATGCCACATGCAGCTCAAGGATGGTTCTGAACCCTGGTCTTATTAAGCCACATGCAGCTCAAGGATGGTTCTGAACCCTGGTCTTATTAAGCCACATGCAGCTCAAGGATGGTTCTGGACCCTGGTCTTATTAAGCCACATGCAGCTCAAGGATGGTTCTGGAACCCTGGTCTTATGATGCCACATGCAGCTCAAGGATGGTTCTGGAACCCTGGTCTTATTAAGCCACATGCAGCTCAAGGATGGTTCTGAACCCTGGTCTTATGCCACATGCAGCTCAAGGATGGTTCTGGAACCCTGGTCTTATTAAGCCACATGCAGCTCAAGGATGGTTCTGGAACCCTGGTCTTATGATGCCACATGCAGCTCAAGGATGGTTCTGGAACCCTGGTCTTATTAAGCCACATGCAGCTCAAGGATGGTTCTGAACCCTGGTCTTATTATGCCACATGCAGCTCAAGGATGGTTCTGAAATGGAACCCTGGTCTTATGCCACATGCAGCTCAAGGATGGTTCTGAACCCTGGTCTTATGATGCCACATGCAGCTCAAGGATGGTTCTGAACCCTGGTCTTATGATGCCACATGCAGCTCAAGGATGGTTCTGGAACCCTGGTCTTATTATGCCACATGCAGCTCAAGGATGGTTCTGAACCCTGGTCTTATTAAGCCACATGCAGCTCAAGGATGGTTCTGAACCCTGGTCTTATTAAGCCACATGCAGCTCAAGGATGGTTCTGGAACCCTGGTCTTATTAAGCCACATGCAGCTCAAGGATGGTTCTGAACCCTGGTCTTATTAAGCCACATGCAGCTCAAGGATGGTTCTGAACCCTGGTCTTATTAAGCCACATGCAGCTCAAGGATGGTTCTGAACCCTGGTCTTATTAAGCCACATGCAGCTCAAGGATGGTTCTGGAACCCTGGTCTTATTAAGCCACATGCAGCTCAAGGATGGTTCTGGAACCCTGGTCTTATTAAGCCACATGCAGCTCAAGGATGGTTCTGGAACCCTGGTCTTATTAAGCCACATGCAGCTCAAGGATGGTTCTGAACCCTGGTCTTATTCCACATGCAGCTCAAGGATGGTTCTGAACCCTGGTCTTATTAAGCCACATGCAGCTCAAGGATGGTTCTGAACCCTGGTCTTATTAAGCCACATGCAGCTCAAGGATGGTTCTGAACCCTGGTCTTATTAAGCCACATGCAGCTCAAGGATGGTTCTGAACCCTGGTCTTATTAAGCCACATGCAGCTCAAGGATGGTTCTGAACCCTGGTCTTATTAAGCCACATGCAGCTCAAGGATGGTTCTGAACCCTGGTCTTATTAAGCCACATGCAGCTCAAGGATGGTTCTGAACCCTGGTCTTATTAAGCCACATGCAGCTCAAGGATGGTTCTGAACCCTGGTCTTATGCCACATGCAGCTCAATGATGGTTCTGAACCCTGGTCTTATTAAGCCACATGCAGCTCAAGGATGGTTCTGAACCCTGGTCTTATTAAGCCACATGCAGCTCAAGGATGGTTCTGAACCCTGGTCTTATTAAGCCACATGCAGCTCAAGGATGGTTCTGAACCCTGGTCTTATTAAGCCACATGCAGCTCAAGGATGGTTCTGGACCCTGGTCTTATTATTATGCCACATGCAGCTCAAGGATGGTTCTGGACCCTGGTCTTATTAAGCCACATGCAGCTCAAGGATGGTTCTGGAACCCTGGTCTTATTAAGCCACATGCAGCTCAAGGATGGTTCTGAACCCTGGTCTTATTAAGCCACATGCAGCTCAAGGATGGTTCTGGAACCCTGGTCTTATTAAGCCACATGCAGCTCAAGGATGGTTCTGAACCCTGGTCTTATTAAGCCACATGCAGCTCAAGGATGGTTCTGGAACCCTGGTCTTATTAAGCCACATGCAGCTCAAGGATGGTTCTGGAACCCTGGTCTTATTAAGCCACATGCAGCTCAAGGATGGTTCTGAACCCTGGTCTTATTACGCCACATGCAGCTCAAGGATGGTTCTGAACCCTGGTCTTATTAAGCCACATGCAGCTCAAGGATGGTTCTGAACCCTGGTCTTATTAAGCCACATGCAGCTCAAGGATGGTTCTGAACCCTGGTCTTATTAAGCCACATGCAGCTCAAGGATGGTTCTGAACCCTGGTCTTATTAAGCCACATGCAGCTCAAGGATGGTTCTGGAACCCTGGTCTTATTCCACATGCAGCTCAAGGATGGTTCTGAACCCTGGTCTTATTCCACATGCAGCTCAAGGATGGTTCTGAACCCTGGTCTTATTCCACATGCAGCTCAAGGATGGTTCTGAAATGGAACCCTGGTCTTATGCCACACGCAGCTCAAGGATGGTTCTGAAATAAAAAAGATCTCACCTCACTTACCAGTGTCCATATCCTCCATCTCCATATTGCTGCATGCCAGGTATAAAGGACAGAACAAATCATGCACAACACCACTCAAGACAAGGGAAGGGCATTCACTACAGATCTGTCTGGAAAAGGCTATGCTCCTCAGGGTAACCGGTATGGTCGCCCCTTTTCCATCTCTCCCCACTATCACTGCGCAAAAAACAAGGATTACCCGTACATTTACTGGATTTACATGGCCTCTACTTTTAGTAGAGGCCATGTAAATCCAGTACATTTACGGGTGAGTACGGTTGTTTAGCTGCCTGGAAGAGTTTACTTTACCTAGCTGTAAATAACAAACATAAATTCATGTTGGTGATTATATAAAAGGTATTATATTCATTTATAATTGTTAAGTTCACTCTGTATATCCATGGGCATAATAGCATCATGATGCCATTACAAAACATGGGCTACATATGTGTTTAATAAAACGAAATTAACTGCTAGAAGGTCCTAAATTAACTTAATTAAAACACAATTCCTGCCGCCATTAATTAATCCCTCGATTGCGTATTGCCATGGTTTAATCACGCGTGACACTTACTTTGAAGAGCCAAATATCCGTATCGCATTTTACTATGAAACCATTCCGTGTGTGTTGACGAAGCTGGTGCTCGTTCTCTCGGTCGGTGGTGGAAAAAGTGGACCGCGAGTATCACAGCGCCTGCTACAGGCCGTTGAAAACGCTTGTCTGGGACAAAGCGTCCTCTGCAATGTCGCTTCTGTGAGATAAAGCCGTCTGAAAACAGAGCCGGCAATGCAAGTGGATGCGCGCGCATTTTCAAAATGGCCGCGCCCATTGTGTCAGAAGCATAACAAAGCTAACGGACGGTAGATTTCGATACGATCGTATTAAAACATGCATTAATGAATACATCGCAGTTAAAACGGCTTTTCCGTTTGTGGCAGGCTACAAGATTCTACGTGTTAATATTCCTATGTTCCTGGCAGGCCTCGTGTTAAGCAGTCACCGTCTCTGTCTCATGTTATTCTTCCTTGAAGTTACAGAGTATAGAGATCGACTACCGGTACTATACAATCAAATACATATGTATACAAGATCATTTCAGATTTCAGGTAGGGAGGGAAATACTAAATTAACCGTCAACTACATTAACACTTTTCGCGGGGCGAGTTGTTAAAGGGGCGAGTGGTCTGGTATCCCTCCTCAGGACTGCTCACAGCAGGGGGTCCAGTACTAGAAGTCACCTTGAGATCATGCTACGAAAGCTGGTTCTCTGGATCAATTGGAGCTCAAAATAACAAAGAAATAAATAAAACAAACAGTGCCTCGGCTACCCACGAGGTTCATGGTGATTGATTGTGGTGTTTAAAACGGCCTCTGGCTGTTCAGATTGCTATAAAAGGGAGAGAATAAATAACAACTTAATGAAAGAAAACAGGCTCTCATGTGCGTGCGTGCGTGCGTGCACGTGCAACTGTGAAGTCAGGGGGATCAGACACTTCTCCATAATCTCTGAGGTTGAGAACGAGACTGAAAGCACCTTAGAGGAGCTAGTGACGCATTTGGTACAAAGCCTGAAAATTCGGAAAGGTCCGGAAAAACTACCCCCATCTGTATAGGAAAGAGTAAAGATTTCTGCTTACATCACCAGGATATTTTATTTATTTAAAGCCCTCAATTACCAACGTCATGTGTCGACCATCTATCCTTTAAATTCACAAAACCTACAGTATGTGTCTGTGTGTCCCAGGAATTACTTGGGCGACATCCAACCTAACGGCCTCAAACTTGGTATGGCACGGGGGTGTGCACTGCACCCTTTTTTTTATTTGATTTTTGAGCGATGGAAATAAGAATTAGCACAAAAACACAATGCCCCATTCAATTCAATGCAATTCAATTCAATTCATTTCATTGAGGACTTATGGTAGGGGAAATAGCCAATAATGCGCTTTTGCACAAAATAACACCTGGACCTCTTTGGTGGTGACGTAACAAGTCACGCACCCCCTGCAGTTCAGCCACGCACCACTAGGGGTGCGCGCACCACAGTTTGGGAAAGCCTGTATTAACCCATTTAGGCCTGACGTCAAAATTTTAAAAATGTCAGTTTTCTGAAATACCCTATGTTTCTATGTCAGTGGTGCTCAATATTTCATGTCAAGGACCACCAAAATTATATGTATTTGGCCACGGACCCCCATCCGAAAATATTTAAAAAAAATAGCAGACCTACAAGCTATGAGCTTGTAGATCTGCTAGTTTTCAATAGCTAAAGCATAACATAACGCTTAAAACACCAAAATGGGTTAAACAACGTCAAACTCACCGACATTCCAGCTGTACGAAAAGCTTGAATTATCCTCTGTCTGCAAAGTGTTTGTTTCATAAAAATCCACCGTAGACATGTTATGAGTTACTTTCTGCAGAAGGGAATCTTGAAAAAACAAGAAAGTGGCCGGCCGCACACGCCAATAGCTAGAGTGCCAATACTTTATTAGGACGCAGCAGGTTAAGACAAATTAATCCAACGTTTCAGCGGTTAAGCCTTCATCAGGGAATACAGAGCACATAATGGTTCACACTTAAATATGGTGCCAGAGAGTTACTTTCTGTCAAGACATTCCTTGCAGGTGATTATTGTAGTGTTGGAATCACTCGCTTTCAATAAAGCAACGTCCTGCTGCCTCGGGTAATTATGTGCAAATTCAAAACAGGTGGAATGCACTACGGCCGTCGAGTGATATCCAATGAGCACTTTCAAACTCCAACACTCCGTAGCGAAAAGGCCTTGTGCACTCCTACAAGGACAGGTGCGTCGGAGCCGGCAACCAAATGTGAATCATGAGAAGAAAAGGGTCCCGCTGCACACTGTCTTCACTTATAGAGCAGCAGTTTATTCAGATGACAACGTTTCGGTCTAAACGACCTTCATCAGGTAAACTCCAACACTACAACACACAGGAATTTCTTGACAGAAAGTAGCTCATAACATGTCTCCCGTGGATTTTTATTAAACAAACACTTTGCAGATAGAAAGAAAGCTTTTCGTACAGCTGCAATATTAGTACATTTGACGTTGTTTAATAAAATCATAGGATTTTGGACGTACAGTATGGGCTGTCAATGGGATATTGTGACTAGTTGCCATACCTGCCACCCATTAATAGTGAATAGTGAAGTACTGTAAGCTAACAAAAGTGAACACTAACTGCTGACATTCCCCATAGTCTTTCAAAATGTATCTCTCTCTCGCACGCACGCACGCACGCACGCACGCACGCACGCACGCACGCACGCACGCACGCACGCACGCACGCACGCACGCACGCACAGTTTAAATGAGCCGCAGGCCCCAAACATACAGCGAGCGCGCTGTACACACACACACACACACACACACACACAATGGGGAAATGCATAGAGAGCATGGAGTGCTCTGTGTTTTTTCAAGTAGGCCGTTTAGGTAGTGTGCATGCAAAGTTTCATGCAGCTCGGTGCACTTATAGGTAAAATGTGAAAATCTGCCTCATGGTGGTGCTATAACTGGAAGATTTGGGGCAGAGGTTCGTCGTTGGCATCCATGGAGTGTGTGTGCACAAAGTTTGGCATCGACCTGGTCAACGGTGCCTGAGATTAGCTGTACACACACAGACGGACGGACGCGCGGACAGAGTTAACACCGCAAAGTAGTAATGGAAGATTATACCTCGTGGTTTTAGGGGGAAATGGAAGGCAGGCTTTTCAGAGTAAAATCTGCCTCATCTGCTGGGCACTCTAGCGCCTTTATTCTGTACTGTACTGTACTGTACTGTACTGTACTGTACTGTACTAGCCCTCCTCCCTGGCAAGTGAGATTATACATATTTCCAGCGGGGGACACCGGCACACAACTAACTGTGAATCACGCTTAAAGACAGATTCTCCTAACGGCAGTCATTTCATTTCAGGTGTGCGATGTTGCTCTGGGACAATCAGGGCCTATTTATAGAACGAGGCTGAGAAGGTACTTTTCTGAGAAGGTACTTTTCTGCCCCTAAATGCTGCTGCTGCTGCAAAGCTTTGCCTCCGCCACTCAAGCCTCCACCTTTCTATTTCAGTCTAGCATGGCTCAAGATAAACAGAATTCAGTGTCTTGTTCTAGTCCAGGCTGGTCCAGGCTCACTCTTGTATACCCATGTATGCATATACAGTATCTATTCTATTCTAATTTAGCTTAAACCATTTTGAGATCAGATTCTAAAAAGGTCTTCTTCATCCTGACAGTTTTCTGAAAACGCTATGTTTCTATGTCAGTCGTTCTTCGATTTTTCAAAAATAGCAGATCTACAAGCTCATAGCGCGCCACTCGGTGGCGCGCTATGAGCTTGTAGATCTGCTATTTTTCAATAGCTAAAGAATAACATAATGCTAACACCAAAAAAGGTTCCTGCCCAAAATGGGTTAAAAGGACCACTTTACCACTTTTCAACCTATCTTCATATAATCTGGCCTCACTAATAATCATGATAAAATAGCACAATTTGTTTCTACTCTGTCTCACAGGAGGGCTGTGGGCAGTTCAGAAACCCGTCCACCAGTGACATCATCGATGGGGAATCCAAGCTAATAGAAACTGCAGGCTTTCTATTCCTGAAAAGTTGCATTGCGAAAATGGAAGCCATCGTTCTCACGATAATAAAAATCTAAATATTTTTTTTTAACATTGTGGTATTTTATCATGAACATCAGTGAGGACTAATTATATGAAGATAGGTTGAAAAGTGGTGAAGTGGTCCTTTAATACAGTATGCTGCAAGGCTAAATCAGGGGAAAATCTTAAAAGAGTGGAGCCATCAACACCAAGTATAATTGTATTCCATGTGTTGCAATCAAATCTAATTTAAATTTCAAATTTATGACGCGAGTGTCCCTGACTGAAATTGGCTAATTCACAATCAAGGCCTGGAACAACTAATCTGTTGTAACCTTGAAAAGAGACTAGAGAGCAGATGTTCTTTTTAGCAAACACTCTCAAAGTATATAGCTGCATGGAAGCAACAGCTTCATATTGAAACACTAAACTAAACATATGAAATACATGTGCGCAGTCCAGTACTTATATATTACATTTTGGAAACCAAAATGATTTTTACATTGCATCTCAGAATTGTATACACTATACATGAATGTTGAGTACTGGTGTTGTTGTTTTGTTTTGTATCTGTTCTGTATTTGTTGTCATGTATCTGTTGTCTGTCCTTGAATGTGCAAACTTCAATACAAAATATTTGAATAATAATAATACACAAATAATGGTAATTAGTAAGTTCCTAGTACAAATGCTACAAATAACATATAGTGAAGGGTACCACTCTTTCTCCACCCTCCCCAAGACAAAACACAAATAAAAACAAAAGTATATTGACAAATAAATGATCAGTGCTTTTCTGTCTGTCTGTCAAGTATTCAAGTGACTGTCGGGTATCTGCAGCATCTGTGGCCATTTTGATGCAATCGCAGCATGTGAGAGAGAGAGGACACTGGACAGTCAGCATGTGAGAGAGGACACTGGACAGTCAGCATGTGAGAGAGAGAGGACACTGGACAGTCAGCATGTGAGAGAGAGAGAGGACACTGGACAGTCAGCATGTGAGAGAGGACACTGGACAGTCAGCATGTGAGAGAGAGAGGACACTGGACAGTCAGCATGTGAGAGAGAGAGGACACTGGACAGTCAGCATGTGAGAGAGAGAGGACACTGGACAGTCAGCATGTGAGAGAGAGAGGACACTGGACAGTCAGCATGTGAGAGAGAGAGGACACTGGACAGTCAGCATGTGAGAGAGAGAGGACACTGGACAGTCAGCATGTGAGAGAGAGAGGACACTGGACAGCAGCATGTGAGAGAGGACACTGGACAGTCAGCATGTGAGAGAGAGAGGACACTGGACAGCAGCATGTGAGAGAGAGAGGACACTGGACAGCAGCATGTGAGAGAGAGAGGACACTGGACAGTCAGCATGTGAGAGAGAGAGGACACTGGACAGCAGCATGTGAGAGAGGACACTGGACAGTCAGCATGTGAGAGAGAGAGGACACTGGACAGTCAGCATGTGAGAGAGAGAGGACACTGGACAGTCAGCATGTGAGAGAGAGAGGACACTGGACAGCAGCATGTGAGAGAGAGAGGACACTGGACAGTCAGCTCAAGGTCCGAGCGTGAATGCTGCACCCCCCCCCCATGTTTCTACCAGCCCTGCCTGTCTGGCTACCAGTCGTGGAACACAAGAACAGATGGCTTCAGATTGGACTGGCAACATGTGGTCGCTTTTCCCTCCCTTCACTACTCAATAACCCACAGTTAGGGAAGAGATACAAAACTTTAGTATTTAAATAATGAGATTATATAGGCTACTTTATCGTCACTCATTAAAAGTATGGAAACAATAAATCCGTTATTTTGTTAACGGCGTGAACCCTGGCGATAAGTCAGTCTTGTTGTATGATACTTTACAGGCCGGCTTGTGTCCAATGATGAGCAGTCTTACTATGCAAGTGTCAGTGTACACGTGGCCACACACACACACACGTGGCGCCCCACACACACACACACACACACACACACACACACACACACACACACACACACACACACACACACACACACACACACACACACACACACACACACACACACACACACACACACACACACACACACACACACACACACACACACACACACACACACACACACACACACACACACACACACACACACACACACACAATTACCTTGAGAAGGCATCATCAAGGCCATCTTCCACATCCTGTGAGACACAAAAGACAGGAATCAATGCATGCAGTACATCCACACCTGGCTCCATACTGTCACCCTGCATACTGTTCAATATTACTCACATACTCAGCAGGGCTTTCACTTCTAGTCATTTTTACTAGTTGACTAGTTCAGGGGTTCTCAACCGGGGGGGTCGCCAAATTATTTTGGGGGTCCCCAAATAAATTTTAAAAAAAAATGCAACTGAATGGCTGGAAAATGGAAATGAAGAGTTTACATATAGTACACATAGTACATGCATACACCTTCCCTAATGATTATATCTGGTTTCAGTATTTATTCATGGTGTATTGTCTCTATTATTAAGGTTATTGTAGCAGTCAATTTATATTGGGGGTCGGGAGTGGGCGGGGCGGGGGTCCCGAGACATTGCCAAATCATTTTCGGGGGTCCCCGGCCAAAAACGTTGAGAACCCCTGGCCTAGTTTACTAGTCGACTAGTTGTTTAACTACCTATTATGTAAAAAAAAAAAAAAAAAAAACGAAATAAATATTTGTACATTTAAAAACTGTGTACATTAATTCACTACATTGGTGACTATAACTATAATCTACCTGATCTTGAGGCCTACAAAATCGGGGGGGAAAAAAGATAAAGGTTTTTTATCCTTATCAACTAGTCAACTAGTACCAACAAGGTTGACTAGTTATTTACTAGTCGACTTGCTTAATGCCCTAGTGCCCAGCGACTTATGTCCAATGCATGCAATGCAGTTTGCCATGTCACATTTGAACCCATTTATGTCTTCTAAATCCTGACACTTTTCTGAAAAACCCATGTTTCTATGTCAGTCGCTCTCAAACATTTTCATGTCAAGGACGGAAGGACCCCAAAAATATATATGTAATTGGCCGCCGAACCCCATCTGAAAATATGTTGTTCCAGGGACCCCCCCCCCCCGCCCCCCCCCCCCCCCCCCCCAGAAGCAAAGAGTTAAAAAAAATAATCTAAAATAGCAGATCTACAAGCTCGTAGTGTGGCACTCGGTGCCGTGCTATGAGCTTGTAGATCCTGTCCAGATCCTGTCCAGAACGGGTTAATCAAATGACAAATTAATAAACAAGTCAAAGAGCCACAATCGAATATTGCCTTCGCAGAAGACTTCAATTTAAATATTTCAGTAAAAGCAATCAATATTCATAAGCCAATATTTCAGGATTTACACTATTTGGAAATATACCGTATCGGAATAATTGCATTCATACAGTACATGGAAACGACATGGATTTTCTATAGCTACAGAAGCTATATGCCAAAATGAGTTAACATTTTCTCCAACATAGAGCAAACGAGACTATCAATCATAAACCCGACTAGCAGCAGTAGAGTCTTTATAATAATGATAATGATATGGACTTGAAGAGATCTGCATTAATCAAACCGTTATATTCCCCATGAATTAAACTATTTAACAGACCAGTAGAGAGGGGTTTCTTTTAGGAGATCAGTATGTACGATAAGAAGGGTTATGGTGCCACCTAATGTTAAGAGACTGTAAATGAACATAATTTGACAGAATGTGCCTGCACAATATAAATAAAAAACATCATTTTTCGACCGCGGTCGAGATCATGGATTTCACAATGCCACGCCAGACTTTCCGGTCCTTCATTGCCATCCCCAGTTCCTGCTTACTGATGCATGTGTCCCTATAGCGATGACATCAGGGAACGACAGTTTTCTACCTCTGGTCTGCTTTGAGGCAGGACTCCAGAGAAGAAGGGAAGATATTAACCTCATAGTCAGCTCTGTAGCAGTGGCCGGGAAACTGTGTTCCTCCGGATCGGACTAGTGAAACACGGGGAAGGTTGCCGTATACAGATAGGCGCTCTGCAGAGCACAGAGCTCCGACAGGGTAGATGGCCTGTCCATAGCTGTGTAACGTGACTTTTTACGGCATAGTATCTACAGTATACATAAGCTCTATACCCTCCTTCTGCAGAGATTAAAATAGGGTGCATTTTGCATCCAAAAACACAGTTTAGAGCTAAAGGACGCAATAAAACGACCTCTGCATCCACGGGATGCACTACTGTACTCAGCATGTACAGTAAAAATAATACACGTAAAGAACATTTAAAAAAATTGCGATATTGTGCTAGCTTTAGTTATAATAATCATTTCTTCTTCTGTTTTCTACATGAATATAACCACATTATATCCATATAAAATGAAATGGGAGTTAAATGCTGCAATTTGTATATTGTTATATTTTACCATTTTGTGGTAAAATATGACTCCTAACGTCGTTGAAGTGGGATTCATCTAAAAGACCATCCCTGCATCCCGGGACTCATTACATTGAAAACCTATTTACATGACTGAGTCTATTTACATCACTGCTTCTGTGCTTTTACATTAGGCCAAAGTACCTGGTAGGAGGCAGAATGTGAAATTGTGCATGATGTGTGGGATTGCAGCAACCCCAAAATGTATGACGTTGGAGGTTGGATGCATGCACTTGAATTATCTCGCGCGCGCGCGCGCGCACGCACGCGCGCGCGCCGCGCGCACGCGCGCACGCGCGCACGCGCGCACGCACGCACGCACGCACGCACGCACGCACGCACGCACGCACGCACACACACACACACACACACACACACACACACACACACACACACACACACACACACACACACACACACACACACACACACACACACACACACACACACACACACACACACACACACACACACACACACACACACACACACACACACACACACACACACACACACACACACACACACACACACACACACACACACACACACACACACACACACACACACACACACACACGCGCGCGCACGCGAAAACATCAAAGTTATCGCCCTGCCTTCGGCTGGGGGAGCTCATGAAATCGACTGTCAACCACTGTGCTGTAGCCCAATTAGTTGTCAATCTTCCACATTGCCTGCTGCCATGGGCCATGCTGGGTGGGACACGAACCCAGACACAACCCCATACCGCACCAGACCGCTTTAATGCACTCATGTCAGCATGACACTTTATGCCAGGAGCCAGGTGATTATGATTACGCAAGGATTGATTGAATATTTTATTAGACAAAATAACTGCACAAGGTACAGTCAGGCATTTTGGTCCAAAAGGATTTCCGAAGAAAGACCTTGCGGTCTTGTTTCCATTCTGGTCCCATGCACTCACACAAAGTCATGAACAAGAATCTAAAACAGTAATTGGTCACGTCCTCTCCCTCTGACCTGCCAACAGGTGAAAATGTAGTCCTGTTTTAAATGATTTGCTTGTTTTAAGCGAAGGGGACAGGGCATTCCACACCTGAATAGCAGTGCTGCATGCGGAAGGTGAATTTACCCATATTGTGTTGTAAGTGGGCGGCACCAGATCATTGTTTACGCTACCTCTAGTTTTGTGGCTGTCGCTCACTTTTTTTTAAGTAATCAGTCAAGTAAATGGGAACTGAGGGCATGGAGGGCATATACACTTTTGAATGTCAGACCCATTTTCAATTGTTTGACTGTCTTCTACCCTGATACTGTTTAACCCATTTTGGGGCGGGAACCCCTTTTGGTGTTTAAAACTAAGCATTATGTTATACTTTAGCTATTGAAAAATAGCAGACCTACAAGCTCATAGCGCGCCACCGAGTGGCGCGCTACGAGCTTGTAGGTCTGCTATTTTTGAAAAATCGTGAAAATGTGCCTCAAATCTTTGAATATATATTCAGTTTCAGTTTTTAACTAAAATATTTGCTTCTGGGGGGTCCCTGGAACAACATATTTTCAGATGGGGGTCGGCGGCACATTACATATAATTTTTTTTGGGGTCCTTGACATGAAATATTGAGAACCACTGGTATAAAAAGGTATATGAGGTTTTTCACAAAAAAAGACATTTTAAAAAGTCATTTTTTTAATTTCGACGTCAGGCCTAAATGGGTTAAATACCAGGCTACAGTATATGGAGGGGACAAAACCCATGGAAACATGAACCAATTATTTACAAATACCTTCCATAAATAACCTGTCCAAAATGTGCACAGTATGAAGAGGCCAAGGAGAGTATAGGAACTAAGGAGCTGTGTCCTACCCAGGAGTCAAGCTTGAGGGGTCGTCTCCGGGTGGGGTTGCTCCGAGGTGAGAGTGAACTGAGCGAGGCGGAGAAAAAAGGCCGCCTGGGCTTCTCCGTCAGTTCAGTTGGCTTTTGTTTCTCTGAATCTGGGAGGATGGAAGTCAGGATGACAGAGGATGAGGAGGGAAAAGAGAAGAGAGAGAGACGGATATGCAGCATATATATATAACCAGGAAATCACAAGCGAGGCGAGCCACAGGGGTAGACAGACCAAGACAGACAAACAAAAACACATAAAGGCAGTATGTGAGCAATGGTGGAGCAGAGAGCAAAGGTCTTTGTTTGAGTCAGTACGTCTCCAGCACATTAAGAGAGACATCAACTCCAAGCCTGTGGCATTTTGCTTCTCCTGTGCAAGGCTGCATTTAAATCATGCTCTTCTCACACACTGGCTGACTCTTTCATGTCAGTTTTCTTCCTCTGTTCTCAGGGAGAAGAATGACTTGACTTTTAGTTGGGAGGAAATTTAAGAAGGGTACGTTTCTCAACGATCCTTCAGTGAAGAGAGGATTAACTCCGATTTTGCAGACAAGGTCAGGCCTTAGTGGCCGATAATGAGCATGTAGCTGACAGTAGTAGCATATAATAACCATGTTATTTTGGGCACAGAGTTTGATGAAAGGCCAACTTTAAATGTGTGTGAAAGAGGCTTCAGG
This sequence comes from Electrona antarctica, assembly GCF_951216825.1. NCBI lineage: Eukaryota > Metazoa > Chordata > Actinopteri > Myctophiformes > Myctophidae > Electrona > Electrona antarctica. The sequence goes on along the minus strand of NC_136798.1, from coordinate 2,849,817 downwards.
GCTAATCTATAAAATAGATGCATAGATAGCACAAAACCAAATTAAAAGGCAATTTCAGCTCATAACGTGACTGACAAATATCACATTGTATCTTATCAGGTTTTGTCTCATGGGCTTAGGGTAGGGTTGATTACTTTAAGAATCAATTTACTTTAATAATCATGTATTAATGAATCCTGGATAATTATGATTCATTAAAACCCAGTGATTATGAAGTTAAACTAATGATTTATTTTAATGTAAACATACTAGTTGGAATACTATTGTAGTTCATTTTTTATAATAATATTATAGTAATAATACCTACAAGCTCGTAGCGCGGCACTCGGTGCCGCCCTACGAGCTTGTAGGTCTGCTATTTTTTTAAAATCGTGAAAATGTCCAAATCTTTGAATATATATTGCGAACATTTTTAACTCAAATCTTTGCTTCTGGGGGGTCCCTGGAACAACATATTTTCAGATGGGGGTCGGTGGCCAATTCCATATATTTTTGGGGGTCCTTGATATGAAAATGACTGACATAGAAAAAGGGGTTTTCAGAAAACTGTCAGGATTTAAAAGACATATATTTATCCTTTTCTGTAGTGTTTTACTGTGGTGGTTATTTATCTACATACTAATCTGAGTTTCCAGATGTTTTTGCCACTAGGGGGGGGGGGGGGGGGGGGCGAGAAATCTACATAGAAACAGTTTCTGCACAATGTGTTGTCAGAAGAACAAACTCTACCTGGTGAGACACAGTGTGTATCCGAGGTCTCCATCTGAGAACAAACTCTACCTGGTGAGACACAGTGTGTATCCGAGGTCTCCATCTGAGAACAAACTCTACCTGGTGAGACACAGTGTGTATCCGAGGTCTCCATCTGAGAACAAACTCTACCTGGTGAGACACAGTGTGTATCCGAGGTCTCCATCTAGAACAAACTCTACCTGGTGAGACACAGTGTGTATCCGAGGTCTCCATCTAGAACAAACTCTACCTGGTGAGACACAGTGTGTATCCGAGGTCTCCATCTGAGAACAAACTCTACCTGGTGAGACACAGTGTGTATCCTTGGTCTCCATCTAGAACAAACTCTACCTGGTGAGACACAGTGTGTATCCGAGGTCTCCATCTAGAACAAACTCTACCTGGTGAGACACAGTGTGTATCCGAGGTCTCCATCTGAGAACAAACTCTACCTGGTGAGACACAGTGTGTATCCGAGGTCTCCATCTGGAACAAACTCTACCTGGTGAGACACAGTGTGTATCCGAGGTCTCCATCTAGAACAAACTCTACCTGGTGAGACACAGTGTGTATCCGAGGTCTCCATCTGAGAACAAACTCTACCTGGTGAGACACAGTGTGTATCCGAGGTCTCCATCTAGAACAAACTCTACCTGGTGAGACACAGTGTGTATCCGAGGTCTCCATCTGAGAACAAACTCTACCTGGTGAGACACAGTGTGTATCTGAGGTCTCCATCTAGAACAAACTCTACCTGGTGAGACACAGTGTGTATCCGAGGTCTCCATCTAGAACAAACTCTACCTGGTGAGACACAGTGTGTATCCGAGGTCTCCATCTGAGAACAAACTCTACCTGGTGAGACACAGTGTGTATCCGAGGTCTCCATCTGAGGACAAACTCTACCTGGTGAGACACAGTGTGTATCCGAGGTCTCCATCTAGAACAAACTCTACCTGGTGAGACACAGTGTGTATCCGAGGTCTCCATCTAGAACAAACTCTACCTGGTGAGACACAGTGTGTATCCGAGGTCTCCATATAGAACAAACTCTACCTGGTGAGACACAGTGTGTATCCGAGGTCTCCATCTGAGAACAAACTCTACCTGGTGAGACACAGTGTGTATCCGAGGTCTCCATCTAGAACAAACTCTACCTGGTGAGACACAGTGTGTATCCGAGGTCTCCATCTGAGAACAAACTCTACCTGGTGAGACACAGTGTGTATCCGAGGTCTCCATCTGAGAACAAACTCTACCTGGTGAGACACAGTGTGTATCCGAGGTCTCCATCTAGAACAAACTCTACCTGGTGAGACACAGTGTGTATCCGAGGTCTCCATCTAGAACAAACTCTACCTGGTGAGACACAGTGTGTATCCGAGGTCTCCATCTGAGAACAAACTCTACCTGGTGAGACACAGTGTGTATCTGAGGTCTCCATCTAGAACAAACTCTACCTGGTGAGACACAGTGTGTATCCGAGGTCTCCATCTAGAACAAACTCTACCTGGTGAGACACAGTGTGTATCCGAGGTCTCCATCTGAGAACAAACTCTACCTGGTGAGACACAGTGTGTATCCGAGGTCTCCATCTGAGGACAAACTCTACCTGGTGAGACACAGTGTGTATCCGAGGTCTCCATCTAGAACAAACTCTACCTGGTGAGACACAGTGTGTATCCGAGGTCTCCATCTGAGAACAAACTCTACCTGGTGAGACACAGTGTGTATCCGAGGTCTCCATCTAGAACAAACTCTACCTGGTGAGACACAGTGTGTATCCGAGGTCTCCATATAGAACAAACTCTACCTGGTGAGACACAGTGTGTATCCGAGGTCTCCATCTGAGAACAAACTCTACCTGGTGAGACACAGTGTGTATCCGAGGTCTCCATCTAGAACAAACTCTACCTGGTGAGACACAGTGTGTATCCGAGGTCTCCATCTGGAACAAACTCTACCTGGTGAGACACAGTGTGTATCCGAGGTCTCCATCTGAGAACAAACTCTACCTGGTGAGACACAGTGTGTATCCGAGGTCTCCATCTGAGAACAAACTCTACCTGGTGAGACACAGTGTGTATCCGAGGTCTCCATCTAGAACAAACTCTACCTGGTGAGACACAGTGTGTATCCGAGGTCTCCATCTAGAACAAACTCTACCTGGTGAGACACAGTGTGTATCCGAGGTCTCCATCTGAGAACAAACTCTACCTGGTGAGACACAGTGTGTATCCGAGGTCTCCATCTAGAACAAACTCTACCTGGTGAGACACAGTGTGTATCCGAGGTCTCCATCTGAGAACAAACTCTACCTGGTGAGACACAGTGTGTATCCGAGGTCTCCATCTGAGAACAAACTCTACCTGGTGAGACACAGTGTGTATCCGAGGTCTCCATCTGAGAACAAACTCTACCTGGTGAGACACAGTGTGTATCCGAGGTCTCCATCTAGAACAAACTCTACCTGGTGAGACACAGTGTGTATCCGAGGTCTCCATCTAGAACAAACTCTACCTGGTGAGACACAGTGTGTATCCGAGGTCTCCATCTAGAACAAACTCTACCTGGTGAGACACAGTGTGTATCCGAGGTCTCCATCTAGAACAAACTCTACCTGGTGAGACACAGTGTGTATCCGAGGTCTCCATCTAGAACAAACTCTACCTGGTGAGACACAGTGTGTATCCGAGGTCTCCATCTAGAACAAACTCTACCTGGTGAGACACAGTGTGTATCCGAGGTCTCCATCTGAGAACAAACTCTACCTGGTGAGACACAGTGTGTATCCTTGGTCTCCATCTAGAACAAACTCTACCTGGTGAGACACAGTGTGTATCCGAGGTCTCCATCTGAGAACAAACTCTACCTGGTGAGACACAGTGTGTATCCGAGGTCTCCATCTGGAACAAACTCTACCTGGTGAGACACAGTGTGTATCCGAGGTCTCCATCTAGAACAAACTCTACCTGGTGAGACACAGTGTGTATCCGAGGTCTCCATCTGAGAACAAACTCTACCTGGTGAGACACAGTGTGTATCCGAGGTCTCCATCTAGAACAAACTCTACCTGGTGAGACACAGTGTGTATCCGAGGTCTCCATCTGAGAACAAACTCTACCTGGTGAGACACAGTGTGTATCTGAGGTCTCCATCTAGAACAAACTCTACCTGGTGAGACACAGTGTGTATCCGAGGTCTCCATCTAGAACAAACTCTACCTGGTGAGACACAGTGTGTATCCGAGGTCTCCATCTGAGAACAAACTCTACCTGGTGAGACACAGTGTGTATCCGAGGTCTCCATCTGAGGACAAACTCTACCTGGTGAGACACAGTGTGTATCCGAGGTCTCCATCTAGAACAAACTCTACCTGGTGAGACACAGTGTGTATCCGAGGTCTCCATCTAGAACAAACTCTACCTGGTGAGACACAGTGTGTATCCGAGGTCTCCATCTAGAACAAACTCTACCTGGTGAGACACAGTGTGTATCCGAGGTCTCCATCTGAGAACAAACTCTACCTGGTGAGACACAGTGTGTATCCGAGGTCTCCATCTGAGGACAAACTCTACCTGGTGAGACACAGTGTGTATCCGAGGTCTCCATCTAGAACAAACTCTACCTGGTGAGACACAGTGTGTATCCGAGGTCTCCATCTAGAACAAACTCTACCTGGTGAGACACAGTGTGTATCCGAGGTCTCCATCTAGAACAAACTCTACCTGGTGAGACACAGTGTGTATCCGAGGTCTCCATATAGAACAAACTCTACCTGGTGAGACACAGTGTGTATCCGAGGTCTCCATCTGAGAACAAACTCTACCTGGTGAGACACAGTGTGTATCCGAGGTCTCCATCTAGAACAAACTCTACCTGGTGAGACACAGTGTGTATCCGAGGTCTCCATCTGAGAACAAACTCTACCTGGTGAGACACAGTGTGTATCCGAGGTCTCCATCTGAGAACAAACTCTACCTGGTGAGACACAGTGTGTATCCGAGGTCTCCATCTAGAACAAACTCTACCTGGTGAGACACAGTGTGTATCCGAGGTCTCCATCTAGAACAAACTCTACCTGGTGAGACACAGTGTGTATCCGAGGTCTCCATCTGAGAACAAACTCTACCTGGTGAGACACAGTGTGTATCTGAGGTCTCCATCTAGAACAAACTCTACCTGGTGAGACACAGTGTGTATCCGAGGTCTCCATCTAGAACAAACTCTACCTGGTGAGACACAGTGTGTATCCGAGGTCTCCATCTGAGAACAAACTCTACCTGGTGAGACACAGTGTGTATCCGAGGTCTCCATCTGAGGACAAACTCTACCTGGTGAGACACAGTGTGTATCCGAGGTCTCCATCTAGAACAAACTCTACCTGGTGAGACACAGTGTGTATCCGAGGTCTCCATATAGAACAAACTCTACCTGGTGAGACACAGTGTGTATCCGAGGTCTCCATCTGAGAACAAACTCTACCTGGTGAGACACAGTGTGTATCCGAGGTCTCCATCTAGAACAAACTCTACCTGGTGAGACACAGTGTGTATCCGAGGTCTCCATCTAGAACAAACTCTACCTGGTGAGACACAGTGTGTATCCGAGGTCTCCATCTGGAACAAACTCTACCTGGTGAGACACAGTGTGTATCCGAGGTCTCCATCTGAGAACAAACTCTACCTGGTGAGACACAGTGTGTATCCGAGGTCTCCATCTGAGAACAAACTCTACCTGGTGAGACACAGTGTGTATCCGAGGTCTCCATCTAGAACAAACTCTACCTGGTGAGACACAGTGTGTATCCGAGGTCTCCATCTAGAACAAACTCTACCTGGTGAGACACAGTGTGTATCCGAGGTCTCCATCTGAGAACAAACTCTACCTGGTGAGACACAGTGTGTATCCGAGGTCTCCATCTAGAACAAACTCTACCTGGTGAGACACAGTGTGTATCCGAGGTCTCCATCTGAGAACAAACTCTACCTGGTGAGACACAGTGTGTATCCGAGGTCTCCATCTGAGAACAAACTCTACCTGGTGAGACACAGTGTGTATCCGAGGTCTCCATCTGTCCTTCACTGGCTGGACAACTACAGCATGTTCTCTTTTTACCTTTGTCTAGGGAGAGAGAGAGAGAGAGAGAGGGGGGGGGAGAGAGAGAGAGAGAGAGAGAGAGAGAGAGAGAGAGAGGGAGGGGGAGAGAGAGAGAGAGAGAGAGAGAGAGAGGGAGGGGGAGAGAGAGAGAGAGAGAGAGAGAGAGAGAGAGAGAGAGAGAGAGAGAGACAGAGAGACAGAGAGACAGACAGACACAGACAGACAGACAGACAGACAGACAGACAGACAGACAGACAGACAGACAGACAGACAGACAGACAGACAGACAGACAGACAGACAGACAGACAGACAGACAGACAGACAGACAGACAGACAGACAGACAGACAGAGGGGAAAGACAATGTTCTAATTACTGAATGTCAAACAGACTGGGGCACAGACACCTATATTTGATCATCATTTTAAGTAGAAAGAAACACTGTAAGAAACACTGTAAGAAGCACTGTAAGAAACACTGTAAGAAACACTGTAAGAAGCACTGTAAGAAACACTGTAAGAAACACTGTAAGAAGCACTGTAAGAAACACTGTAAGAAACACTGTAAGAAACACTGTAATCAAGCACCATTGGCTGCTTGGCCTGCAGGGTTTCTAAGGACTTGAAACTCTCAACCTTCCAAATCCACACTCCAATCCCAAACCACACCAAAGGGTCGAGATGGGCCGAGACAGTTTTAGCGTTTGTCCCAGTGGTGTGATATGTCCTGCTGCACGTCAACCCAAGTCGACGGCCCAAACCACACCAATGGGTCGCCATACAACTCCTCGCAACCGTTTGGCCCGATTTATGCCAACAGTAGTTGTGTCACTGTCACTGTCACACACACACACACACACACACACACACACACACACACACACACACACACACACACACACACACACACACACACACACACACACACACACACACACACACACACACACACACACACACACACACACACACACACACACACACACACACACACACACACACACACACACACACACACACCTTGGGTGTTGAACCAGCGACACACCGTCAGTCTGGCTTAGGTTCCCGGACCGCTACACTAGCCGCCCGAGCTTCTGTTTTCTGTTTCAACCAGTTGATGGCCGATTACCAGACTGCATCTCATCCTGTACCCACTAAACTATGCCCCACCCAAGAAAAGAAAAGCTTGCACAACCATTGTCAACCAAGTGTGACTCGGGCATTGCATGGTAACATTTCTGTGGTCAGACAGACAGACAGACAGACAGACAGACAGACAGACAGACCTTCCTGAGCGACCTCCCACAGATCCAGGGCTACTTTAAAAGCCTGAGCCACTGTCAACGTCACCGCCTGGGCCTATGGAGTCAAAGCAAAGGGGAAATATTTAGACCCGACATTGAAATAAATAAAAAAGTCTTCTGAAAGAATATATATTCAAAGACTTGTGTCGCATTTTCACAATTAAAAAAAAATAGCAGACCTACAAGCTCATAGCGCGCCACTCGGTGGCACGCTATGAGCTTGTAGATCTGCTATTTTTCAATAGCTAAAGCATAACATAATGCTTAGTTAAAACACCAAAAGGGGTTCCTGTCCAGAATGGGTTAAAACATACTTTGAAAATGTCATTCTACAGCAGGCTTTCTCAAAGTGGGTGATTGTGCATTAGATTCACCCACACACATTCATAGTTCATATAACAGTGATGTTTTTGGCAGCACATTTAGATTTTAGTTTTAGTCATAGTCTCTTGAATAGATTTCATTTAGGTTTAGTCACATTTTAGTCACCCGGAATTCTTTTGTGATGGTCTAGTTTTAGTCGACTAAATATAAGATTTTAGTCGACTAAATCTACAGTTGATTTAGTCGAACAAAATGTGTTTTGGCGGGCCTTGATGGCGTCGTAAGGACAAGCCCACAACGCTGCGACGTGTCGTGAGCTTGTAGATCGGCTATTTTCAGCATGCAACTAATTGTAAAATGACTGGATCTCTTGTCCACTAGTGCCTTCCTAACATTTTAGTCTAGCTTGTATTTGTTGAAATTGTCAATATATTTCTGTCTTAGTTTTAGTCATCATAGCTTAGTTTTCATTTAGTTTTAGTCAGTGGAAAAAGGTAGTTTACGAACATTTTTCGTCTTAAATTAGTTTTAGTCGACGAAATCAATGCAAGGCACCAACCTGCTCATCAGGAGCAATTAGGGTTTCAGGGTCAGAGTCTTGCTCAAGGACACTTCGACACCAACTCTGGGGGAGCCCACAGGGATCAAACTCCGGCCGCTCTACCGGCCACTCTACCCCTTGATCCACTGCCGCCCTACTGAATATCTCACATTACTCTATCCCTTAAAGTTGAAGGAATCACTGTTACCACAAGGTGGAGCCAAACACCACCTCTGACTAAAATGTACCAGACTCAAGAAAATATTGCAACAGAAAGGTTTCAAGGTTGCCTTGACTCCTTCAAACCCGCTCTCAAAAGGGCTCTCAAAGGGCACCTACGGACGGCTGCAATTCCAAACTGGCCCCTGTGAAGTCTGAGTCCCCTCCACCCCTTTCCCCCCCCTTACTGTATATGCTTTTTCCTTTTTTACTTCCTTTATGATGATGATTTCCTGTGTTTTTTTTATATAGAAGTGTATATTTGTACGTCTCTAAATGTTCTGATGAATTGAACATGGTGGACCCTGTTGTAAACAAGTGTAATGCTTTATCATGGTGTCGTTCACAGTAACAGTTTTTTTGTATTGACTTGTGCTTTCGTTTGAAATGTACCCATTCTTTTTTTGTTTTTTCTTGTTTGTTCGTTTTTTGTTTTTGCTCCAAAGAAAAAGAAAAATGTTGTAACTTTGGTCACCATTGAGAACATGGGAAATGTATCTTTATATATATATGATTGTAATGTACTTCTCATGATGTAGTTGTTCATTATGCTTGTACACAAAGACCAAAATAAAAACATAATTAAAAAAAAAAAAAAAAAAAGAAATGTACCCATTCTGCATACTGGTAATTAATAAAACAATCAAACTTACAATCTTCTTCTTTTGGCAGAGGAACGCGTGGCACTCCAGTGTTTCATTGAACTGACTCTGAGAAACGTATGCAAACACCTTGTCCTGAGTTTTGTCCGCTGTGCAGTAGGAGATTCTGGAAGAGAGAGAGTTTATTAAATGCATTTATTTACAGAGGGTAAGGTAACTTTACTTCAGAGTTGTTCCGATACCAATACAGATACTGGTATCGGCCTCAAGTACTCGAACTCGGTACTCAGAACCGCCCACGATACTTTGACACGAGTACCAAAACATCCAATTTGACACTAGGCTGAACGAATGCAACGGGAGCAAGTCTGACCCAACACTGCAGTTGGATCGGAGATCCATCTGTGAGAAAAAAGGGGGTAAAATAAGTGGTCACTCAACAAAAATAAAGTACTTTTATCGGTACTCGGTATCGGCGAGTACTAAGAATTAAGTACCTGTACTCGTTCTGAATAAATTGGTATCGGGACAACTCTACTTTACTTATAACACCCTCTCTCTAACTGCATTTGCAATGATACACGCATGAGTCATACAGTAAACATACTGCAGTGAATAAGTAAGATTCACACAGTTATATTGGCTCTCACTTTGTGACCCAAACAACCTTTTCCATCAAGGTGGCTAGACGTGTCTTTTATTAAAGGTTGTGTAACTTTGTTCCTGCGTCATGTGCCCGAACCTGTTGCATATGCATAAGAAAACCAATCACACAGCATGGTGTGAGGAGAGGTTATGAATATTATGCAAATTCGGTTGCACAGATGGGGATGACGGATAGATAGGAGCAATAATGAACAGCAGTGATATCCGTGAGAGATGCTTCAGGGTTACAGCCGACTGAGACCAGGCATTTTGTATTTAATACATTTAGACCTGGAACGCATCCATGTCACGTTAGCGTTTAACCACATTAACCATTAACCAATTTTGGGCGGGAACCCCTTTTGGTGTTTTAAACATTATGTTATAATTTAGCTATTGAAAAATAGCAGATCTACAAGCTCATAGCGCGCCACCGAGTGGCGCGCTATGAACTTGTAGGTCTGCTATTTTTGAAAAATCGTTAAAATGTGCCTCAAATCTTTCCGAAAATTGTCATGATTTAGAAAAATAAAATAAATAAATTTCGACGTCAGGCCTGAATGGGTTAATACATTTAGACCTGAGGACGGTTCTACAAAATGTCTTCTAAATCCTGTTTGTCATTCTCAAACATTTTCATGTCAAGAACCCCCAAAAATATATGTAATCGGCCACCGACCCCCATCTGAAAATATGTTGTTCCAGGGACTCCCCAGAAGCAAAGGTATGAGTTACAAACGTTCGCTCTGAAAAAATATATATTCAAAGATTTGCAACACATTTTCACGCTTTTCAAAAAAATAGCAGATCTACAAGCTCGTAGTGCGGCACTCGGTGCCGCGCTATGAGCTTGTAGATCTGCTATTTTCCAATAGCTAAAGTATAACATAATGCTTTAAAACACCAAAGGGGGTTCCCGCCCAGAATGGGTTAATATATTCAGCTAACGCGCATGCGTTGCTATGTAGCATCAATTCACTGTACCATCGTTCAACAACTGCAATTATGAGAGTGCAGAGAGTACAATGGGAAGTGGGGAACATTGGGGAATGAGAGGTGGAAGTGCAAGAAAGAAAACAGTTATACAACAACTGCACACAACACAATATAATAGCAACCAACTATCAGCCCTGATGCAGACCGGTATACTGTAGGTGGAAACCATGTTGGTTTAATAAAGATTCTTCTCCTTTTTGAGTGGTGCAAACACTCCAAGGAACAGCAATGTCCCTATGTCCCAACCTATGTCCTCCTATGTCAGTTTAGAGTACCAGTAGGGGCAAAAGTGGCGCTGTTGTGCCAGAAACAGAGAGACAGAGATAGTGTTCCACTCAGTTCACACAGGTGTGATTTTAACTTCTGTGTGCCCGGATCTCCGCTCTGTTTTCAATAGATGTCTTATCCCGATTGATCCAGGAGCACCTTTTTTACTATTTTTATATTTTGTATCTACCTGCACTTCTCCGTCGAGCACCTGGTTGCTTCCTTGCCTCTGCCAAATATCCAAACTATTTGGGTTTCTTCCATGGACGGGGGAGAAATATATATATCTTTCCCATGCCTAGTATTTCACTGCAGCAACACATTATTAGATCCAGACTGGATCTCATATCTGGCTTTCACAAAATCAATTTGTCTGCAAATCCACTGACAGCCACAGCCTTCTTTTTTTTTTTTAACAATGCAGACCAAGCATGTCAGGCTGTTTTCTTCCCCCTGACAGCGTGCTCGTGTCCACTGGACCCAAGAACACCAAGCTGATGACTGGACCCAAGAACACCAAGCTGATGACTGGACTCAATAACACCAAGCTGATGACTTTGTTTTTCTTTTCTTACAGGTGAGCCACTAGCATTAGCAACCACAGGGGCGACTGTGGTTCAGGAGGTGGAGCAGGTCGTCCAATGATCCATGGGTCGGCGGTTCGAATCCCGGCTCCTCCTGTCTACATGTCGAAGTGTCCTTGGGCAAGACACTGAACCCCAAATTGCTCCCGATGTGCTGGTTGGTACCTTGCATGGCTTCCGCCGCAATCGGTGTATGAATGTGTGTGTGAATGGGTGAATGTAATGCACAATCTATGTAAAGCGCCTTGGATAAAGGCACTATATATATAAATGCACCATTTACCATTGACCGATAATAATGCATACGGTCTTACGGCCGGGCTCCACCGGGCGCGTCAGCGTCGCGTCTCCGTCACCGTCAGGGAATGTTCCCTTTTTAATCAATGAAGGGTGGCTCCACTGCCCGCGTTGACGGAGACGCGACGCGTGCATTAAAATTGAACCGGTGCGTTTTTTGACGCGACGCGACGCGTCCGGTGGAGCCCTGGCGTTAAGGCTCCGTTTCCCTCAACTATAGACGTCTCCTGGATTTGACTGGAAGTAGGAGTTTGTGTCCTTGCATGCTAGTCACAGGGAGGGTTGAACTTTACCTTATTCTCAGCACTGTGCTAAAAAAAAAGAATCAAGCATCACAAGGCAGAAAGTGGGCCTATGAATACCATCACACTTCCCTTGGGATAGTTTTGGGGTTAGAGTAGGTTTACTCTAGGAAGTTTTTTATTTTATGTTTTATCCCACAATTTTGTAACCCATTTTTTCACACAGTGTCAATTATCTAATGTAATCCTGGGTGCTACACTTCCTCTGCCAGCCTGGGGGGGCAGCGGACTGACCTCATGCTTTCTTAGTGCGTGGAAGGAACACGTTATTCCGACCAGTTCCTTTCCCCTCCATCAGGCGCCCCGGCTGGCCAGGGGGAGGCAGTTTAGAGACCAGGATTACTGCATGTTTTTGTGAGGGTACCTACCCTAGGGGACACGGGGAGAACATGCAAACTCCACACAGAAAGGCCCTTTCGCCAACCCCGCCTCGGGTATGGGCACTGATGACGTGGAGGAGGGAAACACGCCCCCCCAGTGCCCACAGCGTCCGCAGCGGGAATCGAACCCAGGACCTTCTAGCTGTGAGGCGACAGCACTACCAACTGTGCCACCGTGACCCAAAGTTTTTAATTGTCTGCTATTATTGTTAGTTGGTGTAGGGTTGTATTTTAAATTCACAGCAGGATATGGCGAGCAGGAATAATGAATTATGTATGAATGTGTCTATAGGAAAACTGCAGTCGATAATTTTGTAAACTGTAAGCGAATCAACAAGACTTTTTTTGAATACCACACTTCAAAGAGAGGGGGGTCATCAAAATGCAAAACTGCTGCTTCCGCAAACAACCATGAAATAACTAGCCGCCGTGTCTTTCGCTCATTTTGCTACATTTTGGCGGCTTGCATCATTGATGCGTGACCCATATAGAGATGCCCGGGACGGGACACCCAGCGCCGCGTTTCCCCCCCTCTTCTGTAATGTGAGTCAATGTTGTGAATTTGGAGCATAATTGCATAAGTGAACAGGCAGAAATAAGTTGGAAGAGATGCCCTACATCGGTGGTTCCCAAAGTGGGGTCCGGGGACCCGAAACGGTTGAATGGCACTTACACCCGCCTTCTAATGAGAGCGCAAAATCTGTCTTGGAAGAGCCACCCATCGACTAATCTAATATACGGCAACCTTCCCCGTGTTTCTTCACTAGTCCCATCCAGAAGAACACAGTTTGCCGGCCACTGCTACAGAGCTGACAATGAGGTTATATCTTCCCTTCTTCTCTGGAGTCCTGCCTCAAAGCAGACCAGAGGTAGAAAACTGTTGTTCCCTGATTTCATCGCTAGGGACACATGCATCAGTAAGCAGGAACTGGGGATGGCAATGGAACGGGAAGTCTGGCATGGCATTGTGAAATCCATGATCTCGACCGCGGTCGAAAAATGATGATGAGGGGTCCTTGAGGGAGTTCCAGGGGGTCCCCATGCAGCTAAATAATAGGAACCAAATGGACCCTTATGGGTCTGTAACTCTTGAGAGTGTACACTACACATGGAACCAAATGGACCCGTCAGGGTCTCCGAGTTAAATTAAAATTGATTTTACAATATAAATTAGGGGTCCCAGAGACAGATATGCCATTAAAAGGGGTTCTGTAGACTAACGCATGTCAAAACTGGGGGTCCTTGAAATTAGACGGGTTGAGAATCACTGCTAGAGCCGTAAAAAGTCTTCTCTTATGGGGGGTATCTTTTCTAATGGGGGTCCGCTGGCTAATTAGTGTCAATTTGGGGGTCCTTGACATGAAGAAGTTTGGGAACCACTGCCTTATATAAGTTACTGATATACTTAAAGTCATACTTTGCAACATTCACTTCAGGAGTCTTTCCGGTGATGCCTCTCGTAAGCTCCATTGTCAATATAGCATTAGAATGTAACGAAAACGCGTCAGAAACTCTATTTATTAACCCATTTTGGGCGGGAACCCCTTTTGGTGTTAGCATTATGTTATGCTTTAGCTATTGAAAAATAGCAGATCTACAAGCTCATAGTGCGCCACCGAGTGGCGCGCTATGAACTTGTAGGTCTGCTATTTTTGAAAAATCGAAGAACCACTGACATAGAAACATAGCTTTTTCAGAAAACTGTCAGGATGTAGAAGACATTTTTAGAATCTGATCTCAGGTCAAAATGGGATAAGTGTAAAATGCATTTCCGGTGCCTACATCGTTTTGTACTGTACGTACTGTACTTACAGTACGGTACTAGCACAGTCTAGTCCTTCCTGCAATGCAGTGTTAATTCTTTCGCGAACCACCGGTACACAAACCACCGATACACAAACCACCGCTACACGAACCACCGCTACACGAACCACCGCTACACAAACCACCGCTACACAAACCACCGCTACACAAACCACCGGTACACAAACCACCGCTACACAAACCACCGGTACACAAACCACCGCTACACAAACCACCGCTACACAAACCACCCGTACACAAACCACCGCTACACAAACCACCGCTACACAAACCACCGCTACACAAACCACCGGTACACAAACCACCGCTACACAAACCACCGCTACACAAACCACCGCTACACAAACCACCGCTACACAAACCACCGCTACACAAACCACCGGTACACAAACCACCGCTACACAAACCACCGCTACACAAACCACCGCTACACAAACCACCGCTACACAAACCACCGCTACACAAACCACCGCTACACAAACCACCGCTACACAAACCACCGCTACACAAACCACCGCTACACAAACCACCGCTACACAAACCACCGCTACACAAACCACCGCTACACAAACCACCGCTACACAAACCACCGCTACACAAACCACCGGTACACAAACCACCGCTACACAAACCACCGCTACACAAACCACCGGACAAACCACCGGACAAACCACCGCTACACAAACCACCGCTACACAAACCACCGCTACACAAACCACCGCTACACAAACCACCGCTACACAAACCACCGGACAAACCACCGCTACACAAACCACCGCTACACAAACCACCGCTACACAAACCACCGCTACACAAACCACCGCTACACAAACCGCCGCTACACAAACCACCGCTACACAAACCACCGCTACACAAACCACCGCTACACAAACCACCGCTACACAAACCACCGCTACACAAACCGCCGCTACACAAACCACCGCTACACAAACCACCGGTACACAAACCACCGCTACACAAACCACCGCTACACAAACCACCGCTACACAAACCACCGCTACACAAACCACCGCTACACAAACCACCGCTACACAAACCACCCGTACACAAACCACCGCTACACAAACCACCCGTACACAAACCACCGCTACACAAACCACCCGTACACAAACCACCGCTACACAAACCACCGCTACACAAACCACCGCTACACAAACCACCGCTACACAAACCACCGCTACACAAACCACCGCTACACAAACCGCCGCTACACAAACCACCGCTACACAAACCACCGCTACACAAACCGCCGCTACACAAACCGCCGCTACACAAACCGCCGCTACACAAACCACCGCTACACAAACCACCGCTACACAAACCGCCGCTACACAAACCGCCGCTACACAAACCGCCGCTACACAAACCACCGGTACACAAACCGGTGATGGTGTATGTCACTGGTTCCCAAACCATTTCACGTCAAGGACCCACAAAATGACACTCATTAGCCCGCGGACCCCCATTTGAAAAGATATGCCAAGGAGAAGATGTTTTACGGCTCTAGCAGTGATTTTCAAACATTTTCATTTCAAGGGCCCCTACGGTTTGACCTGCATTAGGCTACGGGCCCCCATTTAATGGCATTTCTATCTCTGTTTTGTAAAATCACTGTTAATTTAACTCTGAGAGTGTACAAATGGAACCAAATGGACCCATTAGGGTCCATTTGGTTCCATTTGTACACTCTCAGAGTTACAGTCCGATAAGGGTCAATTTGGTTCCTATCTATTATTTAGCTCGGGTCCCCCTAGAACTCCCCTCAAGGACCCCTGGGGGTCCCTGGACCCCACTTTGGGAACCACTGGTGTATGTACTGTGTGTGTGTGTGTGTGTGTGTGTGTGTGTGTGTGTGTGTGTGTGTGTGTCGTATTTTATGTTGATGTGCCCTTGAAAATGTTAAACGTTAGTGATGAAAGCTACATCATTCTGAAAGAAAGTAGCTAAGCTACTGCCCATCTGATGTGTGAAAGTAGCTAAGCTACTGCCCATCTGATGTGTGCAGGTCACAGTAAGTCTATCCCCAGTTGCAAGCTCTGACCTTGGCCTCGCATATTATTCTAAAAATTGCCAGGATGGATTTTTAAATTGGGCATGAGAGCGTGCAATAGTAGTGGGTATTCCTGCAATCAAGGCCTCGGTCATGGTCAAAGGAATAGAACAGAGTGCCGTCCTAGACAGGAAAAAGGAGTGGAGGGGTGTTAAAGAAGAAAAGATCAGAGAGGAGAGAGAGAGAGAGAGATCAAACAGAAGGATGATTCCCCTGGCCTGTGGTCTGGTGCAGCTGATAAGAAGGCGAGTGGAGCCACACACGCGTATATGCACATCAACACACACGCACAGAATACACAAAGCCCTCCCTCCCACAGTCTGTGCTGTAAACACCGTCCAGACATATAATATTGACGGTGTAATCCTCAGTGGCATGAGACCCAATCTATAAAGGCTCCTATGGAGAGGAAAGAAAGCCTGCCAAATACAATCACAAAAAAGTGGTAGAATCCTCGCAATCCTTCTGCTAAAGGGCACGCTCTCCATAGTACACACGGCCGATAATGGACAGTCTTGCTGAAACCACTCGTTACTCGGGCTTCCAAGTGAATTGATCAAGCGCGAGGCTTACAACAGCTTGACTACACACTACACAGCTATTTTACACAGTAAAATCCATAGTGTTCTTTCAACTTAGTGTCCATTTGTACACTCTCGGAGCTAAATGATCACTATGGATTTTACTGTGTTAAGAGCTGAGAATTGCTTGGTGTAATCACGTAGGGGAGTGCAGGCACCGGACGGGACGACACACACATTGACCTAGATAGTAGGCATGTGAAAATAGGTGAAAACTGCACCTCTCTCCCTTCAACACAATGAGGCATTTCTTTTGCCTTGGATTTTTTTTGAGACTTGATCAAAAGATTCAGTCATTTGGATGATAATAGTTTGATCTATGTCATCAACACGTATTAGGTTATCAATGCTCAGAATGCGTTAATATGTTCTTTATGAACATATTAATTAGGGTAATTAGGGGTATGTTATCTCTATGACAATAGGATCTCTATTAAGCCAGTTAGCGCAGCTGTATTGTCAATACAGCATACTTGTATGACCCAAATCAACTGCAAAAGAGGACATCACTCATCATTCAGATTTCATACTGATGCATGCATGCAAGGTCACATTTCAGGTACCCTTACAATATCATAGTAGTATTGCATAATCTCAGTCAGTAAGTATGCATTCTGATATAACAAACCAGGCTTTCCATTTGAGGGCAGTACAAGAGTTCAACCCCTCCCCCACTAGTTTTTTGTATTAGTCAGTGTGTGTGTGTGTGTGTGTGTGTGTGTGTGTGTGTGTGTGTGTGTGCGTGCCCGTGTCTATCGCATATATTGAGTGGTCTATTGCATAATTCAGTGGTTCCCAAACTGTGGTGCGTGCACCCCTTGTGGTGCGCGGGCGCATTCTAGGGAGTGTGCGACATGAAAAGGCTAATGGTGGTGCCATGGTTTTATTTTAAATATATTAACATATTATGCCAATATATGGCAAGTATATGCAGAATATAGCCAATGCTGCATACTGTATACTGTATATGCCATATTCAGGTTAATATATGAGCACATATGTGGATAAATAGGAAATGTAGCTTATGTCATTTATATTTCCATGTGTGAAATGAAATGAAATGAAATGAAATCTATATTTACCCAGGGTATCTGGGCTAAGCTCAAGAACTTGTTTCCAGCCAGGCCCTGCTCATAGAACACATTTCATCGTAGTGGTTGATGCCTTGTTCAAGGGCATTTCAGCGGTGGTAATTTTAACGTGTCGGACGGCTGATTCGAACTGGGAACCTTCCGGTATCTAGACCGCGCCGCTATCCGTTCGGCCACCGCTGCCACCGCTGTGTGGGGGGTACATCAGCTAGGTCAGGAGGTTACAGGGGGTGCATGGCCAAAAAGGTTTGGGAACCACTGTTCTAATTGGATATGAATTCAGCATCCATTGGATAGTTTTGCACAGGCTACATGTTAACTGAATGACTTACTGTACCTGTATATGGACACATTCTCTACGAGGTCTGCGGTCTCCGTGTCTGTGAGAACGATTCCTTTCGGTGAGACAGTCAGGGTGACCTTACGGAACTTCTTGGCACCAGCTCTGGCCTGTTGACATGAAATGAGACACAGAGATACACTGTAGGACTGTCCCTGAACATCCAAATAATTGGAGACTTGTTTGGCAGGCTGGTATTCGAACATGACCATGTGCTTTGTATTTGTATTTTAATAAATCACTGCACAGCCAGATTATAACTGCACAGTGCACACATTACGGAGTGCCCTTTCATGTTTTCAAATATGGCATTGACATTTGAGAGTATCACTGTAAAAACTGAATAGATAAATTAATTCAGCAGTTTCTATGAAAAGGCTAGTAATTGTAACCCAAACGTGTAACCCAAAACTATTCAGGAAATGACCTATAAACAAAACACTAGTACAGTACATTCGAGCAAGTCGTTCTTGATCAACTTAGCACTAATGTGGAATGGGTTATCTAGCAAGTGTTAAGTCCATTAGCTCCATTGTTAACTTCAGGTCCTCCATAAAGTTAGTTCAGTCAGATAACTCACAAATAGATTTAACCAATATTTATTATAGAATGAGAATACAAGTGTGCATATACTTGGTCAGCTGACTGCCACATCAGCAGAATGACATGTGGGTCTTGCACACACTGAATACACCCACATGTGTACATACATCTACTGATGCCTAGTCTGGACACATCCTCAGTGATGTTCCTGGAATCTTAAGGTCTTTCAACATCATACGCCCTCCTCCAGGTGACCCAGCCAGGGTTGATCAGACCCCAGCTTGTGTCCAGGCGGCTAGCTAGCTACCATGACTCCATGGCTCCCCTCTTTTGAGCCACAGCCATCTTGAGGCTCTCTCTGCCGCATCGGTGGTACTGCGGATGGCTCTCCTCTTTCTCTCTCCCTCGATGCCTAAGCTACTGAAGGCTCTGGACAAGGACCGGGCTGCAAAAACTCTGCATGCAACCTCCACAGGGAAACACCTTGCTCTCCAACCAGCCTGCTGGCAGACACTGACGTTGTTCTTTGCCATTTTAATTGTCTAGCTGCTAGACTCTAGCACATTGTATGATGGTGTTTATTATTGAGATTATATATTTGTCTGTGCTACCCCAGTCTCTGCATTTATTATTGAGATTATATTTGTCTGTGCTACCCCAGTCTCTGCATTTATTATTGAGATTATATTTGTCTGTGCTACCCCAGTCTCTGCATTTATTATTGAGATTATATATTTGTCTGTGCTACCCCAGTCTCTGCATTTATTATTGAGATTATATTTGTCTGTTGTACCCCAGTCTCCGCATTGCTCGAGACAAAGCTGGCCAAGTCAATGTGACTAAAGATTAAATACAAGAAACACTGGTACTGTATATGCGTGTCTCACAATGAGAAGTGGAGGTCAGGCTGACAGCCAGTGAAACGTACGGCTCCAACTGGGACATCAGACAATAAGAGTGACACTGACCTCCTCCTGAACCGCAAAATCCCCGGTGTCTCTTCAACCCTTACGGGTCCATTTCACACACCCTTCGGTTAAATTGACACCTGGGGTTTTGTTGTGTACACCCCCACTTGATTAAAACGGCAGACAAACCCATCTTTTTCCTCCCTGTGTGTCCAATCGATTTCAGACAAAGAGTGACAGACAATGAGAAAGAGAAAACATAATTTAGAGAGAAAGAGACCCTAATTGCACTGGCACATTGTGTTTTGGTCCCCCCCCCCCCCCCCCCCTCTATATAGATTCAATACTTTATTAGTGTGTCAACAGAGTTGATTGGAATTTATACTTGGGAGGAGGAGAAAATAATTGCTGAAAAACAAATTAAGAAGATCAAGGAGCACAGGAATACTAGCCTGGTATGCCAGACTGATATCACTGCGTAATATTAGTCTGGAATCTCTGTGGGGACGGAATAAAGAAGTGCCTCTGGAAAAAAATAAAAGACCCATAGGCTATTTGCATAATGGGCCCTGATTGGTCCCTCAGTATACGGCCGAGGGAGTGAAATCTAATCACAACTGAGCAGTGCCAGATCAAATCTTTTTTTTTGTATTTTTTGTAATCATCTGGTTTCCATGTCTCACTGGTCAGAGGGCCAGTGTGAGAGATGGACATGTTTCCTCCATGTCTCACTGGCAGAGGGCCAGTGTGGGAGATGGACATGTTTCCATGTCTCACTGGCAGTGTGAGAGATGGACATGTTTCCATGTCTCACTGGCAGAGGGCCAGTGTGGGAGATGGACATGTTCACATCATAATGTAATGAGGGAGCAACTTGCTTGCTTTTGCAGCTTGCTTTTGTCTGCAAAGAGGAAAGACACCAGATGCGTTCCGCCTTCCTGTTAATATTGTCACACCATGCGGCTGAAACAGCAAATCTGTCATTTTTCGATATGCTAAATTGAGTGGTTTCCCAGGGCGGGCCGAATCGGTCCCGTCTCCCTCTTTACAGCGTGTACAAAAACTGGGAAGCTCACAAAAAGGAATCCATGTGATAACCCCATTCAGAAGGAATCCATGTGATAACCCTATTCAGAAGAGAATCCATGTGATAACCCCATTCAGAAGAGAATCCATGTGATAACCCCATTCAGAAGGAATCCATGTGATAACCCTATTCAGAAGAGAATCCATGTGATAACCCCATTCAGAAGAGAATCCATGTGATAACCCCATTCAGAAGAGAATCCATGTGATAACCCCATTCAGAAGAGAATCCATGTGATAACCCCATTCAGAAGGAATCCATGTGATAACCCTATTCAGAAGAGAATCCATGTGATAACCCCATTCAGAAGGAATCCATGTGATAACCCCATTCAGAAGAGAATCCATGTGATAACCCCATTCAGAAGGAATCCATGTGATAACCCCATTCAGAAGGAATCCATGTGATAACCCCATTCAGAAGGAATCCATGTGATAACCCCATTCAGAAGAGAATCCATGTGATAACCCCATTCAGAAGAGAATCCATGTGATAACCCCATCCATTCAGAAGAGAATCCATGTGATAACCCCATTCAGAAGAGAATCCATGTGATAACCCCATTCAGAAGAGAATCCATGTGATAACCCCATTCAGAAGAGAATCCATGTGATAACCCCATCCATTCAGAAGAGAATCCATGTGATAACCCCATTCAGAAGGAATCCATGTGATAACCCCATTCAGAAGAGAATCCATGTGATAACCCCATTCAGAAGAGAATCCATGTGATAACCCCATTCAGAAGAGAATCCATGTGATAACCCCATCCATTCAGAAGAGAATCCATGTGATAACCCCATTCAGATGAGAATCCATGCGATAACCCCATTCTGAAGAGAATCCATGTGATAACCCCATCCATTCAGAAGAGAATCCATGTGATAACCCCATTCAGAAGAGAATCCATGTGATAACCCCATTCAGAAGAGAATCCATGTGATAACCCCATTCAGAAGAGAATCCATGTGATAACCCCATCCATTCAGAAGAGAATCCATGTGATAACCCCATTCAGAAGAGAATCCATATGATAACCCCATCCATTCAGAAGAGACAATCGACTTTCTTTTCGACCCCACATCAAATCAATTTCATCTAAAGCCTCCCATCAGGTTGGATTCACAATCTAATTGAGAAGTGGAGCGGTGGGGGTGGGGTGGGGGGTATGAGCAGGCTATTCTCTGCAGAGACAGCATTCCAACAGATTAACAGAGAAATGTGTGTGTGTGTGCGTGTGCGTGTGCATGTGCATGTGCATGTGCATGTGCGTGCGTGCGTGCGTATAAAATCATGTGTTGATGATAGCAGCTTTAACCACTTCAACCTATTCTTGGTTGACCGGAGTCCCTCAGGGCTCTATACTGGCCTTACTATTTTCGCTCTACATTCAAGAGATCTTAGTTTTTCTTCGTAAACGAGCTGAGCTTGTAGATCTGCTATTTTCAAAACGTGTTCCCGACAGTGTGGACACTGGGGGGTTTAAGTGGTTAAGAACGTCACAGCCTTTTGGAAATGGACAGTTCTCTGAATCCGTGTGGACAACCACAGTCAGAAGTCCCTCGTGTGGCTAAGGGCTTTAGCCCATTTTGACCTGAGATCAGATTCTAAAAATGTCTTCTACATCCTGACAGTTTTCTGAAAAAGCTATGTTTCTATGTCAGTGGTTCTTCGATTTTTCAAAAATAGCAGACCTACAAGCTCGTATGAGCTTGTAGATCTGCTATTTTTCAATAGCTAAAGCATAACATAATGCTAACACCAAAAGGGGTTCCCGCCCAAAATGGGTCAGAGCAGTGTCAGTGACTTGACTGCTGCAGGCCTGCGACCAATTGATAATCCTGGATTAATCGTGATTCCTGACCTTGACGACATACAGTACACAAAAAAAGCATTTGAAAGCAATCCCTATAATAAACTAGCAAACTACCGTTTACAATATCCTGCCTCATCATACGACCGATGGCACAGAGATGAACCATTACTTGGAAAACATCAGAATGGCTCTGACAGAATCCACAATGGAGTTCTGGAAATCAGTTTACGACCCAATAGAATCAATCTTAGTCCACATAATAGTTCTCTTTTATTGTCCGATCCTGATACAGGTACAGTAGTCAAGGTTGTACCTTGTTGTGGAATATTGTAACAGATGACGATTATAACATTTGGAATGGTGGAATTCATGGTGACTTGGCTGCAGACCATACTATATTTGCAGAATATAGAACTTCAGAACTTCAGAATTATTCTGTTAAATCAACCTTGCACTGTAATAGTGGAAACTGGAAACTCAATTAATGATTGTTAAATCTTACTGTGGTGAATAACAAATTAAAGTGTACAGTATGTTTCCATTTATTCTGTGCATTTGGTCAGAAGATGAATGAAATTGTCACTTGTGCTGTCCAAATATTAGTCAAAAGGTCCTTCAGAGAAGTTTTTTTTGTTATTTTTTCGATATGTGTCTTTTTCGAGTGACGTTTGTGTCCAGAGCACACTCACACAGAGTGTGGTTTACATTTTATTCGGAACAAGGTACAAGATCTAAAGCAGGGGTTATCAACCCGTGGGTCGCAACCCCTCGGGGGGTCACCAAAATATTTTGGGGGGGTCCCCAAATTATTTTCAAAAGAAAAAACCTGAATGGCTGGAAAATGGAAATGAAGAGTTTACATAGTACACACACACAGTGCATGCATAAACTTTCCTTAATGATTATATCTGGTTTCAGTATTAATTTATGATATAGTTTCTCTATTATTAAGGATATTTTTGCAGTCAGTTTGTATTGGTGGTGGGGAGGCCAGAGGGGGGCGGGGCGGGGGTCGCGAGACATGGCCAAAGCATTTCCGGGGGTCCCCAGCCAAAAACATTGAGAACCCCTGATCTAAAGAGTGCAAAGATGCAAAGTCACAAAGTGCTCAATTAAGTGATTGTGGCAACCTGTCACTCACCGTGGCAACAATCCTCCGGATGGCCGCGGCTGCCATGTCCTCTCCTTTAGGCTGGACAACCAGAGTCATGCCCAGGTACTTGACGTTGAACGCCATCCCTTCCAGCAGCGTCTCCTTGGTGTCTGTCCAGTTCTCCGGTAGCTCTGATTGGACAGTAAGGACAGAAAATTGGAATCAGCGCTCAAATACAGAAAGATATAGTAAATAGTTTCATAGCAATTTGGCTTAGTTCATCAAGCATTTAAACATCATGGAAGTTAAGTTGCTTCAATGAAGAAAGTTCACTTTGGGTATTGCCGGGCGTTCAACAAAGCACAAAATAAAGAAGCAGCCAGTCTATGGAAGCAACTCTATTCCTGACAGTTTATACAAATACAAATAAGTCAACTTTGGGATTTTTTCTTATTATTACATTTTTTGAAATTTCCGTTTTGAAAAATACTGTATGTCTTCCCTGTGTATTTTTGGTTTCTTCCTGAAAGCTGAAAGCCTTGGAGTTAAAAAGGCCCAATCGACATCACAATATCACCCCAGCCTTCCTCCAATCAGGATAGAGAGCGGCCTTCTGCCAATCATGATCGAGCGGGGGTGGGCCTTGGTGTGCATGCTGTTGGCCTGTTGCGTGTCCCCCCCCCACTGTAGTGCGTGCATGTGCACATGTTACCGGGGCGGACCGGGGGGGTTTTCCAAATCATCCAAATCACTGAATGCTCCTTTAAATACTCGTGACCCATAAAAATGGGCCCGCAACTGAAAATGGGCCATGACCCTTGAGACCCCATCTCTGGGAAACACTTAGTTAACGGAATTCACATAACATGAGGAACATGTTGCACTGAAATGTGTCTCAGTGCTAAATGTCTAAGTGCCAATAAGTGTCACAGCATTTTCTATATACGTTTCATTTGTCTGAAATTAACATAATTTAAACGTCATTAAGTCTTATTATTCACATAATGACACACCTGAGGAAATTGCAGATCCTGTGTAACATGTCAAGAAAGTAATACGCTACACAATACGAAAGCAAAGTGAACTAACTCGTTGCAAGTGTGAGCCTATAAAAGCTGTCTATACGGTGCTTTAGAAAGCTGCAGTACCTTACTGCCATCTAGGCTGTCATGTAGCTCTCCTACTAATAGCACTACACAGTCCCTTAGGTGGTGGATACTGTGAGGCTGCATGGAGAAGTGTGTGAGAAAACAGAGGCCCTGCAGAGAGCTTAAAATACCCCTCAGAGGCACATGGAAGTGAGACAGAACCCTGCCTGCAGAAAAGCATCAGGACAGGAGTAACGCCCAAGTAGTGCTACATGACTCGGGAGAATCAGTCTTACACCACCATGGTTTCAGGTTGTTCATGTCACAAAAAGATAAAACAATAAATACAATAGTAACACAGCATTTCTTCATCCCATTCATACAATATGTAAGGGAAAATGTGGTCGTTATTGGAAAATATAAACAGCCAGTTATGAAGTAGCTACAATATAAATCAGCAATTGCGCATTCAATATTGGTTCGAAAATGGGGTGCTGTTTGTTGCCAGGGTTCGTGTACTTTTTTATTTATATTATAATCCCCATAGGGGGGGGGAACTGTTTGTATCTGTAATAAAACAAATGTCAACACACAAAAGGTAGTTCCACATTGATTGTTTTGTTTCAAGTGGAGAAGAGAGGCATTAGCACAGAGAGGTAAAACAAGGCGAGGGAGGATGAGGGCAACAGAGGGACAGAGAGATAAGAGAACACTATAGGACTATCGGCGATGCTCAATGCCGGCCATGAATGAACATCTGTCACCGCAGCAAGCCCCCCCAAGCAGCTGTTTGGGAGCAGAACAAACACCAGTCCCTCAAGCCCCTTCCACCGCACTGAATTATTAAACAGAGTTCCAGTCCCACTCAATGATCCGCTTCAAAAGCAGAGTGGGGCATTTGATTTTATTTAATGTGACTGGTTATCGGTTCTCATTTCATCGTCCTTCTTGATTATTCCGTTTGAACAGTCAAGAAAAGAACTGTGTCTGTGAGGCAGCAACATTAAAACATATGTGGCCAGAAGAAGAGTATTATTTCTAATATATAGTTGTAGGGGTCGTCATGTTTTTTGGTCACTTTATTTGAACGTGAAAACCTGTGTCTCCCTTAGAGTATATATTAATAGAGACGTCACCGGATTTCTCCTCCCATCCACTTGCATTAAGTTGCTCAAAAGCGCATGAGGCCATTTCACTCCTCCTTCCGGGTAGGAACAGAGTGCATTCTGGGATGGATTGGGCCAAATCGTGAACACGCTGGCCGTTGACTATCATTGCACGCGTTCACGTATGAAACAGCGATCACGTGTCGTTGCCCCAATAACGTGAACGTGCGCAATGCTTGTCAACGGACCAGCGCTGGCTCGAGCTGCAATACCACATTCGGCCACTATGTCCATTTCACCTCAGGGTTTCCTCCGGGTGCAGTCTCCATTATTATATACTCTAAGGTGTCTCCCCGTGGGAAACTACCCCTAGGCTAATCCTCCCTTGGCCAGGGGAGATATTAGGCTTTTGGGCTTCATGCTGAGCTACTGTACGTGCTACATAAGCACACTAAAACTAAAGTCATGGCACGTAGACTGTAAATCATAAGATCATAGGATGTGATGGGGGGGGTTCCAATGAATCCATTGTAGTCATTTAGTAGCTCTTCTACAAGCTCACAACACATCATTACGCATTGTGAGCTTGTAGTTATGCTATTATTTTTGCTACCTTTAGTGACACTGGGGCGACTGTGGCTCAAGAGGTAGAGCAGGTCGTCCAATGATCCATGGGTCGGCGGTTCGAATCCCGGCTCCTCCTGTCTACATGTCGAAGTGTCCTTGGGCAAGACACTGAACCCCAAATTGTTCCCGGTGTGCTGGTTGGTACCTTGCATGGCTTCCGCCGCCATCGGTGTATGAATGTGTGTGTGAATGGGTGAATGTAATGCACAATCTATGTAAAGCGCCTTGGATAAAGGCGCTATATAAATGCACCATTTACCATTTACCATTTACACTGTCGTATGATAAAGTGGGCAGCATTCATTAAAAAACATGAAAAACTAGAAAAAGTGCCCCTCGGGGCACAGGTCTCCACCAGGGCAGGTCAGGTTGTGGCCTCCTGGTGGCACTATAATAGGCCAATGTGAAAAGGGTGCCATTTCTTCATACGCCTTTGATGGCAATTGGATGATTTGAGGCATTTTGTTCCAAAAATGTGTTTTGCAAAAATCAACCTGTTGGTGGCGCTATAACAGGCCAATGTGAAAAGGGTGGGATATATTCCTCAGCCTAGTAAGAAAATGTGTGAAAGATTTCACGTAAATTGCATGCTGCGTTCATGATTTGAGGCTTTTGTTCAAAACGGGGCAAACTGTGAAAGCCAATTATAGCCAATTAGGATGGAATATGAAATATCGGACAGATCCAACTTGAGCACATGACCATAGAGATACTGTGTAACGGTTTTTGGACAGAATCTGGAGGAGTAATATCAAAAAATGTGTTTTACAAAAGTCGGCCTCCTGGTGGCGCTATAAAAGGCAGATGCGGAAAATGCAGGTCAAAGGTTTGTCCTTGGCCTCTAGGGAGTGTGCATGCAACGTTTCACGCAGATCGGTGCAGTTTTAGGTAAAAAAATGTAAAAGCTGCCTCATGGTGGCGCTATAACAGGCCGTTCTGGAAAATGTGGGGCAGAGGTTCATCGTTGGCATCCAGGGAGTGTGTGTACAAAGTTTGGCGTCGCCCGGGTTAACGGTGCCGGAGATAAGCTGGTAACAGACGGACGGAAGGACGGACACACACACGGACGGAGTGCAAAACATACTCTCTCCCCATGCCTTCGGCCTGGTGGAGACAATAAAATAAAAATGTTGAAATATGGACAAGATTTAAGCTCACAACACATCATTACACATTGTGAGCTTGTAGTTCTGCTATTTTTGCTACCTTTAGTGACACTGTCGTATGATAAAGTGGGTAGAATTCAGTGAAAATGTTGAAATATGGACAAGGTTTCTGCCTGACAGCAATGATTTGGTTATCAATGGTTTTACAGTACACCGAGCTGCATGATGGAGATAAATGCTTCCATCGACGAGCAAAGAAATGTATTTTATTCCACACACACTGGTAAAAGGGTCAGAAAAACATTGTCTCCCTTCTGCAACAACTCAATGCCAGGCTCGGTTCATTTTGTTTGGCTCAATTCCAAAATCCTTAACAAATTTCAAGGCCTGTTGGATGTACCGTAGTGGGGGACATCTACTGTACTGTAGTTACCTTTCACATCACTAAAAATCAGACCTGTCTGAAGTGAGTGGTGCTGTGCTGTACTGTACTGTACTGTACTGTACTGTACTGTACTGTACTGTACTGTACTGTACTGTACTGTACTGTACTGTACTGTACTTTCACATCACTAAAAATCAAACCTGTCTGAAGTGAGTGGTGCTGTACTGTACTGTACTGCAGGGGTTCTCAACCCGTGGGTCGCGACCCCTCGGGGGGTCGCCAAATTATTCTGGGGGGTCCCAAAATTATTATATATAAAAATTAAAAAAAAAAAAACATTTTACTTTTTTTTGCAACTGAATGGAAATAAAGAGTTTACATATAGTACACATGTAGTACATCCATACACCTTCCCTAATGATTATATCTGGTTTCAGTATTTATTTACGGTATGTAAATTGTAGCAGTCAATTTATATTGGGGGGCGGGAGGGGGCGGGGCGGGGGTCCCGAGACATTGCCAAAGCATTTCCGGGGGTCCCCGGACAAAAATGTTGAGAACCCCTGCTGTACTGTACTGTACTGTACTGTACTGTACTGTACTGTACTGTACTGTACTGTACTGTACTGTACTGTACTGTACAGGCCCTCCTCCCTGGCCTGTCTGTGTCTGTGTGTTAGGCTGTGCAACAGTGACACTTGGTGGTGAACAAACGCTATTTTTGTGCTCGGACACAGCCAGGGACACAGGGACAGACACATGGACAAACCCACACACATAGCTGTCTATAGGAGTGGTTGCACCACTCAATAATTCTGTAAAATGTAAAAGCCAATATAGCCACATAACTGCTCGACTAATAAGGTCCATATCATAGTTTCGCCAGGCTATAAATATGAATTATTTAAGAGCTTCGGGCTTTGGGCTTTCAAGTGTATTATCCCTCCAAAAGAGCAATGCTTAATATTTAATAAATCCTTCTCTCTATGCGCCCGGGACTACAGTACAGAGGGAGAGGGACTGATAAGAGTGACAGGAACACGCCGAGTGAAACTAATTGGATTGGAAGTTGTTGTTTTATTTAAGGCAAACACCAGAGCTTCACGGACGAGGAAAATATATTTAGACTTTGAATTTTCAAGGAAACTGCTGCTGCATTTATGAGCAAATACTATTACATGTTTGCATTTGTACGCGTGTGTGTGTGTGTCTGTGTCTGTGTCTGTGTGTGTGTCTGTGTGTCTGTGTGTCTGTGTCTGTGTCTGTGTGTGTGTGTGTGTGTGTGTGTGTGTGTGTGTGTGTGTGTGTGTGTGTGTGTGTGTGTGAGTGTGAGAGAGAGAGAGAGAGAGAGAGAGAGAGAGAGAGAGAGAGAGAGAGAGAGAGAGAG
Source organism: Electrona antarctica (assembly GCF_951216825.1). Classification (NCBI taxonomy): domain Eukaryota; kingdom Metazoa; phylum Chordata; class Actinopteri; order Myctophiformes; family Myctophidae; genus Electrona; species Electrona antarctica. Next base: position 2,820,473 of record NC_136798.1, on the reverse strand, counting down.
ATTCAATTTAAAACCACATGAAACAAGATTATCAAGGGAGAGGCAGAACTAATGTCTGTATCTTTATATTGACACATGCACCTCCTAGGCCAGGAAAAAGTGGGGGCGGGGCCACAAAGGGGTGCCAGGGAGTGTTGTTTTTGTCGACTAAAACTAAGATGAAAAATGTTCGTCGACTACCTTTTTTCACTGACGAAAACTAAATGGAAACTAAATGAAAACTAAGCTACGATGACTAAAACTAAGACTAAATATATTGACAATTTCGTCAACACATTAAAAACTAGACTAAAATCTTAGGAAGGGACTAGTGGATAAGAGATCCAGTATGAGTCAATTTACACTTGGTTGCATGCTGAAATTAGCCGATCTACAAGCTCACAGCGTGAACTTGTAGATCGGCCATTTTCAGCAAGTGTAAAATCTGTCATCTCGATGGCATCAAGGCCCGCCGAAATACATTTCAGTCGACTAAATCAACTACAATCTTGTGATATTTAGTCGACTAAAACTAGACTAACACTAAAACATTCCAGGTGACTAAAATGTGACTAAAACTAACTGAAAACTATTCAAATCAAAATTTGCTGTCAAAAACAACACTGGTGCCAGGGAGGTGGCAAATGAAGAGAAGGAAGGAAGAAAGAAAGAAAGAAAGAAAGAAAGAAAGAAAGAAAGAAAGTCCACTTTTAGTCCACTGAGCTAAAAACAAACTAGTGTAACATTTCACAGTAGCTGAGGTGACCAGAAGACGTGTTGCAAGAAGTGTTGCAGCCGAGGCTGTGTATATCATGCCTTCAGCCATGCAACACGCAGCAATCATCATGCAGCTCTCTCCCTTACAGCTACACATTTATTTAACTCATTTTGGGCGGGAACCCCTTTTGGTGTTAGCATTATGTTATGCTTTAGCTATTGAAAAATAGCAGATCTACAAGCTCGTAGCGCGCCACCAAGTGGCGCGCTACGAGCTTGTAGGTCTGCTATTTTTGAAAAATCGAAGAACGACTGACATAGAAACATAGAATCTGATCTCAGATTCTCAGGAATCAGGAATCAGGAACGATTCTGCAAATGTCTTTTAAATCCTGACTGTTTTCTTGAAAAAGCTATGTTTTTCTATGTCAGTCGTTCTCAAACACTTTCATGTCACTTTTCACGATTCTTCAAAAATAGCAGACCTACAAGCTCGTAGCGCGGCACTCGGTGCCGCGCTATGAGCTTGTAGATCTGCTATTTTTCAATAACTAAAGCATAACATAATGCTAACGCCAAAAGGGGTTCCCGCCCCAAAATGGGTTAAAATAATAATACCCTGGTGGATACTCTCTCACGTCTCACACTGCAGATTAATTGCCAACACAAACACCACCAGCACAAAGATGTGTACACACAGGCAGGTCTGTCTGCCATAAATATGCACACGATTCCAGGTTTTCTACGAAGGACAACCATCACAATGTCCTTGCAAAGGCAGGTCTCATGTTTGCCCTGGAATAAAAACAAACATTTTCTGTTTTCCCTCATCCAAAAAGACCAAAATATGTCTATATTAAGTTGGCCATTCATTCTGTAATGACCTCACACATCGACTTGGCACAGGCAGCTGGTTTAAAACCAGGCTTCCATCTGAAGGACTACAAACACATGAGGAAACTGTGAAACATTCCAGTCTTTTCCAATCCAGCTGACCCACCTCGTATAAAAATGTGTTTTACTCATCCTTCAGAACGTTGAATCTAGGCCACCACCTTGACAGGAATGTAGGCCGCATGTATGCAGTGAAGATGGTGGTCTGGGAACGGAGAGAAGGGGGACTAGAACTGGGTTTCCGATGCTGCCTTGAGCGGGGAAACCAACCAGAAAAGCCAAGTACTTCCTTTCAACAACAACTACCTCTTCTACCATTCTTAACCACCCTCTATTCTTAAAAATACCAGAGGATCGATATATTCCATCTACACCAAATCTCTTTACCAGAAATAGGCGATCAATGCACTGCGTTGAGCGAGCGTAGATGTGCTATTTTAGGCGAATGTTCCCCCCAGAATAGGCATGCTGGAAGTGGTTAATTATTTCACCCATACTCGCTACTATACTCATTTACTTACGTATTAAGTCTACAAACCAACCCCCGCCCCTACCCCTATCAGGCAAGATAGTGAATGAGAAAAAGTATCATGAAAGGGCTAAAGTAAAGTAACAAAGACAAGTAACAGCTATATTCTATACAGCCACACCGCCATGCAACGGTGTTGCTCACCAGAAATAACAGATCGACTGAAAAACGTGAGTGAATTTTCAGTGAATGAAAACACTTAAGATGATGAGTTATGAGTTTATTGAAAAGCAAATAGTCTTCCCCACAATTAGCCTAATGGAAGTTCTGACTCTGTCAAATCAGACCTCCATCTGGTCTCTCTCAAGCAGAGACGATGATCCCGAACCAGCAGGGCAAAAAATCTGCGTCATCAATACGTCATCAGTCTCACCTTGATCCCGCCTCTAGCTGCCACTGATCGGTTCGAAATCCGCTATAGTTCGGGTACATCGTCTCTGCCCGAGAGACCAGATGGAGGTAGGACGAGTGAACTCACTACTTTTTCTTTTAGTATATAACTTTGTAATGCTACTGACGTTTGTGCTCAAGACCCTTGAAAACAAAGAAGACATTGCATTGTGGGTTTGAGCTGACAGGCCCTTTTCAATCAAGTCAAGTCGCCTTAATTCAAGTGGCAGATGCCTTTTTTATATTTAAATTATATATTTTTAGGGGCTTCATGTGATCTACTGGTAGATCGCGATCTACCTTTTGGGCATCCCTGCTCTAGAGCATGTCTCTCAATCACAGCTCCAAAATGCTCACCGACGTTGCTAGGCAACCGTAGCCATTAGCTGTAACAATCCAGCATCTGTCAGGAGGCGGTGCCTCCAAATTGCATTACCGAACACCTTGGCTGCGTATCAACAAAAACAAAGGCATACAAAACACATCAAATGCTGGGATAACACTGGAGTTAAGTTGCTCTGCCAAGAAGAAATGGAGCCCCTGGTAATACCCCGCCACCACCACTCCTGGAATCACATGTTCTGCACCGCATGGGGCCTGTGCACAAAACAGCACATCATGGCATGTTTGTTGCAACCTACTCCGACATCCTCTCAGTGCTTACTGGGTGCAGAAGTTAACCCATTTATACCCGACGTCGACATTTAAAATGTCTTCTAAATCCTGACAGTTTTCTGAAATACCTAACCTATGTTTCTATATCAGTAGTGAATTTCATGTCAAGGACCTCCATCTGAAAATATGTTGTTCCAGGGATTCCCTCAGAAGCAAAGATTTGTGTTAAAAACACAAATCTTCTGAAAGAATATATATTCAAAGATTTGCGCCGCATTTTCACGATTTCTCACAAATAGCAGATCTACAAGCTCATAGCGCGGCACTGAGTGCCGCGCTATGAGCTTGTAGATCTGCTATTTTTCAATAGCTAAAGTATAACATAATGCTTAAACACCAAAAGGGGTTCCCACCCAAAATGAGTTAATCAAAAGAATCGACTTCATTGATGATAAAAACATAAAATGTAATCAAACCAATCGATTATTAATAAAAGATAATAGATTTGAATTTAAAGAATAGAAGGAAGGAAGAATAGAAGGAATCATTCTACCAGGAAATCACGTGATCGCTAAAAACAATAACAGCTCCCATCCACTCCCACGTTTAGAGGATTTTCTGAAATGCCATTATCTCTTTAGCTCCTGAAGCGTTCCACTTCCACCAGAATGGCATTTGACGGACCATAACAAATGGTTAAAAATAAAAAAAATAAGTAAATAAAAAACGCTAAAGCACAGCGAAAGGCTGATTATCAACAGTCGGGGGATCGATCGATCGTAGTGGAGATAAATATTGTAACGATCCTGCAAAACACCCAGCCGTAGTTTGCTCCTCCAAGGGAGCTATAGCTCTCTCGTTGGCGTGGCTTGTTGCCTGGCCTGGTCCGCCGAGTTAGAGATCGATTGGTGTGGCTTGTATAGCCTGCCTGGTCCGCCGAGTTAGAGATCGGTGTTCGATTCCAGCTCAGGGTGCTAAGCGTTACGTCGGTGTCTGAAGTGGTCGAGGACTGCTGGAGCGTGCCCTTTGCGCGAGGGACTTAACGCAACGTTTAGCAGCATGAGCTGGAAATCGATCTCCAACTCGGCAGACCAGGCAGGCTACAACAAGCACCAGACCAGACAGGCTACAACAAGCACCAGACCAGGCAGGCTACAACAAGCACCAGACCAGGCAGGCTACAACAAGCACCAGACCAGACAGGCTACAACAAGCACCAGACCAGGCAGGCTACAACAAGCACCAGACCAGGCAGGCTACAACAAGCACCAGACCAGGCAGGCTACAACAAGCACCAGACCAGGCAGGCTACAACAAGCACCAGACCAGGCAGGCTACAACAAGCACCAGACCAGGCAGGCTACAACAAGCAGACCAGGCAGGCTACAACAAGCACCAGACCAGGCAGGCTACAACAAGCACCAGACCAGGCAGGCTACAACAAGCACCAGACCAGGGAGGCTACAACAAGCACCAGACCAGGCAGGCTACAACAAGCACCAGACCAGGCAGGCTACAACAAGCACCAGACCAGGCAGGCTACAACAAGCACCAGACCAGGGAGGCTACAACAAGCACCAGACCAGGCAGGCTACAACAAGCCACGCCAAGAGAGCCTAGCTCCCTTCCTTGGAGGAGCAAGTTACAGACAAGTCTTTTGCAGGGTCGTTTAATACACTACCCCCTCCTTTCTGAAGTGTTCATCGTAACTCAATGAACACACACAACAACCCAATTTACATCCCAGTACATTCACATACAGTTACCCCCCCCCCTCCCCCCCACAGTCACTCCTATTGGCTCTAAGCCATAGTGAGCCGCTACACTATTCTGTGTCTACTAAAAGGTAAGGAAATATGAAAAAAATATATATAAAAATAAGCTGGCAGTGGGTGGATTCTTTATGCATTTAATCTTGTCAGAGTACATGAGGCACATTTTCCAACAGAAAACCATTATTTGTCACACTCACAGTACCCATGTTCTGTACAGTAGCGTAAACAATGGTACACGGTTCCATGACCTTTAGACTGATTGAAGAATCGTAAATAGTGAATTTTATTGGTACGTGGCTCCACCACTGTAGGAACACGAGTACACTTGATTTTCCATGATGCAAACTACACAGTAAGCGTATATTTATTTGAAGACAAGGGGGAATAAATTACTGTCTTCTCAAGTGAGAGTATCACAGTAAACAGCATCGTCTCCTTCAATAAATCAAAGAGTGTGCTTTTGACTGTGACTCTGTAGAAAAAAAGGGTTCAAATGTGTTTGTTTTACACTCACTCCAGAGAGTTAAGCAAAACATAAGTTGCAACCTGCTCTGGTCTTCATCCGATGACGAAGACTTGCTGCTTACACGCTCACCTGAGAATAACTAGTTGATTACAGTATGACCAGTAACCCCTGTATTATGTGTGAGTGAGACTATGATATTTATATGTTTATGGGGATAATAAATAAATGAGTAGTAACAGTTGGATGATATGATGAAAAGTCCTTCAAATATTACGAGTTCATGTGTTTGACTATCTGTTCTAGCAAAAGCAAAACGTACTTCTTTTTTTCTTTTTTTTTTAATTTTTATCCCACGATTTTGTAACCCATTGTTCACCCCTGTGTCAATTATCTAATGTGATCCTGGGCTCTACACACCCTCCGCCAACCTAGTCCCCATATATGGGGACATGGGGAGAGCAACGGACAACAAACTCATGCTTCCTTCATGCCCGAGTGTCCAAGTTACTCCTTTACACCTGGCAGGGGGGAGTTTCCCTGGTTGGACGTAGCGCGTGGAAGGAACACGTTATTCCAACCAGTTCCTTTCCCCTCCATCAGGTGCCCCGGCTGGCCAGGGGGAGGCAGTTTAGAGACCAGGGTTGCAAACGTACTTCTATGTAACATACTGTACTTGGTAAGATTCTTCCCCTTTATTTTTATTCAAAAGATAATTTATCATGTTCACTTTTCTTTCAAAACATACCTTTAGGTTAAATCAACAACTATAAGCTAACCCAACAAAAATGAGTCTTCCAACCAAATCATAATCATAATCGAAATCATCAACATAATTAAAAAGAAAAGATATCAGTACAGCCATCAAACCCTGCACATCTTCTTAAGTCCTTTTTAGTTCGTTAGGGAGCTTTAGATAATTTTTCCTTGTTAGGAAACATGTCTCTGGAAGGAAAAATGCATTAAACTTTTCATATGCCCCGCATTGCCCCGGGGGTCCTCCTTGGTAAAGTCAGTGCTAGTGTGGGTCTTTCCATCTAATCCTCTATTCACCAAGAACACCCGTTAATTGCTTCTGCTTCCAACAACCTATCTGCACTTAATCGTAATTGTGTGATGCAAGTCATCAGCCACACATGGATGGGCAAATTGAGGAACGGGAAAGCTTTTTGGTTTAGACTGAGGAGCTATGTAAGGAGGACGTCTTCTTAGTTCAGTCAAGTAAATTGGGAATTTTGATTTTGAGTACAGAGTTGCTGCTCTTTAACCCATGTTGACCTGAGGACGATTCTACAAATGCCTTTTAAATCCTGACAGTTTTCTGAGAAAAAAAAACATGTTTCTATGTCAATCGTTCTGAAACATTTTCTTGTGAAGGACACCCAAAAATATATGTAATTGGCCGCCGACCCCCATCTGAAAATATGGTGTTCCAGGGACCCCCCCAGAAGCAAAGATTTGAGTTGAAATCGTTCACTCTGAAAGAATATATTCAAACATTTGGACCACAATTTCACGATTTTTCAAAAACAGCAGACCTACAAGCTCATAGCGCGGCACTCGGTGCCGCGCTATGAGCTTGTAGGTCTGCTATTTTTCAATAGCTAAAGTATAACATGATGCTTAAAACACCAACAGGGGTTCCCGCCCAAAATAGGTTAATTACTAGGGATGGACACATTTGGCCATCAAGCTTGATATAAAATATTGCGGACCTTTATATGATTATAGCTTATACGCGGGACGGGTCTGTATATAAATTATGCAGACTTATTTTCCAAAACAAATATTCATTGTGGTAGGTAAATCCTGGCCTGAAAAGGTACAGTAATTTATTCAAGAAAGCCAAAAGACAAGGAAATACATCAAAGGATTTCCTGTGTGCTAAATGGTAATTGCCTTTGGCTATACATTTGGAATGCAAAATACACGCTTCCCATCATGAAGCTTCTTTTTTAAAGAAGATCCGTGGATCCCTAATTAGAAACGCACAACGTAAACCACCGTCCATGGTCTTATCTTTTATTTGCTTTAACCCGTTCAGGGCGGAAACCCCTTTTGGTGTTTTAGGGATTATGTTATACTTTAGCTATTGAAAAATAACAGATCTACAAGCTCATAGCGCGGCACCGAGTGCCGCGCTACGAGCTTGTAGGTCTGCTATTTTTTGAAAAATCTTGAAAATGTGGCGCAAATCTTTGAATATATATTCTTTCAGAGCGAACTTTTTTTTTTTTTGGCCGCCGGGGGGTCGGCGGCCAAATACAGATAATTCTGGGGGTCCTTAACATGAAAAAGGTTGAGCACCACTGACATAGAAACATGAGGTTTTTCCGAAAACAAGCCTTTTTGTTTTTGAATCTCAGGTCTAAAAGGGTTAAGTAGTATGTCTCGTCTCTTATCAATTGTCCAGAGAATGAAATGGGATTAGGTTTTAGGGGTTGCTTTAAGTGAATGCACTATAATATCAACCACAGACTTTTGAACTTCCAACTACCAACCTTTGCCATTTATGTATCATATTTCTTGTAGTAAAACGTACTTCATGTGAAAGTATCGTAACAGTATGTCAAGGCCAATAGGGGAGTCCAAATAATAAACTACTAGTACAGTACAGGTCCTTTAGAAGCATCAACTAATTTCACTGAAATTAATTTAACCACTTCCAAGTCCTATTTTCAAACAAAGCTAAAATAGCCAATCTACAGTGTCACATGTCCCAAGGCCCATAGTGACATTGTTGCAGATTAGGGATGTCTGATATTGGCTTTTTTGCTTTTCCGATTTTGTCCAATTATTAATTTCCGATTAACATATCAACCGATACATATGCAGGTTTTTCTTACCACGCATTATGCTTATGGACACCACGGTTGAAGTGGTTAAATTAGCCGAGTCCTACCACAGTCCCAGGTATGTGCAAAACATATTGATTTTGAATTTGGTGAGAACGATCAGTAGGGCCTGAAGAGACTTTTGGGTCTTAAAGGTGAAAGGTGAAGGTCACAATCAAGATCACAACAAAGAATACAGAATGGATAGCAGAAGATGGTCATTAAACCTAGTGGGAATGATCAGTAGGCTGCGCTCCAAACAGATCATTAACTTTTGGATGGAAAAGGTGAACGATCAAGGCCACAATCAAGGACAAGGTCAAAATCAGTCAGCTGTAAATGACTTATTTCAGAGGTTCAGGTACAGTATATGCTCTACAGTCTTTCTAGTTTATTTCTGGACTACTTACTCATTAGCCTGCAGGGGCAGCATTCCTTTTCGGGTTTATGATCCGGTCGGGAGCGGATGGTAACTCTCGTCATGTTGTAGTCACTGGTTTGTAGTCATCAGGCAGGAAACCACAAGCCAGAATCAGAAGTACCCAAAATAATAATTGTAGGTCCTACCCAATAAAATCATTGATGCAGCGTAGTTTTGCAGATTTATAAAATATAAATCTGTGTACACTTTCCAGAGACTATTTATAGTGTCTGTATACCTTTGTCGTCCCACAGGGAAATTCGATTTTATTGGGTAGGCCCTAAAAATATGGGAAATATTTTGGGTAGTTCTTATTCCAGTTGTGATTTCATGCCTGATGACTACAATCTACAAATCAGTGACTACAACATGGCGTAAATTACCATCCGCTACAGACCGGTTCACACGGCCATTTTGGAACACAGAGCAGGCTTTCCTCCGAGGTGGAAAGCCTGGTGTGACACGAGGTTACTTTACTTACCAACTCATAAACCAACAAACACAAGGCAAGGTCTTCCCTCGTAATTTTGCAACAGAACTCTCAGGGGTAGAGTGGCTGGATGGTAACCGCAAGGTTGCCAGTTCAAATCCGGGCTCCCCCAGAGTTAGTGTCGAAGTGTCCTTGAGCAAGACTCTGAACCCCTAATTGCTCCTGATGTGCTGATTGGTGCCTTGCATGGTTTCTGCCAACATCGGTGTGTGAATGGGTGAATGTAATGCACAATCTATGTAAAGCGCCTCGGATAAAGGCGCTATATAAATGCACCATTTATTTATAATATAATCTGCTCGTGCAAGCAGAAAGAAAGGCCTCTAGAAGCATTTGGTGGAAATGTGTGCCGAACCACAGCATATTTTTTCTGCCCAATGATCTGTATATATTTGACTTAATAATGAAGTCACTTCAAAACGTTTCTAAACCGCCCCGGGTACGTCTCAAATCTGCTGACATGATCACAGACTTATTGTCTGTCACCACCGAGACAAATCCCACTGCGAGTGTGAGGAGATAATACTTGGTAGGGGGTTCTGTTCTGTCAACACCTACATGATGGGTGGGCCCCTACTTATGGCGCACCTGAGGAAGTGGCATCAGACATGATGGGTGGGCCCCTACTTATGGTGCACCTGAGGAAGTGGCATCAGACATGATGGGTGGGCCCATACTTATGGTGCACCTGAGGAAGTGGCATCAGACATGATGGGTGGGCCCATACTTATGGTGCACCTGAGGAAGTGGCATCAGACATGATGGGTGGGCCCCTACTTATGGTGCACCTGAGGAAGTGGCATCAGACATGATGGGTGGGCCCCTACTTATGGTGCACCTGAGGAAGTGGCATCAGACATGATGGGTGGGCCCCTACTTATGGCGCACCTGAGGAAGTGGCATCAGACATGATGGGTGGGCCCCTACTTATGGCGCACCTGAGGAAGTGGCATCAGACATGATGGGTGGGCCCCTAATGGTGCACCTGAGGAAGTGGCATCAGACATGATGGGTGGGCCTACTTATGGTGCACCTGAGGAAGTGGCATCAGACATGATGGGTGGGCCTCTACTTATGGTGCACCTGAGGAAGTGGCATCAGACATGATGGGTGGGCCCCTACTTATGGTGCACCTGAGGAAGTGGCATCAGACATGATGGGTGGGCCTACTTATGGCGCACCTGAGGAAGTGGCATCAGACATGATGGGTGGGCCCCTACTTATGGCGCACCTGAGGAAGTGGCATCAGACATGATGGGTGGGCCCCTAATGGTGCACCTGAGGAAGTGGCATCAGACATGATGGGTGGGCCTACTTATGGTGCACCTGAGGAAGTGGCATCAGACATGATGGGTGGGCCCCTAATGGTGCACCTGAGGAAGTGGCATCAGACATGATGGGTGGGCCCCTACTTATGGTGCACCTGAGGAAGTGGCATCAGACATGATGGGTGGGCCCCTACTTATGGCGCACCTGAGGAAGTGGCATCAGACATGATGGGTGGGCCCCTACTTATGGTGCACCTGAGGAAGTGGCATCAGACATGATGGGTGGGCCCCTAATGGTGCACCTGAGGAAGTGGCATCAGACATGATGGGTGGGCCCCTAATGGTGCACCTGAGGAAGTGGCATCAGACATGATGGGTGGGCCTACTTATGGTGCACCTGAGGAAGTGGCATCAGACATGATGGGTGGGCCCCTAATGGTGCACCTGAGGAAGTGGCATCAGACATGATGGGTGGGCCTACTTATGGTGCACCTGAGGAAGTGGCATCAGACATGATGGGTGGGCCCCTACTTATGGTGCACCTGAGGAAGTGGCATCAGACATGATGGGTGGGCCTACTTATGGTGCACCTGAGGAAGTGGCATCAGACATGATGGGTGGGCCCCTAATGGTGCACCTGAGGAAGTGGCATCAGACATGATGGGTGGGCCTACTTATGGTGCACCTGAGGAAGTGGCATCAGACATGATGGGTGGGCCCCTACTTATGGTGCACCTGAGGAAGTGGCATCAGACATGATGGGTGGGCCCCTACTTATGGTGCACCTGAGGAAGTGGCATCAGACATGATGGGTGGGCCCCTACTTATGGTGCACCTGAGGAAGTGGCATCAGACATGATGGGTGGGCCTACTTATAGCGCACCTGAGGAAGTGGCATCAGACATGATGGGTGGGCCCCTACTTACGGCGCACCTGAGGAAGTGGCATCAGACATGATGGGTGGGCCCCTACTTATGGCGCACCTGAGGAAGTGGCATCAGACATGATGGGTGGGCCCCTACTTATGGTGCACCTGAGGAAGTGGCATCAGACATGATGGGTGGGCCCCTACTTATGGCGCACCTGAGGAAGTGGCATCAGACATGATGGGTGGGCCCCTACTTATGGTGCACCTGAGGAAGTGGCATCAGACATGATGGGTGGGCCCCTACTCATGGTGCACCTGAGGAAGTGGCATTAGACATGATGGGTGGGCCCCTACTTATGGCACACCTGAGGAAGTGGCATCAGACATGATGGGTGGGCCCCTACTTATGGTGCACCTGAGGAAGTGGCATCAGACATGATGGGTGGGCCCCTACTTATGGTGCATCTGAGGAGGTGGCATCAGACTTGATGGGTGGGCCCCTACTTATGGTGCACCTGAGGAAGTGGCATCAGACATGATGGGTGGGCCCATACTTATGGTGCACCTGAGGAAGTGGCATCAGACATGATGGGTGGGCCCCTACTTATGGTGAACCTGAGGAAGTGGCATCAGACATGATGGGTGGGCCCATACTTATGGTGCACCTGAGGAAGTGGCATCAGACATGATGGGTGGGCCCATACTTATGGTGCACCTGAGGAAGTGGCATCAGACATGATGGGTGGGCCCCTACTTATGGTGCACCTGAGGAAGTGGCATCAGACATGATGGGTGGGCCTACTTATGGCGCACCTGAGGAAGTGGCATCAGACATGATGGGTGGGCCCCTACTTATGGCGCACCTGAGGAAGTGGCATCAGACATGATGGGTGGGCCCCTAATGGTGCACCTGAGGAAGTGGCATCAGACATGATGGGTGGGCCTACTTATGGTGCACCTGAGGAAGTGGCATCAGACATGATGGGTGGGCCCCTAATGGTGCACCTGAGGAAGTGGCATCAGACATGATGGGTGGGCCCCTACTTATGGTGCACCTGAGGAAGTGGCATCAGACATGATGGGTGGGCCCCTACTTATGGCGCACCTGAGGAAGTGGCATCAGACATGATGGGTGGGCCCCTACTTATGGTGCACCTGAGGAAGTGGCATCAGACATGATGGGTGGGCCCCTAATGGTGCACCTGAGGAAGTGGCATCAGACATGATGGGTGGGCCCCTAATGGTGCACCTGAGGAAGTGGCATCAGACATGATGGGTGGGCCTACTTATGGTGCACCTGAGGAAGTGGCATCAGACATGATGGGTGGGCCCCTAATGGTGCACCTGAGGAAGTGGCATCAGACATGATGGGTGGGCCTACTTATGGTGCACCTGAGGAAGTGGCATCAGACATGATGGGTGGGCCCCTACTTATGGTGCACCTGAGGAAGTGGCATCAGACATGATGGGTGGGCCTACTTATGGTGCACCTGAGGAAGTGGCATCAGACATGATGGGTGGGCCCCTAATGGTGCACCTGAGGAAGTGGCATCAGACATGATGGGTGGGCCTACTTATGGTGCACCTGAGGAAGTGGCATCAGACATGATGGGTGGGCCCCTACTTATGGTGCACCTGAGGAAGTGGCATCAGACATGATGGGTGGGCCCCTACTTATGGTGCACCTGAGGAAGTGGCATCAGACATGATGGGTGGGCCCCTACTTATGGTGCACCTGAGGAAGTGGCATCAGACATGATGGGTGGGCCTACTTATAGCGCACCTGAGGAAGTGGCATCAGACATGATGGGTGGGCCCCTACTTACGGCGCACCTGAGGAAGTGGCATCAGACATGATGGGTGGGCCCCTACTTATGGCGCACCTGAGGAAGTGGCATCAGACATGATGGGTGGGCCCCTACTTATGGTGCACCTGAGGAAGTGGCATCAGACATGATGGGTGGGCCCCTACTTATGGCGCACCTGAGGAAGTGGCATCAGACATGATGGGTGGGCCCCTACTTATGGTGCACCTGAGGAAGTGGCATCAGACATGATGGGTGGGCCCCTACTCATGGTGCACCTGAGGAAGTGGCATTAGACATGATGGGTGGGCCCCTACTTATGGCACACCTGAGGAAGTGGCATCAGACATGATGGGTGGGCCCCTACTTATGGTGCACCTGAGGAAGTGGCATCAGACATGATGGGTGGGCCCCTACTTATGGTGCATCTGAGGAGGTGGCATCAGACTTGATGGGTGGGCCCCTACTTATGGTGCACCTGAGGAAGTGGCATCAGACATGATGGGTGGGCCCATACTTATGGTGCACCTGAGGAAGTGGCATCAGACATGATGGGTGGGCCCCTACTTATGGTGAACCTGAGGAAGTGGCATCAGACATGATGGGTGGGCCCATACTTATGGTGCACCTGAGGAAGTGGCATCAGACATGATGGGTGGGCCCCTAATGGTGCACCTGAGGAAGTGGCATCAGACAACATGTCAGAATTGTGCAGGAACAATGTTTCCAAATTAACCCATTTAGACCCGAGGACGATTCTAAAAAAGGTTTCCTAAATCATTCATCGACAGTTTTCTGAATAACCCATGTTTCTATATCAGTGGATTTCAACCTTTTTCATGCCAACGACCCCCAGAATTAGGCTGCGGACCCCGATCTGAAAATATGTTGTTCCAGGGACCTCCCCAGAAGCAAGGATTTGAGTTAAAAACGTTCGCTCTGAAAGAATATATATTCAAAGATTTGTGCCATATTTTCACGATTTTTCAAAAATAGCAGATCTACAAGCTCTTGTAGATCTGCTATTTTTCAATAGCTAAAGCATAACATAATGCTTTAAAAACACCAAAAAGGGGGTTCCCGCCCAGAATGGGTTAATAATGCAGTACGTTTCCACACCGGGGTATAAATCTTTCCTGGAGCATATATTTATTCATAAAGCGTAATCTTTCAGGGACGTGGAACGGAACGAGGAATTGTTTTCATTAGCAATTCAAATAGTGGATGCTTTTCTCTCCACCGACACAGAGCCCCCTAAGCCCCCCCTCCCCCTCTCTTCTGTTGGCTTTCATCTCCACATCTTTGTCAAGTGTATAAATAGTTCTTTCAATCAATTAGAGACCTCCATTCATGAATTAATAGACTGAAATTGTGTTACATTTCAAGGGCAAACAATGAAATGGAAATTAAAAAAAAGCTGGGCCTCTGCAATTGAAACTCCCCGTGTTTGGGAAACCAGGGACCAGCCATTAGCTCCCTCATCCATTATCACACCAAAGTAGAGAGTGGACCTCTTTTCAAGAGAGGCTGATCTCATTTCAGAGAGTGTGTCTCCGTGCCCCTTTAACCCATTTTGACCTGACGTCGATTCTACAAATCACGAGTTTTCTGAAAAACCCATGTTTCTATATCAGTGGTTCTCAAACATTTTCATGTCAAGGACCCCCAAAAATATATGTAATTGGCCGCCGACCCCCATCTGAAAATATGTTGTTCCAGGGACCCCCCAGAAGCTGTGAAAGAATATATTCAAAGATTTGCGCCACATTTTCACGATTTTTCAAAAATAGCAGACCTACAAGCTCGTAGCGCGCCACTCGGTGGCGCGCTATGAGCTTGTAGAACTGCTATTTTTCAATAGCTAAACTATAACATAATGTTTACACACCAAAAGGGGGTTTCCGTCCAAAATGGGTTAATAGACGAGGGTTTCCCGTGGGAATCCCCTCTAATACATGCAGCTCTTTAGAACCCCTCCAAACTGATTGATGGATGCTAGTCTGATGCAGCCGGACGCCGATCAGCTTTACTTCTGATGCTCTGGTCTCTGGAGTGTGAATGAGAATGGAGGGGTTACCACTGACTGAGCAGCAGCGTTGGAGCTATAAAGCCACATGGGGTATAAGGAAGTGACTTGAAAGGCAGGGGTTGGCGAAAGGGCCTTTCTGTGTGGAGTTTGCATGTTCTCCCCGTGTCCCCTAGGGTAGATACCCCCACAAAAAACATGCAGTAATCCTGGTCTCTAAAACGACCTCCCCCTGGCCAGCCGGGGCGCCTGATGGAGGGGAAAGGAACTGGTCGAAATAACGTGTTGTTCCTTCGACACGCTACGTCCGGCTGGTGAAACTCCCCCCTGTCAGGTGAAAAGAAGCAACTTGGACTCCTCATGCATAGAAGGAAGCATGAGGTCAGTCCACTGCCCCCCCAGGTTGGCAGAGGAAGTGTAGCGTCCAGGATTACATTAGATAATTGACACTGGGTGAAAAAGTGGGTTGCAAAATCGTGGGATAAAAATTATGAAAAAAAGAAAAAAAAGGATGTGACTTGAAACATGGAAGATAGGACTACTAGGGCTGAAACATGGAAGATAGGACTACTAGGGCTGAAACATGGAAGATAGGACTACTAGGGCTGAAACATGGAAGATAGGACTACTAGGGCTGAAACATGGAAGATAGGACTACTAGGGCTGAAACCTGGCCTCACTCCCCGAACACCACCTCACCCCTGCCCATTTTGACAGGCTGGAATGGCTTAGGGTTGACAACAGAGTACAGCATCTTGCAATGGGTCTGGACTGATATGATAAGTGAGTGAAAACATGCATAGATTACACATATTTAGATAATAATGCTCAAGCCTTCGTCAGAGTTGTCCGTAAACAAGTGCTACCTTACGTCTCGCCTCCTTCATAAATAATAATAATAGCGTACTGTAGCCGCAGAGAAAGGCTTCCACACTCCCTAAACTCTCTTTCTGCATTCCACACACACACACACACACACACACACACACACACACACACACACACACACACACACACACACACACACACACACACACACACACACACACACACACACACACACACACACACACACACAC
This sequence comes from Electrona antarctica, assembly GCF_951216825.1. Lineage (NCBI taxonomy): Eukaryota > Metazoa > Chordata > Actinopteri > Myctophiformes > Myctophidae > Electrona > Electrona antarctica. The sequence goes on along the minus strand of NC_136798.1, from coordinate 2,804,320 downwards.
ACACACACACACACACACGCACACACACGATAATCTTCAAAAGGGGTCTTATACATTAGAGTGACAGCATATGCCTTTTCACTGACAGCAGCCACAGACATCAAAACCAACAAAGGAAGCCTGGGCCGTCAAAACCTCTTTTTGCATCCTTAAAAAAAAATGTGGTGCGTATGCAAGGTCTGTGTGTCTCTTGCGTGTGCATTTGTGCGTGCGACGCGTGAGTACGTGCGACGCATATGTGTGTGTGTGTGTGGGGCATCAGCGCTCATATGTTACTCTACAGCAGCATGAGCAAGCAGCTCTCCCTGAGATAAGGTGCTGCCACACTATCGAAAGAGCCGCGCACGTCTTAAGAAGGAGAGCATTTCCGGGAATCTGGCCGTCGCGCAAGTCTTCCGCGGAGGTGGAGCTTAATTTCCATCCACCAGCTGTCTAAAAACTCGGAAAATAAGCTGCGCACAGCTTAAGACGTGCGCGGCTGTCGACCGTTTTGCGCTTAGGTGTGGAAAGGCCTATAGGATGTCTCAGTTTCCTGCTGGTGTTGCATAATTCACTTCAGGCCTGGGATCCTGACTCTGTTGAAGAACACGTCAGAGACAGTTTGGATCCTGACTCTGTTGAAGAACACGTCAGAGACAGTTGGGATCCTGACTCTGTTGAAGAACACGTCAGAGACAGTTGGGATCCTGACTCTGTTGAAGAACACGTCAGAGACAGTTGGGATACTGACTCTGTTGAAGAACACGTCAGAGACAGTTGGGATCCTGACTCTGTTGAAGAACACGTCAGAGACAGTTTGGATCCTGACTCTGTTGAAGAACACGTCAGAGACAGTTTGGACCCTGACTCTGTTGAAGAACACGTCAGAGACAGTTTGGACCCTGACTCTGTTGAAGAACACGTCAGAGACAGTTTGGACCCTGACTCTGTTGAAGAACACGTCAGAGACAGTTTGGGATCCTGACTCTGTTGAAGAACACGTCAGAGACAGTTTGGGATCCTGACTCTGTTGAAGAACACGTCAGAGACAGTTTAGGGATCCTGACTCTGTTGAAGAACACGTCGGAGACAGTTTGGGATCCTGACTCTGTTGAAGAACACGTCAGAGACAGTTTAGGGATCCTGACTCTGTTGAAGAACACGTCAGAGACAGTTTGACTCTGTTGAAGAACACGTCAGAGACAGTTTGGACCCTGACTCTGTTGAAGAACACGTCAGAGACAGTTTGGACCCTGACTGTTGAAGAACACGTTAGAGACAGTTTGACTCTGTTGAAGAACACGTCAGAGACAGTTTGGGATCCTGACTCTGTTGAAGAACACGTCAGAGACCGTTTGGATCCTGACTCTGTTGAAGAACACGTCAGAGACAGTTTGGATCCTGACTCTGTTGAAGAACACGTCAGAGACAGTTTGGACCCTGACTCTGTTGAAGAACACGTCAGAGACAGTTTGGACCCTGACTCTGTTGAAGAACACGTCAGAGACAGTTTGACTCTGTTGAAGAACACGTCATAGACAGTTTGGATCCTGACTCTGTTGAAGAACACGTCAGAGACAGTTTGGGATCCTGACTCTGTTGAAGAACACGTCAGAGACAGTTTGGATCCTGACTCTGTTGAAGAACACGTCAGAGACAGTTTGGGATCCTGACTCTGTTGAAGAACACGTCAGAGACAGTTTGACTCTGTTGAAGAACACGTCAGAGACAGTTTGACTCTGTTGAAGAACACGTCAGAGACAGTTTGACTCTGTTGAAGAACACGTCAGAGACAGTTTGACTCTGTTGAAGAACACGTCAGAGACAGTTTGACTCTGTTGAAGAACACGTCAGAGACAGTTTGACTCTGTTGAAGAACACGTCAGAGACAGTTTGACTCTGTTGAAGAACACGTCAGAGACAGTTTGACTCTGTTGAAGAACACGTCAGAGACAGTTTGACTCTGTTGAAGAACACGTCAGAGACAGTTTGACTCTGTTGAAGAACACGTCAGAGACAGTTTGACTCTGTTGAAGAACACGTCAGAGACAGTTTGACTCTGTTGAAGAACACGTCAGAGACAGTTTGGATCCTGACTCTGTTGAAGAACACGTCAGAGACCGTTTGGATCCTGACTCTGTTGAAGAACACGTCAGAGACAGTTTGGGATCCTGACTCTGTTGAAGAACACGTCAGAGACAGTTTGGGATCCTGACTCTGTTGAAGAACACGTCAGAGACAGGCTTAGGGATCCTGACTCTGTTGAAGAACACGTCAGAGACAGTTTGGGATCCTGACTCTGTTGAAGAACACGTCAGAGACAGGCTTAGGGATCCTGACTCTGTTGAAGAACACGTCAGAGACAGTTTGGACCCTGACTCTGTTGAAGAACACGTCAGAGACCGTTTGGATCCTGACTCTGTTGAAGAACACGTCAGAGACAGTTTGGGATCCTGACTCTGTTGAAGAACACGTCAGAGACAGTTTGGGATCCTGACTCTGTTGAAGAACACGTCAGAGACAGTTTGGGATCCTGACTCTGTTGAAGAACACGTCAGAGACAGTTTGGGATCCTGACTCTGTTGAAGAACACGTCAGAGACAGTTTGGATCCTGACTCTGTTGAAGAACACGTCAGAGACAGTTTGGACCCTGACTCTGTTGAAGAACACGTCAGAGACAGTTTGGGATCCTGACTCTGTTGAAGAACACGTCAGAGACAGTTTGGACCCTGACTCTGTTGAAGAACACGTCAGAGACAGTTTGGATCCTGACTCTGTTGAAGAACACGTCAGAGACAGTTTGACTCTGTTGAAGAACACGTTAGAGACAGTTTGACTCTGTTGAAGAACACGTTAGAGACAGTTTGACTCTGTTGAAGAACACGTCAGAGACAGTTTGACTCTGTTGAAGAACACGTTAGAGACAGTTTGGATCCTGACTCTGTTGAAGAACACGTCAGAGACAGTTTGGATCCTGACTGTTGAAGAACACGTCAGAGACAGTTTGGATCCTGACTCTGTTGAAGAACACGTCAGAGACAGTTTGGGATCCTGACTCTGTTGAAGAACACGTCAGAGACAGTTTGGACCCTGACTCTGTTGAAGAACACGTCAGAGACAGTTTGGGATCCTGACTCTGTTGAAGAACACGTCAGAGACAGTTTGGGATCCTGACTCTGTTGAAGAACACGTCAGAGACAGTTTGGACCCTGACTCTGTTGAAGAACACGTCAGAGACAGTTTGGGATCCTGACTCTGTTGAAGAACACGTCAGAGACAGTTTGGGATCCTGACTCTGTTGAAGAACACGTCAGAGACAGTTTGGACCCTGACTCTGTTGAAGAACACGTCAGAGACAGTTGGGATCCTGACTCTGTTGAAGAACACGTCAGAGACAGTTTGGGATCCTGACTCTGTTGAAGAACACGTCAGAGACAGTTTGGGATCCTGACTCTGTTGAAGAACACGTCAGAGACAGTTTGGACCCTGACTCTGTTGAAGAACACGTCAGAGACAGTTTGGGATCCTGACTCTGTTGAAGAACACGTCAGAGACAGTTTGGGATCCTGACTCTGTTGAAGAACACGTCAGAGACAGTTTGGATCCTGACTGTTGAAGAACACGTCAGAGACAGTTTGGATCCTGACTCTGTTGAAGAACACGTCAGAGACAGTTTGGGATCCTGACTCTGTTGAAGAACACGTCAGAGACAGTTTGGACCCTGACTCTGTTGAAGAACACGTCAGAGACAGTTTGGGATCCTGACTCTGTTGAAGAACACGTCAGAGACAGTTTGGGATCCTGACTCTGTTGAAGAACACGTCAGAGACAGTAGGGATCCTGACTCTGTTGAACACGTCAGAGACAGTTTGGGATCCTGACTCTGTTGAAGAACACGTCAGAGACAGTCAGGGATCCTGACTCTGTTGAAGAACACGTCAGAGACCGTTTGGGATCCTGACTCTGTTGAACACGTCAGAGACAGTTTGGGATCCTGACTCTGTTGAAGAACACGTCAGAGACAGTCAGGGATCCTGACTCTGTTGAAGAACACGTCAGAGACAGTTTGGGATCCTGACTCTGTTGAAGAACACGTCAGAGACCGTTTGGATCCTGACTCTGTTGAAGAACACGTCAGAGACCGTTTGGGATCCTGACTCTGTTGAAGAACACGTCAGAGACAGTTTAGGGATCCTGACTCTGTTGAAGAACACGTCATAGACAGTCAGGGATCCTGACTCTGTTGAAGAACACGTCAGAGACAGTTTGGACCCTGACTCTGTTGAAGAACACGTCAGAGACAGTTTGGATCCTGACTCTGTTGAAGAACACGTCAGAGACAGTTTGGATCCTGACTCTGTTGAAGAACACGTCAGAGACAGTCAGGGATCCTGACTCTGTTGAAGAACACGTCAGAGACAGTTTGGGATCCTGACTCTGTTGAAGAACACGTCAGAGACAGTTTGGACCCTGACTCTGTTGAAGAACACGTCAGAGACAGTTTGGGATCCTGACTCTGTTGAAGAACACGTCAGAGACAGTTTGGGATCCTGACTCTGTTGAAGAACACGTCAGAGACAGTTTGGACCCTGACTCTGTTGAAGAACACGTCAGAGACAGTTTGGGATCCTGACTCTGTTGAAGAACACGTCAGAGACAGTTTGGGATCCTGACTCTGTTGAAGAACACGTCAGAGACAGTTTGGACCCTGACTCTGTTGAAGAACACGTCAGAGACAGTTGGGATCCTGACTCTGTTGAAGAACACGTCAGAGACAGTTTGGGATCCTGACTCTGTTGAAGAACACGTCAGAGACAGTTTGGGATCCTGACTCTGTTGAAGAACACGTCAGAGACAGTTTGGACCCTGACTCTGTTGAAGAACACGTCAGAGACAGTTTGGGATCCTGACTCTGTTGAAGAACACGTCAGAGACAGTTTGGATCCTGACTGTTGAAGAACACGTCAGAGACAGTTTGGATCCTGACTCTGTTGAAGAACACGTCAGAGACAGTTTGGGATCCTGACTCTGTTGAAGAACACGTCAGAGACAGTTTGGACCCTGACTCTGTTGAAGAACACGTCAGAGACAGTTTGGGATCCTGACTCTGTTGAAGAACACGTCAGAGACAGTTTGGGATCCTGACTCTGTTGAAGAACACGTCAGAGACAGTAGGGATCCTGACTCTGTTGAACACGTCAGAGACAGTTTGGGATCCTGACTCTGTTGAAGAACACGTCAGAGACAGTCAGGGATCCTGACTCTGTTGAAGAACACGTCAGAGACCGTTTGGGATCCTGACTCTGTTGAACACGTCAGAGACAGTTTGGGATCCTGACTCTGTTGAAGAACACGTCAGAGACAGTCAGGGATCCTGACTCTGTTGAAGAACACGTCAGAGACAGTTTGGGATCCTGACTCTGTTGAAGAACACGTCAGAGACCGTTTGGATCCTGACTCTGTTGAAGAACACGTCAGAGACCGTTTGGGATCCTGACTCTGTTGAAGAACACGTCAGAGACAGTTTAGGGATCCTGACTCTGTTGAAGAACACGTCATAGACAGTCAGGGATCCTGACTCTGTTGAAGAACACGTCAGAGACAGTTTGGACCCTGACTCTGTTGAAGAACACGTCAGAGACAGTTTGGATCCTGACTCTGTTGAAGAACACGTCAGAGACAGTTTGGATCCTGACTCTGTTGAAGAACACGTCAGAGACAGTCAGGGATCCTGACTCTGTTGAAGAACACGTCAGAGACAGTTTGGGATCCTGACTCTGTTGAAGAACACGTCAGAGACAGTTTGGGATCCTGACTCTGTTGAAGAACACGTCAGAGACAGTCAGGGATCCTGACTCTGTTGAAGAACACGTCAGAGACAGTCAGGGATCCTGACTCTGTTGAAGAACACGTCAGAGACAGTAGGGATCCTGACTCTGTTGAAGAACACGTCAGAGACAGTTTGACTCTGTTGAAGAACACGTCAGAGACAGTCAGGGATCCTGACTCTGTTGAAGAACACGTCAGAGACAGTCAGGGATCCTGACTCTGTTGAAGAACACGTCAGAGACAGGCTTAGGGATCCTGACTCTGTTGAAGAACACGTCAGAGACAGGCTTAGGGATCCTGACTCTGTTGAAGAACACGTCAGAGACAGGCTTAGGGATCCTGACTCTGTTGAAGAACACGTCAGAGACAGTAGGGATCCTGACTCTGTTGAAGAACACGTCAGAGACAGTTTGGATCCTGACTCTGTTGAAGAACACGTCAGAGACAGTTTGGGATCCTGACTCTGTTGAAGAACACGTCAGAGACAGTTTGGATCCTGACTCTGTTGAAGAACACGTCAGAGACAGTAGGGATCCTGACTCTGTTGAAGAACACGTCAGAGACAGTTTGGATCCTGACTCTGTTGAAGAACACGTCAGAGACAGTTTGGGATCCTGACTCTGTTGAAGAACACGTCAGAGACAGTTTGGGATCCTGACTCTGTTGAAGAACACGTCAGAGACAGTTTGGATCCTGACTCTGTTGAAGAACACGTCAGAGACAGTTTGGATCCTGACTCTGTTGAAGAACACGTCAGAGACAGTTTGGGATCCTGACTCTGTTGAAGAACACGTCAGAGACAGTTTGGACCCTGACTCTGTTGAAGAACACGTCAGAGACCGTTTGGATCCTGACTCTGTTGAAGAACACGTCAGAGACAGTTTGGGATCCTGACTCTGTTGAAGAACACGTCAGAGACAGTTTAGGGATCCTGACTGTTGAAGAACACGTCAGAGACAGTTTAGGGATCCTGACTGTTGAAGAACACGTCAGAGACAGTTTAGGGATCCTGACTGTTGAAGAACACGTCAGAGACAGTTTGGGATCCTGACTCTGTTGAAGAACACGTCAGAGACAGTCAGGGATCCTGACTCTGTTGAAGAACACGTCAGAGACAGTTTGGATCCTGACTCTGTTGAAGAACACGTCAGAGACAGTTTGGATCCTGACTCTGTTGAAGAACACGTCAGAGACCGTTTGGATCCTGACTCTGTTGAAGAACACGTCAGAGACAGTTTGGGATCCTGACTCTGTTGAAGAACACGTCAGAGACAGTTTAGGGATCCTGACTGTTGAAGAACACGTCAGAGACAGTTTAGGGATCCTGACTGTTGAAGAACACGTCAGAGACAGTTTAGGGATCCTGACTGTTGAAGAACACGTCAGAGACAGTTTGGGATCCTGACTCTGTTGAAGAACACGTCAGAGACAGTTTGGGATCCTGACTCTGTTGAAGAACACGTCATAGACAGTTTGGATCCTGACTCTGTTGAAGAACACGTCAGAGACAGTTTGACTCTGTTGAAGAACACGTCAGAGACAGTTTGGACCCTGACTCTGTTGAAGAACACGTCAGAGACAGTTTGGGATCCTGACTCTGTTGAAGAACACGTCAGAGACAGTTTGACTCTGTTGAAGAACACGTCATAGACAGTTTGGATCCTGACTCTGTTGAAGAACACGTCAGAGACAGTTTGACTCTGTTGAAGAACACGTCAGAGACAGTTTGGACCCTGACTCTGTTGAAGAACACGTCAGAGACAGTTTGGGATCCTGACTCTGTTGAAGAACACGTCAGAGACAGTTTGACTCTGTTGAAGAACACGTCAGAGACAGTTTGGACCCTGACTCTGTTGAAGAACACGTCAGAGACAGTTTGACTCTGTTGAAGAACACGTCAGAGACAGTTTGGGATCCTGACTCTGTTGAAGAACACGTCAGAGACAGTTTGGATCCTGACTCTGTTGAAGAACACGTCAGAGACCGTTTGACTCTGTTGAAGAACACGTCAGAGACAGTTTGGGATCCTGACTCTGTTGAAGAACACGTCAGAGACAGTTTAGGGATCCTGACTGTTGAAGAACACGTCAGAGACAGTTTAGGGATCCTGACTGTTGAAGAACACGTCAGAGACAGTTTGGGATCCTGACTCTGTTGAAGAACACGTCAGAGACAGTTTGGGATCCTGACTCTGTTGAAGAACACGTCAGAGACAGTTTGGGATCCTGACTCTGTTGAAGAACACGTCAGAGACAGTTTGGGATCCTGACTCTGTTGAAGAACACGTCAGAGACAGTTTGGGATCCTGACTCTGTTGAAGAACACGTCATAGACAGTTTGGATCCTGACTCTGTTGAAGAACACGTCAGAGACAGTTTGACTCTGTTGAAGAACACGTCAGAGACAGTTTGGACCCTGACTCTGTTGAAGAACACGTCAGAGACAGTTTGGGATCCTGACTCTGTTGAAGAACACGTCAGAGACAGTTTGACTCTGTTGAAGAACACGTCAGAGACAGTTTGGACCCTGACTCTGTTGAAGAACACGTCAGAGACAGTCAGGGATCCTGACTCTGTTGAAGAACACGTCAGAGACAGTCAGGGATCCTGACTCTGTTGAAGAACACGTCAGAGACCGTTTGGGATCCTGACTCTGTTGAAGAACACGTCAGAGACAGTTAGGATCCTGACTCTGTTGAAGAACACGTCAGAGACAGTTTGGGATCCTGACTCTGTTGAAGAACACGTCAGAGACCGTTTGGGATCCTGACTCTGTTGAAGAACACGTCAGAGACAGTTTGGGATCCTGACTCTGTTGAAGAACACGTCAGAGACCGTTTGGGATCCTGACTCTGTTGAAGAACACGTCAGAGACAGTTAGGATCCTGACTCTGTTGAAGAACACGTCAGAGACAGTTTGGGATCCTGACTCTGTTGAAGAACACGTCAGAGACCGTTTGGGATCCTGACTCTGTTGAAGAACACGTCAGAGACAGTTTGGATCCTGACTCTGTTGAAGAACACGTCAGAGACCGTTTGGGATCCTGACTCTGTTGAAGAACACGTCAGAGACAGTTTGGACCCTGACTCTGTTGAAGAACACGTCAGAGACAGTTTGGGATCCTGACTCTGTTGAAGAACACGTCAGAGACAGTTTGGGATCCTGACTCTGTTGAAGAACACGTCAGAGACAGTTTGGGATCCTGACTCTGTTGAAGAACACGTCAGAGACAGTTTGGATCCTGACTCTGTTGAAGAACACGTCAGAGACAGTTTGGGATCCTGACTCTGTTGAAGAACACGTCAGAGACAGTTTGGGATCCTGACTCTGTTGAAGAACACGTCAGAGACAGTTTGGATCCTGACTCTGTTGAAGAACACGTCAGAGACAGTTTGGATCCTGACTCTGTTGAAGAACACGTCAGAGACAGTTTGGGATCCTGACTCTGTTGAAGAACACGTCAGAGACAGTTTGGGATCCTGACTCTGTTGAAGAACACGTCAGAGACAGTTTAGGGATCCTGACTCTGTTGAAGAACACGTCAGAGACAGTTTGACTCTGTTGAAGAACACGTCAGAGACAGTTTGACTCTGTTGAAGAACACGTCAGAGACAGTTTGGATCCTGACTCTGTTGAAGAACACGTCAGAGACAGTTTGGATCCTGACTCTGTTGAAGAACACGTCAGAGACAGTTTGACTCTGTTGAAGAACACGTCAGAGACAGTTTGACTCTGTTGAAGAACACGTTAGAGACAGTTTGGAACCTGACTCTGTTGAAGAACACGTCAGAGACAGTTTGACTCTGTTGAAGAACACGTCAGAGACAGTTTGACTCTGTTGAAGAACACGCCAGAGACAGTTTGGATCCTGACTCTGTTGAAGAACACGTCAGAGACAGTTTGGATCCTGACTCTGTTGAAGAACACGTCAGAGACAGTTTGACTCTGTTGAAGAACACGTCAGAGACAGTTTGACTCTGTTGAAGAACACGTCAGAGACAGTTTGACTCTGTTGAAGAACACGTCAGAGACAGTTTGGATCCTGACTCTGTTGAAGAACACGTCAGAGACAGTTTGGATCCTGACTCTGTTGAAGAACACGTCAGAGACAGTTTGGATCCTGACTCTGTTGAAGAACACGTCAGAGACAGTTTGGATCCTGACTCTGTTGAAGAACACGTCAGAGACAGTTTGACTCTGTTGAAGAACACGTCAGAGACAGTTTGACTCTGTTGAAGAACACGTTAGAGACAGTTTGGAACCTGACTCTGTTGAAGAACACGTCAGAGACAGTTTGGATCCTGACTCTGTTGAAGAACACGTCAGAGACAGTTTGGGACCCTGACTCTGTTGAAGAACACGTCAGAGACAGTTTGGATCCTGACTCTGTTGAAGAACACGTCAGAGACAGTTTGGATCCTGACTCTGTTGAAGAACACGTCAGAGACAGTTTGGATCCTGACTCTGTTGAAGAACACGTCAGAGACAGTTTGGGATCCTGACTCTGTTGAAGAACACGTCAGAGACAGTTTGGGATCCTGACTCTGATGAAGAACACGTCAGAGACAGTTTGGATCCTGACTCTGTTGAAGAACACGTCAGAGACAGTCAGGGATCCTGACTCTGTTGAAGAACACGTCAGAGACAGTCAGGGATCCTGACTCTGTTGAAGAACACGTCAGAGACAGTTTGGACCCTGACTCTGTTGAAGAACACGTCAGAGACAGTTTGGATCCTGACTCTGTTGAAGAACACGTCAGAGACAGTTTGGGATCCTGACTCTGTTGAAGAATACGTCAGAGACAGTTTGGGATCCTGACTCTGTTGAAGAACACGTTAGAGACAGTTTGGACCCTGACTCTGTTGAAGAACACGTCAGAGACAGTTTGGATCCTGACTCTGTTGAAGAACACGTCAGAGACAGTTTGGATCTGTTGAAGAACACGTCAGAGACAGTTTGGACCCTGACTCTGTTGAAGAACACGTCAGAGACAGTCAGGGATCCTGACTCTGTTGAAGAACACGTCAGAGACAGTTTGCACATTTTCAAAAGCATATGAGACCAGAACCAGAAAGAAAAGAGGGTGCTTGCAGAATAATAAATAGAATTCAGAAAAGAGCATGCCGGATAAATGGACACTCATCCTTTTCTATCAGGCAAGTGATACATTTTAAGTGGTGCATATACTGTACTGTACATAAATTAGCATCTTTATCCCATTTTGGGCGGGAACCCCTTTTGGTGTTTTAAGCATTGTTATACCTTAGCCATGGAAAAATAGCAGACCTACAAACTCGTAGCGCGGCACCGAGTGCCGCGCAACGAGCTTGTAGGTCTGCTATTTTTGAAAAATCGTGAAAATGTGGCGCAAATCTTTGAATATATATTCTTTCAGAGCGAACGTTTTTAACTCAAATCTTTGCTTCTGGGGTGGGGGGGGGGGGTCCCTGAAACAACATATTTTCAGATGGGGGTCGGCGGCCAATTACATATAATCTTGGGGGTCCTTGACATGAAAATGTTTGAGAACGACAAAACAAAACAGGGTTTTTCAGAAAACTGTCAGGATTTAGAAGATATTTGTAGAATCGTTCCCAGGTTAAAAGTGCGTTTACAATATATTACATTCACCCATACAGTGTACATTCATACTTTTTACCCTAAGAAGGGACTTATGTTGTTGCTAATGTTTTTTGTTTTGTCTTTGCTTGTGCCCTTGTGCCCTTGTTTTTAAACCCTGTAGCACCTTTGTGATTTACAAAAATGTAAAGTGCGTTATAAATCAAATGTATTATCCCTATCACTATTATTTATTATTATTACATTCACACATCAACGCTGGAGGCCACCATGCAAGGCATCAACCTGCTCATCAGGAGCAGTTAGGGGTCCACCTTTTCTTTCTTCCAGGAAATAAAACGTCTGGGGTTTCCGAGGCTAGGGGTTCACAGTCTTGCTGACAGACACATTGAACTGGGAACGTTCCCATTCCCACACGGCCGCTCTAGCTCCCTGCTCAATATCTGTGTTGTGTTGCACATCATGTGTTGCACAACATCATCAAGACAGTTCCCCATATGTTGGCCATTATATGTTGGCCTAGGTCAGGGGTGGGCCCCTGGCCCGCATGCTAATATCAGAATGCTGATATAGTATTGATTTCAGCTGTTACAATTCCAAACCCGCTTTAATTACTTCATGACTAGTATTAAATGACTAGTACTTAATGACTATAGTATTAAAATGTTATTGTCTTTTTGTGTCCAATGTAGTTATGTTAACAGTTCATAAAGTTAACATACCTATAACTAAATGCATTTGAAATTCAATTAAAAAAGGTTACTTTTCAGGATTCTAATATATATAAAATAGCAAGAATAGCTGATCTACAAGCTCAAAACGCGTCGCATTGTGACGCGTTTTGAGCTTGTAGATCGGCTATTTTTGCTACGACAGTAATATGCACTGTGGCCCCTCTGGAGTGAGTGTGGAAATATATTGGCCCTCGCCATCGTCAAAGTTGCCCACCCCTGGCCTAGGTGAAAGCTGAACTCCGAGTGACAGTGAGGAGCTGGTCTTAGAGACAAGTGCATCTTTGATGTACAGTATTAAGCACTTTCAACCAGGTATCCCTATTTTAGGTATGTCTTATAGATAAAAAAAAAATATATACAGTATAACATTTTTTTTTTAAAGAAACACTGAGAATGACATATGTTGGCGTAGATATCAAGAACAACAAATCTAACAAACTGTACAGATCTAGGCTAAACTAGACCCTTTACAAGAGGCCGTTCACATCAATATGGGAATACACTGTAGCTTGCCTTCACACAACTGTCAAGCCCCACATACAGAAAATCAATATTCTGACTGAGAAAATCATTTCGTGTCAAAGCCAAGAGCAGAATATGATGTGCAAGAGTTTTAATAACATGCGGCTGAGGCTTTCTGATCGATATGTGTTCCACGTTGCAGAAAATAAATGTAACGCTTCGGAGGAAGCTGGTAGACAAAAATACACACACACACACACACACACACACACACACACACACACACACACACACACACACACACACACACACACACACACACACACACACACACACACACACACACACACACACACACACACACACACACACACACACACACACACACACACACACACACACACACACATATATATATATATATATATATATATCCCATTTTGGGCAGGAACCCCTTTTGGTGTTAGCATTATGTTATGCTTTAGCTATTGAAAAATAGCAGATCTACAAGCTCATAGCTTGTAGGTCTGCTATTTATTTTTTATCGAAGAACCACTGACATAGAAACAGCTTTTTCAGAAAACTGTCAGGATGTAGAAGACATTTTTAGAATCTGATCTCAGGTCAAAATGGGATAGGCAAGGCATAAAGCAAGCTAGAGAAAAACAGTGTGTTCCATCTTCTTTGTTTTGTCTAGGGTTAAATACTAGTTTAAATATATACCTCTATCTATTATTCATAACACACAGGGAAGAAATAATGTAAATATTACCGTCTCCTTGGCACATGGGATTTTAAGATATTAATATACAAAGACAGATGGGCCGTCTCAAAGCTTTGATCTGGATTAAACCCACACCAGTGCCTGGAAATGTCTCCATTCCTACGGGTGTTTTATTTAATTATTTCTTTATTGAAGAAAAAAAAGGAAAAAGAAATTAAAATATATATGAACTGTGCCTGCGCGCGTGTGCCCTGCAGAGAGGGTGAGAGCGGTGTGGGAGACAGACAGACAGACAGACAGACAGACAGACAGACAGACAGACAGACAGACAGACAGAAAGACAGAAAGACAGAAAGAAAGAAAGAAAGAAAGAAAGCAGAGAGTTCAAGGAAGGTAGAGGGGAAGAGAATATGAAATATGAAATATCTGTCAGGACATTACCAACAAAACCTAGTAGTAAGTTTCATGTCAGGACAGTGAGAATACCTCCAGGGCCATAGTCTGGGCACGAAGGTGGATTATTCCCCTGGAGTAGGGCTGGGCGACAGGACTTCACATCAATATAACGATTATTTTTAAGTGGTGCAACCACTTCATTAAGGAGCTGTGTGTGTCTCTGGCTGCCTGGCTGGGTCTGTCCCTGGCTGGGGGGGGGGGGGGGGGGGGGTGTCCCCGAAACAGTAGAGAAATGACAGAGCTACCATGTGGGGGTCCCTCTAATGTACTGTACTGTCACTGTACTGTACTGTACTGGCACACCCGAAATCATCATATATACAGTTATGTGCGTGTGTATTTGTGTGTGTGTTGGATTGCGCACAGGTGGTGAAAAACAACCATGCTGTTTTCGTGCTCAGACCCAGCCAGCCAGCCACACACATAGTGCTCAGACCCAGCCAGCAAACAAACATAGTGCTCAGACCCAGCCTCTGACGGAACAGGTGACGGAACACGGAATTGGATCGGGAGCAAAGAAACGTTATATCCATATCATGATATTAGACTGGATATTGTCTGTATATTGTGTATTTTGGATATTGTACTATTGTGATATGGCACAAGTGTTCTATAAAACAAATATCAGATCTGGGGGGGAAAAAATCTGTATCTGCAGATACTCAAAAGCAAATGATCGGATCGGGAGCAAAAAAACATGATCGGGAGATTCGGGACATCGCTAGTATGTAGTAGAGTAGAGGCTTGCTACTCCAGCCCTGCACAGAACTGTTCTAGTGTAGTAGAGTAGAGGCTTGCTACTCCAGCCCTGCACAGAACTGTTCTAGTGTAGTAGAGTAGAGGCTTGCTACTCCAGCCCTGCACAGAACTGTTCTAGTGTAGTATAGTAGAGGCTTGCTACTCCAGCCCTGCACAGAACTGTTCTAGTGTAGTAGAGTAGAGGCTTGCTACTCCAGCCCTGCACAGAACTGTTCTAGTGTAGTAGAGTAGAGGCTTGCTACTCCAGCCCTGCACAGAACTGTTCTAGTGTAGTAGAGTAGAGGCTTGCTACTCCAGCCCTGCACAGAACTGTTCTAGTGTAGTAGAGTAGAGGCTTGCTACTCCAGCCCTGCACAGAACTGTTCTGGTGTAGTAGAGTAGAGGCTTGCTACTCCAGCCCTGCTCAGAACTGTTCTAGTGTAGTAGAGGCTTGCTACTCCAGCCCTGCACAGAACTGTTCTAGTGTAGTAGAGTAGAGGCTTGCTACTCGAGTCCTGCACAGAACTGTTCTAGTGTAGTAGAGTAGAGGCTTGCTACTCCAGCCCTGCACAGAACTGTTCTAGTGTAGTATAGTAGAGGCTTGCTACTCCAGCCCTGCACAGAACTGTTCTAGTGTAGTATAGTAGAGGCTTGCTACTCCAGCCCTGCACAGAACTGTTCTAGTGTAGTATAGTAGAGGCTTGCTACTCCAGCCCTTCACAGAACTGTTCTAGTGTAGTAGAGTAGAGGCTTGCTACTCGAGTCCTGCACAGAACTGTTCTAGTGTAGTAGAGTAGAGGCTTGCTACTCCAGCCCTGCACAGAACTGTTCTGGTGTAGTAGAGTAGAGGCTTGCTACTCCAGCCCTGCACAGAACTGTTCTAGTGTAGTATAGTAGAGGCTTGCTACTCGAGTCCTGCACAGAACTGTTTTCGTAGCCCTGCTCCCACCCGCTACTTCTGGTTTTCTGACCACTTTGCTGCCTGCTCCCCTCCCGCCCACAGCAATGTTTAAGTACAGTACAGTAGAGTACAGTCTGCTGCTGCAATATTTCCATTGGGACCAAAATACATTACAAGCAGGAACACAGAATGATGGAGAGCTATTACAGCACCATGGACAGCGACAGTGAGCTGCTAGGCAATGGTGAAACACACTTACAGTAAGTATAGATATATAGCCTAAAGTCATAGACATAGGGCTCCATTTCCGTCACCGCTAAACCCCTTGAACTAGCCAATCTACATTGACACGTTGTGAGCTTGTAGACTGGCCATTTTAACTATTATTTTGAATAGTTAAAATGGCCAGTCTACAAGCTACAATGTTTTGCAAAATAGTAAAAAAAAAAGTACATAATCTTTTAGCAACTGAGAAGTCCATGGGCCAGATTCACTAAGGAAATTTACACCCAGGTGTAAAAAAGAAAGTGGCTTAAGGAGTGTGTATTTTCAGTATGCTGATATGCTCAATGTCACGTAATGGCTTCATTTGTGTGTATTGCGGCTGTAGCTCATTTTTGCCTCACAGTCACGGGAAGTCGGGACTCACCATTTCCCAAGCGTTTCGCCTGCTATCCGGACACGAAATGGACAGATCTTCAAGCCAACAGCGCGTCTGTACCATAGAGTTATATATACACACACGAAACGGTCAGTACCAGGTTGGGAAGCATCACATAGCAACATGTAGATCAGCTTATTTTGGCGCGATTCCTTCAGTCCTTGCTGAACATTAATAAAGTTACTCTCACGTACGGTATAATGAGGAAGATGTTAATTTATACCAAAATGCTATTAAAATTCGGATATTATAAAAGCCCTTTCTACTGATGAATTGCGCACTCACCTTTGCAGAGCTAAAAAAACCTGATAATTTTCTTCAGAGCTTTATTGATTACTGGGGTGATTGATTCCACTGTCCCACTACATCGGCATGAAGACTAAAGCATTCTAAATATATATACGCAAGCCTTGAAAAAAAAAAAAAGATGAAATGGTCGAAAATCACGGTATGCTCAAAATATGAGCGTAAATTGCTTGATGAATCGGGCCCTTTTTCAGTAAAATCAGCATATGTACAGTATTTGTACTAAAGCATAGAAACTGACCTATATCTGTCAAAAGATTTTTTTTTGCAGAGCTCCCAGCATTTTTTACACTTTCAAAGTTTAATTAAAACTCTAAAAAAAAGGCGCAACATCACTGTAAATGTAATGGACAAGGCTGTGTAAATGAAGAGTACAGTTGAATGAGAATGAGACAATCTTTACCAAGAGCAGTCACATGGGTCACAGCAGCTCTTTGACGATAATCCAACTAATCAGAGACAGAGTTCTGTTCTGAGGGGAGTAAAAAAGGTCTGGAACTCATGCAGACGTGCTTCTGGAATTATGCCTTTCCTCAGTGTGGACTTTAACGCAATTTGGGCGGGAACCCCTTTGGTATTTTAAGCATTCTGTTCTACTTTAGCTATTGAAAAATAGCAGATCTACAAGCTCGTAGCGCGCCACTCGGTGGCGCGCTATGAGCTTGTAGATCTGCTATTTTTGAAAAGTTGTGAAAATGTGGTGCAAATCTTTGAATATATATTCTTTCAGAGCGGACGTTTTTAACTCAAATCTTTGCTTCTGGGGGGGGGGGGGGGGGGGGGGTCCCTGGAACAACATATTTTCAGATGGGGGTCGGCGGTCAATTACATATATTTTTGGGGGTCCTTGACATGAAAGTGTTTGACTGACATAGAAACATGGGTTTATCAGAAAAGATTTAGAAGACATTTTGTAGAATCGGTCTCGGTCGAAATGGGTTAACCGACTGTAAACCCCTTGACCGGAGTCCCCGGGCTGTGCTAGGCCCACTCCTTTTTTCCATCTACACCAAATCTATCTGAAAATAGCAGATCTTCAAGCTCACAGCATGCCTGCGTTGTGATCGTACATTTACCCCAAAATAGAGCTGCTCCGATAATCGGCCAGCGATCGGTGATCGGCCAAAATTCACTCTGATCGGTAATCTGCATTTACCCTATCTGTGATCGGCAATTTACCCTATCTGGAGAAACTGATCTTTTACACCATTGAAGTGGTATAAATGTCAATCAGATATATAGTATAAGTTATAACATCATTTTGCATTTTTGTGACATGCCTAAACATTCTCCCCTTCCTCCCCACGCACAGGAAGAATTTTGACGTGGGTTTTTACATATAATCATTTTGGAAATATTAAAATTTGCATTTCACAAGATCAGTATCGGTATCGGACCAATCGGTATGAGAAAAACAATCGGTGATCGGTATCGGTCCCAAAAAACCTGATCCCTACAAAATACGGATGCCAGGTCCTTTGAAATATGATTCTTCGAAAGCTCCACTTGGCAGATAGCCTACTACTATCCCTCAAAGCACCTTCTATGAAAGCTCATTCGTCAGAACACCGTCCCCACTAACATCTCCTATCATCAACTCAATTTCATGACTGTTAAGGCTGAACATGAATTACGCAGGTTACGATCTAGGTAGCATGTCTCGTAAATGTCAGTGTATAGTACAGAAACTACAGTAAAATACGCACATCACTTCGTGGGAGGTGCTGGGTTCAAAAAGTGACATAGGCACACTCATATGCTCCAAAAGGTTATTTATTTGATGACGTTTCGAGGCAAGGCTCTTCATCTGGTCAAACTCTTTGACCAGATCGGGGGCACGGTGGCACAGTTGGTAGTGCTGTGACTGCTGTCGCCTCACAGCTAGAAGGTCCTGGGTTCGTCCTTCCACGCCAACCAGGGAAACTCCCCCCTGTCAGGTGTAAAGGAGCAACTTGGACACTCAGGCATGAAGGAAGCATGAGTTCAAGTCCGTTGCTCTCTCCATGTCCCCCATATATGGGGACTAGGTTGGTGGAGGGTGTGTAGAGCCCAGGATCACATTAGATAATTGACACAGGGGTGAAAAATGGGCTACAAAATCGTGGGATAAAAATAAAAATATTAAAAAAAACTTTGACCAGTCGTCAATAAATAACCTTTTGGACTTTTCTCTCTCGTAGTAGCCTAAGTCGAGTACGTCGTTAAACAACTTGAAAAACTTTGGGCAGGTGTAGGCTACGTTTTGTTGGGCTGCATATATATCCATATATAAAGACCTTTTTTGGTCTCAGTGACTCGGTCGGATTTGGACTTTTTTTTGTTTTTTTCACCAAATGCCAATAAAATCATCTGGGTCGCGCATATTTAATAGAGTCGGTCGGCAACCGGAGACCAAAGTAATATTTTGCGCGGCCTTAAAGAACTACTCCGTTTTTAACCTCATTCAAGATGACATCCAGACAGCGTATTGCTCGTTTTAAACGTAATAATCACGCTAAAATATGTATATAGGTTCAGGTTGTGTACAGGTTAGAAATAATCCCATGGCTTTGCTACACGTCTCTCTGTCACTTTGTTTACAAAACGACACTGCATGTGCGTGCATGAGACGGACTTACGTCCCATAGCCTGGATGGATACAACGCTCTGATTGGTTCAGAAACTAAGATTCTGCCATTTGAGGCTGAAACTTCCAAATAAAATGCCCAAATTAACTATTTCACCACGTCTTTAAAACAATGTTTTGTCTGAACTATAGGCTATACATTCAAATCGGTACATATTACAATCTCTCATAATGTAATTCCAAGTAACGCATCTTCGCTAGAGTTGTCCCGATACCAAGTACGAGTACTTCATTTTTAGTACTTGCCGATACAGAGTACCGATACGAATACTTTCTTTTTTGTTGAGTAACCACTTATTTGAGCCCCTTTTCCTCATAGATGCAGATGGATGGCCGATCTACACTTGTCAGTTGTCATTTATGCTTGTAGATCGGTTGTTTTGGGCTATTTGCTGCAGTGTTGGGTCAGTCTTGCTCCCATTGCATTCGTTCAGCCTAGTGTCAATTGGATGTTTTGGTACTCGGGTCAAAGTATCGGGGCCGGTTCCGAGTATGAGCTTGGTACCACTACCGAGTAACCAATACCAGTATCGGTATCTGAACAACTCTAATCTTCGCCCAGGAAACCAACTCACACACTTATTCATCACGCGTTGATGAACACTGAACATCCACATCCCTCGATGACAAAATTCCCTTCATCACTGGCCCACGTTCTCCCTCTAATCACGTCATTTAACATTCCTCCTCCTTCTCAACGGCATTTCCCTGACTCATGAGTTCCTCTCTTAATGAGACACCAGGAGATAATTGCTCGTTGAGGGGCCAGAAGCAACTGACATCACTGTGTGTGTGTGTGTGTCCTGCATGATGTCACTCAGTCATGGCCCTGTCAGCTACAATAGAACAAAAGGATATCAACGTTACCTTGAATCTCCATATTTTAAAATGTTATGTTTTTACATAATTTGTCAAGCAAATATAGAGAAAAATCACTAGATCTAGAAGCGCACAGTGCATTGCGATGCCGTGCTTCATGAGCTTGTAGATCAGAAATGTGCGCAGTTTATTTTTAATGTTTGGAAAATGTGACCTATTCCCAAAATAGGTATGCCAGGTTGAAAGTGGTTAACCCATTTTGGGCGGGAACCCCTTTGTGTTTTAAGCATTACGTTATACTTTAGCTATTGAAAAATAGCAGATCTACAAGCTCATAGTGCCGTGCTACGAGCTTGTAGATCTGCTATTTTTGAAAAATCGTGAAAATGTGGCGAAAATGTTTGAATATATTCTTTCAGAGTGAACGTTTTTAACTCAAATCTTTGCTTCTGGGGGGTTCATGGAATAACATATTTTCAGATGGGGGTCAGTGGCCAAATACATCATTTTTGGGGTCCTTGACATAAAATATGGAGCACCACTGATACAGAAACATGAGGTATTTCAGAACACTGTCAGAATTTAGAATACATTTTTAAATTTCGACATCAGGCCTAAAGTGGTTAAGTCTGTATTTGGCTTTTATAAATATTTAACAAATGAAAAGAAGCAAAAGATTGTGAGTGAAATAAGAGCACAGGATCAGATCCAAGGTTTCTGCCCGGTTTTACTTTACTACCAGTGTTTTTCCCAGGCTAGTGCAGATCTTACAACAATTTAGAATCAGCAGTACTGTGCCAAAGATTAATTGAACTATCTACTGTAGTTGCAGTGCATAGCATGATGTCTCACCCCAGGCAATAAATTGTGAGAATATAATAGGAATGCACTTCAGTTGTTCATTGCGACATTGTCTGAAAATACTTGAGCTGGTTTGCGTTTTTTGCATGGCTTTGATATCATAACAGTAACAAACACATACAGCCATTTAAATAAAATAATTTTCCATTCCAAAAACATTAGCTCTGCCTCTGAGTCAGTGACATCCATTCCGCAGATTCCACACATCACAGAGCAATACTAGACATTTTTTTTGTCTTTTGACCTGTTTTTGCTATAACTTAATGTAGTTTTTAGACCATAAAAATATGATAGATAACCAGCAGTCAAAAACACAACTTTCCATTTATAGCGAAAAAGACAAGCATTCACATTTTGGGGAAGTTGTAAATAGCATTGTTGTAAATACATACGGGTAAGAATTGAGTATTCAATCAATCGTTTCCCCCTGGATACAGTAAATGCCACCATGGTTAGATTTTCTAGGAAAACAATGCAATGAATTGTCAGCCTACTTCAGAGACAAGGTCATTACAATCAGATCAAACAGAACTCATAGGGCTTAACTTTGCACACAGTGATCACACTTTACTCCAATGTTCTTGAAATCACCAAAGTGGTGACAGGATTAAAATAATATCCTATCCCGCACCACATCATTTTTTTTAACGTTTTTTTAACTCTATCTGGAGAGCTACTTGGAGAGTTCTGCCTGCCTCTGCTGGTTTGCAAATCTATTCATGGAAAAATGCACCTGCCAATGTATCTGAAATGCTCCCTGGGTATGTGCCTGGAAGAGCTCTCAGATCCTCTGGAACTGGTCTTTTAGAAGTTCCTATGGCCATACCTAAAAGGAAGAGCTCTCAGATCCTCTGGAACTGGTCTTTTAGAAGTTCCTATGGCCATACCTAAAAGGAACTGGTCTTTTAGAAGTTCCTATATGGCCATACCTAAAAGGAAGAGCTCTCAGATCCTCTGGAACTGGTCTTTTAGAAGTTCCTATGGCCATACCTAAAAGGAAGAGCTCTCAGATCCTCTGGAACTGGTCTTTTAGAAGTTCCTATGGCCATACCTAAAAGGAACTGGTCTTTTAGAAGTTCCTATGGCCATACCTAAAAGGAACTGGTCTTTTAGAAGTTCCTATGGCCATACCTAAAAGGAACTGGTCTTTTAGAGGTTCCTATGGCCATACCTAAAAGGAACTGGTCTTTTAGAAGTTCCTATGGCCATACCTAAAAGGAACTGGTCTTTTAGAAGTTCCTATGGCCATACCTAAAAGGAACTGGTCTTTTAGAGGTTCCTATGGCCATACCTAAAAGGAACTGGTCTTTTAGAGGTTCCTATGGCCATACCTAAAAGGAACTGGTCTTTTAGAGGTTCCTATGGCCATACCTAAAAGGAACTGGTCTTTTAGAGGTTCCTATGGCCATACCTAAAAGGCACTGGTCTTTTAGAGGTTCCTATATGGCCATACCTAAAAGGAACTGGTCTTTTAGAGGTTCCTATGGCCATACCTAAAAGGAACTGGTCTTTTAGAGGTTCCTATATGGCCATACCTAAAAGGAACTGGTCTTTTAGAGGTTCCTATATGGCCATACCTAAAAGGAACTGGTCTTTTAGAGGTTCCTATGGCCATATACCTAAAAGGAACTGGTCTTTTAGACGTTCCTATGGCCATATACCTAAAAGGAACTGGTCTTTTAGAGGTTCCTATGGCCATACCTAAAAGGAACTGGTCTTTTAGAAGTTCCTATGGCCATACCTAAAAGGAACTGGTCTTTTAGAAGTTCCTATGGCCATACCTAAAAGGAACTGGTCTTTTAGAAGTTCCTATGGCCATACCTAAAAGGAACTGGTCTTTTAGAGGTTCCTATGGCCATACCTAAAAGGAACTGGTCTTTTAGAAGTTCCTATGGCCATACCTAAAAGGAACTGGTCTTTTAGAGGTTCCTATATGGCCATACCTAAAAGGAACTGGTCTTTTAGAGGTTCCTATGGCCATACCTAAAAGGAACTGGTCTTTTAGAAGTTCCTATGGCCATACCTAAAAGGAACTGGTCTTTTAGAAGTTCCTATGGCCATACCTAAAAGGAACTGGTCTTTTAGAAGTTCCTATATGGCCATACCTAAAAGGAACTGGTCTTTTAGAGGTTCCTATGGCCATACCTAAAAGGAACTGGTCTTTTAGAAGTTCCTATATGGCCATACCTAAAAGGAACTGGTCTTTTAGAGGTTCCTATGGCCATACCTAAAAGGAACTGGTCTTTTAGAGGTTCCTATATGGCCATACCTAAAAGGAACTGGTCTTTTAGAAGTTCCTATATGGCCATACCTAAAAGGAACTGGTCTTTTAGAAGTTCCTATGGCCATACCTAAAAGGAACTGGTCTTTTAGAAGTTCCTATGGCCATACCTAAAAGGAACTGGTCTTTTAGAAGTTCCTATGGCCATACCTAAAAGGAACTGGTCTTTTAGAAGTTCCTATGGCCATACCTAAAAGGAACTGGTCTTTTAGAAGTTCCTATATGGCCATACCTAAAAGGAACTGGTCTTTTAGAAGTTCCTATGGCCATACCTAAAAGGAAGAGCTCTCCGATCCTCTGGAACTGGTCTTTTAGAAGTTCCTATATGGCCATACCTAAAAGGAACTGGTCTTTTAGAAGTTCCTATGGCCATACCTAAAAGGAAGAGCTCTCCGATCCTCTGGAACTGGTCTTTTAGAAGTTCCTATGGCCATACCTAAAAGGAACTGGTCTTTTAGAAGTTCCTATGGCCATACCTAAAAGGAACTGGTCTTTTAGAAGTTCCTATGGCCATACCTAAAAGGAACTGGTCTTTTAGAAGTTCCTATGGCCATACCTAAAAGGAACTGGTCTTTTAGAAGTTCCTATGGCCATACCTAAAAGGAACTGGTCTTTTAGAAGTTCCTATATGGCCATACCTAAAAGGAAGAGCTCTCAGATCCTCTGGAACTGGTCTTTTAGAAGTTCCTATGGCCATACCTAAAAGGAACTGGTCTTTTAGAGGTTCCTATGGCCATACCTAAAAGGAACTGGTCTTTTAGAAGTTCCTATGGCCATACCTAAAAGGAACTGGTCTTTTAGAAGTTCCTATGGCCATACCTAAAAGGAACTGGTCTTTTAGAAGTTCCTATGGCCATACCTAAAAGGAACTGGTCTTTTAGAAGTTCCTATGGCCATACCTAAAAGGAACTGGTCTTTTAGAAGTTCCTATATGGCCATACCTAAAAGGAACTGGTCTTTTAGAAGTTCCTATGGCCATACCTAAAAGGAACTGGTCTTTTAGAAGTTCCTATGGCCATACATAAAAGGAACTGGTCTTTTAGAAGTTCCTATGGCCATACCTAAAAGGAACTGGTCTTTTAGAAGTTCCTATATGGCCATACCTAAAAGGAAGAGCTCTCAGATCCTCTGGAACTGGTCTTTTAGAAGTTCCTATGGCCATACCTAAAAGGAACTGGTCTTTTAGAGGTTCCTATGGCCATACCTAAAAGGAACTGGTCTTTTAGAAGTTCCTATGGCCATACCTAAAAGGAACTGGTCTTTTAGAAGTTCCTATGGCCATACCTAAAAGGAACTGGTCTTTTAGAAGTTCCTATGGCCATACCTAAAAGGAACTGGTCTTTTAGAAGTTCCTATGGCCATACCTAAAAGGAACTGGTCTTTTAGAAGTTCCTATGGCCATACCTAAAAGGAACTGGTCTTTTAGAAGTTCCTATGGCCATACCTAAAAGGAACTGGTCTTTTAGAAGTTCCTATGGCCATACCTAAAAGGAACTGGTCTTTTAGAAGTTCCTATGGCCATACCTAAAAGGAACTGGTCTTTTAGAAGTTCCTATGGCCATACCTAAAAGGAACTGGTCTTTTAGAAGTTCCTATGGCCATACCTAAAAGGAACTGGTCTTTTAGAAGTTCCTATATGGCCATACCTAAAAGGAACTGGTCTTTTAGAAGTTCCTATGGCCATACCTAAAAGGAACTGGTCTTTTAGAAGTTCCTATATGGCCATACCTAAAAGGAACTGGTCTTTTAGAAGTTCCTATGGCCATACCTAAAAGGAACTGGTCTTTTAGAAGTTCCTATGGCCATACCTAAAAGGAACTGGTCTTTTAGAAGTTCCTATGGCCATACCTAAAAGGAACTGGTCTTTTAGAAGTTCCTATGGCCATACCTAAAAGGAACTGGTCTTTTAGAAGTTCCTATATGGCCATACCTAAAAGGAACTGGTCTTTTAGAAGTTCCTATGGCCATACCTAAAAGGAAGAGCTCTCCGATCCTCTGGAACTGGTCTTTTAGAAGTTCCTATGGCCATACCTAAAAGGAACTGGTCTTTTAGAAGTTCCTATGGCCATACCTAAAAGGAACTGGTCTTTTAGAAGTTCCTATGGCCATACCTAAAAGGAACTGGTCTTTTAGAAGTTCCTATATGGCCATACCTAAAAGGAACTGGTCTTTTAGAAGTTCCTATGGCCATACCTAAAAGGAACTGGTCTTTTAGAGGTTCCTATGGCCATACCTAAAAGGAACTGGTCTTTTAGAGGTTCCTATGGCCATACCTAAAAGGAACTGGTCTTTTAGAGGTTCCTATGGCCATACCTAAAAGGAACTGGTCTTTTAGAGGTTCCTATGGCCATACCTAAAAGGAACTGGTCTTTTAGAAGTTCCTATGGCCATACCTAAAAGGAACTGGTCTTTTAGAGGTTCCTATGGCCATACCTAAAAGGAACTGGTCTTTTAGAAGTTCCTATATGGCCATACCTAAAAGGAACTGGTCTTTTAGAAGTTCCTATGGCCATACCTAAAAGGAACTGGTCTTTTAGAGGTTCCTATGGCCATACCTAAAAGGAACTGGTCTTTTAGAGGTTCCTATGGCCATATACCTAAAAGGAACTGGTCTTTTAGAAGTTCCTATGGCCATACCTAAAAGGCACAAGAAGCAGCCTTCAGCCGTTATGGTCCTATAACGTGGAACAGCCTGCCTGTAAATCTGCGGCTTTCTGAATCCACCGACAGTTTTAAAAGAAATCTTAAGACATACCTTTTTAGAGCTGCTTTTAACTAGGTCATATAATTAATCCTTGTTTAGGTTGGTAATTTTAAATGTTTCTTATTTTCTCTACAAATAGAAGAAACATTAAAAACATTTACAATCTGTGAAGCACATTGGGTTGCACTTGCTATATGAAATGTGCTATACAAATACAGGATTGATTGATTGATTGATTGATTGTGAGGGGAAAACCTTAGTTTTTTGATATCCTTAACTCATTTGAAAGTTACCCCTGCTTCTGGTCACAATACATGCATTTCCTTTTGGGAAATGTAGACCGTCTGATATGTTTAATGTTATCACAACAATTAATTTTAAAACTAATATTTGTTCATCACATTAACCCCGGCATCCGTGTCCCTATATGTTTTTAAAATAGTGAAAGTAGTCGTGTACAAGCTCACAGGTGCTGCCTGCGATTCAACGTGGTTAAGAAAATGTTGCCTCCTATGTTTTTTGTTTTTTACAAACCAAACCTTGAGTGCCACATGTCCAACCTTGAACCATGAACCTACGGCAATTTGCGATTGATTTTTTGAAACACAGACAGGCTGGTACTTCCACCTGCAGGGCGATACAAATGGATAGCTTGCACTAGTGTCGAGGCACATGCTGTGTCCTTTTCTGTCCGTCCCATACTGTTGCTGTGACCCTAACAGATGACAACGGGCCAACAGGAGCTGCATGGGGGAGTGCTGTGTGTGCATGTACAGGAAATTAAACCTGCCTTTATTTGGACTTGCATA
The DNA here is from genome assembly GCF_951216825.1 of Electrona antarctica. NCBI lineage: Eukaryota > Metazoa > Chordata > Actinopteri > Myctophiformes > Myctophidae > Electrona > Electrona antarctica. The sequence continues at coordinate 2,777,848 of NC_136798.1, read as the reverse complement.
CAAGATTAACTGGCAACGGTTATTGTTATGAATGTGCCGGAGGTACATTCAAAGCTTGGTTTTTCCCTTGTTACATTAGAGAGGAAATCTCCCCCAAGCCTTATCTCTGCAAGTGGGAGGTGTGGTAGTTATACTATAGCTGCTGTGATGACGGCCCTCTGGCTTGTTTGTCTTACCCTTGTTCTGCGTTTAAGCATGCAGGTAGACTGCCTGGTGGGCGGTGCCGGAGATCCAACCATCAGTATGATTCAGACCAGCTGGCCTGGCCCTAGGGGAATTTGAGACAGCTGCTGAAAGTTGGGGTACCATCAACAACCAATATAATGTAAGGCAAAATGTTCTAAATTTCATTATGCTTTAGTTTAAGTAGCATGTTAAACTAGGGGGTTTTCATGATTCTGAATCCATTCCAAGCATTCGTTTTGCACGAAAAACACTCCTTGGGCTAAAAAAGGCTTAGCAGATGCGGGAGTGATGTAACCATGATATATCTTGCTTTCATGGTAGGTGATATGTGGACACTAAGTTATGCTGTGATTATCTGAGTGGAGAGAACTAGCACTGTGAAGGCTGAATGTCCAAGAACAGTTTTGAATAATTCAACAAGGTACTTGTTGAATTAATTACTAAAATGTCCTTGTCATTGGTCTGAATAATAATACCTACAGTAGACTCACATGCCAACTACTGCTTGTGACTGGACACATGAGATTTTAACAAGGTCAGTTTAATTAACTTGGAAGCGCTCCAAGTTCCAGACATTTGTCAGTAGTGTCACGACACAATCTAAACGTGAATTGCAGCTGTCGATTATCTCCTTGAGCAGTGCTGTCAGTTCTACAACAAAGCCAATTCCTGTACATCTCTCAATAAAGCTGTTTGGAAAGCTACTCACCATCACCTGTCCTCCTTACTACTACCCCTAGGCAACTACTGCAATGTATAAGCCTTGTACATGGTTAAGGTATTTAATCCATTTCTCCGTTTGAGGCCCTGAATAAAATGGGGTTGAACAAAGAAAGAAATGCATTACAGAAGCACAAATCTTTTCCCTGCACATTCGAGGAATGAGGTAAAAACAACAACAACAATACAATTGGCTCAAATCACATGTGGATGTCTGGCAAGTGACTGAGATGTTAACCTGAGATCAGATTCTAAAAATGTCTTCTACATCCTGACAGTTTTCTGAAAAGGCTATGTTTCTATGTCAGTCGTTCTTTGATTTAAAAAAAAAATAGCAGACCTACAAGCTTGTAGCGCTATGAGCTTGTAGATCTGCTATTTTTCAATAGCTAAAGCATAACATAATGCTAACACCAAAAGGGGTTCCCGGCCCAAAATGGGTAAAGACTTGTTTGCAGTATTCACATCACCACGCTGGCAACTGGCAAGGAGGAGACTGTTCTTTCCTCCGTTCAAATTTCTGCTAACTAGCTCATGGACATTATCTGTGACTCTTATCTGTCACTGTACTGTTTGTGACTCTGCTGCGTTCACATGGCTTCCAGACGGATACCTCTGGCGACTGTCAGACAGAAATTGATTTTGTCACATGGCACCCTAATGCAGTTGAATTCTGCTCCAATAGGCAAATTCTATTCCATCTTTCTCCCCGTCTGTAATAATGCCTGCAACAATGAAAATAAAAGCACATGCAGGCTCTGATAAACAATATGACAGTCAATGAGCCCTTCAAAATCCCAGCATACTGTAGCTTGCAGTACTCTTCTATCTTACAAAGACATCAGGGAATGGTGAGAGTGAAGTCAATAATGAAATATTTCAACGATACGTCTCAGATGCCATGGAGATAAATTAGCATCTTGAGATCAGTACACTCGGTCCATCTGCCAATATATCCCAAACGGCTTGCCACTTTAACACTGAATCTTGTTTCTGAATTCACAGAAAAGTAAGGCATGCAAAAAGACAGATGGCCTCATTAAAAAAGAAACTATCCAAAGAGGCCACGTCTAAACCCTGCAGGCTCACTTTCAGATTCAATAATCAATGTAGAGCATTTCCTACGAGGAGAGTTTAATGCCTGTAAAATCTGTTCAGTGAATGCTGTTCAGGGTGACTGAATCCCTGGGCAGAATGCAACATGATGACACCAAATTATTGAGTACCCTGCGAAACATATTGGAGTTGTAAGGTTTATGGTGAATTATTCTGGGGGTTTCCTTTGTTTCCCCAATAGCCATCTTTTGATTGATACACATGCAATTTTACCATTAAATGGTAAATGGTGCATTTATATAGCGCTTTACATAGATTACCAGCTCAGTGGCCTTGTGGTTAGAGTGTCCGCCCTGAGATTGGGAGGTCGGGGTTCAATCCCCGGCCGGGTCATACCAAAGACTCTAAAAATGGGACCCATTGCCTCCCTGCTTGACACTCAGCATCAAGGGTTGGATTGGGGGTAAATCCCTGCGACATACTAGCGTCATGTCCAGGGGGTGTACTTGTACATCAAGCTGCCTCACGCTACAGAAACAGGAGATAGGCTCCTGCCCTATGGGCCTCATGGCTCTGCAAGGCTACTTACTTACTTACATAGATTGTGCATTACATTCACCCATCCACACGCACATTCATACACCGATTGCGGCAGAAGCCATGCAAGGTACTACCAACCAGCACATCGGGAGCAATTTGGGGTTCAGTGTCTTGCCCAAGGACACTTCGACATGTAGACAGGAGGAGACGGGATTCGAACCGCCGACCCATGGATCATTGGGCGACCTGCTCTACCTCCTGAGCCACAGTCGCCCCTGTTACCGTTGTGGCACACATGTCATATTCCATACATATAATGTCATGTATGTTCTTGTGTGGTTCCAATTTTTTAGTAGAAGGCTGATGCAATTATTATCTTGCCTCCCATAAGTCTGCAGTACACAAAGGGGGAAATGTAATTTGTTTCCTTGAGGACCGAGACCTCAAAACATTTCACACACCAGAGAGACAGCAGCCATGATGTGCCCTGGGCCACATATCATCACTCTCCCTCTCCATCTGTCACAGGGCATGTGACAAGGTGACATGGGCTTTCTCTTAACCTCTCATTCTCCAGGAAAAAAGGCCCCCCCTACACTTCCTTGTGCAAATGTGCCAAAAAGCATCCCCTTCACATGCTTTTGACATATTTTCAAGAATAATTTCATTGTGCTCTTCTTTTAGATTAAACACCAACTACACTAGCCGGCTTACTGTAGGTGTAATATTACACAATACTGAAATAATTGGTCCTTGTTGCTTTTTTTTTTAAAGTCCTGGATATTTTAATCAAAATGTAACCAAAGTATTCACTGAAATAGGCCTAAATAGTGTCACATTTACATTCAGTAAACCAATTAACTTGTGGAAAAATAGGCTATTATAAATTCTAACAAACATATCATACATATATATACGTACCTTTGATGAATTGAACATGGTGGACCCTCTTGTAAACAAGTGTAATGCTTAATTGGGTCGTCCACTCACAGTTAACAGCCTTTGTATTGAGTTTGTGCTTGAAATGTACTGTAATTCTGCAAACTGTTAATACATCTTTCAATCAATCAATCAATCAATACTGGATACTCGTGTATTCTGTATTCTAACTCAGAATAGAATAGACAATACACTATCCAAATATGCTATCCAAACGACAGAGCATACACTACTAGACTACAGCATAGACAAGCATGAATATAGCCAAAGGCATTCTCGTTGTCGTTCGCTCTCTCTCTGGGGTCGATTTCATTTCACAGCATTTTCAACAAGCTGTCTCGTCTTCGGCAGCCCCAGCTTTTTAATCAATTCCACACAATTCGAGACACTTACTTTCGTGCTTTGAAGTTCCCCATGTGTGCCGCGGAACTCCGGGACTCTTGATAATGGCTCTTCCAGCTGATTTCAACGCATCCATGCTAATATAAAGGTGTGTGTGACGGTCGGGCAGGTGGAGGAGGATGCCTGGCGTTGCACACAGTGAACGCACCGCTCCGTGGAGTCCACAAACAGCTAGAGGAAAGTAGCGTTCGCTGAATTATTATGGGCAAGAGACACAGATGAAGTTCCTCCCCAGACCAGAGACCCCAGTTCCCGTGGCGTGCACCCCGTATTTCCCCCTCTGAAACTGGAGTCTGCACTCAGTGGTACATTGATAGGGGAAACACAAGAGTGTGTCTTCCCTTGCCGTGGTTGTAATGAAGTGAATGGATTGGATTGGCAGCAACTGCCGCCGGCGGGCAAGTCACAAATGTAGGGCGTTCCCTTCGAATGTTGCACACACCCACTTCAAAAGTGAAAGTGGTGGTAGGTACCCCGACTGGGGTGTTAATTAATTGTGGAGCGAGCCGAGATGTCAGCGTGATGAGGCTGAGCTGCGTGGAATCAAAATGTCAGATTATACAATGTACGTGAGAAAGAATGATTAAAGTCAACGGGAAACTGCATGTTGCTTTTACCCCCACACACACACACACACACACACGCGCGCACGCACACACACACACACACACACACAGACACACAGTCACACACACACGCACACACACACACACACACACACACACACAGTCACACACATCACATCTGTATTCTTCTATCAGCTTCATTAGTGGATCTGTATGGGGAGTCATTCTGATGTGAGCCTTATATATGTGTGTCAGTGTGTGTGTGTGTGTGTGTGTGTGTGTGTGTGTGTGTGTGTGTGTGTGTGTGTGTGTGTGTGTGTGTGCGCGCGCGCGCGCGTGCAGTAGGCACACGCGCACACGCACGTATAGGTTCGTCTGCCATGCTGCACACACACACTCATGCAGTAAAGTAATGGAATTATACTTCAGTACCCGGAGTCCCAGACCAATAAGCTTCGCCTGAGGGCATCAGCCTAAAGTTCAACTCGGTGTGAATACACGATTCAGCTCATACATTGTTACACATATATTTGCACAGGCACTGACTGCACACATAGTCCATGGTGCACCCATCCCATGCCATTGCCAATTAAGAAAGATACATACACGTGTGGAATTAAACACACACACTTTCTCTCACGCTGTGCATTCTGCCTGCCTGCATGATGCACACACACACACACACACACACACACACCACCACCCTGTACTTGCATTGTGTAGGCCTACTAGATAGTGGTCTTATGTGATTGATTGATTGATTGATTGATTGATTGAAGTATTTATTAACAGTTTGCAGAATTACAGTACATTAATTTCAAGTACAGTACAACTCAATACAAAAACTGTTAACTGTGAGTGGACACAAAAAAGCATTACACTTGTTTACAAGAGGGTCCACCGTTTCTTTGTGCATAGAAACATTACTTGTAAGTTGTAGCCTATAATTTGGCAACAGTACAGTAGTCGTGTAATTCAAGAAATGTGCAGATGTACAGTATCACCTGTGGGCCAATGCTTCTGTATCACTTTTAAAGATCCATTGAAAAGCTGATTAGAATCCTATTGGTTTGAAAATACTTTGGTTGATGTAATTCAGTGGATGCGTCCTATACATTTGCTGTCTATTAGCGCCCTCTATTGATGTAAAACAGCAATTACAAAGTCCACTGTATGCTACAGACCTACATCATTGATGCCAGACTAGTCCCACAATGTACAGAAATGGTAAAATGATAGAATGTTGCTTATTGGCAAACATTTCTCTGACAGACTTAGATCAAAATTGTAAATATGCATTAATGTTTGCCAGTTCAACTGAAGGAAATGAAGAGCATACACACACAGAGACACAAAGCATAATTGTTTTAAGTCCTTCATGGCGAAATCTTTATTTAGGTTCTCTGCACAACTCAACAGTGTGGGGCTTTCGTGTCAAGTGTGATCATCATCAGCCTACAATAGTTAATCTCACAAATAATGTCTCGCCCAGGAAGGAAATCAATGTAGGCTAGGTATTTAATTTAGAAAGGATTATTACAGTATATAGCCTGAGGTGGCATGCTGCAATTATGCAGTGTTCTGTTCTGTCTGGTCTCTAGTTCATTTATTTTTAATCGGACACTACTGCAACTACAGTACATACATACACTCGCTGTTATTTATGTGTATGTGTGTGTATGTGTTATCCTGGCTACACAGCGCGTAGTAGTAGTAGAATCATGCAGCTATTGTTATTGTTCCGTGTCTTAAAAAGGATGCCGTGGCGATGCTACCCCTAATGACAGTGAAATACTGCATCAGAATACGCTTTTTAATAAACTGGAAAAGCGAGAGAGAGCCATGTTTTCCTCAAAATCTTTCAAATGGCCTCCAACGAAGGCCCTAAAGTCGCAAACACCGAAATAATCCCCCCGGCCGCAACCCCTTTCCTATTTCCTTCCATGGAAGACTCTGGATGTGAAACTGATTGACATTGTTTATGGTTAATTTATAAGCCCTGCATGTCATTTCAGTCAGGCGATGGACCCAAAGTCACAGAAAACCTTTTTTACCCCAATTATAAAGGACAAACAGTCTTGAAATAAAGTCATTTCTGTCGATTGTATAACTCTCAGTCCGTTCACCATTTCTAGAATTCATTCTGAAGAACTGAACCAGTGCAGCATGCGTCTTCTGCTTACGTTTTGCATATTATTCAGGTACGAACAGTACACTGACTGCATCTTTAAAACACCAGAGGGTAACCTTGAGAGAAAGCCTATCGCTGACCCTGTTTGCACAGTAGCCTATCAGTGTATTTTCAACAATATGGCATCAGCTTTGGGAAGCGTTGGATATTTCCTCAGTGACAAGACAGTTTGCATGTTTAAATTGTTAACATCCCCCACAGAACATGATCATGCTTCTTCTGGAACGGCTACATTGTTCTCTTATGTGGGGATGTGGGGGAGAGTTAGGTCAGTAGAAGAAGTACAATATTATAGTCGGAGGAAAGAGAGGGCTTCATAACAAATGAAGGAGGCTAGTTTTAGACGAAGGAGTAAGGTAGTGTCTTTTTAAAAGGACAGAGAAGAAGCAGAAAGAGCCTTATACCCAACTGAACTAGTCAGTTAGCATGTGGTCTCAGTCATTTCTGTTCAAATGTCTTCATAGTTTCCATCCACCCAATGACGGACAAGTGCCTGCCTGTTTTATCATTCATCCCCTCCAGTATTTGTTTTACATCATTGTGTCACGCACATAGTAATCTCTCTTTCACGCACGCACGCGCACGCACGCACGCACGCACGCACGCACGCACGCACACACGCACAGTCTCCCTCTCTCTCTCAACACACACACGCGCTCTATATTCTGAGTTTTCTAATTTACTCTCCCTCCCTAATGCCATGTCTTTTCCTCGAGGAGGGGCGTCAGAAGGCAACTGGTGGGGAGGAGGGGCCTATGGTGGAAGCAGGACTTGGCCTTGCTTGGCCAATGATTTTCAGGTCCAAGCCATAAAGTCACATCAGTCCATGGATACATCGACAAGCGAAAAAAAACCTGACTGCACTTTCAACTCAGACGACATCCTTTTCGAAGACGGGCCACGCAGTCCCTTCCCCTTCACCTCCTCCCGGTTTCTCAGTTCCTTCCTGCTCCTCTGCCCCCCCTCCTCCTCCTCCTTTAATGCTTTCTGAGGCACAATGGTAGTCTTGCGACTGGGAGTGGTAATGTCCCAGGGACTCCAGCGAGCGGCTTCGGCTGGACAGGACACTGCTCAGGCTGGACTGGCGGCGGGCACCTCGAGGCTGGGTTTCAATTTCCACACGAACTTCAATATTTGTTCCTTCCCTGTTAAAAAAAAAAAAGAATACAGCCTGATAATTAACAATAAAAATGATAGAAACACAAAAAAAACAACCAGCAATTAAAACAAACTACAGTCACTACAATGACTTGAAAAGATTCAATGGAGGGGGCAGATCTGATAGGGAGGGAAACGCTGTTCCACAGTCTAGGCAGGCCGGGGCTGTGACAGCAAAACACACAGTGAAAAGTGCAAGACTCCGGACGATACACTTTCTTTTCTTTTTCTTTCAAGAATCAATTTACAATTTAGGCATTTAGCAGACGCTCTTAATCCAGAGCGACTTATATTAAGCAAGAACAAAAAGCATGGCAATTGGCAATACATCACATACATAAAAAGTAGTTATCATGAAACATGCGTAAGCTAAGAACGTAACAGTGGAATATCTATATAATGAAACTATACATATAAACTATACATACTAAGTGCTGTCTAAGGGGATAGGGCAAGTGCTACGGGCCATGATGGAGTCTGAAAAGGTGGGTTTTCAGACGACGGCGGAAGATTGGGAGTGATGCTGCAGAAAGAAGACTAACCTTAAAAAGTCGACATTGCTGTCAGGCTCAGGCACAATAACCACTTCACAGTCTTCTGATTGGCTGTCGTGCTGTGTGAATACGTGGCGCTTCGTGGCTTCGTCCAATTCCGTATAGCTCCCAGGCTCTGGAGGGGTGTTGCTTGTACTGGGGAGCACACCCACCTCCTGTACACTGACCCTGACTTCTTGGAGGCTGGTGTCACTGAGCGCCGGGTTGTTCTGACCCGTCCAGTGGTCACTGACTACATGAGAGAACAGGAGATCTTCAAGAGAAGTTGAGACTTCATCAGATCAGGCCACGCTTCAGAGCAACAATCATAATGCACTTATTACCTAGTTCCATTCAATTATAGTTGGCAAAAGGACTCTGTCTAATGACCTAACCTAGCTCTGGTCCATAGCTCTAATGCCGTTGCATTTAGAGCTATGTTACCGATGACTTCTGGGGCTCGCTATAAATGCAGACCAGCCTCTCGTCTTTAGCGTGAATAAAAATAACGTTTTTCCTTCTCACCAATACAAAGGCGGGTTGTGTCATTAGAAAGCTTACTTTCCTTAGTGGAAGCACTCTGAGCCCCCCCACCACACGTATAAAAGGTACTTTTTGGCCAAAAAGCGATTCTTTTTCCACAGAAAAAGAAATACTTTTAGTTACTCCACTGCGCCCTCTACCGATATTGCCAAGAGAAAACCCTCATACAGAATATTTTTTTCTGGCCAAAAAGTACCTTTTATACGTGTGGTGGGGGGCTCAGAGTGCTTCCACTAAGGAAAGTAGGCTTTCTAATGACACAACCCACCTTTGTGAGAAGCAAAAACGTTATTTTTATTTACACTAAAGACGAGAGGCTGGTCTGTATTTATGCGAGCCCCGGAAGTCATCGGAAACATAGCTCTAAATGCAACGGCATTAGAGCTATGGACCAGAGCTAGACCTAAACCTAAACCCAAGTACTGAGTGAAACGAAAGCTACAGTATACTTACAGCTGGCTAAATCCTCCAACTGGATCTTGTGTGTTTCAGAATCAGGGGGCTCGCCCTGCGGCCGACACCAGCCGTTCCTGCACAGTGACATGGGAACTACCCCATAGACATACGTCAGCATGAGCGGCACACCCACACCTGCAGAAAACACAAGACAACGAGCAGCAGATTTAAAGGCCTGACATCGAAATTTTAAAAATGTCTTCATTCAAATCATGACATACCTGAAATACTTGGTTCTATATCAGTGGTGCTCAATATTTCATGTCAAGGACATCAAAAACTATATGTAATTGGCCCGCCGACCCCCATCTGAAAATATGTTGTTCCAGGGCACCCCCCCCCAGAAGAAAATATTTGAGGTAAAAACGTTCACTCTGAAAGAATATACATTAAAAGATTTGCGCCACATTTTCGCGATTTAAAAAAAATAGCAGACCTACAAGCTCGTAGTGCGGCACTCGGTGCCGCGCTATGAGCTTGTAGATCTGCTATTTTTCAATAGCTAAAGTATAACATAATGCTTAAAACACCAAAAGGGGTTCCCGCCCTGAATGTTATGTACTCCAAAGACCTATGAGAATAACACGATTACATTTAAAGTAGCTTCTAAGAAGTACATCTTGTTAGCAAAAACAAGTCTTCATAATTATGCCTAAATTTAACAGTGCTTTATTTTCTTCCAAGTTACAGCAATGACGTGTGTTCACGTATTTGACTATTTCACTACCCCACCCTCACTTTCAACATAAGCCCCTGAAACTTGATGAGCAGAAGCCTCTTCCTGAGCCGTGTGATGATTACACGACATGTGATCTCACTAGGAATTTGGGCAAACAAAGCAGTGCACAGAACTAACAAAAGGTCATCATTAACGCGCCTGTGAGTGTGCTAAAACACTGGGACTGCAGCATCTAGTCTACGAGGCAACACCAATGCAAGAGGTTGAGGCAGTCAACATAGACAAAGATGAGAGGAGAGAGAGAGAGAGAGAAGTGCGTGCGTGCGTGCGTGCGTGCGCGCGTGCGTGCGTGCGTGCGTGCGTGCGTGCGTGCGGCCGTGCGTGGAATAATGCAAAACACCAAAAGCACAAGACAGAGAACAAATGAAGACAGATCAGAAAATAATAAAGATGCCCCATCAGCAAAGTATGGGGGAAACAAAAATTGTGAAGGTTCATGATAAAGCAAACAAAAAAGACAGGTGCTTTGATCAACAGGATGACAAGAATTGTGTGGGACAGAGAGAGAGAGAGAGAGAGAGAGAGAGAGAGACATATGCAACCAGAGACAAAATGGCAACGGCGTAAAGACTAACAGGGGATTGAAGTGGGAAAGAGAGAGACCGAACAAAAGCGACATCAGAGCTGACCTCGTCTCGTCCGTGAGAACAGACAGGGCCTTTCAGGCTGAAAAATGTACGAGGGGGAGGAGGGCGGCAGGACGGACGGATAAACAGAGAGAGAGAGGAAGGAGGTGGGATGAATCGGGACGTGTGGCCCAATGCGATGTGCTGCAGCTAAGCCCCATCATCCGTGCACGCACGCCACGCACGGTACAGTGATGGACACAGACAGTAAGAGCTCCCGAGGCTGAGGAAGGGATTTCTGCCATAGTCGACATGTTGACCCACATGTTGACAGACATGCTGCTGCCTATAGGCATGAGCATGACCATCACACAAGTCCACCAGCTGTGAGAGGTAGCTGGCGCTGTGCGCGTGTATGTGTGTGTGCTCGCGCGCATGCATGTGTGTGCGCTTGTTGTGCGTGCATGTGTGTCGACAGTATACATATACCACCAGTATTCTTCCATACACTCGTGAGAGCTACTGTATATTAACGAATTATTGCTGTGTATATTGTATATGAATGGGTCTCAGATCGAAGGACAGTTGAGAATGTATATATTCGCTAATATGTGTACAAAGTTCCCTTCGCCTCTTAGGCAGTTATTTGTTCTTGTTCTGGCTCAGAAAGGAATACAGCCATACACTTGTATCGTTGTTGGCTGGAAGAGCACTTGTTGTTTGCTTGTTCTGTTGAGGGAATTGGAAGGTCCCCAGTTCAACCACCACTCCCAGAACAAGACATTTAACAACTAACTGCTCCCCGGGCGCTGAAATAATAGCACCCACTGCTCCTAATAGTCAGAATGGGTAAATGCAGAAGATGAATTAGCCCTTCACCAAGTCCCTCCCCGACCCATCCTTGTCCAATAGGCACGTTAGCAGCGAAGAAAGCTTGACCTGCATAGCAACCGTTGCTAAACTATTTGGACTGGCATTGGACAATCGCTTTTTGGGGTGGGATTTAGTGAAGGGCTAATTGTTACAGTGACATACCCCAACAACTAAAGGGGTATATATTAGGGCATTAAGCAACTAGTCGACTAGTTTACTAGTCGACTAGTAAATCCACTAGTCGAACTTGTTGGTACTAGTTGACTAGTTGATACAAAATAAAAAAAGTTTATTTTTTTCCCGATTTTGTAGGCCTCAAGATCAGGTAGATTATAGTTATAGTTTTTTTTTTTTTTAACATAATAGGTGGTTAAACAACTAGTCGACTAGTAAACTAGGCAACTAGTCAACTAGTAAAAATGACTAGAAGTGAATGCCCTAGTATATATATATATATATATATATTTTTTTTTTTCTTTCTTTTTTGTCATCGATTACGACACGCCAAAAAATGGGAAGCTCTAAGGTTAAAGGGGTTAAGTACTTCAACAGCATCCAGGGCTCCACAGAGGGATTTCCCCACAATGTAGGTAGTTGTTTGATAACACAGCATGCAGCGCTGCTATAGTTGCCAGCCATGGCATTACACAGCCATCGTTTGAAACACCGCCGCCATGTTTGGTGTCTGAGTGCTTCCTCCATGTTTGACTCCATGGTGAACTCTGTATGGTCTCTGTACTACAATTTACAATTACAATGTAGGCATTTACAAGACGCTCTTAATCCAGAGCGACTTACATTAAGCAAGAACAAAAAGCATGGCAATACATCACATACATAAAAAGTATGTTATCATGAGACATGCGTAAGCTAAGAACGTAACAGTGGAATATCTATATAATGAAACTATACATATAAACTATACATACTATACTATACTATTCATATATACTATAAAGTGCTATGACTACATAAAATGTAATTCTAGTGCTGTCTACGACTCGTAACATGGTATAAGTCTGTATAAAATGCTATCTAAGACTACATGCTAAGGGGCTATCTAAGGGGCTAGGGCAAGTGCTACGGGCCATGAAAAGGTGGGTTTTCAGACTACGGAGGAAGATTGGGAGTGAGGCTGCTGCAGTTCTGATTGTGATGGGAAGTGCATTACTAACTGGCTGAGCCACCAGGCACTCCCTTGTGAGTCAACATACGATAGGTGTGTTCTTCTCTTTGTGTGTGTGTGTGTGCGTGCGTGCGTGCGTGCGTGCGTGCGTGCGTGCGTGCGTGCGTGCGTGCGTGCGTGCGTGCGTGCGTGCGTGCGTGCGTGCGTGCGTGCGTGCGTGCGTGCGTGCGTGCGTGCGCGCGCGTGTGTGTCTGTGCGTCACGTGCGCATGTGTGTGTGTGTGTGTTAGCTGCTCTACCAGATGGGAGAGCTGTGAGAGGTAGTTAGTGGCGCGGTCAGTGAAGTGTGAACAGACATGAGACCTCTCCTTCTGGCCTCGGCTACAGTCCTGACTCATTACTTTAACAAGGAATATCCCATCCTGACCGCAGTGACCACAGCTACAGTAGCAGCCAGACAGTATGCTCATGAAGCCCCAGAAGATGTGCATTCAGATTTCATTATTGAATGACTTGACTCTCCTTATTAAAACTGCTGTACAGTAGGTAGTGTCAGGAGGGTTAGGAAGGGTGTATATACTAAAAGGTTTATAGATATATGTCTTTTACAAGCTAAGAGAATGATAGCATTGACCTGGAAGAGGCCAGACAAACCAAGTATTACACAGTGGTTCAGGGAATTGTCTTTATGTTTACCTTTGGAAAAGATTGCATACATTCTTAAGGACAAACAAGAAATGTTTCAGGAGGTGTGGGGACGTTTTATAAGATGCATAAAGAACAATAATTTGTCACATTTAATGGATGGAGCTGAAGAGGAGTAGTGCTGTTGTTGTTGTTTTTGTTTTGTTTTGTTTTTTGGTTATTGTTGTTTTGCTTTCTTTATATCAGTAATTGTCTTGTAATGTTCATTGTTGTTTTTTTTGTATATTTGTATTGTGTGTAAAAAATCACACCCGTGTGAACTGAGTGGTGTAAGGTCTTATATAGCCTGTCTGACGTAATTAAATCATGTCTGACGTAATGAAATCACATCCTGTGCAGAAAAAATGAGCATGGTTGCTATGTTCACCCTGTTCACCCGGGTGTGATTTCATTATTTCATTGAACAGGGTGAACATAGCAACCATGCTCATTTTTTCTGCACTAACAAAGCCAGTTGTAGGAGTGGTATACACCACTCAAAAAGGAAAATAAATACATTGTTTTTTTAAAAAAAAAGAAAAAAAAGGTTCATAGTGGGGAATTTGATACAGTAGGCAGTAGCCATGTACACTGTGTGAAATCACAAGTGTTTTAAATGGAACTTGTAAGTGATATGTTCTCTTAGGTTAAAGCTGGAGAGAGAGGATGACTCCTGTTACTCAACAACAAACACTTATAGAAAAGATTGTTGTTGGATGTATTTAACAATCAAGTTTCACTTACATCTCCTTTATTAATCCATTGAGACCTGGAACGCATCCATGTCACGTTAGCATTTAACCACATTAACCATTAACCCATTTTGGGCGGGAACCCCTTTTGGTGTTTTAAACATTGTTATAATTTAGCTATTGAAAAATAGCAGATCTACAAGCTCATAGCGTGCCACCGAGTGGCGCGCTATGAACTTGTAGATCTGCTATTTTTGAAAAATCGTTAAAATGTGCCTCAAATCTTTCCGAAAATTGTCATGATTTAGAAAACTTTTTTTTTTTATTTCGATGTCAGGCCTTAATGGGTTAACCTGAGTGTATCAAATGTAACCACCATCCGTATAAGGGTCCATTTGGTGACATTAGTACTCTCTCAGAGTGACAAATGGATAAAGGAACACTGTTGTTATTGTACCTTATTACATGGCTTGGTCGAATGCTTGATTCTGAGGTCTGTTATTTCTTGATAAAGACACTCTATATCAGACCGCTGCCAAATCAAACCCTCTGAGCACCAGCTGCGCGGCTGCACCACGCTTGATTTACTGCTGTTTCCAACATGACAGGCATGTAAACACACACACTGTGACACATAATGTCATTTACAGCTAAACATTGCTCTCAAAAATGTTTTTGAAAACATTGAATTTGAGCGAGAAATAGACGACGCAGTACCCGAAAATGGATTCTATTTGATCAACTCACTTCCTTGTTTTTTCCGACAGTGTTCCAGCCCTGCAGCTGGGCAGACGCAGCCGGGATACTTTTTTTGTTGTGTTTTGGGCCAATTTATTAATTTATGTTAGGTAGCCATGTAATAAGCTGATTGTTCATTGTAGTTTCTTACTTTATTACTATATTACTTAATATACTCTCATGCAAACAATGAACTTACAATCAATGAGATTAACTAAATGTTTCTTTGTATCAAAAGTTCTCCAATGCTGAAAACCAAATTAAATGTATCTTAATGCTGACCTATAGTGACAATGATACTGACGGAACAACTTTTCCATCTTGTTGCTGATCTGCTTGTCTAGTGCAATACCCTGTTTTGTGTTGTTTTGTGTTTTGTAACTGTTTGTTTTGTGTTTTGTTTTGTTTGTTTTCTTTTCCTTTTTTTCTTTTTTCTTTTTTTCTTCTGTTAATTACCTTGTACTGTAATTACCTTGTACTGTAATTACCTGTAATTACTTGTAATTACCTTGTACTGACTGTATACTGTGCGACTGTATACTTGTGGACCCTCTCGAAAACGAGATATTGTATCTCAAGGGGTATTCCAAATAAAGAATTTCAATACATACAGTATAAGCGGGATAATATCTGGCTAGGTGGTTATTGTCGGGAGATAATTCACCTTCAGGGTGATTAAAAAAATGTATCTCCCGACAATGACCACCTAGCCAGATATTATCCCTAACTTGTTTTAACCCTTTACCAGCCTCTTTAATGTGTAGGACAGAGAAGACGTTATCATTCCAACTGGAGTGGTAGGTAGTGACTGATGCTGGTTGTTTGCTCCTTACCCACAGTGACAGCTGCTATGACTGGTGACACAAACACGGACATCATCACGCCACTTGCCACCGTCAAGTAGTGCTTACTTCCTGAGATATTATTTTTCTTACAACGACCATGGACCTGCAAAAGCGACAAAGACAACTGAAAATCAACAAACCGAGAATTGGCTTCACTCCCTTAAACAGGTTAAATACAATCGCTTAAACCCTCTATAATAGTGAAGTTGACCTGAGTTAATTGGCTCTGTATTTGGTGCGCTCTTTTTTTCTTCCTCTACACTAAATCTCTGCACTAAAAATAGCGGATCTACAAGCTCACACCGTGGCACAACGTGGCACGTTGTGATGTTGTAGGTCTGCTATTGTCGCCTAATGTTTCCACCAGAATAGGGAACACAAGAGTTCAAGTGGTTAAATCAATATTAATCCTGTTCTTTTGTAGCGACAGTATGTGTGTCATGTGTATTTATATTTCATATATGTGATGTTCAAAGAGTGTTCCAAGTCCATGTTTATTTGTACAGGAATCCATTTAGATGAATAGCAGATTTGCAGAGGGGATACACAAGTCTAAAAAGTCCACTCACTACTGGTCCAACATTATTTTGTTTGCGTTAAAATACTGTGTGCGGGAGTTCAAGGTCAAACAGGGTGGTTTCATTTATAGGGGCACTTTTGTTTCGAATATACCAAATGACATCATCAACCAATCCCATGAAAGCAAACAAATCCAAAACCTGAAATTAGATCCAAGTGTACTTATATCTGGATCCCCCTGAGTCATCTGAATCTAATTTCTGGGTAGAGGATTTGCAGCAATGTGTTTCAGCTGATGAGTGGGGAAGATGCTCGCAAAGAGGCCCAAACACAGATGGCAAATATAACTGGATAATGTGCACCAGAGGTCATTAGGCCAGTCATTGCTGGTTTTGGATTTTCTTTTTTTTTCTATGACAAAAGCCGGAAATTACAATTCTCCCCGGACATCCTGGCCAGCAAAAAAACAAAAACAAAGAACATAGCAAATTTATCGTTATCACTTCAAGTTTAGACACATTTCAAATGGTCTGTTCCTCTGCCTTTCTGCATCAACAACAACTGCTAAAAGAAATGGAATATGACGCCGAGTCATGGAGTAACTCTGAAGAGGATTGACGAACCTGTCTGCTATGTACAGGAAGGACTGGCATGCCTGGCGATGTGTGGACTGTATGGTGAGATAAAGATATGGACATTGGGAATTGCTGACAGAAAGTCATTTTTGTCTTGATTTGATTAAGACTTGTTTTATTTTTGCTCATTTTGTTTCTGATTCTTGTCTTGTGTATGCTGTGGTTTTGTCTTGTGTTTTGACATGCATTTGGCTGTGACTGTGTATTGTCTTTATTACAGTGGTGGAAAGTAACTAAATACATTTACTTAAGTACTGTACTTAAGAACAATTTTGAGGAATTCGTACTTTACTTGAGTATTTCCAATTTCCAATACTTTCACTTCTACTTCACTACATTTTGGATCCAAATATTGTACTTTTACTCCACTACATAAATTTGAATTTGAATACGGGACTTTTACCGTACTTGTAACAGAGTACATCTACATTGCAGTATTTATACTTTTACTTAAAGGACAACTTTAGTTTTTTTCAACCAAGGTTCATGTTTTAGGTTGTTATGAGAGAAAGTAAAAGATGAGTGTTAATTTATTTTCTTTCGTTTTAGGGATTTTAGCTGTTTTTGACAGGGGGCGGGGGCATTCGAGCATGGGGCTAAATATGTATTTCTTCACATTTTATAGCGATTTCTTTTTTTATTATTTACTATAGTCCTACTAGACCCCAATAAATTACATCTGGCCACAGAAGATCACAGGATCTACTGAATGTGAAGGTAGCCTACTGGGGGGAAGCAACACTGTGTGTCATAGGCTCAATATGCCAGTTTGACACATTCAGTAGATCCCGTGATCTTTTGTGGCCAAATGTAATTTATTGGGGACAGGGTCTAGTAGGACTATAGTAAATAATAAAAAAAGAAATCGCTATAAAATTTTGTAAAGAAATACATATTTAGCCCCATGCTCGACTGCCCCCGCCCCCTGTAAAAAACAGCTAAAATCCCTAAAACGAAAGAAAGCAGCAAATGAAAAAAAAATTACACTCACCTTTTACTTTCTCTAATAACAACCTAAAACATGAACCTTGGTTGAAAAAAACTAAAGTTGTCCTTTAAGTAAAACATTTGAGTACTTTTTCCACCACTGCTTGTTTATTATTATTATGTTGAGAAATAATGAAGTGTAAAAGAGAAAACAGATGAAATTAAATTGCACGGGCATGTTTTACCTTGCGCCCCATGTAGATGGGAATACCCACAATGATGACGGGGATGGCGATGCCGGCGATGAGGGAAATGACCACCGGCGCTCCGAGCAACATGCCCACCTGCCACAGCACCTTGCGGGTCTGTGACCAAGGCTTCTTCCCCCAGAACGTACAGCCTGAGGGACTGAAAGAGAGAGTTCAGGACAGACCCAGAGAGTCTGTGACCAAGGCTTCTTCCCCCAGAACGTACAGCCTGAGGGACTGGAAGAAAGAAAGAAAGTCTGTGACCAAGGCTTCTTGCCCCAGAACGTACAGCCTGAGGGACTGGAAGAGACGGGAGAACCGGAGCGGTGAGGAGGAGTTCAGGACAGACCCAGAGTGAAACATTGGTCTTTATAAGGCCTCACTCAGACCTTTACTGCATTGCTGTATGCTTGTTGGATGAATGTTGTGTAGTGTCATGGCCGCCCCAATGCATTTCCAATGGAAGTCACATGGTTTGTAGTCCACATTTTGGACTACAAGCTGTTGTATGGCTTTCGGCTGTGTTTCGACTGCGCCCCTCCCCCTCATACAACACAAATGTTGTGTCAAACCATGAGACTCCCATTGGAAATGCATACAGCAATGCAGTAAAGGTCTGAGTGAGGCCTTAGACCCAGAATTGTGTGTGCGTGCGTGCGTGCGTGCGTGCGTGCGTGCGTGCGTGCGTGCGTGCGTGAGAGAAAGATAGAGATAGAGTGAGAGAGAGAGAGAGAGAGTGAGAGTGAGAGAGAGAGATACACACAGTAATGGCAAATATCAAAACAAATTGTATTTAGATGTGATCTATGTCATGTTCGGTATTATAGGCGCGATTCATACTCCTATTTTAGAGCCGAATAAAAGTGGGTTCGGCTCTGTAGAGCCTACAATGTGACGTCATTTGAGGTTCGGGGGGGGGGGCCGGGTACCGTCCTAAAGTCGGCTCTTCGGTGCTACTGAAGATTTCTGACGAGCCGAAATCATTTCGGCACTACAGCGGTAAAATAGGAGTATGAATCGGCCCTTAGGGGGGAAGGAGAGGAGAGGAGTATGTAAATTAGGAGGAAAATCTGACAAATGACGAAAGATCTCTTTCTTGCACACTTTCATACACATTGCGTAAAATACACAGCTTAAAACGTGAAACCAATGGCGTACAGTACAGCAAAATGAAACTTCTGTAAAAATATCTACAAGGTCCATATCTTTGCACTACAGCAGCCAGAATTAAGCTGCTCCGTTGAAACGTAGCTAATCAGCTTCTAATCAGGCTATCCAACTCGGGTTACGTATACCGTTGCATAGGAATATGGATGCCGATAGAGCTGATTAATTGATGAATTGTGAGCCAATGGCTCCCGTCCAGGACTGGAAAAATCAATGGGTGGCCTCGAGCCTAGCGTGCTTTTTCAAGTGCAGTTTCAAAACAACATAGACATGACTAACTGGCATGCATGGCTGGCCAGCTATTGCTGGCATTTTTTGCTGAATATGAAACCATTTAAATTGATGTCAGACTGTAAAAAGAATCAAAGAAAAGTAACCACACCCTTAAAAAAATGCTAGT
This sequence comes from Electrona antarctica, assembly GCF_951216825.1. Classification (NCBI taxonomy): domain Eukaryota; kingdom Metazoa; phylum Chordata; class Actinopteri; order Myctophiformes; family Myctophidae; genus Electrona; species Electrona antarctica. The sequence goes on along the minus strand of NC_136798.1, from coordinate 2,758,400 downwards.
TTTGAGTTAGTGGCATCAAACATTATCTCTCTTGTAGAAAAACACATTCCTGAAAAGTGTGGGTTAGACGTTTTGCTGATGCCGCATCGCGCCCGTGGAGTGTTATTGTAGTGAATTTGCAAGGCCCATATCCCTAAAACAATACGTTGAAGGTCTATAATTTCTAGTCGAGAATAAAAATAACAGCTTTTAGTTTTGGGGCATACACAAACATTTGGGAATTAGAGGTAATGGCTGGTTTACGATCTTCGTGTATGTACAGGACATGCACGCGTGCATTGTGTGAGTGCACAAACACTACAGCGGCTTAACTACCTGAGGTAGTGCACGTCTGTGATCTCCTGCATACACAGCCAGCAGAATTGGCAGGCACAGACCGTGCAGTTCATTCGGTTACAGCTGCCGTCGTTGGTCTTCATGATGTAGGCCCCACAGCGCGGACACGCCTTGATCTCCTCTGCATCTAGACAGGAGAAAACACAGCCACGGAGAGAGAGGGTGAGAGTGAGGGAGGGAGGTAGGGAGTGCCACTCATTCACTATAAGTAACACAGGTTTTCAACTTGAGAGACAAAAAGAGACATGTTGTGTGTCGCCCCGTCCCCCCCGGGAACCAAATTATGTGATATTCTTGTAGATTTGCAATTTATACAATTGTTTTTGGAACATTTTCACATTTATGCCTACTGCAAACAAGAATGTGGTATTTTGATACTAATGTTCGCCAGCTTGACGGCATTTCTGTTGCACAAGTTGTGGTACAACATTATATTAGAGTCTCATATTTGGATGATTCTCAGCTGTACAAAAAGAGAGAATCATTGAAAATGCTTGAAATAGCAAAAAGAAATTTAAAACATTATTTTAATAGTTCAAATAGCCAATCTACAAGCTCACAACGTGTCGATGTAGATTGGCTATTTTAACTATTCAAAAATGTAGTTTAGGGATAAGGGGTTTAGCATGGAAGAAAATAGAGCCCATAGTTCAGCTCCCTAATACAGTAAGTTTCCCCCAGCCCAGGCAGGTCATACCTCCACCAAGCTCCTCGTTGAAGACGTACAGGGTCGAGGCGTCGTTGCCGCCGGACGTGTGGCGTGCTCTCTGCCGCCGGGCCTGGTCACACGTCTGGTCCGGGTGCCACAGCTGCCGGCAGTGGTAACAGAACTCGGTGTCGCATCCCTCGCGGCCGCAGCTTAGCTTGGGGCATTCTGCACAGCCATAAGCTATCACTGCGAAGCTGTGGATACAATAAGACATACTGTCTGTAATGGACCTGTTGTTGTTCAGGTTCAACCCATTTTGACCTGAGATCAGATTCTAAAAATGTCTTCTAAATCTTGACAGTTTTCTGAAAAAGCTATGTTTCTATGTCAGTGGTTCTTCGATTTTTCAAAAATAGCAGAAGTTCATAGCGCGGCACTCGGTGCCGCGCTATGAGCTTGTAGATCTGCTATTTTTCAATAGCTAAAGCATAACATAATGCTAACACCAAAAGGGGTTCCTGCCCAAAATGACATTTGAGACAAATGGACAAAACAAAGAGACATTTGTTTTATAGGGGGTTATGTGACCATACCTTTAACAACCTATATAAAGCAAAATGTTCAACATTTAATTATGCTTTAAGTTTAAGTTGTATGTGACGTGTCAATTAGAGCCCTAGGGGTACGCGATGCATAGCCAGGGGGTACCCAAAATAATTCCCAGAATTATTTTTATTTATTTATTTTTTTAAGTTGTTTTAACATTAAAATTATGTTTGTCTACGTGGTCATTTCTGCCAAGTTGCGCAATAAACGTATTTTTTGTGTTGTTCATTGTGTTTCTCCCATGTTTGCTTTGGGCCAATAGCTGACATGATTACTAAAACTACAACATCAGTCAACCTGCCGTGACCCCAAACAGTAACAGCAGGACGCATGCTGCAGAAACAACAAAAAGACTCAGGACACTTGAAAGGTTTCTGCGGCCGCTTCAGATGAGGGGGTACCTGGAAAAATGTCTACCCCAAAAGGGGTACCTGGTCCAAAAAAGTTTGGGAACCCCTGAATTAGAGGGTATGCACGTGACATCATCATACCTGGAAGTTATGCCGGAACACCTACTGAGTGGCAAAAAAAACCCTACTTTCTGGCCTTGACAGCCCATACATCCAAAGTCCTATTTGATTGCATTAAATGACGTTAAGCAATGTTTAACTCACTTTTCCACTCGATTTACCATTCACTTTATGCATGTGCATACCCTCTATAGGGCAGTTTTCATGATTCTGAATCTATTCCAAGCATTAGTTTTGCACGAATACCACTCCTTGGGTTAAATTCGGCCATAAGCCACTTGCCCAAATGTGATGACCTCATCACATTTGTGATGACGGCTACGGACGTTTTTTAGCCCAAGGAGTGTTTTTCGTGCAAAACTAATGCTTGCAATGGATTCAGAATCATGAAAGCCCCCTAGTTTGACACATCACATCATGCTACTTAAGGGCCAGGCATAATTACATTTAGAAAATGTTGCCTTATATAGGTTGTTAATGGTATACAATTTACAATTTACAATTTACAATTTAGGCATTTAGCAGACGCTCTTAATCCAGAGCGATTTACATTAGGCAGGAACAAAAGTATGGGAATACATCACATACATAAAATGCATTTATCAAGAAACATGCGTAAGCTAAGAACGTAACTAGAACATATCTATATAATGACACTATACATATTAACTATACATATATACTATACTATGCTATACATATGTACTATGATGTGCTATGACTATATACAATGCAATTATTGTGCTGTCTACATAACACATAAAACCCCCTAAAAAAAACATTGCTCAATGCTCCCAGCCGGTCAGCAGGTGGATTCATGAATGTATGTATATAGACAACATTTTAGGCCAGTAAAAAAAAAGAACGCTATACCAAATTTCCCACTCCACACCCCCGACTGCTGGACTAGCATGTTATTACTAGCAATGTTTGGACATGTGTGCATGTGCACCCACCACCACGCACGTGCATGGGAGGGGGGCGTGGTGGAGGGGCCCAGAGGAGGAGGAAGGGGGAGTGGGCATGGCAAATTGACAATAAGCCCATTAATTACTTCATATTAGACTACACACCACTGTGTCAATCCAAGCTCACTGACAACTAACTGACCACTTGTACCAAAAACAAATCTAATTGACTATCATTCATAAACCACTACACCAGGATCATCCATGCAGCAGAAAAAAGTTAAATGTGCATAGTGTAAAATGCTAAAATCGACCCCCCAAGTATGAGAACACACGCACACGCACACGCACACACACACACACACACACACACACACACACACACACACACACACACACACACACACACAGAGCTCAGAGCTGACATAATCTCCTACGGTAAGCTTCTGTCACTAAGACCGCTAGGAATGTGTGTATGCTAGTAGAAACATGGCAATACACAAAATCATAGTTGCGAATGAGCAGCTTATGTAATACGACAACAATTCAAATACTACTTTCTCCCGCAGCCATTTCGGTTCAGTTCACCCCAATCCAGAAATGTTGTATCGTTCATTCAAATCAAAAACAAAAGATCAGCGCCTGATGGAGGGGAAAGAAACTGGTTGGAATAACGTGTTCCTTCCACGCGCTACGTCCAACCAGGGAAACTCCCCCCTGTCAGGTGTAAAGGAGCAACTTGGACACTCAGGCATGAAGGAAGCATGAGTTCAAGTCCGTTGCTCTCCCCATGTCCCCCATATATGGGGACTATAGGCTGGCGGAGGGTGTGTAGAGCCCAGGATCACAATAGATAATTGACACAGGGGTGAAAAATGGGTTACAAAATCATGGGATAAAAAATATATTAAAAAAAAAGATCAAAGACAAAGTAATAAATTGCATACAGTTTTGTCATAATTAATTCAGCACAATACAGGTACAATACAGACTACTGGGCATACACACACGCACGCACGCGCACACAGACACAGTAGTACAGTTAGACAGACAGACTACTGGGCATACGCGCATGCACACACACACACACACACACACACACACACACACACACACACACACAACGCAACCCTATTATGGTTTCCCATTAGCCGGCCTCTCCTCTTTCCCCTCCCACATACATCCAGCGCTGGGCAGCAGCAGCATGTGCTTAGTCATGTCCATGTGTCCATGTGCTTAGTCATGTCCATGTGTCCATGTGCTTAGTCATGTCCATGTGCTTAGTCATGTCCATGTGTCCATGTGCTTAGTCATGTCCATGTGCTTAGTCATGTCCATGTGTCCATGTGCTTAGTCATGTCCATGTGTCCATGTGCTTAGTCATGTCCATGTGTCCATGTGTCCATGTGCTTAGTCATGTCCATGTGTCCATGTGCTTAGTCATGTCCATGTGTCCATGTGTCCATGTGCTTAGTCATGTCCATGTGTCCATGTGCTTAGTCATGTCCATGTGTCCATGTGCTTAGTCATGTCCATGTGTCCATGTGCTTAGTCATGTCCATGTGTCCATGTGCTTAGTCATGTCCATGTGTCCATGTGCTTAGTCATGTCCATGTGTCCATGTGCTTAGTCATGTCCATGTGTCCATGTGTCCATGTGTCCATGTGTCCATGTGTCCATGTGTCCATGTGCTTAGTCATGTCCATGTGTCCATGTGCTTAGTCATGTCCATGTGTCCATGTGCTTAGTCATGTCCATGTGTCCATGTGCTTAGTCATGTCCATGTGTCCATGTGTCCATGTGTCCATGTGCTTAGTCATGTCCATGTGTCCATGTGCTTAGTCATGTCCATGTGTCCTCATCATGTGCTTAGTCATGTCCATGTGTCCATGTGCTTAGTCATGTCCATGTGTCCTCATCATGTGCTTAGTCATGTCCATGTGTCCTCATCATGTGCTTAGTCATGTCCATGTGTCCTCATCATGTGCTTAGTCATGTCCATGTGTCCATGTGTCCTCATCATGTGCTTAGTCATGTCCATGTGTCCATGTGCTTCGTCATGTCCATGTGTCCATGTGCTTAGTCATGTCCATATGTGCTTAGTCATGTCCATGTGTCCTCATCAACAGAACATATCCTGTACACTAGCACTGCTCTAGCACTGCATGGTGTTCTGTTACTCTCTGTGGCCTGGAAAACAAAGGCATTACACCATGGAAAAGTGTCTTTCCAGAGCCTGTGCCTATGCCATCTGACATGCCTCCATCACTTGAACGTCAAATATGGCATTTATTTGCAGCATATCTTTGCGTATGTACAGAATAGATGCAATATTCAATCCAGAAATGTAAAGCCTTAATGCCAGCAACAACCCATCCTCTAAACGGTCGCGCGCAGCCAGCAAGTTAGGGCCGGCAACCAGACACTTTTAGCCTCTAGCCGACCTCTCAGCCAATAGGATTGGGATAGCATTGCAGCCAGTAAGTTGCAACAACAACCCACTAGTCTTTATCACGTTGCACGCCTATGTTATTTCACCAAGGGATTCTATCTAGTCTGCGGACCCCCGCGCCGACCTCCGCGGGGACCACCGCTGTACCCGCGGACCCCCACACAGACTACCGCGGACCCCCGCGCCGACCTCCGCGGGGACCACCGCTGTACCCGCGGACCCCCACGCAGGCTACCGTGGGACTTCTTCATACCTGCCAATCATATGTCCCGTCAAAGGCTTAATGGAAAAGCACCTAATGATGAGGAAGATAAAGATGATAATGATCTACATCAGTGGCCTCTGGGTTCCTTGAGGAGCTTCCAAAATGGCCCTTACCGGTCTGTAACTCTGACGGGAGCCCTTGAAATTAAAACGTAAGAGCCACTGGTCTACACTGCTGCTGCTGATGATTATGTAATAATGCAAAGCCAGTGGAGGCTGCCTGTGATTGTGGTGTAATCCTGCTGGTCTGAATCCTCACCTGCAGTCGGGCGCGGGGCACCAGCGCGTGTCCGGGTCCGCCGCCAGGAAACGCCGCAGCTGGTACTCCTCGAAGCGCTCCAGGAGCGCCTGGTCGTCCAGGATGTCACGGACGTCCATCGGCGCCAGCGCCTCGGGGCACTGCGGGCACGCGATGCCCACGCGGCTCTCCGAGATCTCGATGCGGAGGTACTGCCGCAGGCAGTCGGAGCACGTCCGGTGGGAGCAGGACGAGAGCCGCGGGAAGTGGCAGCGCGGCTGGCTGAGCAGGCACAGCGGACACTCCTCCAGGTGCTGCTCCTCCTCCAGGAGCTGCTCCTGGCTGGACGAGGACAGCCCGGACAGGACGCCGGTGGAGCCGCCGCAGTCCGCCGTGGAACCGCCGCACTCTGCCGTGGTGGTCGCGCCACCTTCCTCGCCCGGCTGGTCAGCCGCTGTGGTGGTGATGCATCCTCCTCCTCCTTCTTCTCTTTCTGTTCCAGAGACTCCTGATCCTCCTCCAGCCTCTTCTGTTGTGATGTTCTGGTCCTTGGAAGGCAGCATAACGTCAATTATTGGGAGTGCATTGGTTAAACCATTTAGGCCTGACGTCGAAATTTATAAAATGTCTTCTAAATCCTGACAGTTTTCTGTCAGGATTTGCGCCACATTTTCACGATTTTTTCAAAAATAGCAGACCTACAAGCTCGTAGCGCGCCACTTGGTGGCGCGCTACGAGCTTGTAGATCTGCTATTTTTCAATAGCTAAATTATAACATAATGTTTAAAACACCAAAAGGGGTTCCCGCCCAAAATGGGTTCATCAAACGGCAGATTAAAAGAATAATCAATTTTAATAAAATAACTGATTTTATTTTCATGAATAGCAAAAACGTCACAACATGCTGTGAGCTTGTAGATCGGCTATTTAATAATTTATGCTATTTTGCATGACATTTTCGTGTGACAAAGTATAATTGGGCGTAAGCAGATAATCAGACTAATCAATTTAGTCTGAGAGTGATTTATGAAAACGTAATTTTAATTTATTCATTATTAATTTGTTGATATATTAAAACTAGATTGTTTGCAAAGAATGAGAGAAAAATCGCTACCTGTGAGGCCACTCTACACTTATTCCCAAGACAAAGAAGGCATTGTTTCAAAGTTAGGATTGGTGGTTAGCGCAGGGAATATGTGTATCTGTGAGCGTATGGGTGTGCTGTGACGGGATTGGATACTCATTTGGGTTATTTGGTTCCTTGGCAACAGAAAGGATTGAAATTACTTAGTAATTAACCCATTTAGACCTGAGGACGATTCTACAAATGCCTTCTATCCTGACAGTTTTCTGAAAAACCCATGTTCTCAAACATTTTCATGTCAAGTACCCCCAAAAGTATCTGTATTTGGCCGCCGACCCCCATCTGAAAATATGCTGTTCCAGGGACCCCCCCAGAAGAATATGTTGTTCCAGGGACCCCCCAGAAGAATATGTTGTTCCAGGGACCCCCCAGAAGAATATGTTGTTCCAGGGACCCCCCAGAAGCAAAGATATGAGTTAAAATGTTTGCTCTGAAAGAATATATTCAAACATTTGGGCCACATTTTCAAAAATGTTCAAAAATAGCACTCGGTGCCGCGCTATGAGCTTGTAGATCTGCTATTTTTCAATAGCTAAAGTATGACATAATGCTTAAAACACCAAGGGTTCCCGCCCAGAATGGGTTAAACAAACACTCTAATGGATTTGGTTTATGTAGATATGAGGTAAGATGGGAGCAAGCACAGTTAATGATCTACATTCTACAATGTCTCCCAGGCAGGTGCATGTACTCAAAATGAGTTTGTTTTTGAAGCAAGGTGCATGTACTCAAAATGAGTTTTTGAAGCAAGGTGAAGTAGAGATATAATCCTCTGATAATAAATAGGCACAAATCAAGACATTTGGCCCCATCTTGGGCGCGCCTTTCCCTTTATCCCTAAACTTATCTGCCATATTTTACTATCTTGAAAAACCTTTTATAATAGTTCAACTAGCCGATCTACCTCGACACGCTGTGAGCTTGTAGATCGGCTGTATGAACTATTTTAAAATGTTTTTTAAAATAGTATTAAATGGAAAATACGCTTAGAGATAAGGGGTAAGGGGTGGCACAAGATATAGCCCATTATCTATGCATTATTAATTTATTTACAATTGCCTGATTATTTACAATGTATGATAGCAGCCATTTTACCAGGACTAATCTGCTTTGTTTTTGTTAATTTGTGTGCTAAAAGTGTGATTGTGAGACATGTTTTGCCATATACTGAGATAACAGAAGCAACAGCTAAAGATGACTGACAATACTTGTTGTAAATAGTAATTATATAATATAATAAGCAAGTAAGCAAGTAACACATAGTTTTTATTTTTAAAATAGTGCTTCACTCACTGACTCGCCCACTGACTCGCCCACTCACTCAGACAAATCTAGAATGACCTGTACAAGATTCTAAACTTGCTGTTGGGTGGAAACTCCATATGTCCAAAACTGTTACTTTTCAGGATTCAGATTCAAAAGTAGCAAAAACAGCAACGTACAAACTCAAAAAGCATCATAGATCGTCTATTTGAGTCTATGTTTGTGTGACACTGTTTGTGTGACACTTCGTCAAACTACGTCAAACTACAGTCAAACTACACATACACTACACCAATCTGGGCATAGATTTGTTTGTATTTCCTTGCTAACTAAAGTATTCCATAAGTGTGCGCGGGGCGGACATGGTCGCCTCAGAAAACAAGGAAGCGTTGATCAAATAGATTACATTTTCGCCGGTTACTGCATTGTCTATTTCTTCACTTCAAAATGTTTTCAAAAACATTCTTGAGAGCAACGTTTAGTCGTAAATTACATGGTGTGTTTGTTGGATACGGCACAAAATCAAGCAGCGCAGATTGATATGAGCAGGTGCTCTGAGTCTTTGATTAGACACCACTGTCTAATCAAAGACTCAGAGCACCTTGCTTATTGAGCTGTTTGGGTCATTATCCAGAAATAACACTGCTGAAATTCAGTGATTGACCAATCAGAATCAAGCATTCGACCAAGCTGTGTAATACATACGGAGTTGCAAGGTTTCTTCCCAACAGCGACGTTATGTACCTAAACAGTAATCACAAGGCTTCCTCTCTCTCACCTGCTCTGGATGCTCGCTGGGAGTCAGGGTGATGGCCACCTGGTCCTTGGGCCAGGCGTCCATGGGCCTCGCCTCGGGCCTGGCCTCCGCCTTGGGCTTCCTGCTGAAGAAGTTCAGAAAGCTCAGGGGCCCCGCCTGCTGCTTGGGCCTCTTCATGGTCTGGCGTCAGAGCGGGAGCTGCAGCTGAGCTGGGGTGGCCAACGACCATGGGCGGGATGATTGCAGCTGTGTGATTGCAGTGAGTGTATGTGTGCGTCTATGACGAGTAGTTTTGGTGTGTGTGCGAGTACGTGCGTGTGCGTGTGTGTGTGTGTGTGTGTGTGTGTGTGTGTGTGTGTGTGTGTTTAAGCGTGCGCGGACACACACCGCACACAGCTCAGCTTCTCTGTGCAGGATAGAAGCTCTCGGGTACGAGACAGCTAGAGTGAGACAGAGAGGAGTAAAAGAGAGGACCGAGGATGAGGTAATCCCTGATGGAGGAGAACATTTGACCGATCTGGATCTCTTCCAAGGCCATGGGAGTTTGATTTTCTTTTTACTCTCTCCCGTTTTTTTTCTCTCCTCTTCTCCTCGTCGTCGACCCCACGCTCGTTCTGAGCTAGTTCAAAACAATGTCCTTCTTCATCCTTTAAGTCCCCCTCTCTGTGGGTGAAGGCAGGCAGTCCCTTATCCTGCAAAAAGATAGTACAATATTAAAAATGTGCAGTGCAAATAATTCCTTTGCACGCTTCAGAGGAGACATTATGTATTGAATTATACTGTGCAAGCCTTGGTTGGCTGGGGAACTGCTAAGGAAATAAAAGGCAAAAATCGCAGGGAATGGAGAAATTATGTATGTCAAGGGAAAACGGCAAATGTTCCACACCGGTGACTAAATAATCAGTTTGCCAAACAAAAAGAAACATGAAGCTGAAATTATTTTGATGACCACATTTTTTATTCTTTCATTCACGAATCACTTAAATCCCTCATGTTAAAGGAAAACTAAAACAGTCTCCAGCATCTTTTTGTGTCAAACCTCACTGTGTAATATAAGCTTTACCTCACACTAATATACGGCTGTCACAAGGGAATGTACAGTACCTCTCTTAATGTTAGGTTTGTGGTGAGAGGTGATAGTTTGCCAAGCTACATTAAAGTATATGTTAATGGCGTTTAGAAGATGTATAACACTTTCCTGGGGGTCTTTATGTGTGTAATTTGTGGTTTTAGATATTTTAGATTTTAGCAGTGAGCCCAGTGTCTCTGATGTCATGGACACTGGGCTCACTTCCTTCCTGGACTACAATTCCCATAATGCTTTGGTGCACTGCTCCTCCTTGTGGATAGGGGGAGGGCTGTCTTACTGAGACAGTAGATGTAGTCCAGGAAGTAAGTGAGCCCAGTGTCCATGACATCAGAGACACTGGGCTCAAAGACCCCCAGGAAAGTGTTCTACATCTTCTAAACGTCATTAACATTTTTTCTTTGCAAAAAGGGTGAAGTTTCCTTTAAGTAAAATGTTCATGGAATATCTCAAAATAATGCTTAAAAAAAGAATGCTAATGTATCTACTGTAAGTTTCTTTTTTGAATAGTCATTCAATTCTAATTGGATTCAAACAGGCAATGGCGCAAAAAAAAAGGGAAAAAAATAAATCAGTGATCTAGGCTTCACTCATTCTCGGGCACGAGCAATAAAGTCAAAGGGATGAGACACAAAGTAAAGGCCAAGAAGAGATGGACGAGGTGATGCTGGTGGGTTGAAGAGGAAGAGAGGCCCTCTCTGACTCTTCCACCCATCAGGGGAGGAGATGCTGGTGGGTTGAAGAGGAGGAGGCCCTCTCTGACTCTTCCACCCATCAGGGGAGGAGATGCTGGTGGGTTGAAGAGGAGGAGGCCCTCTCTGACTCTTCCACCCATCAGGGGAGGAGATGCTGGTGGGTTGAAGAGGAGGAGGCCCTCTCTGACTCTTCCACCCATCAGGGGAGGAGATGCTGGTGGGTTGAAGAGGAAGAGAGGCCCTCTCTGACTCTTCCACCCATCAGGGGAGGAGATGCTGGTGGGTTGAAGAGGGAAGAGAGGCCCTCTCTGACTCTTCCACCCGTCAGGGGAGGAGATGCTGGTGGGTTGAAGAGGAAGAGAGGCCCTCTCTGACTCTTCCACCCATCAGGGGAGGAGATGCTGGTGGGTTGAAGAGGAAGAGGCCCTCTCTGACTCTTCCACCCATCAGGGGAGGAGATGCTGGTGGGTTGAAGAGGAAGAGGCCCTCTCTGACTCTTCCACCCGTCAGGGGAGGAGATGGACGAGGTGATGCTGGTGGGTTGAAGAGGAAGAGAGGCCCTCTCTGACTCTTCCACCCGTCAGGGGAGGAGATGCTGGTGGGTTGAAGAGGAAGAGGCCCTCTCTGACTCTTCCACCCATCAGGGGAGGAGATGCTGGTGGGTTGAAGAGGAAGAGGCCCTCTCTGACTCTTCCACCCATCAGGGGAGGAGATGCTGGTGGGTTGAAGAGGAAGAGGCCCTCTCTGACTCTTCCACCCGTCAGGGGAGGAGATGACAGAAAAGACAGCATTCATTCTGAATCCATGGGGTGACAGCATTCTTTCATAATCAGGCACTGTGAGCGAGCCAAAGGGGCGCATTAGTTCGTTCACATAACCCCAGCCCAGAGTGATTAAAAAAGCTCAGCTGACATCTCTCTCCACACTGACACTATGTGAAATGAGTCTGTGAGCTCTTTTAGCTCGTCTAGTATTTGCCAATTCCCAAATCCCAATTAACTACCGGTAATCTTATGTAAATGTTAAAGCAAAGCTGGTTTAAAAACATACACAGCAACCTTCTTTTAGACAACTCCTTAGGTATATAGTATAAAAATAAAAATAAATGAATTGTTTCTTTAACTTAAAAATTAAGTTCTATGACATGCAGTTATACGTTGCTATGTTTTACTTTGAACAGGAATACACACAGAAATCTGTATTTACACAATATTTGCATAAACATACAGTTTTCTGCTTACAATCGGGTTGTGTAGTAGTAGTAGTGATCTTTTTGAGTGGTGCAAGTGCAACCACTCCAAGGAACAGCAATGTCCGTGTTAACCTATGTGACTACCTACAGTATGTGACTATGTGACTATGAGTACCAGTAGGGGCAAAAGTGGCGCTGTTGTGCCAGAAACACAGAGAGATAGTGCTGCACTGTTGCCTGCTAATGAGAGAGAGAGAGAGACACGGGTGTGATTTTTAGCATACAAGATGATGTGAGCAATATAGCTTTCATCATTGTGACCATAGGTCGCAGTTTACTATGACTGACTACATTTCATGTCAGTCAGTCACATCTCATGTCAGTCAGTCAGTCCGTCAGTCACGCCTCGACGACCTTATATGGTCGTCGCCATATATGAAGATCGCGACACTGACCTCATCAAACCCTGGATAGCCATACTGGATCATCATCACCTAGATCTGCATATATGGAGCCGGCCAGCAACTCTACATCTGACCTCAAGGACACCATGTCGATCTGACCTCATCAAACCCTTAGATCTCCATACATGATGGAGCTGACCTGATCTGACATTCCATATGTTGATGCTTCCCCAATCCCAACCCGTCCTTCCTCTTCAATGTCACCCTTTTGACTGATACCTGTCCATTCAAAGTCATTAGCGCAGCCGCGCCCGACAGCCGGCGAAAACTAGATCGAGTTCTCAACAGGCAAGAAAATGAAGGCCCGGCCCTACCTGGGCCCTAACTGGGCTGGCACGAGGCCCTGCCTGGCCTTACTAATTACTAATTAGCACACATTTTACGCTCTACCCGGCCCGAAAACGCCCATATATGGGCATTCCCAGACCTGTTATTTCAACGCGGGTCACGCTGAAACTATCCTTTGTAGTCTCTGTATATAACTTTTAAATGCTAGTGGTGTAAGAACCACTAGCAAGACGACCACTTTAACTCACATCCCATGCTATGTGATATTGTGAATTATACTTGCCTGTCTCACTAATCCCAACAAGGCACCGACGGGGCACGCACTAGCGGAAGTGGAACGATCTACAGTCCAGACTAAAATCGGCATTGAAAGTTTGCTTGAGAAGTTTCAAAAGGATCATCTTAGATGTACAGTCCAACACCTGCACATGTTTGGATATGTACTAGCCTACCGCTATGTTCATGCCTAGATATTTATTATGTCGGTTCAGATCGTGTATTTTTCCCTGCTACTAAAAAGTAGGACTTTGGTGAGGTGTTGTATTCATTCATAGGTACTTTAAGGTGTATTCTGGATGTTGTATTTGCTGGTCCAAAATGTAACATTGACGATGTGGTATTGAAGTGTAATTTTATTTCTGCCTCTTGGCCAGTTCCCACTTGTAAAAGAGACGCAGTCTCAATGTGTTTTTACTGGTTAAATAAGTAAAAAAAGCCTGGCAAGCTAGCGCATGCAAACCAATCTAGGAGTAATACAGGAAATGGAAACGGCGGGAAACCCTACCAGGGTACGGACATGGAAACGGAGGGAAATATCTGCCTTTAGTACACAGCCTTCGGAGGAGTAAAACTACTCTACTCGAGTAACAGGCTGAGTAGAAATACTTACCGTGGAGCAATCCTACCTTATTAACCTCATTGACTGTTTAGTCACGTACCTGAAAACATTATCTGAAACCTAAAAGAGAAGCCCGAGTTAAACCTTACTCACCTGTTGGAAATCCCTTTCAGTTACCGCAACTATACCTGTGATGATTTCAGATGAATTAAAACCTACCTGTGATGATTTCAGTTCAATTGAAACCTACCTGTGATGATTTCAGTTGAATTGAAACCTACCTGTGATGATTTCAGTTGAATTGAAACCTACCTGTGATGATTTCAGTTGAATTAAAACCTACCTGTGATGATTTCAGTTGAATTAAAACCTACCTGTGATGATTTCAGGTGAATTAAAACCTACCTGTGATGATTTCAGGTGAATTAAAACCTACCTGTGATGATTTCAGTTGAATTGAAACCTACCGACGACAACGGCAGCTTATCAAGTTTCCCCTGTGAAGATAACTTTCAGTCGGGCCATGCTTACCTTTGGCTGCAATTCCCCCTGAAAAAGTTGAAAAGTGACTAACTGTAATTAAATTTTCTGTGAATAAATTTGTCTGGTTTGGCACCTCGTGAACACGTGACTCCTGACTGAGTCATGGTGTATCGGTCGTCACAATACCAATCACGAAAATAACATAGACTTGCCATGTAATGAGAGAAGGGAAAGTTCTAAGTTACCGGTAGCCTATATATTTATTTTTGCAAAAAGAAACAAGAGATAATATTGAGCCATATGCCCTCACTGCAACAACTCCGTAACAAGAGTCCAAGACCCAGTGAATGATTTACTCTTTTCAAATGACACACTAAGCCCATGTACACACTTTTCATGCCTTAACCCATAGGCGGGAACCCCTTTTGGTGTTTAAAGCATTATGTTATACTTTTAGCTATTGAAAAATAACAGATCTACAAGCTCTTGTAGGTCTGCTATTTTTGAAAAATCATGAAAATGTGGCGCAAATCTTTGGATATATATTATTTTATTACAGAGCGAACGATTTTAACTCAAATCTTTGCTTCTGGGGTGGGGGTCCCTGGAACAACATATTTTCAGATGGGGGTCGGCGGCCAATTACATAGAATTTTTGGAGTCCTTGACATGAAAATGTGTAAGAACCACTGACATAGAAACACTGTCAGTATTTAGAAAACATTTTTTTAGAATCGTCCTCAGGACAAAATGGGTTAACACTGATACTTTAGGGTCTCAAGCTTTTTCATGTCAAGGACCCCCAAATTAATATATATTTTGGCACAGATCCCCAACTGAAAATCTTTTTTGACAATTATTTTCCCAAGTTTTTGGTTTATCAAATAACCAACGTATACAGCCCCACTTTTACACCCACTGCTTTACAGTATGCTGAAAAAAAGATAACACAGCTTTCACAACTAATTGTGTCATCTCCTCTTGGTTGTTAATCCGCTCTAATTTCCCCAACATCCATATTCCACGGAGACTGACTTTTGAGTCTGCACATCCGAGGACACTGCTGTAGAAAACACACACCAGAGAGTACAGATATTCTGTATATTCATAGAATAAATTCTCTCACATAAACACATCAAAATTAAAGCTGGAATAGTTCATCGTTAACTTCTCATTGTATAAGGGAGTGGATTTTTCACTCAGCACATTCACAGTTTTTAATCGTTACCTTGCATGGATCTCACACTGATTTGGCTCGCCGAGAGTCACTGTGCAGGCAGTTCATACTGACTGCACTAAAAATAAGTTTAGACGATACTGAACATTAATGCATTAAAACAGAATCACTACAATAACGTAACCCATTTAGACCTGACACTAGATTCTATTCTACAAAATGTCTTCTAAACCCTGACAGTTTTCTGAAAAACCTATGTTTCTATGTCAGTGGTGCTCAACCTTTTTCATGTCAAGGACCCCCAGAATTATATGTAATTGGCCGCCGACCCCCATCTGAAAATATGTAGTTCCAGGGACACAGTTTTCAAGATCTTTCAAAAATAGCAGACCTACAAGCTCATAGCGCGGCACTCGGTGCCGCGCTATGAGCTTGTACATCTGCTATTTTTCAATAGCTAAAGTATAACATAATGCTTAAAAACACCAAAAGGGGTTCCCGTCCAAAATGGACACACTCACACAGGTCCTTATACTTTTCTGCTAGATTGGACAACGTAGGGAACGCAGTAGTAAATACACTTGCATCACTTGAGACATGTCAGTGATGTTTGATTCAAGAAGACCCTTTACATAAACAGTATTAGCCCCATATATCACTCCTACTGT
Source organism: Electrona antarctica (assembly GCF_951216825.1). Lineage (NCBI taxonomy): Eukaryota > Metazoa > Chordata > Actinopteri > Myctophiformes > Myctophidae > Electrona > Electrona antarctica. The sequence continues at coordinate 2,742,421 of NC_136798.1, read as the reverse complement.
GTGCATTACATCTGAAGACATTCTATTTCTAATATCAAAATATCTTCACCATCCCCCAGTAAACCATCCACGCTACTGTACTGTATATCTCAAACTGACCCTTTTCCTTTCACTCCACAAACCCTTTATAACAACCTTACCATTCTCTGTCCGTCTAGACTGGACTATTATGAAGCGTTGGGCAAATGTCACCCAAAATAAGCTCACCCACCTATCAAAAGCCCCAGAAACAGAACACACTCTCGCACGCACGCACGCACTCACGCACGCACGCACACAATAGCTACATAACCACAACATTCAGTTGCCAATAACTCAGTGTGATTCTCTTCCAAGCTGCTATTGTTCTGATTTTTGAAAATGTTGTAAAAGAAAATTGATACTGTTGTCACAAATACAAGGTTAGGGTCACTCACAATATCAATATTGAGGTTTCTCAAACATTTCGTGATATTTGATTATATCCATATTGCCCAGCCGTACTCGGGAATCATCTGAATCAAAGTCTGTCTACCAGAGGAGCTCCAAGAGTTCAACCAACTTCATCAACTCTCTTCAACTGTAAGCCCTGTGGAGAGGAAGAGGAGGAGGAGGAGGTGAAGGAGGAGGTGGAAGAGGAGGAAGAGGAGGAGGAGGAGGAGGAAGGAAAGAGAGGAGGGGGAAGGGAGATCCTGCTTTAGTTGGTTAATGTCCTTCTGCAAATTACTCCGGGGAAAATACACCAAGAAAGCGATGGACACAGATGCTGAGAGAGGGGAAACACATCTTCAGTTTATGGCTTAATGCTTCTCTTTAGAGAGCATGTGTGTGCATGTGTGCATGTGTGCATGTGTGCGTGTGTGTGTGCGTGCGTGCGTGCGTGTGTGTGCTGGTCTGCGTGCATGCGTGTGAGTGAGTGGGCGAGCAACATGGACTATGATCATGGTACATTTGGTACATCATGAAAAGCTCATGGTGGTGAAGGCTACACAGGACATACTGTAGCATCCACTTATACATTGACCTATCGCTTCAATCCAACACTTTTGATGTTGTGCTTCACTCCCTTTCCTGCAGGAATCCTGGCCAGAAAGTGCAACCAATATTACGTAAATAAATCCATAAAGGTGTTGACATTCTTGAGAAGCATTGAGGACCCGGATTATTGAGAACAAAATCCAGTGAATTGGCAAAATTGCCAATGAATTCTAAATCCATCAAATTAAAAGTTGATTCCTTTCAACAAACTCTTTATTAGTTTGCTAGGCCGGGCAGTGCATGAAAAGCCGCAAAGCTCACCATAGTTTCCTCCACAACAACACAGCTTTTTGAGTGGTGTAAACCACTCCTACAACTGGCTTTTGTGTGCAGAAAAAAATGAGCATGGTTGCTATGTTCAAAATAATTTCTGACGTAATTAAATCACACCCGGGTGAACTGGATGACCGTAGCAACCATGCTCATTTTCTCTGCACAAAAAAAGCCAGTTGTGAAATCACATCCAGGTGTGATGATTTCATTACGTCAGATCAGAGCTGATCAGGCTATATAATACCTTACCTTATATAATACCTCACATCGGACAAAAACTCCAGCTGAATCAACTTCATGGTCACAAATCATCACATCAGAAGACGAGTCTACCTAGCCAAAGATCTTTAACGTCAGACATTACGTCAGACCACAGCTGATCATGCTATATAAAACCTTACACCACTCAGTTCACACGGGTGTGATTTTTTTCTCTAAGGCCAGTGTTATTATGTTATTATGTACAGCAGCAGCGGTTTGGCCACCAGGAAAAACACCTAGACCTTCAGAGGATAGGTTACCATGCCACTGAGAGGCACCCACCCTTGTTGTTGCACAGGGGGCCATGGTTGTTAACTTATCATCTCTGGAAACTGTTAATATTCAAAATTCATTCATTCAAACCTGTATTTATTCTCGAAAGACATTGAGGTCACCCTCATTTGCAGTGTCGTCGAGAAACAACATCATTTCAAAGCAATAAACAAAAAACAGAACAGCAACATTTCATCATCGCGTGATGTAGCACGCAACCACGCATGTTTAAAAACAGTTGCAGACACTTGGGGGTAAGTCTGCAATCAAAGCTTTAAATTGACCGTATGTTACGGGAGAACAGATCTTTAATCATTTGAAGTGATATTATTAGGTTGTTATTAACTTTTAGGACATTTCAAGATCCAATCTGCAACCAACTATAAATCAAAGCCCATATACAATGTGCTTCTGGTGCTTAGGAACTTACGGAACATCTCTGACTGGAAGGCAAACTGCATGGCCCTCACATTGGCCTGCAGACATTCAAGCTATACTTACTGTTACTACGTAGTAGGTTTATAACAAAATGGTAAATGGTGCATTTATATAGCGCCTTTATCCAAGGCGCTTTACATAGATTGTGCATTACATTCACCCATTTATACACACATTCATACACCGATTGCGGCGGAAGCCATGCAAGGTACCAACCAGCACATCGGGAGCAATTTGGGGTTCAGTGTCTTGCCCAAGGACACTTCGACATGTAGACAGGAGGAGCCGGGATTCGAACCGCCGACCCATGGATCATTGGACGACCTGCTCTACCTCTTGAGCCACAGTCGCCCACATTGTGTTATTTAATAGCATAATCCCCCCAATGGGCATAACATCCTTATTATCACCTGTGGCTGTTCAAAACCAAAGGACTCATTGGCTGCACATAGTGCACAATCTTGCTAACAACAGACAGACAGACAGACAGACAGACAGACAGACAGACAGAGTGTCAGACAGACAGACAGACATCACTTTGCCCCCAGCAGCAGCAGCAGATCCTTCTGCATAATGTACAAGGGCTGCCTACAGCTGGAGTCCTCTTATATGTTGTCATGCTACAGTAAGCTATATATAGTGTATCAGACAATTTACTATACAGTACAATGAGAAGCACATGTGCTCACGCGGGCACGCACACAACACGCACGCACACGTGCATGCACACACACACACCCACACACATGATACCTGTTGCAAAACAAAGTAAGGTAGCCTATACAAAACAGAGGGAGTGGTAGTCTGTGAGACTTGACAAAAGGGCCTTGCTAAAACCCATATGATATCATGTCCACACAGAGATATATATTTTCTTTTATTTGATCTTGCATTTGAAACCGTACAAGCCTGTGATCAGATGCACTATACAAATAGATTCTGAAGTCAAAGTTTACTGCTTCATAATTCTCTTTAATCTTGAATATTTCATTAATCACCCATTTTTAATTATTCAATAAGCCTGCATTGAAATTAATCAATTTAAAATTAGCCTCGAACTAATAGATTACACAATCCTCTTTGTGTTGGCCCATAACATCTGAATGACAGGTTTAGGTATAGGTTTATTTATTTAGCACATAGTATAAAAAATAGACAATAGCCTACATATCAAAGAACAAAAATACAATGCAAGTACACAAACTTCTGCCCCATCACCACCGTTTATCTTTAAAATGCCAGTTTTGGAGCCAGCTGAGTTTTTAGTTTTCTGTGAACTAGAGTCAGAGCATTTAGAGTTTCTTCAGGTTATAGTAGGCTGGCTAGACTAGACTATACTACAGTAGCCTCATGACACTTGTTGTCCACGAGTAGTTTCGACGCAATAGGTTGGTTCACACGGACGGTCAGTTTACAGACCCAGTCTACGGTCTACCCTGCAGGGATAACCATGATACACCATATTAAATGTCTCATCACTGACTGGACAGACAGTGGACACTAGCCTACATCAGCAATGCGGGTTTCGGGAGAGCATGATGTGAGCGACCGCAGGGCCCGCGGCATCCCTGGCCATTACGCGCAACAAACAAGCAGATGGGCCTTCATTCGCTGCATTTATAATAATCTAATCTAAAAATGAGACTTGTATTAAATAACCACACAACTGCCAAACGAACTGAAAAATATATATATTTCAAAATACAGTTTCAGGAAGAAACTGAAACTTTAAAATACAACCAAAACGGGCATACAACCGAAGTTAACCGTTGTCATCATCCCCCCAGTCCTGTTTTTAAAACAATAATATGCACACATATTTAATTATTAAAAAGGGGGGTCTGTCCAGGGCATCAGTAAGCTATTGCAGGGAGTGGCAAGGTTATTGGACTACGTATTCGATTTGATCTGACTCCAAGTCAAACCCCCGTTATAGGCGGATCCGTTACTGACAGCTAATGCACCAACTATACACAGCCGCTTCAACGTCTGGTCAAGGAATAAGATAAAACACAATTTGCATTACGTAAACGGTTATCTTACCTCTCTCTAGCGCGTTCTCTTTTGCAGACTAGAATCGACCAATGGCTCCTCCCCTTGAGGACCAACCAGTATGACAGAAACCCTCCCACTCCCACACCTCCTCCTGTCTGCCTTTACAACAGATCATCTGAACCAACCAACATCAAACATATCCCGGATAGGGAGTGGTGGATTTGGTAGGATGGCAGCACGGTCCAAGAAGAGACGGCGCCGCGGCGGCGGCATGACGCGGTTCTTTGCGAGGAGAGGGAGAGGAGATCCCCGCCGGTGAGGTAGAGCTTCCCCGGGCCGGTACAGGCGGTTACAGCCGGGCAGCACTGCTGTGAGGGGTTTTTGCATCGGCCTGCCTGAGGGAGGCATACTGCAGTGACACGGACCAATGGGATGACGTGTAACAGGATCTCCAATTCATAAATAACGCCCCCCCCCCCCCCCCCCCCCACACACACACACACTCACACACACACACAGGCCAGGACAGACCAGTCTACACATTTTTTTCAATAGAATACCTCTGACTCTGATCCGTGTCAAATGTATTGATTGATTGATTGATTGATTGATAGATTGAAGTTTTTATTTCACAGAATGCAGAATGGGTACATTCCAAACCACGACAGCACAAGTCAGTACAAAAACTGTTACTTTGTGGACGATCCATGATAAAGCATTACACTTATTTACTTTTACAACAGGGTCCACCATTTTCAATTCATCAGAACATTTAGAGACAAATATACACTTTAATTAAAAAAAAAAAAACAGTTAAATCATCATATAAAAAAAGCAACGAAGGGAAGAAACATGTACAGTATGCATAGGGAGAAAGGGGTGCGGGGGGAGCTCAGACTTAATTTACAGTGGTGGTTTTGAAGTAGTCAAGGGATTCACATGTCTTAATGGCCGTTGGTAGGGCGTTCCACATCGTAGTGGCATAGGAGCGAAATTAATTTAATCCCTTGTTTGAGCCAAATCTGGGTTGCACGTGGTTTCCAATAGCAATTTGGGCATATTAGGCCGTAGAGTAGAATAGGTTACGAAACCATGTGGACCTTGGGATACATCACTGAAGATACGTCCCAGGTGCATCGATGCAATGTATTGTTGTTTTAGACTAACATTTTGACCTCTCTCTATGTATCCTAATCCTATCCGATAGGATACAGTCCTCAGCTGAGTAATAGCCTCTCCAATAAGTGGACCTGATATTTGCTTACCTAGCCTTTTTTTTAAACATATACATGTATTAATTCCTTAGGTGTAAATAATTTGACGTGGCAGTTTGAAAACAGCTTGGTGCCCGAATAAAAGAGAACTGGGATGCAGGCACATGGAAGTAGTCCCAGTGGAGAACTGGACAGGCCACTTGTGCAAAGTGTGCCCTGCAAATGGTAAAATGGTAAATGGTGCATTTATATAGCGCCTTTATCCAAGGCACTTTACATAGATTGTGCATTACATTCACCCATTCACACACACATTCATACACCGATTGCGGCGGAAGCCATGCAAGGTACCAACCAGCACATCGGGAGCAATTTGGGGTTCAGTGTCTTGCCCAAGGACACTTCGACATGTAGCCAGGAGGAGCCGGGATTTGAACCGCTGACCCATGGATACCTCCTGAGCCACCCCCCCCCCCCCCCCCCCCCCCCGGGCAGGGGATATAACTGCTGTGGCACTTTTATGAAGCAGCTCCTGTGCAAATGTGTCTTAAGCAATTATTGTATTAGGCTAGCCTACAACTTAAGGGTGGCCACTGTAGCCTGGTAAAGCACTGTAGCCTGGTAAAGCACTGTAGCCTGGTAAACCACTGTAGCCTGGTAAAGCACTGTAGCCTGGTAAACCACTGTAGCCTGGTAAAGCACTGTAGCCTGGTAAAGCACTGTAGCCTGGTAAACCACTGTAGCCTGGTAAAGCACTGTAGCCTGGTAAACCACTGTAGCCTGGTATTAAACCACTGTAGCCTGGTAAACCACTGTAGCCTGGTAAACCACTGTAGCCTGGTATTAAACCACTGTAGCCTGGTAAACCACTGTAGCCTGGTAAACCACTGTAGCCTGGTAAACCACTGTAGCCTGGTAAACCACTGTAGCCTGGTAAACCACTGTAGCCTGGTAAACCACTGTAGCCTGGTAAAGCACTGTAGCCTGGTAAACCACTGTAGCCTGGTAAAACACCACTGTAGCCTGGTAAACCACTGTAGCCTGGTAAACCACTGTAGCCTGGTAAACCACTGTAGCCTGGTAAACCACTGTAGCCTGGTAAACCACTGTAGCCTGGTAAAACACCACTGTAGCCTGGTAAACCACTGTAGCCTGGTAAACCACTGTAGCCTGGTAAACCACTGTAGCCTGGTAAACCACTGTAGCCTGGTAAACCACTGTAGCCTGGTAAACTAGCCTGGTAAACCACTGTAGCCTGGTAAACCACTGTAGCCTGGTATTAAACCACTGTAGCCTGGTAAAGCACTGTAGCCTGGTAAACCACTGTAGCCTGGTAAACCACTGTAACCTGGTAAAGCACTGTAGCCTGGTAAACCACTGTAGCCTGGTAAACCACTGTAGCCTGGTAAACCACCACTGTAGCCTGGTAAACCACTGTAGCCTGGTAAACCACCACTGTAGCCTGGTAAACCACCACTGTAGCCTGGTAAACCACTGTAGCCTGGTAAACCACTGTAGCCTGGTAAACCACCACTGTAGCCTGGTAAACCACTGTAGCCTGGTAAACCACCACTGTAGCCTGGTAAACCACTGTAGCCTGGTAAACCACCACTGTAGCCTGGTAAACCACCACTGTAGCCTGGTAAACCACTGTAGCCTGGTAAACCACTGTAGCCTGGTAAACCACTGTAGCCTGGTAAACCACTGTAGCCTGGTAAACCACTGTAGCCTGGTAAACCACTGTAGCCTGGTAAACCTCTGTAGCCTGGTAAACCACTGTAGCCTGGTAAAGCACTGTAGCCTGGTAAAGCACTGTAGCCTGGTAAACCACTGTAGCCTGGTAAACCACTGTAGCCTGGTAAAGCACTGTAGCCTGGTAAAGCACTGTAGCCTGGTAAAGCACTGTAGCCTGGTAAAGCACTGTAGCCTGGTAAAGCACTGTAGCCTGGTAAACCACTGTAGCCTGGTAAAGCACTGTAGCCTGGTAAACCACTGTAGCCTGGTAAACCACTGTAGCCTGGTAAACCACTGTAGCCTGGTAAAGCACTGTAGCCTGGTAAACCACTGTAGCCTGGTATTAAACCACTGTAGCCTGGTATTAAACCACTGTAGCCTGGTAAACCACTGTAGCCTGGTATTAAACCACTGTAGCCTGGTAAACCACTGTAGCCTGGTATTAAACCACTGTAGCCTGGTATTAAACCACTGTAGCCTGGTATTAAACCACTGTAGCCTGGTAAAGCACTGTAGCCTGGTAAACCACTGTAGCCTGGTAAAGCACTGTAGCCTGGTAAACCACTGTAGCCTGGTAAACCACTGTAGCCTGGTAAACCACTGTAGCCTGGTAAACCACTGTAGCCTGGTAAACCACTGTAGCCTGGTATACCACTGTAGCCTGGTAAACCACTGTAGCCTGGTAAACCACTGTAACCTGGTAAACCACTGTAGCCTGGTATACCACTGTAGCCTGGTAAACCACTGTAGCCTGGTAAACCACCACTGTAGCCTGGTAAACCACTGTAGCCTGGTAAACCACTGTAGCCTGGTAAACCACTGTAGCCTGGTAAACCACTGTAGCCTGGTAAACCACTGTAACCTGGTAAACCACTGTAGCCTGGTAAAGCACTGTAGCCTGGTAAACCACTGTAGCCTGGTAAAGCACTGTAGCCTGGTAAACCACTGTAGCCTGGTAAAGCACTGTAGCCTGGTAAACCACTGTAGCCTGGTAAACCACTGTAGCCTGGTAAACCACTGTAGCCTGGTAAACCACTGTAGCCTGGTAAACCACTGTATCCTGGTAAACCACTGTAACCTGGTAAACCACTGTAGCCTGGTAAAGCACTGTAGCCTGGTAAACCACTGTAGCCTGGTAAACCACTGTAGCCTGGTAAACCACTGTAGCCTGGTAAACCTCTGTAGCCTGGTAAACCACTGTAGCCTGGTAAAGCACTGTAGCCTGGTAAACCACTGTAGCCTGGTAAAGCACTGTAGCCTGGTAAACCACTGTAGCCTGGTAAACCACTGTAGCCTGGTAAACCACTGTAGCCTGGTAAAGCACTGTAGCCTGGTAAAGCACTGTAGCCTGGTAAACCACTGTAGCCTGGTATTAAACCACTGTAGCCTGGTATTAAACCACTGTAGCCTGGTAAACCACTGTAGCCTGGTATTAAACCACTGTAGCCTGGTATTAAACCACTGTAGCCTGGTAAACCACTGTAGCCTGGTATTAAACCACTGTAGCCTGGTAAACCACTGTAGCCTGGTATTAAACCACTGTAGCCTGGTATTAAACCACTGTAGCCTGGTATTAAACCACTGTAGCCTGGTAAAGCACTGTAGCCTGGTAAACCACTGTAGCCTGGTAAACCACTGTAGCCTGGTAAACCACTGTAGCCTGGTAAACCACTGTAGCCTGGTAAAGCACTGTAGCCTGGTAAACCACTGTAGCCTGGTAAAGCACTGTAGCCTGGTAAAGCACTGTAGCCTGGTAAAGCACTGTAGCCTGGTAAAGCACGGTAGCCTGGTAAACCACTGTAGCCTGGTAAAGCACTGTAGCCTGGTAAAGCACTATAGCCTGGTAAACCACTGTAGCCTGGTAAACCACTGTAGCCTGGTAAACCACTGTAGCCTGGTAAACCACTGTAGCCTGGTAAACCACTGTAGCCTGGTAAACCTCTGTAGCCTGGTAAACCACTGTAGCCTGGTAAACCACTGTAGCCTGGTAAAGCACTGTAGCCTGGTAAACCACTGTAGCCTGGTAAACCACTGTAGCCTGGTAAAGCACTGTAGCCTGGTAAACCACTGTAGCCTGGTAAACCACTGTAGCCTGGTAAACCACTGTAGCCTGGTAAACCACTGTAGCCTGGTAAACCACTGTAGCCTGGTAAACCTCTGTAGCCTGGTAAACCACTGTAGCCTGGTAAACCACTGTAGCCTGGTAAACCACTGTAGCCTGGTAAACCACTGTAGCCTGGTAAAGCATCCCGGGTCACGGAATTCACATTTCATGCTGATTTGACGCCCACTAGTGTCATCACCAGTATATCAGTATCCCTGTCACAGTATAAAGATACAGTATTATTAAATGCCGGGTAAATGATAAGAACAAGAACAGCAGACAGGGAATCTATTGTACAAAATGTTTATGGGAATAAATGATTGAACTGAGGAGACTGTGAAAGAGAAGACTACTGTTCCACTGCCTCTGTTCTTCTATCACTTTAACCTGTTGTCCATGTAACTATAGTACAGTGGTTCCCAAAGTGGGGTCGGGGGACCCCCAGGGGTCCTTGAGGGAGTTCTAGGGGGTCCCCAGCTAAATGATAGTTTGGAACCAAATGGACCCTTATGGGTCTATAACTCTGAGAGTGTACACATGGAACCAAATGGACCCTAACAGGTCCATTTGGTTCCATTTGTACACTCTCAGAGTTAAATTAACATTGATTTTACAATATACAATATAACTGGGGGGTCCTTGAAATTAAACGGGTTGAGAATCACTGCTAGAGCCGTAAAAATCTTCTCTCATGGGGGGGTCCCTGGCATATTATTTTCAAATGGGGATCACAGGCTAATTAGTGTCAATTTGGGGGTCCTTGACATGAAAAAGTTTGGGAACCACTGCTATAGTACCTGTAACAGAGAAGAGCATGAAAAGTGAATTCCACGACCATGTGGTTTACCAGCTATAGGCTATGGCCAGCCATCCTAGAAATGTGGTGTAAAGTAGGCTAAATATAGCCGAATTCTAACTATGTTTCAACTTTCATTTTGGTGTATAGGCCTACCACATTCACCATGCATTATTCATTTCTTTGGTAAGTCTTTTTTTTTTTTTAAATACTAAATATCATATCACATCATAAATTATATATCTAAAAGCATCTATTTTGAGCTCAGAAAATATGCTTACTCTCAGTACTCTGTCTGTTACGTATACCTGCTTGACACAGCATCTTGTGCTTTATGAAACATTAATTAGTTAGTTAGTTAGTTCGTTAGTTAGTTAGTTAGTTAGTTAGTTAGTTAGTTAGTTAGTTAGTTAGTTAGTTACTGCAGGGAGAAATTGAAAGATTAATGACCAAGTTGTAGCCAGTAGCCTACATATTTGACAAAACACAAAAAGCTCAAAAGAGCTTATTCATATTGTGGTTATTTGAGTGCAAAGGTGTGTCTAAACTTGTTTAGAGTGCCATGCTGTTATTGTTGTTGGGTGCGGGGGGGATAGGCAGCCTACAGAAAAATACAATCAATAATAAATACAGTAATTTCAACATACTAGACAAATTAAGTAAAATAGCAAAGAACAACATGGGTAATAATGGGACTGAGAACTTAAGTTGTCCAGTATTCAACTCTATAGGTCAAGCACAAGCATGCCATTCAGTCATGGCTTTTGTGGAGGATTTGAAGTTAATCTGCCAGGCTATGTTGGTGAAATTATCAGAGCAACCTGTTCTTATTTTGTTCAACTTTAGAGAAATATAGGGCCCAGGAGAATGTGGGGGGAGGGCGTTAACATTTGTCATGTTCTGCGGGACTATGGGTAGTTATAATTGTTTTACATAGTCGCCAGCAAAGTTACAAACAAAACAAATGTCAACAAAACATGTTGACATCCATGTCGCCTGTCTGTCTGCTCTAAATCAACTCTTCACTGGCGACAAGTTACTTAGGCCTACCATCATCACAAGTAAAACATGTTGACATCAAGGCCGTTGCGTGTCTGGTGTCTGCCATGAATCAAATCTTCACTGACAATTAAAAGCAGACTCGACCTCACATCATGTAATTTCACATTCCACGACATGAGAAAATCAGCTGTTTGAATGATGCCTTTTTTCCCTTTTTTTGGGTTGCTTGTCTACGATACAAATGTTATTGATATGATATTCCAAACGACAAAAAAATATAGGCCTATATATTTTATTTCCTATAGTCTAGAAAGCTGCATGATTTGTGTGAAACTTGAAAGTCTCGCTCCCCCCCACCACTTTTCCCCCTCACTGTATATGTTTATTTTCCCTTTTTACCTCCTTTATGATGAATTCCTGTTCTGTTTTTTGGCTATAGAGGGTATGCGCGTGACATCATCATCAAACCCGGAAGTTATGCAGGAATGCCTACTGAGTGGCAAAAAACTACTTTCTGGCCTTGACAGCCCATACATCCAATCAGAAAAGTCCTATTTGATTGCATTAAACAACGTTAAACAATGTTAAACTCACTTTGCATGTTGCTTTGCCACTCGATTTGCCACTCAATGTTAGCCTGGTTAATAAACCAGACCGAATCAGCCGTTGGCAAAAAAAAATTGCCTACCAGCGGATTACGGTCTGGCGAGGCTCAGTAGCACGCCTCTTTCCTACAACCGAGAACAGGTCGGACCAATCGGGACACGGTATGCAATATGGGCGGGCTTTGGTACAGTGACGTTCAATGCTTGAGACTTTTGACTGACAGTAGCTCTGACCAATTGCGTCAAAGAGAAAATGTTTGAACCCGCCCCCCGGGAAATGAAATCCAAGTGGAGCCAGCCCAGACTAATATACCGCGACAGTGTTGTGTGATATTAGTCTGGCTTATTAGCCAGGCTAACTCAATGTGCCATTCATGCGCATACTCTCTATATAGAAGTGTCTATTTGTACATCTCTAAATGTTTTGATGAATTGAACAAGGTGGACCCTCTTCTCTTGTAAACAAGTGTAATGCTTTATTACACTCACAGTTAACAGTCTTTGTATAGAGTTGTGTAATTCTGCAAACTGTTAATAAATATTTCAATCAATCAATGATCAATGTCCTTTCTTTTTTCTATTTCTGGTCCATTTCTCGTGACAGTGCAACATCCCTGCCCTGAATGACTACACCGACCATGATGCAGCGCGGGGCGCCCAAACAGGAAATTGTTTTAGGAAGCGGAAGCACGCGTAAGCGGAAGACAATGTATACAATGGAAAAAATCAAGAAAATCAATTAAGTTATGAAAAACACCATTAATTGCCTTTCTTTGTCACCGCGGCTCATAAAGAAATGGCGGATCTCTAGACGCTCCGCGGCAGATCAAGTGCATTTCCCATCCGATGAGGCGTATATTGACGGTAAATATCGCATCCGAAAGGAATATTGACGTTTTTTAGGTGAGTTAGCTTGATAGCTAGTTTAAGTAAACCTAGCCTGTCGGGGCTAATTTAGCTTCCCTCTCCTTGGTTAACACGGCTCGGGTAGCTAACGTGACATGGAGCTAATTTTATTTCTTGCCAGTCAGTGAGTCTGCAGACAAGACAGTCGCTACAACATGTCAACGTTAGCTGACGAGATAACGCCTTAAAATAACCTTAAATCCTACTAGGTTGAGTAATTGTACATTTTCTAAATGGTGTGCTACAGTTAAGATGCATAATAACATGGATACTACTTATTAATAGTATGATCTTTAACTCTCTCGGAGTACTATTTTTGGAAATGTCTAGTTAGCATCAAGCTTGTGTGAGCCGTTGCTATGGGTGATTAATATAGGCGTTACCTCCCCTATAGCTGAACAGCTGGTATACTGTACATTGGCACAGTTTCTGTGGATGGTTTTTTAAACCACCAAAATGTACTGGAATTGTAGTAAAACTAGTTGTTACATTTACTTGTCTGTCTGTATTGATGTCACGTTTTCATTCTCTGTCGGTGTTTGTTATTAATGGCTTCAAGAGGAACCTCACAAAGAAAATGGGATACATGCATGTTATTAGCGCCTGTTTTCACATTCTATTGCTAAACTCAGACTGAATCAATAGTGCTTAATGGCTCTGACTGTGTGGTTGCTAATATTTAACTAACCCACTTGCTTGCTTACAAATCCCTAGTCCAATATTGTCAAAGCTAATAGTACCTCTCTTGCTATGCTATTTGCTATATGACGTTACTACTAGCTTATTGTTGCCTACCAGCATCTCAACACATATATATATTGGGGGATTATGCATTTGATTAAATAGAAACTGCTGGGTTTAAACCACCTGCAACTTTGTTTTGATTTAGCTCTCCCCCACAAAAAAACAAAGAAGGAATCAACAACATAGTATCTACATAAACTACTCTATAGTCTCCACAGAAACAAATAAGCGTTTATTCCACGGTGTTGTCATATTTAATACTGCGATGGAGCTAAGGTTTTACTTGTTTTTTTATTTTATGTTTTCATTCAGTATTAATTTTAATGTGTAGATTCATTTTGCCATAGCCTATTTAAACTATATAAGTGGTGCAACCCAGAAAGTGTATGGACTTCCCCTGGGGGCTCTGTAGGCTAATAGTCTCCAGTTTGTCAAATTTGCGGGGTCAACACAAACTCTTTGCTGTCATGGTAATGGTGATTGAAAGCAAAGGTTAACCACTTTAACCCTGCAGCATTTTTTTTTTTTATCAATCTTTCAAAATATTCCAAAACATTTCTAAAATAGAAATAGGGCTTAAGTGGTTAACTTATACAAGCACCCAGAACATGATATTTTCTGTTGAATAATATTCTATTCTTAAATAGTTCCTAACATGCTCTTTGCAATTTATACAACAACCTGTTCCACCCAAAAAACGGGTCACAGTACAAATGCCATGTTCTGTTTTCTGTTTTCACCTTTAGAAATACTGAAGGAATTCCAAAGGGTTTAGAATGAGCTGATGGTTTTGGAGGTGCTCCAGAAGAGGTTGCAAAAAAGAGAGAGGCTTTTCGGAAGATGCCAAGAAAAAAACAACAGAATCCACAACCTGTCAAGTGTGAGTGATTTAATGATCACGTCAAAAATGAAAAGGCAGTTTTGATTTGAATAGTGTTTTTATCTATTATTATTGTCATTTATTCTGACAGTTTGTGGCTTAAGGGTTCATTAATCCCATCCAATGTTGAACGATGAAACATTGTGACCATTTTGCTTTGTCAGTTTTGGCCATCAGACATTCTTAAGTGAATGTGCTGACATTTTCAAATAGAGCAGTTAAGTCTGAGCATACCGTACTGTAACTACCTATACTGTACCACTCAGCAGAACTTCCATTCATTAGGCAAAAAGCGATACTGACAATACTGTGAAACGAATGTCCACGGAGCTAATAAACTCTGGGCTCTAATTACTTCTCTAGTTGGTGAACTGCTTGAGGCTGGAGAATATCATTGGATTGCTTGTATCCACATAAAGTAAGCCCAGGCAGGGCAAAAGCAGTAAAGTAAAAGATAAAGTCTGCACACATTTTCAAATGCTCCCAAACTGTCTGACGATGAGTGGCAATATCTTAGGTCCAGTGATGTAAATAGGTTTTCAATGTAATGGGTTCCGGGACCCAGATGTGGTCTTTTAGATGGCTCCCAGGGGCATTTTATGAGTACAAAAAAAAAAAAAACGTAACTAGGGAAAACACAAACGCAGTGGCACATTCAGAATATATGTCTTTTAACTAAGCACACTATGATTCATTTTGCGATAGGATTCTGCTGACATCCAATACCTCCAAGAAATAGCATGGTCTACTATACAAAAATGACATTTCAGCATTTCTCAAGGCCCATGGGAAAATAATGCCCATCTTCTGATATACACCAATGTGGCCACTAGATGGTGGCATAATGCAATTAGAAGTGAGGCCACTGGGTGTCTCTCTCTGGCCCCTTTTTATTTCCACCAAAAGAACTTTGGTTCTAGAACTGGTTCCGTTCTAGATTCTTGGAACCTTAGTGCTTTCACAGAACCGGTGGCCTTTTTTTTGGTTCCAGTTCCGAACCAACTTTTAAGGTTCTGGAAACAAATCATTCTCAGTGGAAACAGTCTGAACCGTTTCAATATTAAAATAAAATTATAATAAAAAAGAACCGAACCGGTTCAACCCCGGTAGAGAAGGGGCCTCAGATTTGTCTGGTTTCCAGGCGACTGGGAGTTGGTCTATAATCACCATGGCTGTCTGTCTATACATATATATATTTGAGTGAAGAAGTGACTGACAGACAACAGCTGGTGAATTCAAGTGACGTTGGAACAGCAGTGGCTCAGGGGTAGAGTGACCGGATTGGGAACCACAAGGTTCCCAGTTCGAATACAATTTATTCTAATACAATTTATTGTCAGGTTTTTCCACAAGCTGTTAATCTTGTGGTGTATGTGAAACTTGCTTTATCTCCTGAGTGAGGAAACAAAAAAGTTACTTTAAAACTAAACTTACCTTAAAAAAACTTGTAATATAAGCTCACCATCATCACTTAACTACAGAGCTAGAGAGAATTCTACTTGACCTGACTACTTGGCCTGACCACAAAATTTAAAAAATAATCTTCTAAATCCTCCAGTTTTCTAAAATAAATATTTTCACGATTTTTCAAAATAGCAGACCTACAAGCTCGTAGCGCGCCACTCGGTGGCGCACTATGAGCTTGTAGATCTGCTATTTTTCAATAGCTAAATTATAACAATGTTTTAAACACCAAAAGGGGTTCCCGCCCAAAATGGGTTAATGGAATGGGGGTTCGGGTCAGTTACTTCTTAAATTAATCAAATTTCTTTTTAATAAACCACGATAAGTCTGATTAACCACTTAAGCTCTAATTTATACATTGCTGTACAACAGTGTCATGCTAAAATAGTAAATAGCCAATCAACAAGCTCACAATGCATTTTGTAAATTTGTAGATCTATTTTTTTTTTTAGAGATTACAAAATAAAATAAAAACAATTAACACGATCTCCCCAGGTACAGTGTAAAAATATTTTAGATGGAACAATGGGTACAGCCTTTGCTTTCCAACTGCAGCTGCCATTCTTGCGATTTTATATAATTGATCAATTTCTTCATATTAATTGCATGATTCCTTGGACCCATTCCATTCAGCAGCCCATAACTAGGTAGTATAGGGGCCAGAGCACATGAACACACTGCATGAACCAGCCTTGCTTCCCCAACACTATAACAACACAAGCTGTTGACCTTCCTGTGTGTATTCATGTTGATGTAGAACACATGGAATGTGAAACCGTCCCCATCTCCTAGGGAGGAAGACTTTACCGTCTGTGTGAGGTGGCTGCATCTCTGTCTGTGCTGTTCTCAAGGTCTGTTTGCAGGATGTTTTTTTTGATTGATTGATTTTAGTATTTATCAAGGGGAAAAAAAACATATACAGTGAGGGGAAAAAGGGGTGGGTGGGGGATGATGGACCAATCAATTAGTTCAGGGGTGGGCAACCTTGACAATGGAGAGGGCCACTATATTTCCACACTAACTCCAGGGCATTGCATATTACTGTCATAGCAAAAATAGCCGATCTTGCGGCGCGTTTTGAGCTTGTAGATCAGCTATTTTTAGCTATTATTTGTATTGAAATCCTGAATCTTTTTTGCTATTTTTGAATTGGAATCCTGAAAAGTATATATATATTTTTGAATTTCAAATGCCTTTAATTATAATTAACTTTATGAACTAAATACGAATACATTGGACATAAAAAAAAAGACAATTGCATTTTAATACTACTCATTAAGCTACTAATTTAGACGTAATTGAAGCGGGTCATGTTTGCAAATCAATAATATATCAGTATTTCTGATATTAACCTGCGGGCCTCATTAAGTGAAGATGGGGGCCGCATGTGGCCCCCGGGCCGCCAGTTGCCCATGTATGAATTAGTTTATCAATTAAGAACCGTGGATACGTACTAGTGGCTACGTAGTGTATCTGCCTAGAGGTGATATATTTATCTTTAGATTTGGACCTACCATCACTGCCGTATCCGTGCAGAAACGGCAACGTTAGACCCCATTAAGACCAGGAAAGCATGTCATTTTTAGATATATGAATAAACATTATTTTTTATATGGGTTTATCATATGTGACATATTATTAAAAATAGGCTGCCTGCATAATATGTCTACATATGTACATATATAAATATATTTCCATATGTGCACATATATAATCTATATACGAGATATATATATATATATATATATTGTATCCACATACTGTATATGTTATGCACATATGGCATATATTTTGCATATACTTTCCATATATCGGCATATGTTCATATTTTTAAAATAACACCCATTAGCCACCCCCTAGAGGGCGCTCACGCACCACAGTTTGGGAACCCCTGGTTTAACTCATGCTTAACCCATTCAGGACGGGAACCCATTTTGGTGTTTTAAGCATTATGTTGTACTTTTGCTATTGAAAAATAGTGAAAATGTGGCGCAAATCTTTGAAATATATATTCTTTCAGAGCAAATGATTTTAACTAAAGTCTTTGCTTCTTGAGGGGGGGGGGGGGGGGGGGGGGGGTGGTCCCTGGAACAACCTATTTTCAGATGGGGGTCCGCAGCCAAATACAGATCATTCTGGGGGTCCTTGACATGAAAAAGGTTAAGCACCACTAATATCCACGTTTTTCCCCGCCAAGGTCCTGGGGCTCCTTGTGTGTGTGTGCTTTGCTTCCTTCAGGCCGTGTTGCCATGTCTGCTTATTATAAGCAACCTTTGACTTGTTTTTTTCTGTAAAGTCACTTGCAAATAAATTATTGGTAGGTTTTTTGGGCTTGATTCTAAAGTGTATAGTAGTTGCTTATTTGGGATTGCTTCCACATTTCTTCACATCAAGGAACCCCAGATTAATATGTAATTGTCCATAGACATCCATCTGAACATATTTTGTGCCTTTTTTTTAATGTTTTAAAAATATTCAAAATATTTAGATTTATTCTCAATGCGTTTTTACGGTGTACAACCTCACAATGTGTCACTGTGAGCTTGTAGATCAGCTATTTTCATTGTTTTCATAGACCTGGCCACTTGTTTCTCTTGCAAAACTGGCAACACAGCAAGAGAAAGAGGAACTATTGCACACACAAACGCAATGCACTATGGGCTGTTAGAAAAAGGTGAATAGACACAGATTTTTCAGAAAACCTTTAGGATTTAGAAGACATCTTTTCGGCCTCGCTCCTAAATGGGTTAAACCAGTGGTTTCCAAACTGGTGCGTGAGCGCCTTCTAGGGGGTGCTGTGGTGCGTGCACCCCTTGTGGTGGTGCGTGCACCCCTTGTGGTGGTGCGTGCACCCCTTGTGGTGGTGCGTGCACCCCTTGTGGTGGTGCGTGCACCCCTTGTGGTGGTGCGTGCACCCCTTGTGGTGGTGCGTGCACCCCTTGTGGTGGTGCGTGCACCCCTTGTGGTGGTGCGTGCACCCCTTGTGGTGGTGCGTGCACCCCTTGTGGTGCGCGAGCGCCTTCTAGGGGGTGCTGTGGTGCGTGCACCCCTTGTGGTGGTGCGTGCACCCCTTGTGGTGGTGCGTGCACCCCTTGTGGTGCGCGAGCGCCTTCTAGGGGGTGCTGTGGTGCGTGCACCCCTTGTGGTGCGCCAGCGCCTTCTAGGGGGTGCTGCGGTGCGTGCACCCCTTGTTGTGCGCCAGCGCCTTCTAGGGGGTGCTGCGGTGCGTGCACCCCTTGTGGTGCGCCAGCGCCTTCTAGGGGGTGCTGTGGTGCGTGCACCCCTTGTGGTGCGCCAGCGCCTTCTAGGGGGTGCTGTGGTGCGTGCACCCCTTGTGGTGCGCCAGCGCCTTCTAGGGGGTGCTGTGGTGCGTGCACCCCTTGTGGTGCGCGAGCGCCTTCTAGGGGGTGCTGTGGTGCGTGTACCCCTTGTGGTGCGCCAGCACCTTCTAGGGGGTGCTGTGGTGCGTGCACCCCTTGTGGTGCGTGAGCGCCTTCTAGGGGGTGCCCGTGCACCCCTTGTGGTGCGTGAGCGCCTTCTAGGGGGTGCCCGTGCACCCCTTGTGGTGCGCCAGCGCCTTCTAGGGGGTGCTGTGGTGCGTGCACCCCTTGTGGTGCGTGAGCGCCTTCTAGGGGGTGCTGTGGTGCGTGCACCCCTTGTGGTGCGCCAGCGCCTTCTAGGGGGTGCTGTGGTGCGTGCACCCCTTGTGGTGCGCCAGCGCCTTCTAGGGGGTGCTGTGGTGCGTGCACCCCTTGTGGTGCGCCAGCGCCTTCTAGGGGGTGCTGTGGTGCGTGCACCCCTTGTGGTGCGCGAGCGCCTTCTAGGGGGTGCTGTGGTGCGTGCACCCCTTGTGGTGCGCCAGCGCCTTCTAGGGGGTGCTGTGGTGCGTGCACCCCTTGTGGTGCGCCAGCGCCTTCTAGGGGGTGCTGTGGTGCGTGCACCCCTTGTGGTGCGCCAGCGCCTTCTAGGGGGTGCTGTGGTGCGTGCACCCCTTGTGGTGCGCCAGCGCCTTCTAGGGGGTGCGCGACATGAAAAGTCTAATGGTGGTGCTATGGTTTTATTTTAAATATACCGGTATTAACATATTATGCCAATATATGGCAAGTAATGCAGAATATAGCCTATGCGGCATATATTATGCCATATTCAGGTTCATATATGTGCATATATGTGGATAAAAGGAAATATGTCTATTATAGCTTATGCAATTTATATTTCCATGTGGGGGGGGGGGGGGGGGGGGGGGGTGCATCAGCTAGGTCGGGAGGTAACGGGGTGCATGGCCAAAATGGTTTGGGAACCGCTGGGTTAAACGATATGACTACCACTGTCCACAGTGTGGAACACTGATGATTCATCTGAAACCTACTGTGCCACTGTCTAGTGTCTACCATCATGTTCCACAGTCCACACGACTCACCATTTAACGTTCACATTCATCGTCATCCTCAGACTATCCAGCCGAGCACAGGCCTATCAGTTGATGCTGCTGTGCCGGAGGTTGGATAATGGGTGATAATTTCTTCATCGTATTCACATACCCATAGCTTTAAAGACAACAATAAAATAGACCTCCTTCCTAGCTAGCAGCAACAACCAGGGGCCAAACAGTGAGCGCAACACGTCCTATTTGGCCTTGTGCGTACGTAGGAACATGGCCAGGGGGCCGGCCCAGTTCCGGCGAGCCTTCCCGCGTCCGAAACGGTCGAGAAATGACAGAGCTATCGTGTTGCAGCTTTCTGTGCTAGGACGCACAGACAGACAGACAGACATACAGACAGACATACATAGGGACACACATAGCTGCGTAAGGAGCGGAGGCACCGCTCAAAAAAAAGCAATAGGGTGCTTAAGCTGTTTGCGGCATAATAAAATAAAAAACAAACAACTGACACATAATTGTGCCTACAAACCTTGTGCTTGTTGGCCCCTTAATCCATTTAGGCCTGATGTCGAAATTTAAAAAATGTCTTCAAAATCCTGACAGTTTTCTGAAAAACCTTATTTTTCTGAATCAGTGGTGCTCAATATTTCATGTGAAGGACCCCAAAAATGATATGTAATATGCCTCCGCCCCCCCCATCTGAAAATATGTTGTTCCAGGGACCACCCAGAAGCAAAGATTTGAGTTAAAAATATATTCCAAATTTGTGCCACATTTTCACAATTTCAAAAATAGCAGACCTACAAGCTCATAGCGTGCCACTCGGTGGCGCACTATGAGCTTGTAGGTCTGCTATTTTTCAATAGCTAAATTATAACATGTTTAAAACACCAAAAGGGGTTCCCGCCCAAAATGGCTTAAATATAATTTTATCAACAACATGCTATTGGTAGAATAACATTACTGAAGATGAGGAACGGCCCCATTGAACCAAATGGTAGTCCTGTCCTAGTGTTGTTTTTGTCGACTAGGCCTAAGACGAAAAATGTTCGTCGACTACCTTTTTTCACTGACGAAAACTAAATGGAAACTAAGCTATGATGACTAAAACTAAGACTAAATATATTGACAATTTTGTCAACAAATAAAAGCTAGACTAAAATGTTAGGAAGGGACTAGTGGACAAGAGATCCAGTATAAGTCATTTTACAGTTAGTTGCATGCTGAAAATAGCTGATCTACAAGCTCACATCTGCTATTTTCAGCTAGTGATAAGTCATTACGACGGCATCAAGGCCCGCCAAAATACATTTTGTTCGACTAAATCAACTGTAGATTTAGTCGACTAAAATCTTAGGATATTTAGTCGACTAAAACTAGACCTAACACAAACAAATTTCCGGGTGACTAAAATGTGACTAAAACTAAATAAACTATTCAAGAGACTAATGACTAAAACTAAAATCTAAAATTTTGCTGTCAACAAAACAACAAACAAAACAACACCGTCCTGCTCTGCTGGAGGTTTCTAGCGGTATGGTTAGAAGAACGTTGATTAACCCATTTTGGGCGGGAACCCCTTTTGATGTTAGCATACGTTATGCTTTAGCTATTGAAAAATAGCAGATCTACAAGCTCATAGTGCGCCACCGAGTGGCGTGCTACGAGCTTGTAGGTCTGCTATTTTTTTTCAATCGAAGAACGACTGACGCCGGGGCTCCACCGGACGCGTTGCGTCTTCGTCGCGTGCGTCAGGGAACATTCCCTGACGGAGACGCGACGCTGACTCGCCCGGTGGAGCCCTGGTGTGACATAGAAACATAGCTTTTTCAGAAAACTGTCAGGATGTAGAAGACAATTTTAGATTTTGATCTCAGGTCAAAATGGGTTCAGAACAGGAGAATGTGTTGCCCTGCAGGTGGGGAGCCACACTGTGAACGGCTGTTTTCAGCTCCGTTTATCACTTGACTAAATCCAGTGGTCCTCAAAGTGTTTCATGTCAAGGAGGAAATGTATATGTATTTGTGCCCCGCGGGACCCCCAGAAGAGATTTGTGTGTGTATAAAAAAAATGCTCTGCTATTTTTTGAATAGCCAAAGCCCCTGGGGGTTTGCCAAATTTATTTTGGAAACTTGCATGGTTTCCTCCTCCGCCATCGTTGTGTGAATGGGTGAATGTAATGCACAATGCGCTTTGGACAAAAGGGCTGTATAAATGCACCATTTACCATTTTATACATACGTACTGTATGTAGTGCGTACGTATACATACTTTCACTGAGAGCAACCTTGCTGGAAGGAACTCCGAATGTCAAACATGATTCTTTTTTTCATAATAAATGGTAAATGGTAAATGGTGCATTTATATAGCGCCTTTATCCAAGGCGCTTTACAGAGATTGTGCATTACATTCACCCATTCAGCGGAAACCATGCAAGGCACAAACTAGCACATCGGGAGCAATTTGGGGTTCAGTGTCTTGCTCAAGGACACTTCGACAGTAACTCTGGGGGAGCCCAGGTTCGAACTGGCAACCTCACGGTTGCCATCCAGCCACTCTACCCCTGAGCCACCGCCGCCCCTTAATAGGTGGTTAAACAACTAGTCGACTAGTCAACTTGTAAAAATGACTAGAAGTGAATGCCCTAACTAACAAGGTTGCTGGCTGCATTGATCAAATGCTATTTTCTCTGTCTTTGACTTTAAATGTGTTTAATCCCATGGCGACCGCGACCACACACACACACACACACACACACACACACACACACACACACACACACACACACACACACACACACACACACACACACACACACACACACACACACACACACACAGTAAGCGATGCTTAATGAATGTTTGCAAACATTGTGCTGAATAGCCTTAATTCACATTCTGGGAGGTATAATATATTATGTTGTAGTAACATGGTTGACTGCTTTCTCTTGTTTATCTCAGTGGATTCTGAAGATGGTGTAGCCCTCGACGCTCCGGCAAACCTCACCTTAGAGACCGACTTCCTTCTAGGACAAGACCTCACATTTGGTGACTCTGATCATGACAAGATCCTAGGCCTCGACAAATTCTCAGGTTTGCCATCTTGAATTCCAACCAGGGGTAGTGTTATGTTACTAGTGTATGAAGGAGGGCTACATTGTCTGGGGTTTTGGTTTGTTGCTAAACTCATTCAGGGCGGGAACCCCTTTTGGTGTTTTAAGCATTGTGTTAAACTTTAGCTATTGAAAAATAGCAGATCTACAAGCTCATAGCGCGGCACCGAGTGCCGCGCTACGAGCTTGTAGGTCTGCTATTTTTTTTTAAATCGTGAAAAACGTTTTTAACTCAAATCTTTGCTTCTGGGGGGTCCCTGGAACAACATATTTTCAGATGGGTCTCGGCGGGCAATTACATATATTTTTTGGGGGTCCTTGACATGAAAATGTTGCAGAACGACTGACATAGAAACATAGGGTTTTCAGAAAACTTTTAGGATTTAGAAGATTTTTTTAAAGAATCGTCCTCGGGTCTAAATTGGTTAACCTTTCATGATCAACCTACTAGCCCGACTTGCACAGTTTCTGTGAACTCCTCGGGGTTGATAGTGCTATCAATTCTAATGAAATAATTGAGTAGTGAGTGTTGCCAATTCAAACTAGCAGATGTAGTTGACATTTCTTGTAGGTCCCCATGATAAATAACTGACTATTTAGGCTACCATTCCAACTATGTTAGTTTTCTGCACAGATCCTGCTATTTTGCTAGTACCGGTACCATAATACCTGGTAACTAGCACATTTTGTCTGCTGTCGCGTTACCATTTTAGTATCACGGAGAACCTTTTTGATTCGTTTTACCAATGCAAATGTACACCTCTGGAAAGGCGACCTCACTAAAGGGAGACATCATCAAGGGCCTGAATCTGACGGGGGCCTCTCTCCTTGTGACAGGAAGAGAAATGGAGCTACGCCTGCAGCCCATATTTCCCTCTGAGGCTCTTTGTCAGAAAGAATGATATGAAAAACCGGCAAAGTAGGGGGAAAAAAACACTGTGCTGCCATTATTATCCCATTCTGGGCGGGAACCCCCTTTTGGTGTTTTAACCATTATGTTATGCTTTAGCTGTTGGAAAATAGCAGATCTACAAGCTCATAGTGCGTCACCGAGTGCCGCGCTATGAGCTTGTAGGTCTGCTATTTTTTGAAAAATGTGGCACAAATCTTTGAATATATATTCTTTCAGAGCGAACGTTTTTTAACTCAAATCTTTGCTTCTGCGGAACAACATATTTTGAGAGGGGGGTCGGCAGCCAAATACAGATGATTTTTGGACCGTCCTTGACAGTTGACATCCCTTGATAGTTTGAGCACAGCTGACATAGAAACATAGGGTTTTTACATAAAACTGTCGTGATTTTTTTTGAAGACATTTCGTAGAATCGGCCTCAGGTCTGAAGGGGTTATATAAGGGTCATAAAAAGACAGCCATTACCATCAAGGACACCATTACAGGGAAAGGCATTTATTCATCATCATCATCATCATCATCATCATCATCATCTGCTGCTGCCTCGGCTCCGGCTCCCCGGCTGCCATTATTGTCTCCCCCTCATCATCATCATCATCATCATCATCATCTACCCACCCTCATCATCATCATCATTATCATCATCATCAGCCCAGCCATTATAGTCATCATCATTATCATTAGGCTTGGTAATCATCCACGAGGGCTTTCCAAAGGGGGGGTTCTGTATAAAAGGACAGTCCCAACTCCTGCCTTCCTCACATCTTTCCCCACTGCCTCTCTTTGAAGCAGGGTTAGTTCGTTCAGCTCTCTCTCTCTCTCTGGTTTGCTTCAGTATCATCGTGTGGGAACGGGAAGGGCATCTTACCGAGGGACTGACTGGCTAGGTATTTCCTTTTCCGTCTGGGGGAAAGTGTAATGCTATTTATTTGTTAACCTAAAGTAGAACTGCGAGTATGGAAACTATGAATGCTGCGTGAGTTCCGATCACATTATTTCAGAGAAGGCTTCTTTTTCTTTCTTTGTCTCTCTTTTTCTTTGTTGCTTTTGAATCAACTTACACAGTAGGCCTACCAGCCTAGGAGCATTTAAGGTAACATGTTCTGTATTGTTTGTCAATTTTATATTGTTGTATTATTGGACTTTTATGAAATGTTAATTCAGAATTATCGAGTAAATGTTAAAACGGGGATATCTATCTATGCTCTTGGGGTGATTTAATTTGGTCTGATTGGGTTTCTTTTCCATTTCAATGCCTTTTATTGTCATTGCAGGTACAACATAATTACAATAATGGACAGTTTGAAACAATGTTTGATTCAGATTGGATAACTACAACTCTAAACCATGGGTTCTCTCAACCCGTGGGCCGCGACCCCTCTGGGGGGGGTCGCCAAATTATTTTGGGGGGGTCCCCAAAATATGTTTTTGTAACCGAATGGCTGGAAAATGGAAATTGAGAGTTTACGTATGTAAACGTTCCTTAATGATTATATCTGATTTCAGTATTCATTTGATATATTTTCTCTATTATTGGTTATTTTTGTATTGGGGGTGGGGAGGGGAGGGGGGCAGGGCGGGTTGGGGTGGGGGTCGCAAGACATGGCCAAATCATTTCCAGGGGTCCCCCCAGCCAAAACCATGCTATGAATTGAGCCTCATACCATGTATTTATTATTATTTGAGTCCAGGACTTAGTATTGCATTCTCACTGGCCCTTTACTTAGTGCATATCATTTATAACGGTGCAGGATCAAAACTATTTGCAGCTTTGCTAAAGATTGCTTAACGCGTTCAGGATGGGAACCCCTTTTGGTGTTTTAAGCATTATGTAATACTTTAGCTATTGAAAAATAGCAGATCTACAAGCTCATACCCACGCAATGAGCTTGTAGATCTGCTATTTTTTTGAAAAATAGCAGAAAAAAACGTTTTTAACTCAAATATTTGCATCTGGGGGGGGGACCCTGGAACAACATATTTTCAGATGGGGGTCCGCGGCCAAATACAGATAATTCTAGTAAATGGGTTAAAAAAAAATGATGGTTTTGGAAATATGCAATCAGAAATTGCACTTTGTTTACTATGGTCTGTTGCAACAACAGCCACAAAACTCACATTTGGAAACGCTTGGGAAGTTGCAATAATAACATCTGTCTGTCATTCCCTCCTCGCAGAAGTAGCAGCTGAGATCGGTTTCTCTGTGTATCCTCTGAGTGAAGAACAGAGCCCTGCCTACAGCCAGCTCAGCATGGAGAGCGAAGCAGACGACTCACGCAACGCCGCAGACAACGGGAGGGAGGAGGAGGAGGAGGAGGAGGGGGAGGGGGGCCGGGCGGCCCAGACTGAACCCACGTTTCCCCCTTACCTCTCCTGCAGGGGCTGCGGCCAGCTCCGCGACGACCCCCTGGGCCCCGGCATAGACCTGGTGGGCCCGTACTGCCTCCGGTGCTGCAGCAAAGCCTCCAAGGAGGCCCATAAAAGCATGGACTTCTGTTCCCCGTTCGGTGGCGGCGGTGGCGGCAGCGGCGAGATGCGCGGCTCGGGCTCCTCCTCGCACTCGCAGATGGACAGCGACGACGGAGAGAAACTCCTGGGCGACGAGGACGGCTTCAACAAGCTGCACACCTGCCACGTCTGCGGCTTCTCGTCGCGCTACGCCAACCACGTGAAGCGACACATGAAGACGCACAACGGGGAGAAGCCCTACAACTGCCCGCTGTGCACCTACGCCTCGGCCCAGCTGGTGAACCTGCAGAGACACCTGCGCATTCACACGGGGGAGAAGCCCTACAAGTGTGACCGCTGTACTTTCGCCTGCAGTTCCCTGGGCAACCTCAAGAGGCACCAGCGCATGCACACGACGGGGGCGGGGCCGGGGCTGGAGGCGAACCGACCTGTCATGATTGGCCAGAACAGTCAGAAGAGGCACCACGTGACTGGCCGAAGACCCAACGAGGACGAGCTGCATGCTGCTTCAACCAAAGGTAAATAAGGGGATTATTTATTACATTTATACTACAAAAAAAGAGATGGAAGTTGATATTAACTCACTTACTCCATCCATCTTCAACCGCTTATCCGTAGTCGGGTCGCGGGGGCAACAACTCCATCCATCTTCAACCGCTTATCCGTAGTCGGGTCGCGGGGGCAACAGCTCCACCAGAGTGCTCCAGACTTCCCTCTCCAGAGCAACATTAGTGACTTCCTCCTGGGGGATCCCGAGACGTTCCAAGGCCAGTGAGGCGATGTGTTTCCTCCAACTGCGCCTTGGTCTGCCCCGGGGTCTCCTTACTTAACTGACTTACTGCCAAATGTATTTCTCGCTGCATTTAGTCCTTGCTACGTTTTTTCGTTTGTCTTACCTTTTATCGCCACCCGTACGACTACTACTACTTTTATTAATAGTGCCCTTCTGCCTTTTTATAGTGGTAAAAACAAAAGTATATTTCTGCTGTCGGGAGGAAACCTCGTAACTCCAAAATGTTCATTTTTCAGGAAATGAAAATGTTGGTCTAATGCAGGGGTTCTCAACCCGTGGGTCGCGACCCCTCTGGGGGTCGCCAAATTATTTTGGGGGGTCCCCAAATTATTTTCAAAAAGAGGGGGGGGGGGGGGGGGGGGGGGGGTCCCGAGACACTGCCAAAGCATCTCCGGGGGTCCCCGGCCAAAAACGGAGAGAACCCATGGTCTAATGGAGTTAAGAGGTTTTGTCCAAAGCACTTTTTACTACTTTCCATTGGTTCAATATTTTCGAAACAACACACAGACGTAAAGGGTGTTCAATAGCACTGATTTATGCCAAAAAACTATCAAAAATGGAGTTATGAGGTTTCCTCCCGACAGCAACGATATTCAGATTATCTCACTGTTCTTTGTCTTTTTTTCCCTCTTAAACACATTTGCAGAAGTTATGAAGCCAGCTCAAAACCTGAACGTGGACGCCCAAAACAGTGACTACCTATCGCCGTTTGAGAACTTAAAAGGGGGACCACCCCCACAAAACTCAAACCCGGCTCACCACCAACCCCGTCCTCTCCTGGAGAGCCCAGGCGGAGGCGGCGGTGGTGGAGGAGGAATGAGGGTAGCAGACGGCACCCTCCCTCCTTCCCTTTTCCCTTTCACTTGCCGTCTGTGTGGCATCGTCTTGGAGGACGAGGACGGCTCCTCGGCCCAGATCTGCGCCAAGTGCACCCTCGACATGTTGACGAAGGACTCCTCCTCGTCGCCCAACAGTCCCGGGGAGCGCAGCGACAAGGTCTACACCTGCGCCGCCTGCCCCTTCCTCACCCACTACCCCAACCACCTGGCGCGCCACATGAAGACCCACAGCGGGGAGAAGCCCTACAAGTGCCCGCAGTGCGACTACGCCTCGGCGCACTTCGACAACCTCAAGCGGCACCACCGGGTGCACACGGGCGAGAAGCCCTACAAGTGCCACCTGTGCGACTACGCGTGCGGGAACCTGGCCAACCTGAAGAGACACCAGCGCGTGCACTCCGGCGCCAAGCCCTTCCAGTGCACGGTGTGCAACTACAGCTGCAACCAGAGCATGAACCTCAAGCGCCACATGCTGCGGCACACCGGCGAGAAGCCCTATAAGTGCGTGGAGTGCGGCTACACCACGGGCCACTGGGACAACTACAAGCGACACCAGAAGAAGCACGGCCTGGCCACCGACGGGTGGGTGAAGGTTCCGCTGCCAAGGAACAACAACAACAACAACAACGACGACGACGACGAAGAGGATGACGTGGAAGAAGGGATAAGGGTGGGCGGCGGGGTTCAAACTCCGAGGAAGGACGTAGGGGTAGACATGCAGTACATCAACCCTCTCTGTCTTTCCCAGCTGCCGAAACCCTCATCCACGCATTCATCACACCCCGGGTTGACTACTGCAACAGTATACTCAATGCCTCCAAAGTCCTCAACAAACTACAACACGTGCAAAACGCCGCTGCCCGCCTGCTCACCAGTACACGCTCCAGAGACCACATTACACCCGTCCTCCACGACCTACACTGGCTTCCCGTCAAACAAAGAATTCACTACAAAATCCTGCTAACCACCTACAAAGCTCTCAATAACCTGGCTCCCCCCCCACCTCTCCGATCTTCTCGAACCATATGTCCCCCTCCGCTCCCTCAGGTCCAGTGAAGCCAACCTCCTGAAGGTCCGCAAGGCCAAGTACCGCACCTGAGGGGACAGGGCCTTCTATGTTTTGGCCCCCAAACTCTGGAATGAACTCCCCAACCATCTCAGAGTTGCTCCCTCTCTCCTCTCATTCAAAACCTCACTCAAAACCCACCTTCAGGATAGCTTTCCCCAGCTGAGGTCTGGTCAGGATGTCCCCCCCCCCCTTCCCTCGTTTATCTTTTTAACCCTGTACTGTTGTTGTATCCGTTATGTTTTGCTTTGGTTTTTTTCTTAGTCTGTTCCTAGTGTTCCTATGTAAAGCGCTTTGGGTATTTAGAAAAGCGCTATATAAATTTGAGCTATTATTATTATTAATAATGGGGAATATAGCACATTGTGCCACAAACCTGAGATTGTATACAGTAAAACTCAGCAACACACTAAAGCTACCAGCAGTTTGTATTGCTTTCCTTATATACGGTTGTCTCGTGTTGGGTCTGTTTTGTGTTTTGTGTCAAATGTCTTCAGAGGCTGCTACTTGTTTGTGAAATCATGCACAATTGTGGAAAAAAAAATGTATTTTGATGCCTTTGAATAGTGTGGTTGAAGAAGTTTGTTCAAAGCTTGTCTTCTATTGGCTCGTTGCTGTATTTGTGCCAGTGAAATGGACTTGGATAAAGTGCTCCACTTTGTAAGTCTTCATTTAACACCATAATATGCTAATCCCCAAAACTGCCATTCCAGACTGCCCCACACATCATGCCTTATAGACAAACACTTCTCACCTTTTTCCTAATATTACTCGATATGTGGAACCCATGCCTACTTCTGCCTGAAAGCTGCATCGCATTCGTTTTAGAAAGTAAATGTGAACGTCTGAGATGCCAAGAAGAAACTAAGAAAATGCATATCTTCAGGTTTATTTAAATGTGCCAAGATAGAATTTGGATCCCCTGCAGGCCCAGAACTTGTAATCCCTGTCAGAGTGGATGGAAATTGGGATTTTAAAGGTAGTTTGAAACGGCATTGGGATCACTTTGGTATCCAATCTGTGATCATACAGTTATCCATAACATCTCGATAAGAAATAAGTCGATTAATCAAATAACACCCCAAATAAAAATCTGATCCACTCTGATCGGACTCTTATTACAAGTTTTGAACTCTTGGGCCCAGAGCATTGTTTAAACCTGACAAGTTATTTATTTTTTAATGTTGTATGCATTTTGAAATGAGTGCTTAAAGCACTATTGTCTTACTCGCTTATTACATGTCAATTATAATTTAAGCAAGGACCTATCGTTGAACCTCCTTGTAAAGAGACTTCAGTACTTTGTAACCCTTTCATATCATAGCCTTTTCAATATTAGAAACGGAGCCCTAGCATAGTGTTATATATATTTATATATGTACTGATCAACTACGTCGCAGTATTATTATTAGACTAGAAAGGGTGTTCTTTTAGAACGCAAATGTCCACCAGGATGCATGTCCTACTAGTTAAACATTAGCGAAATGTGTGGAAAATCTGCCATACTTACCACTAGCTTTCTTCACAAATGTGTTCATAAAAGGTGTCTACTATAACATGAATTTGTTCCAACCCAACTCCCTTGGGAAACTTTGTGACAGCTGCTGAATGTTGGGGTACCATTAACAACCAATATAAGGCAAAATTCCCAACATTTCATTATGCTTTTAAGTAGCATGTGACATGTCAAACTAGGGTTTTTTTCCATGATGCAGAATCCATTCCAAGCATTAGTTTTGCACGAAAATACTCTTGGGCTAAATTCGGCCATAGCCACTGACCTCATGGTAAGCATTTGTTTTGCAGATTTGCCACACATTTCGCTAATTTTCCCTTATACCTTTACATCTCTCTGTCTGGGGCAAGTGATGACATTGTTTTTGGGTTGTGCAGAAATATGAGAAGGCACAGGTAAATGAGGGAAGGGTTATTTTTGAAAGGACTCGCATTTACATCATCATAGTGCCATCACTAGGACAAACATGACGTCATGTTATAGCCTAATACATTGCAATATGTGTGCGGACCCTCCCAGATGCAATAGATTGATCCTGCACGTAGTTCCCAACAGATCTCATTCTATTTAATCAGCTAAATGTGATTGTTAATTCCTTGTGTCAAGTATGTTTGTGTCACCAGTCAGTCAGTCCATTTGAATTGTCCCCCCGCAAGTAAAAGTCTGTATTTTCACAGAATATTACAGCTACAACAACAAGTTGACATTCAGTCGTACACAGAACCGACAGAAGTGTCAAAATGTCACAGACCTTGCCAGCATCGTCTCAGGAAAGAGACCTCAGACCTGACCTGTGATGAGAGGGAAAGGAGACAGACTGGTCTCTCAACCTGCATGACATTTCATATTTAAATTAACTAGGGATGTCCCCAAACAAATCATCATTTTCAAATCCAGCATGCTCATTTGGCTACATGTCTGATGAGTTCAAGACGGCACTGTATGATGCCCAGTTTGCTTGGGTGCATGCGTTTGAAAACGTCAGCGCTCTAAACTGTCAAAGGCGGGGCTAATGACTCACTTAAAAATGCTTGGACTAAGTTGAATGTGTTGACATTGAGACCTGATTTGTCATATTTATAAATATTTTGGTGTCAGTCAGTCAGAGGCATGCATGTCTGTGATTGGCTAGTACCAATACATCCCATAAACCAGAGGGACAGGAGCATTCTAATTGGCTAGTAGTAGTATAGATCCCATAACCTGCACGGACAGGTGCCTAATTGGCTAGACTGAATGGACAATGTTCTGCAATTATTCTGTAAATACAAATGACATATCATTGACCGATAAAACCGAGAATTGAGGTTCTTGGCTTGCTGTCAGCGTGCACAAAAATGTAACAATGGCCGTCTTAGTAATTATGCAAGATTAGATCCTGCTGCCAGAGACCATTTTTTAATAGGATATTATTTGATTATGGTAAGACTCAAGTGTTTTACAGTACATTGTGTACATTATACTAAACCCCTTGGAGTAAAAGGTAATTTATTTAGACAGAATGTCTGGAAATGCATCAATGTGCTGAAGTCAGAGCTTGTCTATAACAAAGTGCATGCACCATTGTTTCAAAATCTAAGCACAATCAAAAAGGAAATATCTTTGTATTGCTGCGTTTTATACTAATTTCTCATGAGTCATGACTAGTCAACTGAAAAAGAACTTTGCATGAGGAAAATGTACTTCAGTGTGCCAATAATTGTTTGTTCAGCAACACACTTATTATACTTGCTTATACTTTGCTGAATTAACCTCTTGACTTCCTCCAAGGTCAAAACGAATGCTGGGATGGATGCTTGCCTCATGGTCATTACAGTACAAAGCATGTTAGATCCATGTTTGTTTCTTAAAGAAGTGGCATCATTTTGGGAAAGCAGCTGGTTTACAAATCATACATGTTTCTCGTGATTTGCTAGTGTCAAGTATTTTTGCCACATGCATTTTAAACCATGTGTCGGCTGTCCTTCGATCCGTCTGAGCCCAAATCCTAGTACCCTTTGGGAAGAGTTATATTATTATTAAGCGAGAATGTATGTCGAGTCATTTTACTTTCAATTGCTGTCTTGTTGACTGTGAAATTAGCCCATTTGTTTTACTTGAAAGAAGACACTCATTATTAAGCATGAGAGTGTTGGAACTGAATATATATATACACAGTATAGTATAGTTTTTTTGTTTATTTTTCTAATGTGGCTGTAATAGACCATTACAAATGCATACCTTATTAATATATATATAGAGAGCATTTTCTTTTGTATTTTGAATGTGTGACAAGTTAGGGACATTTTGGTTAAAGCGATACTATGTAAGTTTTAAGATTGGCACAATAGCAGCACTTGTTGGCTGCAACTGGTACTTGATGCTTTTGATATACGATTTTATTCCCTATCCTGGAATGTATAGAAGTAGTTAAGTTATTTGAGTGTGTCCTTGCCGAACATTCAAACTTTTCAGTGAAATATTTGATCCTTGGATTAGCCGTGCGCAAGCCATCCATATCTTCAGGTTGATTCAAATCCTGACTACCAAACTAAACGTGTGATGGGGTGGTACACAGCCTAGGTCGTAGCTCTCCCTCAAGATACATTTCAGGGCAATAGGTCGTCAAATTGAGAAGGCTGGTTGCACGCACCTCAACACTTAACGCTCTGGAAGTGAAACTACTTGTATTGAATTGCAAAAATGGTGCTAAAACGCTCAAGAATTTAATAAAACGATTGCATAGTGTTGCTTTAATGTGAAGAAAAAAAAATGTGAGGTCATGTTTACGTTTTCATCTCCTTGTGAATTACTATTATATGCAAGTAAGACATGTTTCAGGTTTCCCTGACACACAGTGGAGCATCCAAACCCAGTAATTAGTGCTGAGGTCCCCAAGTGTTCTTTTTGTTCTTATGCAGTGTTTTCATAAATGCCTTAAGTGCGGATTTTGAAATAAACACATGAACTTGAGTTCATTTATTGTTGGATATCTGACTGACTGGTTTTCATTTCTTTTAGTTTTATATTCACATTTCAGTGATAAATAGGTTTAATAGGTAAATAGGTTTTCAATGTAATGAGTCCCGGGATGCAGGGATGGTCTTTTAGATGTGTCCGAGGGACGTTCTATGAGTCCCACTTCAACAACGTTAGGAGTCATGTTTTGCCATTTTTTACCAAGTGCAGCATTTAACTCCCATTTCATATGGTTATAACGTGGTTATATTCATGTAGAAAACAGAAGAAGAAATGATTATTATAACTAAAGCTAGCTAGCACAGTAGTGCATCCTGTGGCTGCAGAGGTCGTTGTTTTATTGCGTCCCTTAACTATAAACTACGTTTTGGGATGCAAAATGCACCTTATTTTAACCTGACATTTATTCAACAAAAAACGACTACCTTTGCGCACTTATAACAATATGAGTTTAGAGAGAACACGCTGGCCCGCCTGTGCTATTAAAGCCATACACTGCCATTTTTGGAGGACACAAAGACACACACTTTTTTGATGAATGTCACAGCAAGTATTAATCCATTCTGGGCGGGAACCCCTTTTGGTGTTTTAAGCATTGTTATACTTTAGCTATTGAAAAATAGCAGATCTACAAGCTCATAGCTTGTAGATCTGCTATTTTTTTTGAAAAATCATGAAAATGTGGCGCAAATCTTTTAATATATATTCTTTCAGAGCGAACGTTTTTAACTCAAATCTTTGCTTCTGGGGGGGAGGTCCCTGGAACAACATATTTTCAGATGGGGGTCCGCAGCCAAATACAGATAATTCTGGGGGTCCTTGACATGAAAAAGGTTGAGCACCACTGACATAGAAACCTGGGTTTTTTCAGAAAACCCAAGTATATCACAGCAAGTATTAAAGAAATAAATGCAAAGCCTAGAGTGAAATTTGGCAACTATACATTTATTGAAATCCTGGACTTTGCAGCTTTACATGTATTTTCTCAGTAATGTGATCAGAATTAGGCCTCATCGGTGACACCCTCGTGTCCTTTCCACCCTATAAGCCAACTGAGGACACAAATGAGGAAAATAATGAAAGGAAAAGACACCATAACATATATTTCTTGATTACAGTTCAGACTATCCAATGAGAGTGCACCGGTTCATTTACATTTGGAGATTTCAACTCTGTAAAAAAAAAAAAAAGAAGAAATTCTGCATCATTGCTCACACTCTCTCTCCGACGGATGCAAACAGTATAAGACTGGAATCTGGAATGAATGTTCATATTGTTCGCAACGCTCCGTAAAACCAACATTTGTTCAGAGGTCAAACTAGCGATCGTGCTGCCCTCAAGAAAGCAGCTTTTCCGCTAAAAAACCTCCGAGATGATTGGCACAATATACTAACAATCTGTTAGGAGCATGTTCCACACAACCCATTATTACTCTAAATAATAATAATAATAAAAAAAAGACAATCAATCAAAAAATCAGATGTGGAATTTGTAAACACTTTTAACAAGTTCCCTAAACATTCTGTAAACAATGATAAATGTTAGTCCTTGAAATATTTTTTGTTCTATACAGCTTAGATTACATTTGATTTATTTGAGTACAATAAAACTATTGATACATATTAGTAAATGTTTGAGAATACTTTTTTTCTTTAATTGCATGTACATAATATAAAAGTGACGTAAATTTTTTTAATGCTTCTTTTGTGCAAAATGCTTTAGTAAACTATATTTTGGCATTTAATGAGTAACTTTGAAAAAATAATTGGTTGAAAAAAAACAAATCAAAGATGATTTCTTTCAAGAGCCCCCCTTGGAAATTTTCCCCACACAATATTCAGACATTAGCAACTTCGTTCAATAAATATCCATCTCCATCTGTAATACTGTGCAAAAAATTATGGGTTCAGCAAGTGCAAGGAGTTCTGCCAAACTAATCAATCTATCGTGCTCTGCAAGATCCTAGCCAGCGCTGGCTGAAAGGCTGAGTGACTGACTACACACAGCATGTTTCAAATCAACGACATACCCGCCCCCTGTTTTCCTTATGATAATCAAAGTCAAAGTCGTACGATTTGTCACACACGTTACCGCAGTGAAATCTGTTCTCCGCATTTGACCCATCTCTTGGAGCGGTGATCCGCAGCCAAGAAGCAGTGAGCTGCAGCCGTGCCGCGCTCGGGAATCATTTGATTAGTTGATTGGTAAATAATGGTAGAGATCAGACAGAAATAAAAAGTTAAGGCATTTGACTCTTTTGCAAAAGGCAAGCGAGTGGCTGTGCCTCTAATATTAGGGTAAAGTTTTACTGGAACGAAATTGTAAATCGTAACATAACGGAGGCCAAAGCCTGCCATTACTTACTACCATCATGGTCAGATGAAGAGAATCATTGACAGCTTTAAAGGCTAAGTAGGCATGTAACGATATATCGTATATCGCGATATATCGATATTACTTTTTTTTTTTAGGGGGGGCTAGTGTGCGATATGAAATGTGAGCTGTAATCATATTCCATCATGCTCATCATTTCTCTCCACATGCTTTTGGAGAGAAATGAGACAGACTCCATGCAGTCACTTTCAGTAGTAGAGGCCTGCAGAGGGGAGCTGTATGTGTCTGTGCCCAGGTGATGGTCGTTATTGATGCTCATTAATTAATACATCAAGGAAGGCAATTATGTTTGCAATGTAGTTAAATAAAAATTGTGGAAATAAAAATAAAAAAAGATTTTTTTGTCATTTGTCTGGAAAATAATTGTGTTGAAAATATCGTGAAAAATCGTATCGTGAGTCGAGTGTATCGTTACATGCCTACTAAGTACTGTCGCTAGGAAATAACATTTCCCAGAATTACATTTTGTTACGCGGCCAAATCAAACATACTGTATGCCACCTGTGTGATTAAGATGTCAACATCTCACAGTTGAGATACATTTCAAGTCACTCATTCGACTAGACTATATAATTTAGATATAAATTTGATAATATAATTTCAAACAATTGTGGTATTTATCAGTAGTTGTCGGGTTGTACTGGATTATTTGCTTCTAGAGTTGAAAGGGAATTATGCAGCCATCAATGGATCTAGCTTTTTACTGCCTAGGTTCCAAGCTATTCATTTACTTCAGAACATTGAAATGCATTATAAAAAAGCGGCACTTATGACAAAGGATATTGTTCAGTGTATGATTGATTAACATGCAAACATGTTTTGAAAGAATGCATCGATTTCTGTAATGCAAATTAATGAACGCATCCCCACTTAAACATCTTAAATGACACCACCAGTATTTGTCAAATGTGGTCATGTTTACCGAATGGTTACACTCCTCCTCTGACAACACATGTCCGAAAGTGAAACAATGGGCGAGGCTGTAGAATACGTACAGCACATCGACAGGTGGGTGCTGGACTGAAGACACTGATGGATGGAGCCCGCACACCATAGTAGGTACAAACATGACTTCTGTATTTGTCTGACGTTTCGATCTTCATCAGGTCATTGAAACGTTGTCACTTGTCAGACAAATAAAGAAGTCTTTTTTTGTACCTCTACCTACTATTTTGGTGTGCGGGCTCCATCCATTTGTCAACCAAAAGGTGAAACAATGCCTTATAAATTATAATTATGCTTTAATAAGACAATTAAGCATTAAAGAGAGAGTGTGATTAGTATCACTCCATGTGTTCCCCATTTTGAAACATCCCATAGCCCAAATGCTGATACCACTGTGATACAGACAACTACATTCAACATGGCGTACGGTCCCCATTTTGCGCATGTAATTATAGAATAGATGGTCAAAAATAGCGACAATAAATTATCTACAAGCTCATGCCACACCAAACTGAGCTCCATTGGAGGTTTGTCTCCATTTCATGTTTGAGCAGAAGACCCACTATTCCGTTAGGTCTAGCACTGTACTGATAGGCGATGGGATGGGATCAGACCAGCAGCTGCTACTCTTCACTGGACAGAGAATGTTAAGTTTGCACATGCATTTGATGTGTCCTGAAATGCCAAGGCCTGCTTTACTCTTTAGAAGGGCTGGAACGTCGGGGATCAATCCATTCAACCCAAGCTCCTGTTCCCACCACAAGAATCTCTATTCGTGGCTCTAGTAACATGTGGAAAAGTGACGCGACACGTTGTGAGCTTGCAGATCGGCTATTTTCACCGCACAACACCATTGTACTACAAAGTATAAGATAGGGCTTGAGAGGTTAAACTAAGCATGTTGTATGAAGGTTGTTGTCTGTGTGTGTCTACTGTCTATGTATGGCATCATAATGCTGTATGCAACTTACTCATGTCCTGGAGGGGTGTTTCGTTTTCTTCCTGGGAAGGATCAGGTACTCATGGTCTTTAGGTGAGTCGTGACTTGTGAGTGATGAAATCACAGTAACCGACCACCATACATTTGCCAGGTTGTCATCTCGTAGTTCAACGTTTCTGAAATGTTTCATTTGTGGCATTTGCCGACATTCACCCACTACTGCTCACATAGCCAAACAATCCCCACCAGCTGCACCACCAGTCCACTCATTGTCAAGCTCTCCACTCTCCACACGTCTTATACTTCATAAAGCTTTGTTTCGTATTGCTTTCTTTCACCATGATGGATTCTGTTGGTGGAGCAAAAACAATCACATGCTAGCTCGCCAATATCGCAAAACAAAAAAAAAAGATTAAAGAGGGGGGAGAATTCAAATATAATTCGATGATAGAAATAGAAATCTAGATCACCTTTTTTTCTACATTCTAAAAAGTAAGACTGTCAGGAGATTAAATGAGAGTATTAAGGCAACACATTTTCCAGGGGGAAGCTACAATCTTGCAGAATTTTGACATGTCTGATGATCCTCACAGCTTGGCTCAGCTCAGCTGGGAATCTGTGCCATCGCAATCATTGAGAGAGTAATGGAAGGCGAATGGGGGAGGGGGGGGTAAGGGGGATGGGGGGGGTTACAGGTCGTCGTCCCCGATTCCCTCGAAAGCGTAGTTGCCATGGAAGTCGTTCCCACTGATGTCGTTTGCAGAGTTGGAGGCGCTGATCCCACGAAGTGACACCGAGCTCAGCTTGGTCTGTATGGAAGGTCACAGCATACTTAGTACATTATGGACTGATGGCTGCTAGACTACAGAGTAAAGAGCATACTTATTATGGAAAGGTACAGGCTATTAAGGTACAGGCTATACCAGTTGAAATGAAAAATGAAAAATATAAATTTTAAATTTAATTTTAAAATGAATGACAAATTAAATTAAAAATAACTTTTGAATGATGGTCATGGAAAGCCATTTCAGCTGGTAGGTAACCAACATTACTGGGCCAAATGTGTCTGAATTTTGCTAAACGTACTAAAACAGAAACTTTACTATTACTCACTTTACCAACAGTAAAAGATTATTCTAAAATGTACCCTTACCGAGAGTTTGACGATCTGTTCACGATTTGGGTCTGGAGAGTCCTGCAGCAATATGAAGATTCAAAGTCAAATACGTAATACATTCACCAGACATCTAAAAGGCAAAGCAGCAAACACTTGTGACATGCCGAACCGAGTCTCACCAGTAGAGGGGGAGATTTCACAGCTTGCTGACTGTCTGAGCGGTGTATAGAGCCATTCTGGCGTTTCCTCAGCATCTAGTACAACACAGTACAACAGGAGACCAGTGTTGTTTTTGGCAGCAAAATTCAGATTTTAGTTTTAGTCATAGTCTCTTGAATAGTTTTCAGTTAGTTTCAGTCACATTTTAGTCACCTGGAATGTTTTAGTGCTAGTCTAGTTTCAGTCGACTAAATAGCATAACATTTTAGTTGACTAAATCTACAGTTGATTTAGTCGACTAAAATGTATTTTGGCGGGCCTTGATGCCGTCAAAACTCGAAATGACAGATTTTACGAGCTTGTAGATCTGCTATTTTCAGCATGCAACCAAGTGTAAAATGACTTGTACTGGATCTCTTGTCCACTAGACTCAGCCAGGCAATGCTGCCTGCGGTAATTTCACATGAACACCAGGGGGCGCTGAAAGTGTTAATAACAAACCTTCTTGATGCTGCCGCCTGACTTCTTCACCATTAGCTCGTCCACCATAGACTGTAAGCAGATGCTCATCATGATGGCCTAAAGATTGGAGAAGAGTCAGCCTATTTTATATGTTCTTTACAGAATCACCCCAAAGAATGTTTACAGCAGAGGTGCCCAAAAGGTAGATTGTGATCTACCAGTAGATCACAAAGGCTGTGCAGGTAGACCACATGACATGCCCCAAAATAATTATAATCAAAATATAAAAACAAAAGTTGAACCCCTCTTTTTTACATCTGCCACTTAAGGTGACTTGGTTGATTGACAAGAAGGGCCTGTTGGCTCCCTTCACGGCTTCTAAATGTAGGGAAATGCTTTGTTTTCCAGAAGAACCTGAAAACCTACCACTTCCATACAGAATGGGGGCAAGGCTTCCCCCCCCCCCCCCCCCCCACTATTTCACTTTCTAAGTGTGTTTATCTTAGCGCTGCTATTCCAAACCTCCCTCAGTTTTTATTTATGTATTTATTTTTATTCGGGGTGGGTAGATCATGTTGGGCTGGTCATTTTAAAAGTAGCTCTCAAGTAAAAAAGGTGTGGGCACCCCTGGTGCATTCTCCCTACAGCCCTTTTCCCCCAAACCTACCCTCCCCTTTATCCTGCATTTGCCATTGAATCTTGAACTCGGGGTCAAGTTAAACAGAGATCTCATACAGTATGTGCAATCAAAATTAATAGCTCACAGCTTTCAGAGAAAACAAACAAACCAATAATAAATAAATACCGTAGCTACCGTATAATTACATTCAACTCAATCACACAATTGTATGAGTGGGTACAAATTAAACCAATGTTGATTCCGTGGACCCTTACTGGTCTGTAAACCTGGTTCAAATTAAACCACTGGTTTTCAATGTTGTTTCCGTGGACCCTTACTGGTCTGTAAACCTGGTTCCGGAGATAAACCAACACTGAGGATTTTACAGTGTATATTGGGGTCCCATATATTTACCGGCGTGGCCGACTAGAAAATCTAATCCAAAAGGTTGAGGATCACCAAATTTAAAAGACTTTCTCAAACTGTAGTGACCCTGTACTGCTTGAAGCCATCAGTGAGAGCTTACCTGTGGACTCGTGATGGTGACCCACTGGAGGCGCTCCTTGCTCATCAGGTACTCGAAGGCCAGCTCCAGCTTGACCTCGCACTTGGCCGAGCTGCAGGGATTGGCCGTGCCGTTAGCCACTGGAACCTGCTGTGTAGGAGGAGACACCAGATGGTTTATTTGGACAGGCTGAGAAGCAAGCAGGCGTTATAATGATGTAATCTAACCATCGTCTAGAATCGTCTGTCGTCCACCGGTGTTGATGCATGTTATTTTCTAGGCAGAAGGTTTCACTGAATGACTTGAGGAGTATGAAAATGATTCATATGTAATGGCCATCCGCAGATCAACATAATTGAACACCTAAGGAGAGTTTGGAGCAGAATGGTGAAATCACCCCTCAACTATATATGCCAGAAATATGGGGAGGGGGTGGAGAGGGAAGCCTCGCCCCGTAGGGGCGTCGTCATATTCTAATGCAGCCTTAAAACCCATTCAAACAATCCACACCTCCCGGGTTTGAATCCCGACATACAGCGCTATTTATTACACTGCATTTCTATCAGAAATGCATTAATCAGATGGTAATTCTGTCAGAAAGGCAGCTACCAGACTGTTAATTATGTCAGAAAGGCAGCTACCAGACTGTTAATTCTGTCAGAAAGGCAGCTACCAGACTGTTAATTATGTCAGAAAGGCAGCTACCAGACTGTTAATTATGTCAGAAAGGCAGCTACCAGACTGGTAATTCTGTCAGAAAGGCAGCTACCAGACTGGTAATTCTGTCAGAAAGGCAGCTACCAGACTGTTAATTATGTCAGAAAGGCAGCTACCAGACTGGTAATTCTGTCAGAAAGGCAGCTACCAGACTGGTAATTCTGTCAGAAAGGCAGCTACCTGGTAATTCAGTCAAAAAGCCAGTTACCAGACTGTTAATTCTGTCAGAAAGCAATTTATCACACCTGTGGCTTCTGCGTTCGGTGCGACTCAAGGTGACTACTGGGTTTGGCTGCTGGATTCAAGGGGTTGGGCCGCTATGTCTGGCAGATATAGTTGATTATCTGATTTCACCCGCGTGCGAGTTGGGACTGAGGATCCACCATCACCAAAACACAAAATGAGAGAATATCATAAATTTGAAAGAATGGTGTTAGAATGGTGTTCCATTCCTCCAGCAGAGTTCCAGAGACTTGTACTATTCAGTTCTATTGGTGTTCCATTCCTCCAGCAGAGTTCCAGAGTCTTGTACTATTCAGTTCTATTGGTGTTCCATTCCTCCAGCAGAGTTCCAGAGACTTGTACTATTCAGTTCTATTGGTGTTCCATTCCTCCAGCAGAGTTCCAGAGACTTGTGCGACATACACCCAGGTCTGATCAGCCTGTGGTGGGCCAACCTCGGCAGAGGGTGTCTTGTGATAAGTGGCCGAAACACCCAATGAGGTCAGGGCACACAACTGAAGATGTGTCGTACTGGTGGCACCACGCGATCATTGACAATTCCACCCCACCCAAGAAGTCATCTCCAATCCATTCAATTGTTGTGCTGAATATTTAGGGATCTTTAACAACTAGTCCTATTAACCCTTAGAAGATGAAAGACGCCAATTGGCGTCTTCATCAGAATTCCGTAAATGATCAATGACGCCAATTGGCGTCTTCACAGTTTTTGATGAATCTAAACATATTAATATGCTCCGAAGCGCTGTTTAAATTCCTGAGCTTATATTCCAACTACATTACCCAGAAAACCCGTGTCACGTGACACACGTGTACGTGTTGCCATTGGAAGCTGGTCCCACCCCCTGTAAACAGTGGGGGCAGAGGGAGTCTTCATAGTTTTCATTGTTTTGCCTGTTTGCCGTCTCGCCCGAGCGATTTTCTAGCAGAAAAAGTTGAAAGCAGTACTATTTATTTGAGCGAGTTTTGTGGTAGTAGTATTGATCCATACGCGTCCCAGTCGCCTTCTCCAGGCGGAGTAGCCCTGGTCCAGTGCTTACAGCGAGACTCGCTGCTCCCTCCCTCCTTTTTTCATTGTCTCCCCATCGTCGTCCGATGAGCTATACCGGGAAACCATTGAAGAAGACGATCAACCCGGAATGTTTTGAGGTAATCTTATTGTAGAAAATGCCCTTCTATAGTGATCAGAAATCATAAGATGATCGCTACAAATAGATGCTTGGATAATTACTACTACTAGTCAGATCATGACGCCAGAATGACTCACCACGATGGCCCCCAGCCATTAGCCAGCACCGAAGGTGCTGGCTAATGGTGTTGGTCGGTGCATTGGT
Source organism: Electrona antarctica (assembly GCF_951216825.1). Lineage (NCBI taxonomy): Eukaryota > Metazoa > Chordata > Actinopteri > Myctophiformes > Myctophidae > Electrona > Electrona antarctica. The sequence goes on along the minus strand of NC_136798.1, from coordinate 2,699,233 downwards.
GCTGGCTAAGGGCTGGAGGGGGGGGTTGGTGTCGATCGGTTGGTTAGTGCAGTACAAATGTATCGTAGCAGGCATGCACGCATGGCAGTACAAGTATTTTATATTGTAGCGTGCCTTATAGGCGATCTGATCTTTAGAGTAATGTTCGCTCCTTTTATTTACTGTCTACAAAGACGGAGAACAAACATGCATCGTTTACTGAAGCAACGCGTGGTTATGATGACGTTGCTACAAGGATCGGAGGGGGGACGGGGAGTGAAGCTAACAGTAGCGTATTATATAAGATCTGTATGACGTTTCATTGACGTCTGAGCTTGCATGATAATTGCATTCATTGTATATTGTATACAATCATGATTGTACATTGTTTAGTGTGTCTCCGTGTGATGATGATGATGACGATGATGTCAGATAGCCTACGTCCCCCCCCCCCCAACTGGCTATTGGCCGGGCTGACTACAGCTAAATGTTTATTTTTATATATTTAGAACTGGCATCGGAGGAGGAGGATGATGATGATGATGATGATGATGATGAAGACGAAGAGTCAAGACTGCGATGGAGTTCTCCGACACTGAACCGGATGCATTCATTCATTTCAGTTGTTGTTTTTTTTTAAATTTAGCCTACACACACACACACCGTCAAGAACAACTGGAATGCAGTGGTTTGGGGACACTGGGGAGTTTGGGGACAACTGTTTTGTATGTAGGCCTATTTATTTTCTGTAATATTTATTATAATTGTATTATGTTAGTAGTCATAAAAAATAAAAGACAAGCTTTTACAATGAGTTAGACCTGTCATGGCTATTTTGTTCACTAGTCTGAGGTTTATGGTTTGACTAAGCGAGTTTCAACTGTGATTTACTCTGTAACGGTAGATGGTAAGAACCCAATTTTTTTGTTATAATACAGTATACATTCAAGTCTATATTTTGATACATATCATGGGCACAAAGTCATATCAAAACAATGTCCTTGGATGAGTTTTTTATCAAAACTGTTTCTTCACAACAGGTTTTTGAGATACATGCATGAATAGACACGGTACTGGTAAGACTATGTAAACATGGTATATATCAAAATGTGCGTTAGAATGTCTAATTTTACCCCAAAAAAGAATTGAGTTTATATGATGTTCCATTTCAGAGCTAGGGGGACTTTTAGCTGGATAGGTCAGATTGATCATGACTGACCATGCTATTTATAGATGGCAAAATATCTACAGTGGTACATGTGAGAAACTTTTTATTTTATTTTAATTGAACTAGACAACTCACCCTTTAAAATGAGATATTGCATGGCTATGTACGCCCAGCAGAAAAAAAGTTATTTAGAAAATAAAACTTAAACCGGTCATAACTTTTTTTGTTGTCCTAGAAACACTACCCAGTGTAAATGCAGGCTCTTTTAAATGGCTTCCAACACCACAACTAAACATTTTATCAACTCAGTTCATTTTTTTCCTGGAAGCAGACAAGCCAAGCTTTCTCTGAAGGTCTTTCGTTGTCACACATTCACAACAGAGAATTTTCAATAAATCATTCAAAAACGCCATTCTGCCATAGAGAAGTCTAAAAACTATATAGAAATCCATGAAACTCTCAAAGAGTTAAGAATCCTTCAGTTCTATTGGTGTTCCATTCCTCCAGCAGAGTTCCAGAGACTTGTACTATTCAGTTCTATTGTTGGTGTTCCATTCCTCCAGCAGAGTTCCAGAGACTCGTACTATTCAGTTCTATTGGTGTTCCATTCCTCCAGCAGAGTTCCAGAGACTTGTACTATTCAATTCTATTGTCAAGGCACATCTGAAGCTGATCGGGTGGCTCGTGTTGGCCGTGGCCCAACACCGTACTAAAAAGAATATGTTACAATTTAGGCATTTAGCAGACGCTCTTAATCCAGAGCGACTTACATTAAGCAAGAACAAAAAGCATGGCAATACATCACATACATAACAAGTAGTTATCATGAATCATACGTAAGCTAAGAACGTAACAGTGGAATATCTATATAATGAAACTATGCATGTATACTTTATAGTGCCATGTCTACATAAGATGCTATCCAAGTTACATAAATTGGGCCTTTGCATACGCCTGTAAGGTCGTCGGGGTTAGGGCAAGTGCTACGGGCCAAGATGGAGTCTGAAGAGGTGGGTTTTCAGACTACGGCGGAAGATTGGGAGTGTGGCTGCAGTTCTGATTGTAATGGGAAGTGCATTCCATAGTTTGGGTTGGCTTCATTTCTTACGAGAAGTGACTGAGGAGTACAGAGCCACTCAGTGCTTTCCTGTGCACCAATTAGGCCTACTTCCTACTCGCAACCCTCCCATGTAGCCCTCAGTGCACCCACACCCACACACACAAATAAACATCATGATAGCATGAATGACTCGCACACACACACACACACACATTATGACAACTTTATACATATCTCTGTCGGACTGAAACCTTGTATAAACCATTACTTTTTGGGAAATAGAAAAAGGAACATGGGTTACAATTAATCCAATGTCTTTATTATTTAGCCACAAAGCCTATTTTTAATTGTTAAATAATGTATGAAGCCCAAAGAAAGACCTAACCACCTCGTGTCCAGCAAGTCATTATAGGCGAACAGAAACACAAAGTTTGTTTTGTTGATCGTCTATTTTAGTTACTTTTGCAAGACACAGTAAAATAGGATACCTGAGGCCGAATCTGGGAACGCCTTCTAGGGCCTGACCTATAGTTTCTGAAAACCTTCACATTTTGATTCATTATTTTTTTAAATAGTTATGTTGCTACATGTATAGCAATAGCTGATGAGACGCAGAGAGCGCGCCGGCATCAAGGGTAGAACAACGTATAGGTTGCACCAGGCATCAATGGGTTAAATAAATGTATGAAAATACATTAAAACAAGATGAACTATGGAAACACAAGGTTTCTCCCCAATAGTGACGCTATCTATCTATGCCTTATAATTAATGATATGTGACCTAAACAGTACTAGTGCTAGATGTATTTCTGTGCGCTGGCAGCCTGTGTGTGTCTGTGTGTGTGTGTGTGTGTGTGTGTGTCTGTGTGTGTGTGTGTGTGTGTGTGTGTGTCTGTGTGTGAAGGACGTAATACCAGGTCTGGTCCAAAAGAAGGTTCTCTCTCACCCCATCTCTCTTTCTCACACACACACACACACAACTGAAACTGTTTAAATGTGTCTTCCTTGCGGAAACGTACGCGTCATTTTCCCTTCATCACTGCGATCCCCTGGAGACAAAACGTCATTGGAGCTGGGACAGTTAAGTAGGATAACAGTACACCACTAAATAGGATGTTTTTAATCGTTTGTTTGGGAAGGAAGCTCCTTATTAACCCAAGCATCCTATTCTGGGAATGTTAAATAAATAAAAAAGGGGAGGGGAAAATACTTCAATGATCCCATCGCGTCATTTTGTGAGCTTGTAGATCAGACATTTTTTGCACAACACGGTTGTCGACAAAGTATAAAATAATGCTTAAAGGGGAATACCACTCATTTTCAACATTGAACTGTCATTTATATAACTTAGAGTTGTTGTAGGCTGGAGGTCTAGAACTCGGGGTGTATTCTGCAAGCCAAAGAGTACACAGACGTACTTTACTAGGGCCAATGATCAGAGGAGCATTCCAAGTTGGAAGATGAAGTGGGAGAGAGATTGGTGTAGTTTTAGCAAATTTTTTGGTTTGTGTATGAAGAATTTAGCATAATTATAGAATGATACAATTTAAAACGAATTCAAGTGGGAAAAAAAAAGAGAAAAAGAAAAAGAAAATGTGTGATATTCCCTTTAAGTGGTTAATCGATTAGTTGATCATATATTTTTTCTCTCCAAAAAGTTAAAATTATTCAAAAAATAAAAAGTATTCGATAGAATAATTGCTACGAATATTATCAATTGTTGCATATTATCAATGGTACAAATAGAACCAAATGCACCTTTAAAGGATCCATTGGATTGGATCAGGATTTTACAGTGCATCAACCGATTACTGCTTTGCCAATGGATTTACTGTATCAATTACAGTAAAGGCTGGTGCTCTAGAGCAGGGGTTCTCAACCCGTGGGTCGCGACCCCTCAGGGGGTCGCCAAATTATTATTTTTTTGTTTTTTTCACGATTTTTCAAAAATAGCAGACCTACAAGCTCGTAGCGCGCCACTCGGTGGCGCGCTATGAGCTTGTAGATCTGCTATTTTTTAATAGCTAAATTATAACATAATGCTTAAAACACCAAAAGGGGTTCCCGCCCAAAATGGGTTAAGGTTATTGTAGCAGTCAATTTATATTGGGGGTCGGGAGGGGGCGGGGGTCCCGAGACATTGCCAAAGCATTTCCGGGGGTCCCCGGCCAAAAACGTTGAGAACCCCTGCTCTAGAGTCTAACAACATATTCAGGACGGGAACCCCTTTTGGTGTTTTAAGTATTATGTCATACTTTAGCTTTTGAAAAAATAGCAGATCTACAAGCTCCATTTTTAAAAAATCGTGAAAATGTGGCGCAAATCTTTGAATATATATTCTTTCAGAGCGTTTTAAACTCAAATCTTTGCTTCCAGGGAGTCCCTGGAACAACATATTTTCAGATGAATACAGATAATTCTGGGGGTCCTTGACATGAGAAAGGTTAAGCACCACTGACATAGAAACATAGGTTTTTCAGAAAACTGGTAGGATTTAGAAGACATTTTGTAGAAATGGGATAAGGTAACTGTATGAGGCTGGTGGATCAATAATATGCCGTTAGACTTTGTGGTGACTACGTGTCGGGGTAATTGAACTGATGAAGATGAACAACATGGAGAGGTCAGCACTTTTCGTCCGCAGCAGGAACAGAAAGTGGTGCTTTGGCTCCGGCTGAATGAAGAAGTGCGTTTCGTAAGCCTCCGTCTGCATGCGCTAAGGAGTGAATGAACGGGCAGCATGTTATGTAGCGTAGCGCAGTGGTTCCCAAAGTGGGGTCCGGGGACCCCCAGGGGTCCTTGAGGGAGTTCCAGGGGGTCCCCAGGCAGCTAAATGACAGTTAGGAACCAAATGGACCCTTATGGGTCTGTAACTCTGAGAGTGTGCAAATGGACCCGTTGAAATTAAACGGGTTGAGAATCACTGTTGGAGCCTTAAAAATCTTCTCTTATGGGGGTCCCTGGAATGTCTTTTCAAAGGGGGTCCGTGGGCAAATTAGTGTCAAATTGGGGGTCCTTGACATGACCAAGTTTGGGAACCACTGGTGTAGCGGTCAAAACCCCCACCTCTCTGGGAAAAACATCTGCTCTCGCTGGCCTAACTGGACTAGGTCCAACCCGTCTCTCCTACTACACTATCCCTCTCTGCTGTGCAAAAATAGAAAATATCGCCAAGTCAGAGAGAGGGCCAGCTGGTTAACGCTACAAAAAGGAGAAGTGGTAACCTTTGCGAACAAACGGCAATGTCAACAAGGAGAGAAGCTAAACCAAAGGGCTTCTGATCTTTTTTTATGCTAGAACAATATGGTAGGATTCCTTCCCGAGACATTGCCAAAGCATTTCCGGGGGTCCCCGGCCAAAAACGTTGAGAACCCCTGCCTTAATGGACAACATCTCTTCTTGACCTCTCTCTTTTACAGATATACTTGTATAGCATAGTATATATGTATAGTTAATATGTATAGTGTCATTATATAGATATGTTCTAGTTACGTTCTTATCTTACGCATGTTTCTTGATAAATGCATTTTATATATGTGATGTATTCCCATACTTTTGTTCTTGCCTAATGTAAGTCGCTCTGGATTAAGAGCGTCTGCTAAATGCCTAAATTGTAAATTGTACAGACAGAAATGCAAAGGGTGTTCCTTACGGTGCACCAACCAGGAAAGGTATGGCAGGACCGGTCAGTGCATCACAGGATTAGAACAATGGCAACAGAGGTAGAAAGGACGGCACGGGAGCAACTCCGATTAAACGTACTGCCTTTTCATTAACCTTTTCTGTGCCGCTAGGTGGCAGCAAACGCACACGAAAGGAACGCCACCCGTCCACTCCAACTCTACGACCCTCGTTTCCTTTACGGGTTATTCAGGAAGGTGGGGGCTTATGTTATGATTATTCATAATCGAGGCATACGTTTTAAATAATCGTGATATTGATTTGAAGTCGTATTGTCCAGCTCTAGTGGAAAAAAAGAAAAAAAATCCCACCCCTGTGAAGTGAGTCGTGCAACTCCGTGTGGGGGTCCCCAGGGGGTCCCGAGAACAGAGTTACCTTGTGTGGGTCCCTGTACTGTACTGTACTGTACTGTACTGTACTGTACTGTACTGTACTGTACTGTACTGTACTGTACTGTACTGTACTGTACTGTACTGTACTGTACTGTACTGTACTGTACTGTACCATCCGAAATCATCATATATACAGTTAATATATGCGTGTGAGTTTGTGTGTGTGTTAGGTTGCGCCAAAAAAACAGCCATGCTATTTTAAAACAGCCATGCTATTTTCGTGCTCGGACGGACACAGCCAGCCACCCAGCCAGCCAGCCAGAGACACACACAGCTCCGTAAGGGAGTGGTTGCACCACAAAAAAAATGAATAAATAAAAAATAAAAAAATAAAAAAAAATCGTCCACTTACAGAGGAGGTGACCCGCCAGCACCTCATGCGTGTTACTTTGAAGCTTCCCTCCTTCATCTGTTCGTTCGGTAGCTTGACGTGGAAGTTGAGCTCGTTGTTCCCGGCGCTGACGATCACGTGACAGCCCTTCTCGGGGAAGTCGGTGATGCAGGGATCAAACTTGATATAGCCGAAATATTTGAGTGTCTGACCTAGACGGATGAACTGGTGGAAAAAGGACAAATAAGTAACTAAAATCGGGCAATTTTCTTAAATCCTCGAAATGGTTTTATGTGACCCGATTCCTTTCCAAAAGGATCCTCCAGAGGGGAAGCGAATGCAAAAGGAATTTAACGCTAGACACATTTCCAAGGTCGGACATCACAGTAGATGGTATTGCTTACTTCCTTCTTGGATCCTTTCTCCTGCAGTGACTTCAGCTGCCTGTGCTGGTCTTTGTTGACGAGTATCCAGCCTCGCTCAATGTCAGACACCGTCTGGAAGGACAGAGAAGAAACCATGCATGGAAGGAACACTCATTTCCCTTTGTAGTGAGGAAGGCATTCAGCCACTTCAACGCTGGCATTATAAGTCATTATAAAGTAGATGAAAAATCCTAAAAAAGTTTTTCAATCTTTCTGCATTTTCAAAAAATATCCAATCTACAAGATCACGATGAATCGCATTAATACATGTTGTGAGCTTGTAGACCAGCTATGTTTTCCCATTTGTTGTACCATGAGGTATTTTGGGCTAGTGATCATGTAATTTTCTAACATCGAATCAATTATTTAAAAAAAAAATGCAATCATCAAAATGACAAACGCAAATGCTCAGACACATAGATGAACACTCACTGACAGTGTTCTTGGACCGCCACACTTTTAATCAAGCCAGTCATCTCTAAACAGCTTAAGAAAATATAGCACAGTTGGAGCTCTGATATAAATAGGAACAGGAGCACAAGCCAAACCACGTCAACTCCAGTGTTGTTTTTGGCAGCAAATTTCAATTTTAGTTTTAGTCAGAGTCTCTTGAACAGTTTGTCACATTTTAGTCACCTGGAATGTTTTAGTCGACTAAATATCATAAGATTTTAGTCGACTAAATCTACAGTTGATTTAGTCGACTAAATCGTATTTTGTCTGGCCTTGATGCCGTCGTAATGACTGATTTTACACTTGCTGAAAATAGCAGATCTACAAGCTCACAACGCGTCGCAGATCTGCTATTATCAGCATGCAACCAAGTGTAAAATGACTTATACTGGATCTCTTGTCCACTAGTCCCTTCCTAACATTTTAGTCTAGTTTTTATTTGTTGACGAAATTGTCAGTATATTTAGTTTTAGTTTTAGTCATCATGGCTTAGTTTACATTTAGTTTCCATTTAGATTTCATCAGTGGAAAAAGGTAGTCGACGAACATTTTTCACTTCGTTTTAGTCGACGAAAACAACACTGATCAACACCATTAGATAATTGATGGGCCCAAGAGACAACACCTTTTATAAGCTTTCAGATATTGATGTCTTGGTTGTAATGAAAACTTAATAAAAGTGTAAGAAGTTGATGAAAAGTAGGCAAACGCCTTTTTCCCCCCCACATTTTCTGTTTAGCTCCATTGTTCTGGGGTTTAGTAAAAAGGACCTCTTGTTTTCATTAACTGTGCATACTAGTGTGTTGCTGAAAGTGAATGCCTGTGTCTGTTCCAGCCATGTTGTGAAATGAAAACAGGCAAAAGGTTTAAAAAAAACCACTGGTGACATTTGTACTGACCCCCATACTAAGATGAGAGAACATATTACTCCAGTTTTAGCTTCACTGCACTGGCTTCCGGTTGTTTTTAGGGTTAGGATTAGGGTTAGTTAATTATTTTACTTGTTTATAAAGCTCTCAATGGTCTCGCACCTTCCTACCTACATGACTGCCTGCCTAAATATGTCCCAAACCTTCCTACCTACATGACTGCCTGTCTAAATATGTCCCAAACCTTCCTACCTACATGACTGCCTGCCTAAATATGTCCCAAACCTTCCTACCTACATGACTGCCTGCCTGAATATGTCCCAAACCTTCCTACCTACATGACTGTCTAAATATGTCCCAAACCTTCCTACCTACATGACTGCCTGTCTAAATATGTCCCAAACCTTCCTACCTACATGACTGCCTGCCTAAATATGTCCCAAACCTTCCTACCTACCTACATGACTGCCTGCCTAAATATGTCCCAAACCTTCCTACCTACATGACTGCCTGTCTAAATATGTCCCAAACCTTCCTACCTACATGACTGCCTGCCTAAATATGTCCCAAACCTTCCTACCTACATGACTGCCTGTCTAAATATGTCCCAAACCTTCCTACCTACATGACTGCCTGTCTAAATATGTCCCAAACCTTCCTACCTACATGACTGCCTGTCTAAATATGTCCCAAACCTTCCTACCTACATGACTGCCTGTCTAAATATGTCCCAAACCTTCCTACCTACATGACTGCCTGTCTAAATATGTCCCAAACCGCCCCCTAAGATCTTCCACTGCTGGCCTGCTCGCTTTGCCTAAAAAATACAGGGAAGGAGCTTTTTGCTTCTACGGGCCGACGGCGTGGAACAAACTCCCACAGTACCTTCGACAGGCAGCCTCTGTAGACATTTTTAAAGCACAGCTCAAGACCCACTTCTACACTCTTGCTTTTAATTGATCTTTTAATTTTTTTTGTTATTCATGTCCTCACTGTATTGCATTACTGCTGTTATGTTTAATGTGATGCCTTGCTTTTCTTTTCTTTCTTTCTCCATTGCTCTGTAAAGCACTTTGAGCTGCATTTCATGTCATGAAAGGTGCTATACAAATAAAGTTTTATTATTATTACATACCTGGGCATACAGCAGGTTAAGGCCCACTCGGTTTTCCATTACATCATTATCATACGCCATGTCCCAGTAGCTGCAAGGGTTGAAGGGGGGGGGGTACAGTGGGCATTTAGGGTGCAGTGGTCGACAAATAAATTCACAATCAATTGCTCCAGTGGTTCAAAGTTCAAACCATCTGAAAAGCACCCAAGATTTGTCAAAAATGTATAACACATTTAATCCATTATGTTATGCTTTAGCTATTGAAAAATAGCAGATCTAAATGGTAAATGGTGCATTTATATAGCGCCTTTATCCAAGGCGCTTTACATAGATTGTGCATTACATTCACCCATTCACACACCGATTGCGGCGGAAGCCATGCAAGGACCAACCAGCACATCGGGAGCAATTTGGGGTTCAGTGTCTTGCCCAAGGACACTTCGACATGTAGACAGGAGGAGCCGGGATTCGAACCGCCGACCCATGGATCATTGGACGACCTGCTCTACCTCCTGAGCCACAGTCGCCCCAAGCTCATAGCGCGGCACCGTGCCGCGCTATGAGCTTGTCTGCTATTTTTGAAAAATCGTGAAAATGTGGCGCAAATCTTTGAATATATTCTTTCAGAGCGAACGTTTTTAACTCAAATCTTTGCTTCTGGGAGGTCCCTAGAACAATATATTTTCAGATGGGGGTCGGCAAGCAAATACATAATATTTCTGGGGGTCCTTGACATGAAAATGAAAGAGAACCACAAAAACAGAAAACTGTCAGGATTCAGAAGACATTTTGTAGAATCGACCTCAGGTCTAAATGGGTTAATGAAATGTGATTTGTGGATAGTAAGTTGTCTCTTGATATCATCAGCATTCCCAGAAAAACAAAGGCTGTTATATTGTTGGTCATAAACTTTAATTAATTTAAGCGTCAACAGTTGACACCGTCTGACAGAAGGCCCAGAATGTGAACCAATCGAATCGAAACCAATATAATTGAACAAGAGACACTTCTTTCAATAAAAGTTGTGTTTGGGCTACAGAGAGACATAAATACATCATGCATAGTCAGTATGCATGTGCATGTGTGTGTGTGTGTGTGTGTGTGTGTGTGTGTGTTCGTTCCACTTTCCTGCTTGGAAGTTAACTCAATTTAAGTCAATATTCGGTTGGTTATCATTAAAAAAAACAACTGTTGGGAAATATTTAATATAAAATTGTCATACTATTCTACACAGATGTCTTTGTTATTATAATATTATAATGAGGCCTGGGCCGGCTCAGCGGTCCAGGCACCTTGGCTGGTAATCCAGCATGACAGTGTGTCGCGGGTTCGAGTCCCGATCCCGACGAGGCAGAATACTACAACTGAGACTCATTATGGTCTATAACATTTTAAAAGAACAATGCCCAAAATATCTTAAAGGTTACTTCCCGTATGTTAACCAGTTCCATAGTTTGAACACAAGGGCTAGTGTAGCTGATCTTAAACCACCAAACCTAAGACATAAGGTAGGTAGAAGCTCTTTTAAATATACAGGGGTGGAGGATTGGAACAAAATCCCAAGGGAAATTAAATTTGCCCAGTCTTTGAACACATGTTCTCCTCATCATATGCTGTAACTATTTATTTATTTGGATCGCAATGGAATTAAGTCCTCTGACTTTTTGTGCAATTCTGATAATTCTGTACTGCTCTTTTATGAATTGTATCATGAATATATCAAATAAATCAAATCAAATCAAACTTTACTGTGTGTCTACCTTAACCCATTTTGGGCAGGAACCCCTTTTGGTGTTAGCATTATGTTATGCTTTAGCTATTGAAAAATAGCAGATCTACAAGCTCATAGCGCGCCACCGAGTGGCGCGCTACGAGCTTGTAGGTCTGCTATTTTTGAAAAATTGAAGAACGACTGACATAGAAACATAGCTTTTTCAGAAAACTGTCAGGATGTAGAAGACATTTTTAGAATCTGATCTCAGGTCAAAATGGGTTAAAAACCGTTTTGTCCCAACCCGACCCTTTGGTGTAGTTTGGGCTTAAAGTAGGTATATTGTCAAACTTTGTGAGATTTGATTGAGGATTTACTCTTGAATATGTGCATAAACAACTCGATGAAACTCAGATGAATCTCTGCCTTCTCAATTTCCCTCGTTAGCATCTCTCTCTCCATCCCGATGCCTCCTCTATTGATGCAGTAATCTGGGCATACCTTTGAAATATTACATTTTCCGCTGGTAGCAAACTTCTGAGTAAGGGTTGATGGAGGGAATAGAGTTGTTAACCCATTTTGAGCAGGAACCCCTTTTGGTGTTTTAAAGCATTGTTATACTTTAGCAGATCTACAAGCTCATGAACTTGTAGGTCTGCTATTTTTGAAAAATCGTGAAAATGTGGAGCAAATCTTTGAATATATATTCTTTCGGAGCAAACGATTTGAACTCAAATATTTGCTTGTGGAGGGGGGTCCCTGGAACAACATATCTTCAGATGGGGGTCTGCAGCCAAATACAGATAATTCTGGGGATCCTTGACATGAAAAAGGTTGAGCACCACTGACATAGAAACATAGGTTTTTCAGAAAACTGTCAAGATTTCGAAGACATTTTTTTTTAAATTTCTCAGGTCTAAATGGATTAAAGGAGGTAATTGTTGACAAAGTTAACTGGCCACATTAGCAATTCAATAACACCAGCAGGGAGAAGATGAAGGAGAATGAAAAATATAGGGAGCGAAGACCGGGATGAAAGAGAGAGAGAGAGAGAGAGAGAGAGAGAGAGAGAGGACTAACTCAGGCCTCACATCTGCATCTTGGAGTGCATTTCTTTTTCAGCTATAATTTAAATTTCTAATGTTATTAAAAAATTCATATAACATTTCATGCAAACCAGACTGCTTTGATGGCTCAGTACAAATACAAGAGAGATCATTATTTCCATTGTGTCTCAGAGAAACTTTTTTCATTCACTTTCACATGCATACAGTACTAAATCACAATACGCCTTATTTCTATACATTAGTTATTAACCCATTTAGGCCTGCCGTCGAAATTAAAAAAACGTTTGCTCTGAAAGAATATATACCATTCAAAGATTTGTGCCGCATTTTTACGATTTTTCAAAAATAGCAGATCTACAAGTTCATAGCGCGCCACTCGGTGGCGCGCTATGAGCTTGTAGATCTGCTATTTTTCAATAGCTAAAGTATAACATAATGCTTAGTTAAAACACCAAAAGGGGTTCCCGCCTAAAATGGGTTAATATCGTAAGACTTTAAGCACAATCGCAATATTTGGTGATAATATTGGTTAACATTTTTTTCCGACAGATCTAACTCCTTTATCTCAATAAAGCTAGCTACAATCTGTGTTTCATGTGTTGCAATCCAAACTACAATAAAGATGGTGGCGCTTTGAGTGTCCAGTCCGGTGCACCGTCTGGGCGGTAACCCCTTTTGGTGTTAGCATGCTTTAGCTATTGAAAAATAGCAGATCTACAAGCTCATAGCGCAGCACCGAGTGCCGCGCTATGAGCTATTTTTTTTATCGTGAAAATGAGTCTCAAAGTTGGAATATATTCTTTCAGGGCGAACGTTTTTAACTCATATCTTTGCTTCTGGGGGGGGTCCCTGGAACAACATATTTTCAGATGGGGGTCGGCAGCCAATTAGCCAGTCTAAATGGGTTCAAATAACTTTATTTACGGTCAGAGACCGTAGAGTACGGCCAGAGACCGTAGAGTACGGCCAGAGACCGTAGAGTACGGTCAGAGACCGTAGAGTACGGCCAGAGACCGTAGAGTACGGCCAGAGACCGTACAGTACGGTCAGAGACCGTAGAGTACGGTCAGAGACCAACTGCAGATATGGTAGTTATATTGTATAGATATTGTATATGCTCTATAGCACCACAGAGATTGGTTAAAATATATATATGTTGTATCCATTAAACTTGTTAGCTTTAACTATGGGGTCTCCCCCAGCGGTTACAATACCCTCGCTGCCCTACTACACAGTGAAACTAGGTCAGGGACACAAACACTACAGCCTTTCCTTCAGGCAGACAGACAAGTCAACATCCTGTGTACCTCTCAGTCAGCAGGGGGTCGCGTGACGAAATAAAGGACGGAGAAGGGAGAGGAGGGCAGATGTCACGTACAGAAGAGCATTCATTAACTTGAGAGGCGTACTAGCAACATACAGATGTGGCATCAATCAGGTCAACAGACCGCCTGATCGCTTCGATTTGGTTGACCAAGTGGATCTACCCTTTTCCTATTATTTGTCTTCACTGAATAAAGTTTTTTTTGACTAAACATGTTGGGCCTGTGTCATTTCTGGCTGCTCGCTGATGTCCTGTTCTCTGGGTAAATACTTCTATACCTCCATATGGTCCCACTTACACGGAGCAGCTGGAGACATGCTGGAGCAATTTCAGGTTAAGAGCCCCTTTGGCTTTGCTGGGGCGACAGTTAAACCCACCAACTGTCTGGTCAGAACAACTGCAGTACTCGAAGGGAAATACTCCGGCCCATGTTTCAAATGAAATGCCGCATGCCGGGAGGCGGGGACTTTGCAGAAAAGACGGTCCAGTCAGACATGTTCATATACCCGTACAGTTGCTCTGATGTCTTAACCCAATTAGTTAGCCTGACTTCGAAATTTCGAAATGACAGTTTTCTGAAAAACCTATGTTTCTATATCACTGGTGCATATAGAGCGTCGCAGTCCCGCCTCCTACCCTGGACCAGGAAATGAAACCCAATGCATTATTCTCATAGACAAGTATTTATTTAAAGACGGTTACACCGCGGACAAAGCCAACTCGAGTCGTGACAACTCATGACAACACAAACAATATTTTGGACCAAACAAATAATTACAAAGAAGAAAAAAACGGCAGGTTACAACACTTTTTTTGTTGTTTTTCTTCTTTGTAATTATTTGTTTGGTCCAAAATATTGTTTGTGTTGTCATGAGTTGTCACGACTCGAGTTGGCTTTGTCCGCGGCGTAACCGTCTTTAAATAAATACTTTAAGAAATGTCTATGAGAATAATGCATTGGGTTTCATTTCCTGGTCCAGGGTAGGAGGCAGGACTGCGACGCTCTATAGTGTGATGTCACTATATTACTGTTTATTTCATTGGCCCGTTTGACTGTCAAGGGTTCAGCCTCCAGGAAGAAACCCTAAATACAAAGTTAATACACCATTGCACATAAAAACGACTCCAGGGTGTCTAATGAAGTACTGTCACCTCATAGAGTCGACACATACTGGAATAATACAATAATTGTGGCACTCCATCTTTAAAAGTTAAAGTTGTGTCTGCGAGTGGGTGTTCGGTACCTTTTACGTAGGAGTATGTGAAATTCCGAGCTTCGCAAGCTGGTGATGGATACGTAAGGCAGCTCAAACTCCTGCAGCTTCCGTACAACTGATGGAGAGAGAGAGAAAAGGTATTTAATGAGAGGCAGACAAAGAGAGAGAGAGAGAAAAAGAGGCTGATCTCAAGGACATTTTAGATTACGGTGGTGACAACAACAAACATTGAGGGATGGGTAGAGTCCATCTGGACTGATCCCAGCAGGGAAATGTGCGTGTGTGTGTGTGCGTGTGTGTGTGTGAGAGAGACAGACATGCGCATGAATGAGGAAAAAAGATCATCATCATCATCTGCCCGAGTGGTTAATGTATCAATAGACCAACAGCTATTAAGCCATTTAGGCCTGACGTCGAAATTAAAAAAAAAAAGTATTCTAAATCATGACAGTTTTCTGAAATACCTATGTTTCTATATCGGTGGTGCTCAATATTTTTCATGTCAAGGACCCCCAGATTAATCTGTATTTGGCCGTGGACCCCCATCTGAAAACAGGGACCACCCCCCCAGAAGCAAAGATTTGAGTTTAAAACGCTCTGAAAGAATATATTCAAAGATTTCACGATTTTTGAAAAATAGCAGACCTACAAGCTCGTAGCGCGCCACCGAGTGGCGCGCTACGAGCTTGTAGGTCTGCTATTTTTGAAAAATCGAGAAATCTTTGAATAAACATAGCTTTTTCAGAAAACTGTCAGGATGTAGAAGACATTTTTAGAATCTGATCTCAGGTCAAAATGGGTTAAGATCAGCTACACTAGCCCTTGTGTTCAAACTATGCTAAAGTATAACATAATGCTTAAAACACCAAAAGGGGTTCCCGTCCAGAATGGGTTAAGTCAGGGTCCATTTCACAAGGACAGTGAAAGGACACGCTGTAAATGATGCTTGTTGCTAAATATGGAGAAAAATATTGTACATAAAGAGAGAATGACAAAAAAACGACATAATAGAGGGTATGTGCGTGACATCACACCAGGAGTGCCAAAAAACTACTTTCTGGCCTTGATAGCTCATACATCCAAACGGAAAAGTCCAATATGATTGCATTAACCCATTTTGGGCGGGAACCCCTTTTGGTGTTAGCATTATGTTATGCTTTAGCCATTGAAAAATAGCAGATCTACAAGCTCATAGCGCGCCACCGAGTGGCGCGCTACGAGCTTGTAGGTCTGCTATTTTTGAAAAATCGAAGAACGACTGACATAGAAACATAGCTTTTTCAGAAAACTGTCAGGATGTAGAAGACATTTTTAGAATCCGATCTCAGGTCAAAATGGGTTAAACGACGTTAAACTCACTTTGCCACTCACTTTGCCACTCACGTTATGCTTGTGCATACCCTCTATAGAGAAATTAATTTTGTAAAGTAAAGTTTACTTTCTCTCTCTCTTCCCTAATCACTAGGATAAAAAAGAACAGCTACAAAGTGAATGTTTTTCAAAACTTGGGAGGCTCCAACCCAAGAGTTATATATGCAATACACAGACCAGGTTCAAACACCGATATCAATATGCTAGTTTCATTGTTACACATTTTTAGCATATTGTACAAAGCTGCGTCACTTTGAGAATGGCGTAATAATCTCTACTCTCTCCATATCCTGTCGGACATTAAATCAATTCCTCTGGATATATCATACTGTCGATACAGTCCCAACGACCCATTTTAAATGGATTGAGGCCTGCTGGGATGGATGGAGTTTATCCCAGCAGTGCAGTTGCAGGAAACATGTGGCCCTACTCTATCGCATTTTAGTTTATACTACACTATGCCAAGAAAGGAGAGAGAGAGGAGAGAGAGGAGAGAGAGGAAGAGAGAGGAGAGAGAGAGAGAGAGAGAGAGAGAGAGAGAGAGAGAGAGAGACAGAGAGAGAGAGAGAGAGAGAGAGAGAGAGAGACAGAGAGAGACAGAGACAGAGAGAGAGAGAGAGACAGAGAGACAGAGACAGAGAGACAGAGAGAGAGAGAGACAGAGACAGAGAGAGAGACAGAGAGAGAGACAGAGAGAGAGACAGAGAGAGAGAGAGAGAGAGACAGAGAGAAACAGAGACAGAGACAGAGACAGAGAGAGAGAGAGAGAGAGAGAGACAGAGACAGAGACAGAGACAGAGAGAGACAGAGACAGAGACAGAGACAGAGACAGAGACAGAGACAGAGAGAGACAGAGACAGAGACAGAGACAGAGACAGAGACAGAGAGAGAGAGAGACAGAGACAGAGACAGAGACAGAGACAGAGACAGAGACAGAGAGAGAGAGAGAGAGAGAGAGACAGAGACAGAGACAGAGACAGAGACAGAGACGAGAGAGAGAGAGAGAGAGAGAGAGAGAGAGAGAGAGAGATGAAATGCCTACAATGTCCGTAGAGTCCTATACAGTTCAGATTGTATTGTGTTCAACTGGCATCAACTCCAGCTCCAGAGTGAGTGAATCTGGCAGGAGGACTTGGAGAGGCGTTTGGCATGTGGAAGTGGAAAAGTAAACCTCGGGTGAAAGGAGACCCCACAGGGCTGTGAAAGAACCCAAAGGCTAGGAAGGAAATACTGAAGCGTTTCACAGTGAATGCTTCATGTATTATTTGTGTTAACAAGTCAAAATATTCTACACTATGTGATATATAAATAAACAGATTTCTTAAAACCAGATCTTGGCCTTGTCTCACAAAGTGAGACAAGGCCAAGTTCCGTTGGTTTCTGACCCAAAAGGTAGTATAGCCGTTGTTTCCTATTCTTAGAACATTCCAGCAAAGGTATTAAATACCATGAAAGTGGTTTAAAGTACCTTTGTGATCTATCCACACTAGCCCAAGCTGACAAGACGTTGAGAGAAAAGAAACTATAGCCATGGATGAACTTTAGTTATTTAACAATCCACAGTAGAACGTCTTTTGTTCTTCTTCTTTTTATGGCTTGAATCTCTTGATTTGAAAAATGGAAAAAGTGAGCACTTCTTACACGTTAAACCACCATCCATGCCTTCTCGGACTAGGAACAGGCTGAAGTAACCCACCAGGTCATCTGGGAGGTCAAGCTTTGATGCAACGGCCTGTAGGAAGATAAAGAGATGACAGTTAAATGATCCGTCACTGATTGTATCATCTTCCTATCTATGCACTGCTCTGAAGTCCATCTTGCTGTTGCTGAGGATCTGATGGTCAATATACTGCATTTTGCCTACAGCTGAATACTCAATTTGCAATGTAGGAAACTATGCATATACTATATAGTGCTATGTTTACATAAAATGCTATAAGTCTACATAAACTGCTGTCTAAGTTACATAAGTTGGGCCTTTGTATACGCCTGTAGGAGGTCGAGGCCAGGGCAAGTACTACGGAAAGTGCTATAGGCTCAGATGGAGTCTGAAGAGGTGCGTTTTCAGACTGCGGTGGAAGATTGGGAGTGAATCTGTAGTTCTGATTGCAATGGGAAGTGCATTCCATAGTTTTGGAGCCAGAAGGGAGAAGAGTTTGGGACGTGTGGAGCGTTGTCCCGGTGGTTTGGGACGTGTGGAGCGTTGTCCCGGTGGTTTGGGACGTGTGGAGCGTTGTCCCGGCGGTTTGGGACGTGTGGAGCGTTGTCCCGGCGGTTTGGGACGTGTGGAGCGTTGTCCAGGTGGTTTGGGACGTGTGGAGCGTTGTCCCGGTGGTTTGGGACGTGTGGAGCGTTGTCCAGGTGGTTTGGGACGTGTGGAGCGTTGTCCAGGTGGTTTGGGACGTGTGGAGCGTTGTCCAGGTGGTTTGGGACGTGTGGAGCGTTGTCCCGGTGGTTTGGGACGTGTGGAGCGTTGTCCCGGTGGTTTGGGACGTGTGGAGCATTGTCCCGGCGTTACTCCATTAGGTTAAAATGACAACTATCAGTGACAAAGGGCAGCTTGTGACGTTAGCTCACTGAGGTACAATTGCTTCGTACTTTTTCTATTGTAGACTAGATGGCATTGGGCTTTTTCTATTGTAGAGATGGCATTGGGCTTTTTCTATTGTAGAGATGGCATTGGGCTTTTTGTGTGTGTAATTTATGTCAAAGTCGAGCTCGGCTACGAAAATGATTGAACGTTGGCTTGGTTGTGTGGCACCCAGCCAGGTCATACCAAAGACTATTTAAAAAAATGGGACCCAATGCCTCCCTGCTTTAGCCTGACACTCAGCCTGAATTTTCATTTCGTTTCACGCCAGAAGAACATATTTTTTAATGGCCGTGGCTAGTGATTCAGAGGCTGGTGGAGCCAGGCTGGGTTGTGCACGCTTATCCGACACACCATAATAGGACCGACATGCGGAAACAACGATCAGATTAAGGTTTGCAAACATCCGCTGCTCTGTGCTTGCGGTTATGGTTAGGTTATGGTTTTGAGGTAGGTTGTCGTTCTAATGACAGTCGGACCAATAGTATGTCGAAAGTGCCTGTGACAAGTCCCTGTGACATGCCCTGGTCATGACCAACCCTGGTCATGACTAGTACTTGTAGATAAGCTCCTGCCCGATGGGCCACATGGCTCAGACAAGGCTTACTTTGGTTGTGTGATTCATTGTGCTACATGCTAGACTCTAGCATGTAGCACAATGAATCACAGCGTTGCAGTCAGTGTTGATTTCGTCGACTAAAACTAAGACGAAAAATGTTCGTCGACTACCTTTTTTCACTGACAACAACCACATAAAAACTAAATTAAAACTAAGCCATGATGACTAAAACTATGACTAAATATACTGTCGATTTTGTTAACAAATAAAAACTAGACTAAAATGTTAGGAAGAGACTAGTGGACAAGAGATCCAGTATAAGTCATTTTACACTTGGTTGCATGCTGAAAATAGCTGATCTACAAGCTCACAACGCGTCGCAGCGCGAGTCTGCGCGACGCGTTGTGAGCTTGTAGATCAGCTATTTTCAGCAAGTGTAAAATCAGCCATTACTACGGCATCAAGGCCCGCCAAAACACATTTTAGTCGACTAAATCAAAGAAATCTCATGATATTTAGTCGACTAAAACTAGACTAACACTAAAACATTCCAGGTGACTAAAATGTGACTAAAACTAAATGAAAACTATTCAAGAGACTGTGACTAAAACTAAAATAGACATTTGCAGCCAAAAAACAACACTGGTCCCGCCTCCTTTCATGACGACGACAGACCCAGAAAACCATCTCCCATGCATTTACCCCATAGACGTTTCAGAAAGTATTTATTTAGCCCATTTTGGGCGGGAACCCCTTTTGGTGTTAGCATTATGTTATGCATCACTGAGGATACGTCCCAGGTGCATCTATGTATGTATGTATTTTGTTTAGTTATTCTATTTATAGTGACTCATAGGAATAGACTACGTGACAACCAGGAATAGTCTGGTGACCACCGGAGAGACGGGTGGCAGCCGGAAATTAGACGGCACCCGGGAGCAGTATGGGTTGGCGCCCCAGCCTGTGTCTTCCGTGAGGAAGAAGCCCAACAAACCCATGGTGAGGCCTTTAGGAGGGCCATTCAAGCCTCAAGCGGAGCCTGCGGCACCACCAAGGGCAAGGTGGAGCCTGCGGAACTGTTGCGGCTCGAGAATCCACCATTCCTGAATAAAGTGCCTGGTGCTGGGAGTCTGGTGCAATGCACAGGGCCTGACCTGGTGAGAGCAGGAGTGGACCTGGTGAGACGTAGGAGGGGCCCGGACAGGAGTCAACCCACAGAGCCTAGTCCTTCCACACGCCAGAATGGTACCTCCCAGTCCCGGCAGAGTAGTTCAGGAAGAACGGATTGTGTGGCCCTGGTTTTTCCCTAATGGGACTGATCGAGGGTAGCTACTGGGACGTAAGTCGGGACTTGATCACCCCGGCTGGGTCACCTGAGTGAGGGGTATGATGTTGGGAGACCCGAAACCCCGATGACCTTAGGATACATCACTGAGGATACGTCCCAGGTGCATCCATGTATGTATGTATTTTGTTTATGCTTTAGCTATTGAAAAATAGCAGATCTACAAGCTCATAGCGCGCCACCGAGTGGCGCGCTACGAGCTTGTAGGTCTGCTATTTTTGAAAAATCGAAGAACGACTGACATAGAAACATAGCTTTTTCACAAATCTGTCAGGATGTAGAAGACATTTTTTAGAATCTGATCTCAGGTCAAAATGGGTTAAAGACCTTTTAAGTCTCTGACAAAGCCAACAATACTTTCTGAAACGTCTATGGGAAAACATGACACATGACCTTTTATCTTTTCATAATCCATCAGTGTTTATCTACAGCAGGAGTGCCCACACCTTTTTGACTTGAGAGCTACTTTCAAAATGTTTGTTACCATTGCTGAAAATAGTTACCTGAGGGGGCTTTGGAATAGCGGCGCTGGTGTTACATAGAAGACGAATGCACATGGAATGGAAAATAGAGCGAGAGAAATGGAATAGCTAGAGCAACACTCTTGAAAACATGATATTGCAGTGTGGGTTTGAGCTGACAGGCCCGTTTGATGTCAATCAATCATGTCACCTAACTCAAGTGGCAGATGCCAAAATATTTGTTTATATTTAAATTAAATATTCTTTAGGGACATGTCATGTGATCTACCTGCACATATCTACCTGATATACTCGTATAGATCACGATCTACCTTTTGGGCACCCCTGATCTACAGTATCTGTGTCTCAAAGCAGTTCCTAGCATGTCTTGGTGTGCTGTAGAGGTGCAACACTTTATCAAAGTAATTGATTTAATTGATTATAAGAATCAATTTGAATTTTAGTTTATACAACGTATAAAATAGGGCTCAGACTATAGATTTAGTAGATTATAATAAAATAGATCGGAATGTCTTTGCATTGATTCATTTGTATACAAATTATAATGCTAGATTAGTCGCCGTGAAAATAATTTCCAGTTGCAGCCCTCGAGTAGGAAACAAAAGATTACTTAAGATAACATACTGCACAAACCTTTAAGATAACATACTGCACAAACCTTTAAGATAACATACTGCACAAACCTTTAAGATAACATACTGCACAAACCTTTAAGATAACATACTGCACAAACCTTTAAGATAACATACTGCACAAACCTTTAAGATAACATACTGCACAAACCTTTAAGATAACATACTGCACAAACCTTTAAGATAACATACTGCACAAACCTTTAAGATAACATACTGCACAAACCTTTAAGATAACATACTGCACAAACCTTTAAGATAACATACTGCACAAACCTTTAAGATAACATACTGCACAAACCTTTAAGATAACATACTGCACAAACCTTTAAGATAACATACTGCACAAACCTTTAAGATAACATACTGCACAAACCTTTAAGATAACATACTGCACAAACCTTTAAGATAACATACTGCACAAACCTTTAAGATAACATACTGCACAAACCTTTAAGATAACATACTGCACAAACCTTTACACGCTTTTAAACTGCAGAGGACAACCAACTCCTTAACCTTAAGATAACATACTGCACAAACCTTTAAGATAACATACTGCACAAACCTTTACACGCTTTTAAACTGCAGAGGACAACCAACTCCTTAACCTTAAGATAACATACTGCACAAACCTTTAAGATAACATACTGCACAAACCTTTACACGCTTTTAAAGTGCCGAGGACAACTAACTCCTTAACCTTAAGATAACATACTGCACAAACCTTTACACGCTTTTAAAGTGCCGAGGACAACTAACTCCTTAACCTTAAGATAACATACTGCACAAACCTTTACACGCTTTTAAAGTGCCGAGGACAACTAACTCCTTAACCTTAAGATAACATACTGCACAAACCTTTACACGCTTTTAAACTGCCGAGGACAACTAACTCCTTAACCTTAAGATAACATACTGCACAAACCTTTACACGCTTTTAAACTGCCGAGGACAACTAACTCCTTAACCTTAAGATAACATACTGCACAAACCTTTTAAAGTGCCGAGGACAACTACCTCCTTAACCTTCCGTAACCCCCTCATTCCTCCACCATGCAGTTCTTATGCCATCATTCACTCTTGTCTACTCTTTTCTCATGACTTTCTTCCCTTTCCTTATGCACATGAAATCCTTATTACCATGAAATCCTTATTACCATGAAATCCTTATTACCATAGTGGCTATGGCTATTTTTTTTTTTTTTTTTAATACCTGTAGCGTCAAAGTTCCAAGTGGGAGGGTGGGGTGTTGTTTTGTTTTGTTTGTATAACTGTCCACATTAATCCAACCCATTTATCTGTTCATATACTAGCAAAACAGTCCTGTTTCCTGTCCGTTTCCTGTCTCTATGTAGATTGTATGCATGTACAAAAACAGAAAAGAGAAGCATCATATATGCACTACATTGTTCCCCTGTCTAAACCCCTCTTCAATGCTGAATAAAAAAAAAACTTAAAATTGAGAATTGAGGAAGGACTTTGCACACCACCTAAAAAAAAACCTAAAAAAACCCTAAAAACTGCTGAGGACTTTAACTGTGATCACATACATGAGTCAGCTAGAACTCACCTCAAGAACATCCTCCGTCTGGTCTGAAGACAGGATGTTCACCGTGACCTTCTGGCCGTTGGAGAGGGAGATCTCTAGAGCCACCTCTTCTGTGGGAATCTGCTGGGTCTCCTGTGGTGAACATCAAAGGCATGAACGATCAACTTCAGGTCAACCGCGGTGCACGTCGGTGGTCCTTCTGAGTCAAACAACTAGTCGGATATGCAGTTCAATCATAAGCTGCTCGGGTTCATTTGAAGAACTTCTTCTTGTTGTAAATGCACTCCTTGTAAAAACAAGACACAAGTCACACTACAGTAGCTCACTAATCAAGTGCAACAAACTGTAAATTAATAGTGGTTGCAACTGTATTAATTGATTGCCCGAGTCCATATCACTACACCCCAAAAAATAGTTCCATGTGAGTGATAGAGGGGTCAAAGTTGAACGAAAGTTCCGCTAATATTTTAGAAATAGGTCAACAATACAAATGACGCTAGTTTTGTGGACTCATTTACAACTTAAGTTAAATATTTCTAAATGAAATGCGATTTCTGCGACCGGTGTGGTTTACCAGGCTACGAAACAATGCCCCTTAGCTGTGATATGACAATATATCATGGCCTGTGAGATGTGACTTCATTCACTGAAGACACCCAACAGCAAAAGCTTTAAAGTGACAATAAAGGACAAAATATCGTATCATAAAGGGAAGACCGTGGAATCTCCCAAACCCTGCAATCTGCTTATTAGATTATGAATTATTGTTTGTTTGTTTTAGACCTGAGGCCGATTCTGAAACGGATTCTTGAAAAATCGATGTTTCTATGCCAGTGGTGCTCAACCTTTTTCATGTCAAGGACCCCCAGAATTATCTGTATTTGGCTGCGGACCCCCATCTGAAAATATGTTGTTTCAGGGACCCCCCCAGAAGCAAAGATTTGAGTTAAAACGTTCGCTGTGAAAGAATATATATTCAAAGATTTGTGCCACATTTTCACGATCTTTCAAACGAAAAGACTGACAATACATACATCAAAAACAAAACAAAACAAAACAATATACGTACAATACACACAAGGGGAGATATCTGCCTCTCTTCTCTATTGATGATCATAATACATAAGTACCTCAAACAGGTGCATCTGTTTCTACAGGTTAAACAAGATCTGCTATTTTTCAACAGCTAAAGTATGACATAATGCTTAAACCATTCTGTACGGGAACCCCTTTTGGTGTTTTAACTAAGCATTATGTTATACTTTAGCTATTGAAAAATAGCAGATCTACAAGCTCAAGATCATCTGCTATTTTTTAAATATCGTGAAAATGAGGCACAAATCTTTGAATATATATTCTTTCAGAAGACTTTTTTTTTTTTCGAGGTCGGGCCTAAATGGGTTAAAACACACAAAAGGGGTTCCCGTCCTGAATGGGTCAAATTAACATTTTAGTCTCAGGGGGACCTTGGAGGAAAAGGACCAACACAAGGTTAGGTTTCATCCTCCCGTTAGAATGAATGCTTGCTCAGCAAGTTCACAGCAATCAGCCAATTCCATTATCAGATCAATTGTGTGTGAACTGTGAATGTAGACATGTTTGCCTAAGGGGTAACGCTGGAAATAAAAATAAAAGGTCCATGTGGTTTCATCCCTCATGCAGCACGAAGATGCACGGCAAAATCCATCTCTATCCAGCCAGTTGTTTTCTAGATAAAATATTGGACTGATGATGGACAGAGATGGCTGGCAGGGCTGAAACTACAGTGCACCATAAATGTAAGTTATGTAACCATTTCAAGTGGTCATTATTGACACAAAAGATTTTTGATTACCCCATTTAGGCCTGAGATCAGATTCTAAAAATGTCTTCTACATCCTGACAGTTTTCTGAAAAAGTCGTTCTTCGATTTTTCAAAAATAGCAGACCTACAAGCTCGTAGCGCGCCACTCGGTGGCGCGCTATGAGCTTGTAGATCTGCTATTTTTCAATAGCTAAAGCATAACATAATGCTAACACCAAAATGGGGTCCCGCCCAAAATGGGTTAAAGGTAACATTTCTCATGGTGGTACCGTGGTTATGGAATACTGTAGCAAATACCCTAAGTATTTATTTTACGTCACGTACGTACAACACGTACAGTCATCATCTATGCAGAATCAGATCAAGGTCACCCATTTAATTTGCTATAGAGACCATCCTTCTGAACGAATATGGAAAACAATGGAATGTTGTCTTTCATTTTATGATGAGCATTATTTTCAAACTACAAACAATAGCTATTTGGATGATAATTGAATGATCAATATTGGACAGACTGGGACATAAGACCATTTGTCTTTCCCAGACAGACTCTCAAAGTCATCCCTTATCCTCCCTCTCTGTCAACAAGGGGTCTCAAAGTGCATGTTTATCACCAGGGTGCAGATGAGATGAGAACACCGCAAGGGATCTCATCTCCTATTCTACACCTGCTGTTCCCTCAGCGTGAGACTGAGAGAATAGGAGGGAGGGAGGGGGGGGGGGGGGGGGGTGGATGGAGGGAGGGAGGGATGGAGGGAGGGAGGGGAGGGAGGGAGGGAGGGGGGGGGGTGGAGGGAGGGGGATGGGATGGAGGGAGGGAGGGAGGGGAGGGGGGGGGATGGGAGGGAGGGAGGGAGGGATGGAGGGAGGGAGGGAGGGAGGGAAGGGGAGGGAGGGAGGGAGGGAGGGGAGGGAGGGAGGGAGGGAGGGAGGGGATGGGAGGGAGGGAAGGAGGGGAGGGAGGGGATGGGAGGGAGGGAGGGAGGGGGGGAGGGAGGGGATGGGAGGGAGGGGTGGAGGGAGGGAGGGAAGGAGGGAGGGGAAGGAGGGAGGGAGGGGGGGGGATGGAGGGAGGGAGGGGGGGGGGGGGATGGAGGGGAGGGAGGGAGGGAAGGGAGGGAGGGAAGGAGGGAGGGAGGGAGGGGAGGGAGGGAGGGAAGGGGAGGGGATGGAGGGGAGGGAGGGGGGGAGGGGAGAGAGGGATGGAGGGAGGGAGGGAGGGAGGGAGGGGGGGGGATGGAGGGAGGGAGGGGAGGGGAGGGGAGGGGAGGGGAGGGGAGGGGAGGGGAGGGAGGGAGGGAGGGAGGGGGGGATGGAGGGAGGGAGGGAGGGGATGGGTTTAGAGGGGGGGAAATGAGAATCCCATGTGGGAGCAAAGACAGAAGGCGAGGTGCAGAATGGATATGACATGCCTGCCTACGTGCTGATCTTTGTGATTGCAGAGGTTGGCAACGTGAGTGCACAGCTGAACGAATACACAAACAGCAAAAAGGGTTGTGTCGAATCCGTGGGTTTATTTGGCACGTAAATATTCATAGATTAACAACATGGGACCAATGTTTCAAAATACTGTATACTGTAAAATACTGAGCCAATCGAACAAAGCTATGAGGAAACAGGTGAGTCACTTTCTAACCTAGAGTGACTACAATTATGCAGACATATTTGTTTTTCTCTTCTTTTTTTTTGAGTCCCTCCTATATCCAAATAGCCTAGTCAATGTCCCCTCAAATATCACCACTCTGGATGGAGTATCCATCGAATGGGTTGAGTTGTATAAATATCTTGGGATTTGGTTGGACAACAAGTTAAACTTCAAACACCACATTGACGCCTTGGCAAAAAAGCTTAAGTTCACGCTGAGTTTCTTCTACAGAATGAAGTCCTGCTTTTCTAATGCTTCTTGCAAAAAGCTGGTTACAGGCCTCTTCCTGTCGCAGCTCCATTATGGCGATACGGTCTACCGCTTTGCTAGTTACTCAACTCTGAGCAAACTCGACCCCCTGTTTCATGCTGCATTGAGGTTCATAACCAACTCCCCCTATAGGACTCATCACTGTACTCTGTACGTCCTAGTGGGTTGGTACTCCTTAACTTATTTTGGGCGGGAAGCCCTTTTGGTGTTTTTAGAATCTGATCTCAGGTCAAAATGGGTTAAAGTCTCGCAGGTTGCTACATTGGTATATTCTCACTTATAAAGCCATTGTTGGTAATCTCCCACTTTACATTAGTTCTAAATTAGAACTTGTCCAAAACTCTCTCAAACTCAGATCAAATGCTTGGCTGTGCTACGTCGTGCCCCCAACAAAATCTGAAGCTGGAAAAAAAGAAGCCTTGCTTATTTCTGACCCTGGTCTTGGAATGACCTACAGACCAGACTCAGACTGGCTGCTGTGATTCCCCTAGTGAGCTTTAAAAGGATTGCCATCATGGGGCACACTTCCCAAACACTGCTCCTGCTTTGACGTATAGAAAATGTTCCCTTGCTTTTTAGTTTACTAGAACATTTTGTTGCTTAGTTTTTGTTTATTGGTTGCGTTGCTAGACGTTCCTGTTCTCCCTTTGAGATTCTACATCAGTGTCTGAGCAAATAGACATAGTGTCTATTTTACGTCATGATGATGTACGATGATATAAAGAGCACCCCTCAGTAATTGGTAGCAAGACTGTGATCAGATACAAAATTCGGACATGGGTGGTGTTAAGCATGCAAAGCAGCAACTGCAGAAAGCCTCTGCAGGCGAGTAGCAACAACCAGTAATTGTGTTGGTATGATCTCATCTGTCTCCAGTGTTATTACAGCCTACAAGCTTTGGCACTCGGTTGGAGCTTCATAAAAAGCCTGTTGATGAATTCACAAGGAGGAATCATAACGCGTCTCCTATTTTCAATATTTTAACCAATTTAGGCCTGACGTCGAAATTTAAAAAAATGCCTGACAGTTTTCTGAAATACCTCATGTTTCTGTATCAGTGGTGCTCAATATTTCATGTCAAGGATCCCCAAAATTATGTGTATTTGGCTGCCGACCCTCATCTGAAAATATGTTGTTCCAGCGACCCACCAGAAGCAAATATAAGAGTTAAAAACGTTCGCTCTGAAAGAATATATATAAAGATTTGCGCCACATTTTCACGATTTTTCTAAAATAGCAGACCTACAAGCTCATAGCACGGCACTTGGTGCCGCGCTACGAGCTTGTAGATCTGCTATTTTTCAATAGAGTACGGTATAACATAATGCTTAAAACACCAAAAGGGGTTCCCGTTCAGAATGAGTTAATGTAATATTAACCAGACATGTTCTGGTCATGTCCCTGCTGCTTTTAAACATGCGGAGGTTCAGCCTCTTTTAAAAAAAAAGAATCTTGACCCTTCCGTTCTTTCAAATTTTAGACCCATTTCACAACTCCCATTTCTATCCAAGGTTCTCGAAAAGTTAGTTTATACCCAGTTGCAATCATTTCTAACTACCCACGGCATACATGAAACCTTTCAGTCAGGCTTTAGGACAGGCCACAGCACTGAAACAGCCCTCCTCAGAGTTTTCAATGATTTACTTTTAACTGCTGACACTGGTTCCCCCGCTGCCTTGGTGCTCCTGGACCTGACAGCGGCATTTGACACTGTTGACCACCCAACCCTGCTATCCAGACTAGAGCATTACATCGGCATCACTGACATTGCTCTGCAGTGGTTCAAGTCCTACCTCACCGACAGGAGCTTTACAGTCAAGCTTGGTGAACTTTCCTCTAGTCCTGCCCCCCTTAACTGTGGCGTCCCCCAGGGCTCCATTCTCGGCCCTCTTCTGTTTTTATTGTATATTCTGCCATTAGGGACAATCATTAAAAAACATAATATGACTTTCCATTGCTATGCCGACGATGTACAGCTTTATTTACCCTTAAACACAAAAACCAGTGATTCAACTAAACCATTGTTGGACTGTCTCTCAGATATTAAGGCTTGGATGGCCTCAAATTTTTTAACACTCAACGAGGGAAAGACTGAGGTGCTGGTTTTCGATCATGCCCCAAGCTATCCCAACGCTGACCTTGGCCCACTCAGCATCAACACTCGCCCCTTTGTTAAAAATCTAGGAGTACTCTTTGACAACAAATTTAAATTTGATAAGCAGATTAGTGCCGTTGTCAAAGCTAGCTTTTTCCAACTAAGGCTGCTGGCCAAGATCAAGGCCTATCTACCTCCCTCAGACCTAGAGAAAGTTGTCCATGCCTTCATTTCCTCGCGGATTGACTACTGCAATGCCCTGTACTTTGGAATCGATCAATCTGCTATCAGACGCCTACAACTCGTCCAAAATGCTGCTGCCCGCCTCCTTACCGGAAAGAAAAAGCGCGATCATATTACACCTGTCCTTGCTTCCCTACACTGGCTCCCAGTTCGCTTTAGAATAGATTTTAAATTATTATTGTTTGTCTTCAAAGCCCAAAATGGGCATGCCCCCCCTTACCTCTGCGAGCTCATTAAAACATACGTCCCAGCCAGACCCTTGAGGTCAGCTGACCAACTGCGTTTGATTGTGCCTGGAACCTCATGTGTCACTAGAGGTGACCGAGCCTTCTCTGTGGCCGGTCCCACACTGTGGAATGCCCTGCCCCTTCCCATTCGTTCTGCCCAGTCCCTGGGTGTTTTTAAATCTCTCCTAAAGACCCACTTTTTCTCCCTGGCTTTTAATGTTGCCTGAAAACTCGTACCCTTCTTATACCATGTCTGTTTATACTTCCGGTCTCACTTGTTGCTTTGTTTTTGTTTTGTTTTGTTTTTGTTTTGTTTTTCTTTTCTTTACATGCTCTTGTTGTTGCTCTGTTATTGTTTTACATGCTCCTGTTCAGCACTTTGGTTTGTCTTCGGTCAATGTAAATGTGCTATACAAATAAACTTTGATTTGATTTGATTTGATAATATGGAGGTCATTAAAAGAGATCCAACTCCCACACAGGGCGTAACTACGTTGTTAAATTTGACCCAAGGGTGGCAACGCTGCCTCCTCCTCAGTCTCAGATCGGACAGTGATTTCACACATGCACGTGCAAACCGACACTGTAACTCATACTTGCTCGTGATTTGCCGAATATCGACTGACTCATCGCACAGAGGCGGCGGCAAAGCAGACATCATAACAATCTGGTCCTCCAATATGAAAAAGTCATCTCAACTCCATCCGATGGGAATGCGTGTGCTTTGCTGCTGCAAACTGTGACAACCATAAAGAATACAGCCTCCTCACTCCTCCACAACGTAACAGTGTCACTAAAAAGTAATTACACCAGGCTGGCAGCAATTACGCCATGAGCCTTTTGGCTCACGGCGCCCACGCTGTGCCCACGTTCTGCCTCCTCACAGGCCTGGCTGGTGAGGCTGGCTGCCCCATGTTGACGGAACAACAACATTAACCCATTTTGACCTGAGATCAGATTCTAAAAATGTCTTCTACATCCTGACAGTTTTCTGAAAAAGCTATGTTTCTATGTCAGTCGTTCTTTGATTTTTCAAAAATAGCAGACCTACAAGCTCGTAGCGCGCCAATCGGTGGCGCGCTATGAGCTTGTAGATCTGCTATTTATCAATAGCTAAAGCATAACAATGCTAACACCAAAAGGGGTTCCCGCCCAAAATGGGTTAACCCATTTAGACCCGAGAACGATTCTACAAATGTCTTCTAAAAACATGACAGTTTAATCAAAAACCCTATGTTTCTATGTCAGTCGTTCTCAAACATTTTCATGTCAAGCTAGGACCCCCAAAAATTATATGTAATTGGCTTCCAGCCCCCATCTCAAAATATGTTGTTCCAGGTCAGGGACCCCCCCAGAAGCAAAGATTTGAGTTAAAAATGTTCGCTCTGAAAGAATATATATTCCATGTTTGCCCCACATTTTCACGATTTTTCAAAAATAGCAGACCTACAAGCTTGTAGATCTGCTATTTTTCAATAGCTAAAGTATAACATAATGCTATAAAACACCAAGAGGGGTTCCCGCCCAGAATGGGTTGAAATAAAATAAAATAAAATCCTGGTAGGGAATCAACCACCACCTCCACCCACCTGCTGGGCCTTTCTCCAGAATGGGTTAAAATAAAATTAAATAAAATCCTGGTAGGGAATCAACCACCACCTCCACCCACCTGCTGGTTAAAAAATAAAATAAAATCCCTGGTAGGGAATCAACCACCACCTCCACCCATCTGCTGGGCCTTTCTCCAGAATGGGTTAAAATAAAATAAAATAAAATCCTGGTAGGGAATCAACCACCACCTCCACCCACCTGCTGGTTAAAAAATAAAATAAAATCCTGGTAGGGAATCAACCACCACCACCACCACCACCACCACCACCTCCACCTCCACCACCACCACCACCTCCACCCACCTGCTGGGCCTTTCTCAAGAAGCTGTTGAACGTCTCACTGGCTCCGAGCAATGGATCCTGACGCACTGTTAGATAATAAGAGAAGACAACACAATCACCAAATAAGTCATCCTCAGCTCGGTCATTGACGACTTTCAAATCCTTGCTAAAGACCAGTGTTGTTTTCGTCGACTAAAACTATGACAAAAAATGTTCGTCGACTACCTTTTTTCACTGACGAAAACTAAATGGAAACTAAATGAAAACTAAGCTACGATGACTAAAACTGAGACTAAATATAGTGACAATTTCGTCAACAAATAAAAACTAGACTAAAACGTTAGGAAGGGACTAGTGGACAAGAGATCCAGTATAAGTCATTTTACACTTGGTTGCAAGCTCACAACGCGTCGCAGCGCGACGCGTTGTGAGCTTGTAGATCGGCTATTTTCAGCAATGGAAAATTACGAGGGCATCAAGGCCCGCCAAAATACATTTTAGTCGACTAAATCAACTGTAGATTTAGTCGACTAAAATCTTATGATATTTAGTCGACTAAAACTAGACTAAACACTAAAACATTCCAGGTGACTAAAATGCGACTAAAACTAAATGAAAGCTATTGAAGAAACTGACTAAAACTAAAATCAAAATGTGCCGCCAAAAACAACACTGCTAAAGACATTTCTTTTCAATCACTTTTCCTAATTAAGTTTACCGTAGCCTTTATAGCCTACCTATGTACTTTGTTCCCATATGCACTTATGGAATTGCCTTTTGTTTTTGATATATTGTTCTGTTCTGACATTTTTTTATATAATGCTTTTCCTTCCTTTTATTTTTTGCTTTCATTTATCTTCCTCTCCTCTTCTTTTTGCCTCCATGTATGTTTTTATGCTCTGTGATGTGAAGCACTTTGGTTCCACCTCGGTCGTTGGAAATTTACAAATAAAGTTTGATTTTATTTTATTTTATTTTTTTGCGTGGTGGAAAACTGGAAAGTGAAAGGGAAGTAGAAGGGAAGTCAACTCGGACGACCCCATTTACACTCTTGAGCGTCATCAGCTGGTTACACAATAAAAAGATAATAGTCTTTTTACTCTTTACAGATGTACTGTACAGAGTACGGTAATAATAAAGTTAGGGCAGGGTTAGACAACATTTTAGGAAGGAATGTTTTCAGTGTCAACTAAAGCCATCATGTGTTTTTACTCTAGGGGGAAACACAGACTCTGAAATGTACTGTATGTAGGTAGGTGATTAAGATGTATTTGAACAATATGTGTGCTGCCAGCTAGATGCTGATACCAAAGTGCAGAGGTACAACATGCCAGGAGTAGTCATGTGATACAGTAAGATACTGTAGATAGTAGTAGCTCATAACAGCCGGTAGTCAAAGACATGTCATATAAGGTGAATGACAAGAGTATATAGTACTACAGGAGTGGTGAAAATGAAGGCAGGACAGACTGGTATTAATGCAGAAAAAAGGCATGTATATATCCTAGGTGAGCCATCCATGCATTAGTAAGGAGTTTACAGGATATAATTCAATCATCCTTTAAGCTAAATCTGTCATTTTATAATTATACAAAATGTACTCGACTAAATATCAGAATCGTGTGAAGTGAGGGGGGGGGGGCTCCCAGCCTCCCACATGACATCACTGCTTAAAGCAAACATTAATTTAAAAGTGGAGAAAGGGAGGCTGGAGCAGCTCAGACAGTTTAAGCCCTTATTTTATTAACAGGGTGCAAAGTAATAAAGAGACAACGTTTCGATGTTACATCTTCGCCAGGTTCCTGACCTCCTGTAACCTGTCCTGTCTCTGAGACGCACCAGACTGGCCTGCTATAGGCTAGAGGCTGCCTCTGAGATGCACCAGACTGGCCTGCCATAGGCTAGAGGCCTCTGAGACGCACCAGACTGGCCTGCCATAGGCTAGAGGCCTCTGAGATGCACCAGACTGGCCTGCTATAGGCTAGAGGCCTCTGAGACGCACCAGACTGGCCTGCTATAGGCTAGAGGCCTCTGAGACGCACCAGACTGGCCTGCCATAGGCTAGAGGCCTCTGAGACGCACCAGACTGGCCTGCCATAGGCTAGAGGCCTCTGAGATGCACCAGACTGGCCTGCCATAGGCTAGAGGCCTCTGAGATGCACCAGACTGGCCTGCCATAGGCTAAAGGCCTCTGAGACGCACCAGACTGGCCTGCCATAGGCTAGAGGCCTCTGAGACGCACCAGACTGGCCTGCTATAGGCTAGAGGCCTCTGAGACGCACCAGACTGGCCTGCTATAGGCTAGAGGCCTCTGAGACGCACCAGACTGGCCTGCTATAGGCTAGAGGCCTCTGAGACGCACCAGACTGGCCTGCCATAGGCTAGAGGCCTCTGAGACGCACCAGACTGGCCTGCTATAGGCTAGAGGCCTCTGAGACGCACCAGACTGGCCTGCTATAGGCTAGAGGCCTCTGAGACGCACCAGACTGGCCTGCTATAGGCTAGAGGCCTCTGAGATGCACCAGACTGGCTTGCCATAGGCTAGAGGCCTCTGAGATGCACCAGACATGGCCTGCTATAGGCTAGAGGCCTCTGAGACGCACCAGACTGGCCTGCTATAGGCTAGAGGCCTCTGAGACGCACCAGACTGGCCTGCCATAGGCTAGAGGCCTCTGAGATGCACCAGACTGGCCTGCTATAGGCTAGAGGCCTCTGAGACGCACCAGACTGGCCTGCCATAGGCTAGAGGCCTCTGAGACGCACCAGACTGGCCTGCTATAGGCTAGAGGCCTCTGAGACGCACCAGACTGGCCTGCCATAGGCTAGAGGCCTCTGAGATGCACCAGACTGGCCTGCTATAGGCTAGAGGCCTCTGAGACGCACCAGACTGGCCTGCTATAGGCTAGAGGCCTCTGAGACGCACCAGACTGGCCTGCCATAGGCTAGAGGCTGCCTCTGAGATCCACCAGACTGGCCTGCTATAGGCTAGAGGTGCGGTTGGAACGCCCTTCTGCATTAATTAAAAGTCCATAGACTTGGCTGCCACATGACGTCACAAGCGGGGGTCCTGTTTTTTTTCTGGAAGCCAGATGTTGGGGGGGCTAGCGCCCCCTCAAAAACAGATATACTGATATTAACTGGTCATCTGGCCTGGTGGTGGTCTCAATGATTTGGACATTTCTAGGAAGAATTTGGCTCAGCTTCGATCAACAGTAGTCGCCACACTTGACGAATGACACAATCCAGTTGATGAAGTCAGTTTAATTAATACTTCAGCTTCCATTGAGGTGCCAGTGCTCATTTTTATAGTGAATTATAGTTCAGTCATTATATGAATGAATACATTACATGATTAACTACAGCCACAAATGCTTGCTAGTAAAACTGTACGTACATTTTGAGCTCCAACCCTTCCACAAAATGCTGTTAGCTTAGGTCTATAAAGCATTTATGCCAATAGGTCAATGCCAACATTGATCACAAGACCTTTAAAAACGGCTAACACAGCTTCGCAACGGGCCCAGTCCAAATGAGATTGTCATAGTGGTTAATTTTCCATAACCAATGATGCAACCAAGCAAATATCCAGCCAAGAACACACTTGGCTGTGTGTGTGTGTGTGTGTGTGTGTGTGTGTGTGTGTGTGTGTGTGTGTGTGTGTGTGTGTCCATGCCTCCCAGACTACGAGCAAATACACCCAACTAAACAAAGCTCCCTTGTTCTGCATTCACTGCCAGAGTTGGTGTGGATTAAAACAAAACATGGTAAATGCAGCCAACTCTCCTTCGGTCACAGTGAATGTTTGGCCAAAGTTCACCCTTGACCCTTGACCCTTGACCCTTGACCCGTTTGTCAAATGTCAGGCGAGAGGCTTTAAAAAGCCACGTTGGAACATTTTCCACGAGTCCAAATATTGACATTTTATCATTCGTTGCTGTCGAGAGGAAACCTCATAACTCCATTTTGAGCTTTTCGATTTTTTTGGCATAAATCAGTGTTATTATTATTGTGTTGTTTTGAAAATATTGAACCAATGGAAAGTAGTAAAAAGTGCTTTGGACAAAACCTCTCAACTCCATTGGCCCCTCAAAATGTCTGCTAAAGCAACTAACTCCACCACCTCTCATGGAAGTAATTGACAATATTTTTCGTTTAAAAAAAATATAAGGTTTTCTTAATTTCCTGAAAATGTTATATTTTTCATTTCCTGAAAAATGAACATTTTGGAGTTATGAGGTTTCCTCCCGACAGCAGAGATATTTATGTTGGTCCTGTGGTTCTAGTGATAGCATTCACTCTCGTCTCGTTGTACGCCATGTTTCAGATTCTGGAAAAACTGTCCGAATCTTCCTTGTTTATTTGCTAAAAGTGTGATTTTGAGACCTTTTTAAAAAAATCAATGAGTGTGAATGGAATCGCTCATTCGAGTTCCTCAATCACAGAAGAAATAGATGATATATAGATGATGATCAACAATATTTTCACTTATATCATGGCCAACCTAAGGTTAAACTTTTTTTTACGAATTACTGGCAAAAGTTTGTTAACATTAGTTTACTATGAAATGAGGAATATGACTTACCGGTATTTTAAAATCACATTCAAGTTTTCATTTGGCAAAGAAATATTTTTAGAGAATGCAAACGCATAACGTTTATAATCATAACCAGGAAGTGAGTGAAAAGACTTAGTGGCAAGATTGTCTAAGTCGGTAATTCCAGGTGCGTCAGCATACTTTACCCAGGACCGTCTTGGCCCAGAAGCATGCTACAGTACTATGCTTTGTGCTTTAGATCTGAGTCAGACATGTAGAACTTTCATGTGGTCTGGACTCAGAGAGCAGTTTTATGCTTGCCAGAACCGACACACCAAGCCAAGTCAAATACCAGAGGAATTGCTGGCATAGCAAGGTATATACCTTTAATTCTGGATATGGCATGAAGATGCAGAGTAAAACATTTGTCTATGTAGTTAAATAATGATAATAATGAGTTATTAGGAACTTGGGGAATCATTTTAAAACATCAGAAACTTTGATTCACCCAGTGAATACCAGCATATATTTAAAGCTATTTAAAAGAAGGGTATTAACATCATAGGATTATTATCATAATTATCATCATTAAACATTAACATAAGATTATTATCATAATTATTATCATATCATAATTATCACAACTATTATTATCATAAGATCAAAGTTCTATATTCCATTCTTGGCTTGAGTTTAAATGGGCTGATCATTGTAACTTCTATCCTACTGTTCTCCATCTGAAAGCTCTCACTCTGTAAAGACTAAGTTCTAAGAAATGCTTTATTTTTCTTTTGTTTCCTTTGTACTGTGTTTCTTTTCTTAAAAAAGGCTAGGCCAAATAAGCTTGGGCTTCAGCCTAGACCTTTTCGGTGCCACCTCTTTGTAATAACATAAATGCAAATGATGAAGTTTACCATTAGTAAGGGCATTTTATCAGGTATTTGACCAATCTGGGAACTAAATCGTTACCAAGAAATTTCTTCACCAATGTGTTTCTAAAGGTGTCTAATAACATGTAACATGAAATTCAACTCCCGTGGGAAATTGAGTTATTAGCATAATATGTGATTAGTTTTGCACAAAAAAACACTCCTTGGGCTAAATTAGGCCATATCCACATGACCAAATGTGCTGACCTCATCACGTTTGTGAGGCCGTTTTCCTCCCAAGGAGTGTTTTTTGTGCAAAACTAATGCTTGGAATGGATTCAGAATCATGAAAACCCCCTAGTTTCATATGTCACATGCTACTTAAAGAATGATGAAATTTGGACTTTTTTGCCTTATATAGGATGTTATGGGTATGGTCACATATTATGCTAATAACTCAATTTCCCACGGGAGTTGAATTTCAAACTTTTAGTACATGTTATTAGACACCTTTAGAAACACATTGGTGAAGAAATTTCTTGGTAACGATTTAGTTCCCAGATTTTCATAGATTTCTCTTATTCATTCATTCATTCATATACACATGAGAAACGGAACAATCTGTGAAGGTATATATTAGACGTGGAGAACCCACCAGCCTGCATGTATTTCTCCAGCTGTTCTCGTCTCTGTTCCACTTCAGCGGGGGTCAGCGTGAAGATCTTCTTCGGGGGAAAGGATGGCACCACGTTGTTCCCATACTCTTTTTTTATCTGTTGGCACCAAATGGAAATAATTGTGAAACTACACAGCTAAATCCTAAGTGTTAAACATTCATACATTCTTAACACTCAGAGTTTAGCACTGGGGATTGTACTGTGGCTAAGCTGTGAATTTGTGGCGCATTAAGCCGTTAGTTCTGCATTGTTCTTTTAACCCATTTTGGACGGGAACCCCTTCTGGTGTTTTAAGCATTATGTTATACTTTAGATTTTGAAAAATAGCAGATCTACAAGCTCATAGCGCGGCACCGAGTGCCGCGCTATGGGGGGGGGGGGGTCACTGGAACAACATATTTTCAGATGGGGATCGGCGACCAATTACATATATTTTTGAGGGTACTTGACATGAAAATGTTTGAGAACCACTGACATATAGAAACATGGGTTTTTCAGAAAACTGTCAGAATTTAGAAGGCATTTGTAGATTCGTTCTCAGGTCTAAATGGCTTAACAATGAACTCAGAAGGACTCAAATAAAAAAAAAGACCCAACAACTTTAGAAATACATTTTACTGGATCAAAATTACATCAACTGCAGCGGAACCTGTACGGTACGGTACAGTCCCCTCCCTGAATTCAACAGCAGCAGAACCTGTACGTTACGGTGCGGTCCCCTCCCTGAATTCAACAGCAGCAGAACCTGTACGTTACGGTGCGGTCCCCTCCCTGAATTCAACAGCAGCAGAACCTGTATGGTACGGTACGGTCCCCTCCCTGAATTCAACAGCAGCAGAACCTGTACGGTACGGTACAGTCCCCTCCCTGAATTCAACAGCAGCAGAACCTGTACGGTACGGTACAGTCCCCTCCCTGAATTCAACAGCAGCAGAACCTGTACGTGCGGTACGGTCCCCTCCCTGAATTCAACAGCAGCAGAACCTGTACGGTACGGTACGGTACGGTATGGTCCCCTCCCTGAATTCAACAGCAGCAGAACCTGTACGTGCGGTACGGTCCCCTCCCTGAATTCAACAGCAGCAGAACCTGTACGTACGGTCCCCTCCCCTCCCTGAATTCAACAGCAGCAGAACCTGTACGGTACGGTACGGTCCCCTCCCTGAATTCAACAGCAGCAGAACCTGTACGGTGCGGTACGGTCCCCTCCCTGAATTCAACAGCAGCAGAACCTGTACGTGCGGTACGGTCCCCTCCCTGAATTCAACAGCAGCAGAACCTGTACGTGCGGTACGGTCCCCTCCCTGAATTCAACAGCAGCAGAACCTGTACGTGCGGTACGGTCCCCTCCCTGAATTCAACAGCAGCAGAACCTGTACGGTACGGTCCCCTCCCTGAATTCAACAGCAGCAGAACCTGTACGTGCGGTGCGGTCCCCTCCCTGAATTCAACAGCAGCAGAA
Organism: Electrona antarctica; assembly: GCF_951216825.1. Classification (NCBI taxonomy): domain Eukaryota; kingdom Metazoa; phylum Chordata; class Actinopteri; order Myctophiformes; family Myctophidae; genus Electrona; species Electrona antarctica. Next base: position 2,660,193 of record NC_136798.1, on the reverse strand, counting down.
CCTGTACGTGAGGTACGGTCCCTCCCTGAATTCAACAGCAGCAGAACCTGTACGGTACGGTACGGTCCCCTCCCTGAATTCAACAGCAGCAGAACCTGTACGTACGTACGGTCCCCTCCCTGAATTCAACAGCAGCAGATTCAGAGTCTTTGAGGCCCATTCATACCATTTCAGATGAATCACAGGGTTATTTTAAGCCTCATTTCAGCAAATAGCTGGTGAATAGTTTCCATGCCCTACACACACGCACACACACGCACACAGACACACACACAGACACACACATCTAGAATGATGAGTGTCTACTTATCCCATTTTGGGCGGGAACCCCTTTTGGTGTTTTAGGAATTATGTTATACTTTAGCTATTGAAAAATAGCAGATCTACAAGTTCATACAGAGTGTCTGCTATTTTTTGAAAAATCGTGAAAATGTGCCTCAAATCTTTGAAGATATATTATTACAGAGTTAACGTTTTTAACTCAAATCTTTGCTTCTGGGGAGGTCCCTGGAACAACATATTTTCAGATGTGGGGGTGGGCAATTACATATACATTTTGGGGTCCTTGACATGAAATATTGAGCACCACAGATACAGAAACATAAGGTTTTTCAGAAAACTGTCAGGATTTTGAAGACATTTCTTTTTAAATGTCGACGTCAGGCCAAAATGGGTTATTTCAGGAGTTCACTGTCATCCAGACCTACCTTGACTCATTAATTCCCATTGAAAATAATTTTGCCATTTATATAAGACCGAACAGTCTAGATTTCAAATGAACCCATTTAGACCTGAGGACGAATTTACAAATGTCTTCTAAATCCTGACAGTTTTCTGAAAACCCCTGTTTCTATGACAATGATGCTCAACCTTTTCAAGGACCCCCAGAATTATCTGTATTTGGCCGCCGACGCCCCCATCTGAAAAGATGTAGTTCCAGGGACCCCCCCCCCAGAAGCAAATAATTGAGTTAAAAACGTTTGCTGTGAAAGAATATATATTCAAAGATTTGCCACATTCAAGATTTAAAAAAAATAGCAGATCTACAAGCTCGTAGCGCTGCACTCGGTGCCGCACTATGAGCTTGTAGATCTGCTATTTTTCCAACAGCTAAAGTTAAGCTAAGCTAGAATCAGAAACCAAAATGTTTTCATTTAATTCGGAACATTGCTGCAGGCTAACAGAGTTACAACAGAACTTAATCATTTCACATTCCTTTTTTTTGCTTACAACTTGTGGCATGTTGCCTGATGGGTGATTTTCTTTTACATGTAGAGGAAATTCAGGCTCTCTAACACATCTGTAAAAAGATTGACTGCAGTGCACACGGGAGGCGGCAGGGAGAACATCCTTCACCTCCACATACTGCCCTTTGCTATTTCCACTGTGCTGCCTGGAAGGGAGCATCAGTCGCGCATACTAATGAGCCTGGTAGCCGCAGCCACTTGTGTGTGTTAAAGATGCATCATCATAGTATAGAGTCCACGCAAATAGAAAGGGCAGCGATCTCACGTTGCCCTCGAGTGCTCCTCTCGGCCACAGCACTTACTTTCTTCTATGGCTTTTAAACAAAAATATAAAAGGCATTTAAAGTATTTTCTTCGTCCTTGTTTTACATCACTTTTGCAGAACCAAGGATGCAAACAGGTATGTGGTAAAAAAAAGAAATAAAAAAGGCCAAAACTTTGGGGGTTTGTAAGCATGTTTCCATGTTTCTACAGGGAGAACATTTCTGAAAGATAATTTCATTACATGCTCATTTCTAGTTAATTTCAAGTGTTTTCAAGTAACTGCCTGAAAACTAATTCTAACAATCACAATAAGGGATATTCCAGTGCCCAGAGTGGGCCTTTAAAGGGGGTGACTATGCATGACAGTAATCATGATCGATCTGCATTCATGACTATTGACTATGAGCAACAGCGAAGGCACAACAGTCAAGTCTGAAAACCAACAATACCAACAGAGCGCTATAGAGCTATAGTGCAATCAGCCGACATGCTGGTGCAGGCCACATACATGCCATTAGACTGCATATCTATGCCATGACAAACCCCTATGGGATTTGGTGTTCTAATCCGGCTGTCTCTTCTCCACGCCTTGTTGCCAAGCAACGGCAGCATGTCTGACAGGATGGTCCGGCCTTGAAGGCATTAATCAAAGTTTGCCCTTTTCCTCCATCATTTATGAATAACCACTGCAGGTGATTGTGCATTTCCACAAACATGTGCTCGTTCGTCACCACCACTGGCATTTCATATCAGGGGGGACCCCAGGATCTGTCATTTCATATCAGGGGACCCCAGGATCTGTCACTTCATATCAGGGGACTCCAGGATCTGTCATTTCATATCAGGGGACTCCAGGATCTGTCATTTCATATCAGGGGACCCCAGGATCTGTCACACGCTGATAAATTCAACCACACTGTCATTTAATTCCCCAAGTGTGCAGTGTTTACTCATGGCCGCTCCAAGGGCTGGGAAATAAATCGATATTATATTGATATTGTGATATGAGACTAGAGTAGCGTGTCTGGGATTTTGGAAATCATAAATATCGTGATATGGCATAAGAGTTGTAATCACTCAAGTCGTATACTATTCAGTGTGCGAATGAGTTTGTAGATCTGCTATTTTCACTAATTAAAACAAAAAGGTTTCCCGAAAAAAAGGATAGCATCACAGTAGAGATACTCCGATAATCGGCCAGTGATCGGTGATCGGCCATATCGGCCGATATTCACTTTGATCGGTAATCGGCATTTACCCTATCTGGAGAAACTGATCTTTTACACCATTTAAGTGGTATAAATGTCGATCAGATGTTATACTATATATAACATTGCATTTTCTCCCCTTCCTCCCCACACACAGGAACAGTTTTGACATGGGTTTTGACATATAATCATTTTGGAAATATTCAAATTTGCAACATTTCACAAGATCAGTATCAGTATCGGACATATCGGTATCAGCCGATCATGAGAAAAACAGTCGGTGATCGGTATCGGTCCCAAAAAACCTGATCGGAGCATCCCTACATCACATTACAATATTATCATTATAATACCATGTCCGAGGTATTTAGTCAAAAAGAAAGTGACCTCTCGAACACCAAGAAACCTCCCTAAGAATTAAGAATTGCGTGTTTAATGCTTTGTTGCCACATTCTACTATGTGGTGGCACCAGGACAGGGAATGAGAAATACCAGCCGCAAAACACCACTCCTCCCCAGCACCACCTCGGCAGCCAATATTCCCTTTGCTCAGCAGGTGCACAATAAAATCCTCAGTGTTAATTTAAGTCCGAGGGTGTATCAAATGAACCCAAATGGATCATTTGGAATCAATTTGTACACTCGAGGAGTAAAATTAACAGGGAGGATTTTGTTGTGTGCACTAGTTGAGGAAAAACAGAAAAAGGCCCAAGAACATTCCTTCCATGTCAGCCTCCTCCAATCTCCTCTGGAGTAATACGTGCACTAGGTTGACCTCGGGAGAAGAACAAGAGTCAAGATCGAGTCTGGAACTACACCGAGACAGGAAGCAGTCATCCGTTTGTCAGTCCTATAACACCTTTACATTGAATGTTTTACTTTCCATTTACGCTAAGCAACAATCAATATATGCTTGCTTAGGGTAGGGAGGGTTAACCCAATCTGGGCAGGCGGCATTATGTTATACTTTAGCTGTTGAAGAATAGCAGATCTACAAGCTCGTAGCGTGGCACCGAGTGCCACGCTACGAACTTGTAGGTCTGCAATTTTTGAAATATCGTGAATATGTGCCTCAAATCTTTGAATACATATTGTTACATTTTAACTCAAATCTTTGCTTCTGCGGGAGGTCCCTGGAACAAAATATTTTCAGATGGGGGGGTGGAGGCATATTACATATAATCTTTGGGGTCCTTGACATGAAATATTGAGCACCACTGATTACAGAAACATGGAGGTATTTCAGAAAACTGTCAGAATTTAGAAGACATTTTTTTTTAAATGTCGACGTCAGGCCTAAATGGGTTTGGTTCGAAGAGGAAACAGAGGTGGGAAGGAGGACGTCACATTATCTTTATCCCTTCCGTTCTCCAGACTGAATAGGCCTATCTCACAGCCCCCTTTCCACGCCCACTTCCGGTAGATAGTGGTGTCATTTAACATTAGGCATTTACACTTTTTTTCTCTGGAGAATCTAAGTACATTTCCTAATGTTAAAATGTCAAAGACCGATAATAATATGAAGAAAACACAATGGTATAACAACTCTAATAAGTAGAATAAACCTTACCTTTACAAAACGGTAGTTTGTGACTTGTGAAAATACCTCTTTTAACTCATTCACCGCCACCAGGGGGCGCCAAAAGCCCCAGACCGCCACCATATATCTTTTATTTTTTTTTATATATATATATATATATATATATATATATATATATATATATATATATATATTATTTTTTTACCATGTTAATAAACACGAAAAACACGTCCTTGGCGCTCCAGGACATCATGAAAAAGAAGTTAAATAAGTCCTTGGCGACCATTGAGTTTTAACATGGAAGCCTATGGGCCGCAAAACAAATAACACCACTAGCTACAAAAGGGGGTGTGGAAAGGGGGCGGGGAAATGCTGTGAGATAGGCCTATGACGGAAGCGTTTGTAAACTGTGAGAGGCAACAGTTTGGCGTACCTGTTCGTGGAGACCGAGGAGCTGGCTGTAGCGAACGCGGCAGTGCAGGACACCGTTGACGTGGATGTTGTAGGCCTGGGAGGAAGGAAGGAAGGAAGGAAGGAAGGAAGATGAGAAGCTCATTAAAAAGTGACGAGAAAAGCTTCTCTCTGGCTGACATGAGACCATGTGAAAAGCCCTAGCCCAGTTTGGGCGGGAACCCCTTTTGGTGTTTTAAGCATTATGTTGTACTTTAGCTGTTGAAAAATAGCAGATCTACAAGCTCGTAGCGCGGCACCGAGTGCCGCGCTATGAGCTTGTAGGTCTGCTATTTTTTGAAAAATCGTGAAAATGTGGCCCAAATGTTTGAATATATATTCTTTCAGAGCGAACGTTTTTAACTCAAATCTTTGCATCTTGGGGGGGGGGGGGGGGGGGGGGGGGGTCCGGGAACAACATGTTTTCAGATGGGGGTCGGCAGGTCAATTACATAAAATTCTGGGGGTCCTTGACCTGTAATATTGAGAACCACTGACATAGAAACAGAGGTTTTTCAGAAAACTGTCTGATTTTAGAAGATGGAGCTCAGGTCTAAATGGGCTAGACTAGACATCAAAAGCATAGATCGATTTTTGTAAAGCTCGTCGGTGTAACGCAGGGGTTCTCAACGTTTTTGGCCGGGGACCCCCGAAAATGCTTTGGCAACGTCTCGGGACCCCCGCCCCGCCCCCTCCCGACCCCCAATATAAATTGACTGCTACAATAACCTTAAACCATTTTGGGCGGGAACCCCTTTTGGTGTTTTAAGCATTGTTATAATTTTGCTATTTAAAAATAGCAGATCTACAAGCTCATAGCGCGCCACCGAGTGGCGCGCTACGAGCTTGTAGGTCTGCTATTTTTGAAAAATCGTGAAAAAAAATAAAAAATAATCTTTTTGTTTTTGTTTTTTTGAAAATAATTTGGGGACCCTCTAAAATAATTTGGCGACCCCCCCGAGGGGTCGCGACCCACGGGTTGAGAACCCCTGGTGTAACGGACGAACACAGAAATGTCAGTTGAAAAGACTACTGTTGTGCTTAATGTCCCTCAAGCAATTGTTTTTTTACGTCTGCCTTTGAACACATTCTCCAGCGTCTTCTGAAAGCATTCTCCAGAGTAACGACACATTTCTGCTTTCATTTACTAGCAAAAGTGGAGATAGATATTGAATTGAGAAACTCAAAATCAAATTAAAAGACCAGAGCCCTGAGTTTCAGTTCTAATTTCCCAGAGCAGAGCACGCCGCCCGGTGCACCATTGAAGAAAATCAATCTGCTAAGTTCCACCCAACAACTCTCACTCACTGCAGGACTGATTATATTCACTGCATCTTCATTATCATTAGGCCTGAATTATACTTTGGTGCACAATGACGCCACACTGAGAATACAGTAGCAGATCTGTCACGCTCACAACAACGCGCCACAACGGGACGCGTTGTGACTGTGAGCAAGTAGATCTGGTACCAGGGAGTATAAATTAAGCATTAAGCAGCAGAGGAACCAAAGAAGCCAAGTATTGACTTACTTAGTTACTTTTAAGAGGCATTTGCCTCTAAAAGGGAAACAGAGTGAGGATCTCAGAGAGAATGTCGTATTCTTCTCCTGGACTCCCCCTTGTTTATTTTCACAAGAGCTATCATTGGTTTACTACTTTCTCCTCCACACTAGCATTTGGAATAAACGGTCCATACGCAACTGCAGTTTGCATTTGGAGACCAATCACAGATAGTAAAGCTGAAAGGGTTTGTTTTTCTGAGACAACAATGGCTTTTTAACCCATTCTCAGGGCGGGAACCCCTTTTGGTGTTCTAACCTTTTGATTGATTGATTGATTGAAGAATTTATTAACAGTTTGCAGAATTACAGTACATTTCAAGCACAAACTCAATACAAAGGCTGTTAACTGTGAGTGGACGACCCAATTAAGCATTACACTTGTTTCCAACAGGGTCCACCATGTTCAAATCATCAAAACATTTAGAGACGTACAAATAGACACTTCTATAGACAGAACAGGAATTCATCAAAAAGGAGGTAAAAAGGGAAAAGAAATATATACAGTGAGGGGAAAAAAGGGGGGGGCGGGGGGGGGGATTCAGATTTTACGGGGGCCAGTTTCGAATTGCAGCCATCCGTAGGTGCCCTTTGAGAGCGGTTTTGAAGGAGTCAAGGGATTCGCATGTCTTAATGACAGTTGGTAGGGCGTTCCACATTTTGGTGGCATAGGAGCGAAAAGAATTTAGTCCCTTGTTTGTGCCGAATCTGGACGGGAACCCCTCTTGGGGTTCCATACAGCAGGGATTCTCAACGTTTTTGGCTGGGGACCCCCGGAAATGCTTTGCCCATGCCTCAAAAATAAAAATGTAAAAATGTTGATGCTGCTATATAAATATTTATATATACGTTTTTCAGAATACTTCAAAAATTTAGAAGGCGTTTTTTTTTTTTTTTTTTTTTTAAGAATCGGCCTCAGTCTGACACTAAACCACTGAACTCTCCCATTTCCTGACCTGTGAAACGGTCCATAAAGCACCACCTCCAACACACTGCTTCCAGTGTGAAACGGTCCATAAAGCACCACCTCCAACACACTGCTTCTAGTGTGAAACGGTCCATAAAGCACCACCTCCAACACACTGCTTCTAGTGTGAAACGGTCCATAAAGCACCACCTCCAACACACTGCTTCTAGTGTGAAACGGTCCATAAAGCACCACCTCCAACACACTGCTTCTAGTGTGAAACGGTCCATAAAGCATCACCTCCAACACACTGCTTCTAGTGTGAAACGGTCCATAAAGCATCACCTCCAACACACTGCTTCTAGTGGTCCATAAAGCACCACCTCCAACACACTGCTTCTAGTGTGAAACGGTCCATAAAGCACCACCTCCAACACACTGCTTCTAGTGTGAAACGGTCCATAAAGCACCACCTCCAACACACTGCTTCTAGTGTGAAACGGTCCATAAAGCACCACCTCCAACACACTGCTTCTAGTGTGAAACGGTCCATAAAGCACCACCTCCAACACACTGCTTCTAGTGTGAAACGGTCCATAAAGCACCACCTCCAACACACTGCTTCTAGTGTGAAACGGTCCATAAAGCACCACCTCCAACACACTGCTTCCAGTGTGAAACGGTCCATAAAGCATCACCTCCAACACACTGCTTCCAGTGTGAAACGGTCCATAAAGCACCACCTCCAACACACTGCTTCTAGTGTGAAACGGTCCATAAAGCATCACCTCCAACACACTGCTTCTAGTGTGAAACGGTCCATAAAGCACCACCTCCAACACACTGCTTCTAGTGTGAAACGGTCCATAAAGCACCACCTCCAACACACTGCTTCTAGTGTGAAACGGTCCATAAAGCACCACCTCCAACACACTGCTTCTAGTGTGAAACGGTCCATAAAGCACCACCTCCAACACACTGCTTCCAGTGTGAAACGGTCCATAAAGCACCACCTCCAACACACTGCTTCCAGTGTGAAACGGTCCATAAAGCACCACCTCCAACACACTGCTTCCAGTGTGAAACGGTCCATAAAGCATCACCTCCAACACACTGCTTCTAGTGTGAAACGGTCCATAAAGCACCACCTCCAACACACTGCTTCTAGTGTGAAACGGTCCATAAAGCACCACCTCCAACACACTGCTTCTAGTGTGAAACGGTCCATAAAGCACCACCTCCAACACACTGCTTCTAGTGTGAAACGGTCCATAAAGCACCACCTCCAACACACTGCTTCTAGTGTGAAACGGTCCATAAAGCACCACCTCCAACACACTGCTTCTAGTGTGAAACGGTCCATAAAGCATCACCTCCAACACACTGCTTCTAGTGTGAAACGGTCCATAAAGCACCACCTCCAACACACTGCTTCTAGTGTGAAACGGTCCATAAAGCACCACCTCCAACACACTGCTTCTAGTGTGAAACGGTCCATAAAGCACCACCTCCAACACACTGCTTCTAGTGTGAAACGGTCCATAAAGCATCACCTCCAACACACTGCTTCTAGTGTGAAACGGTCCATAAAGCACCACCTCCAACACACTGCTTCTAGTGTGAAACGGTCCATAAAGCATCACCTCCAACACACTGCTTCTAGTGTGAAACGGTCCATAAAGCACCACCTCCAACACACTGCTTCTAGTGTGAAACGGTCCATAAAGCATCACCTCCAACACACTGCTTCTAGTGTGAAACGGTCCATAAAGCACCACCTCCAACACACTGCTTCTAGTGTGAAACGGTCCATAAAGCATCACCTCCAACACACTGCTTCTAGTGTGAAACGGTCCATAAAGCACCACCTCCAACACACTGCTTCTAGTGTGAAACGGTCCATAAAGCACCACCTCCAACACACTGCTTCTAGTGTGCAAAACGTCTGTTTCAGATACATTTATTGCCATTCATGACACAGCGTGTGTCCTACTTGACACGGCACTCCAGGGTCTACATTTCTCATGGAAGAGTAGGGAGTAGGGAGTAGGGAGACCAAACACTGAAGATGTTCTAGTTTAATATATTGTAAACATACTGTTCCATACATTGGAGGCGGGGGAAAAAAAAGGTATATATATATATAAGTCCCAGATTGTAGCGTTAAAAAAGCATATGTTCATACAATGCAGAAGTTGTACATGCTCACTTTGTGCTGCGAGCTGTTATTTTTGAAAGATCTTGAAAGTGTGGGAAAATGTTGAATAACGAAAATGTTTGAGCTCCTTCGCCTGGAAAGGAGCCATCTTAGGTGGTTCGGGCATCTGGTTAGGATGCCTCTCGGGCGTCTCTCTAGGGAGGTCCTCGACGCACGTCCCACTGGGAGGAGACCCCGGGGCAGACCAAGGCGCAGTTGGAGGAAACACATCGACTCACTGGTCTTGGGACGTCTCGGAATCCCCCAGGAGGAAGTCACTAATGTTGCTCTGGAGAGGGAAGTCTGGAGCTCTCTGGTGGAGCTGTTGCCCCCGCCACCCTACTACGGATAAGCGGTTGAAGATGGATGGATGGATGGACAACTAGAGAGTAGAGATGCTCCGATAACCGGCCACTTAGCCCATCTGTGATCGGCAATTTACCCAATCTGGAGAAAACGATCTTTTACACCATGTAAGTGGTATAAATGTCAATCAGATATATTGTATAATATCATTTTTTCCATCTTTGTGACAGACCTAAACATTCGGGACATGAGATATCAGATATCATCATCATTCAATTGTAGTTTTGGGAAAACAAAAATGCCTCCACAAAGCTCTCGTAGTCTGTACAGCAGAACTTTGGCATGAGATGACGGGAAGTTTGCTGGAGAAGCTTCCTGTTTGAATGTCAAAAGGCAGAAGCTCTGTCAGCATGTTAATCTTCTTTCCTGTCTGTAATTCAATCCCTATGAATATTAGTCAATTGCCATGTCATCCGTCAAAACAAAACTGTCCCTTGTTGAGGTTCGTACCGTACATAGTAGGACTAAAGAGGCAGACACGGGCAGTCATTGGTAAATAAGTAGATAAAAACTGAAGGCTAAGAGCAGAAGATCTACATGCAGGCAGGATGGAAAAAATAGGAACTATAAAATAATGGTGGAGCCAAAAATGTATCATGAATAATTTCAGCAGCTGAAGTTAAGGAGATCATGATTGCCAAGATAACTACCGTGATTTGTGTCTTACTTTATCACCCTCATCATTTTAACGACATCAATTCGAATTCAGGTTCAACCGAGGATAGCTCATTAGGATAATTCAAGAGCAAACAAAAGGAGCCCTTGTGCACACCTTGAGAAGACCATCAGTCAGACATTCTGAGCAAAATGGCAGCTGTCTAACTATAATTATATGCAGTGGGGCATAATTATCATTAGTCTAAAAACAAATAAAAATTATAATTTGATGAGCCTTCAAGCTGTCTTAACGAGTCCCAACCTGCTCCCCGACCCAGGGTAAACAACTCGCCATCTATCCACCTTCACTCACATAGTAAACGCACAGGCTACTGTAAAAGCCATATTATCAACAGCAACATAGGATATATGTAGACAAGCCAATGCGAAGGGTGACGCGACATAATAAACAAACATGTTTTTTTCGCGCTTACTTAGGGATGCTGACGTATTAAAAAGCGCAAGCATTGTTAGTCTAAAAAACCCTTTGCAAACTCTGCAAATTGTGTGTGGTCTCTTGGTGCCAAGGTACACAGACAATCCTTCAGCATTATGATTCAGCCAAGTCCCTTCCTGCTGTGTGGTTGGTTACAGAGACAGGTCACAGTGACAGTCACTGTACAGCAAACAGAAAGGCTCTCTCTCTCTGATAAGGAAGTTTCTTAATAATAATAATGAATTTCAAATAACTCTATGATTTCAACAGCGAGAGTAAAGGTTTTTGGGAGAGGCGTGGACCTTTCAAATAAACAGCTTCCTGCACATTTCTTTGCTAAGTCGTACACGACTACATTCACAATGTTTTGATTAGGGATGCAAAACACATCAATCATCATACCTAATCAGCCTTTTTTGTGATATCCTTGTACTTTCTAGTTTGTACCGTTTACATTTCTGACTAATAAAGTATTCAATCAATACCGTATTGGGCTTTTTTTTGGTATGCGTTATCGATATTGGATAGATATAAAACAGTCTTGCTGTGTGACTGTGAAGCGAGTCTGTGCCTCAGTGTGAAGTTATTTCATATCTGCTATTTTCATCAGCTTCAGTCATGCAAGGAGGAAGTGATTAATAAACAGCCCAAACTATGGCGCTCCTCTGCACATCTGTAGCGTGGCGGCGCAAACTGCACATCTGTAGCGTGGCGGCGCAAACTGCAAAAGGTGCACTAGTACATTTCTTAGAGAATGATCACAAAAGCATATTGGAATTCTACCCGACTTACATCACGTCTGTATCACAGCTAAATGAAATCCCTTCATTGGAAACAGAACTGTATAGTGTGAGTGTCCGTAACATATCGATTTCTCCAGAGAAAGTGAGTTTTTTATTATAGCAATTTCCCCTACTAAAGGATTACTCATTACCTTATTTGACTTGAAACAGTCTTTCAGACACACCCACAGACACAGTCCACCACACATCCCCAGTGCACCATACTTCAGGAGAGGGTCATTTTGTCACAGGAATATGAAATTAATTTCAGGAAAACGTGATTTCACACTTCCCTGTGGTGTAAAGGGCCAATACACCTGAGGTACTCATGGATTTAAGTGTTAAGTGTCTCATAATTTCAGGCATCCAGTGACCACAAGGAAGGCACAAGCACTGTTCTCATGTGTCTTGCACAGTCTTGCATGTATTAAAAAAAGCACTAAAGCAGCATTCTTTAGTTTGACATGTTCGCTGGCTACTTATCTTTCTAAAAAACAAGTCTCTGCCAGTATGGTGGTTGTGTGCTCACACTTGTGTGTCCATAATAAGTCAAGAGAAATGTCTATAATAATGCCCATGTCATGCTTCATTATAATATGAATAGTCACTGAAAACTCCACCAACGTGCCAACAGACAGAGCTTGTTCTTGTTTACAAACCTTGCATGGGGTAACCAGGCATTTCAAAACCAAAAGAGAGAGGCAGCCAGGCAGTAACATTGGCACCAGAGTGACCAGAGTCACCAGACAAACAGACATGCCCATAAAACGTTGCAGTGCACCATAACAGTTAGTAACAGGTAGTTGGAAAGACAAACACACTTTCCAATGGGATGTCTCTTATCCTTTTAAAGGGGATCAGCATTGGAATATCATGGTTGGTGGCAAACCTCCGACCTGCACAGGGATGCTGACTCAATCTCAATAACAAAAGGGACATTGTTGTACCATTGAGTTCAAGCCAAAAAATAGGTAGACTGACTGTCGAAAGATAATGTCCTGCATTTAAAATAAAAACAAATAGAAAAATTATTTCCTGTAGTTGTGTGGTTACAAGAAACAGTTAAGCAGTGTAGTAAAATTGCATAATTATTGCAAGACATAGCCTACATTTAAAATTGCCTTATGAAATTGTAATCATGTGCATTGCTTATTCAATTTCGAATGTACACGGTGGTAGGCTGTCCTTTCTTACTCTATATAAGGTTTGCATTTGTTCCTAAAAGCCATGACCATATTATTACAAATGAAATACAACTTCAAGCAACAACTTCGAATATTATCTTTCTTTGACAGGTTAGATTAGTTTGAGTTTAGATTAACACAGCTGTGTAGTGTGTTGTGTGGTTCCATCTGACGTTAAAACTAAAAGATAACATGTTTGTACTTTGTGTCACTCACTCACCACATATGTTGATCCATTTTCCCCCGAACGAACCTCCGTTTCAGGTATGGAAAAATGCATTGTAGGGTCAGACTTGTTTGGAAGGCAAGTCCCCTTTTTGTCAATATTTTTTTTGCTTTGATTCTCACAAAAGTTCGCTGCAGTCAGTGTCGGTGGTGACTATAGTACAGTCCCACCACTGTATATATATCCACAATGTGCTGGTTTTAAGTCCGATCAGGAGAGTCTGTACCAGCCCAGGTTCGACTCGCAGAACAAACGACGACTTCTATTTAAAAAAAAACCAAAAAAGTGTCTCATATACCAAGTAACATTCCTATCAAACTTTTTTTTCCCACGTCAGTCAGTCAGTGCTAAACTTTTCTCACTACCGCGTCCGTATAGCAGCCATGTTGCAAAATGTTAAGTAATTCTTGCCTTCATAATGCTGATGCTAAATTGATTTATTCCCGTCCCACAGTACTATATTAGTGTGAAATGATTCGGGGCTAAATAATAATAATAATTGACATAGGATAGGAGGACAGTCAGACATTTACGCTAGGCGAATCCTCCTTCTTCGATGCAACATGCCGTTAATAGTTCATTCCGAATCCGTTCACACTCGCCGCGGCTCGATCAGATCATGGAATGGAACTTTCTTTCTGGATGAGAAAAGGTGCAGTTTGTGCAAAACCCCCGCGTCGCGTCGCACACACCGTACCGTACCGTCCGTCCGTCCGGGGCAGCCGATGCTAAAACAAACCCCCAAATGTACTAGTGTCACACAAACAATCCAACGTGGGCTGGGTTTATATGTATGCGCTTATATTCCTTCTTGTTGTTGTCGCTCCTCTAGAACTTCTTCTTCTTCTTCTTAATCGAATGCATATGGCTATAGTAGAACAACAGCACAGCAACAACAAACAGAGAATGTAATATTTTAAGTAACCGACGCAAGGTTGGGCTGCAGCCAAGCAATAATGTATTCAATATGTAAGTAACTGTCTGCCCCACCGAGGAGAAGCATTGCAACAATCCCTGGGTGGGATCAAACCGTTATGTTTATCCGAGGGGGGGTTAGTACTTTTCACAATTGTATTAACAGCCTATTTTCTTCACACGTTTTTATTTAAACTATATTATGGCGAGTTCCACCTAAGATAATATCTAACTAAAATATTGCTTCTTTCTTGCATGCATTTATGTTCCTTTGAATCCTATGGCGAGTCGGAATCCCCCCCGCTATAACGTCAGCTTGTTTTATGGTTTCGCCCAGTCACAGTGTCAGAGAAAAGCGCAGCAGTCAACATTTATTTTATTTTAGATCAAAAAGTCAGTATAAACACTTCTATAATGATCATAATTCCATAACTTGCTTATTAACCAAGGCTACCAAGCAAGCAGTAAAACACAAAACGTGTGCTCGGATTATATGGTAGTTAATCATGAGGTAAAATCATGATTTTACCTATTAAAGTTGGTAAACATTAACTTTAATATTTCTTTATTTCCGTGCAAGGCTTCAATAAGATCTAGAAAATCGACAAGAACAATGTTTAATGTATTCAAGTGATGTTGCAAATCACATTGGATGTATATATCTTGACTTCTTAGGCCCAATCCCAATCCGCTCCCTTGCTGACTCAATGAGCCCTCACTGACTTAGCTGCGCGTTCATGTGAAGTCTGCGAGGGCTTGAGGGATGTCCCATTTGAAATCGGTAAGTCAGTGAGGGCTCAGCCCCGCCCCTTTATGTGCCCTTTGCCAAAGTCAGCATCGATGCTGACTTTAGCTGACTTTGGCAAATAAATTACCCACAGTTCATAGCGTTACCAGGGGAATGAGGGGGATCCTCCGAACGTCAATCATTTAAGTATGCAAATTAGTTATGTATCGCAGTTAGAATGTCAACAAACACAATAGTGCTTTCTCACTGTTCTCAAAGGGAGACGGAATGGAAGGATATGCTATATATTTAATAACAATAATAATAATAAGGGAAACATGATGAGAAATGAGCAAAGTAAAATAATATGGAAATGCAATTTATAATGAATATTATTATATATTAATATTACAACCCCTATCACACAGGAAAGTGTATTTATGAAACTAATAATAAAACGATCAGCTTAAATTCTAAAATAGACGTGATAGACATGTATAAATACTAAATAGGCAAAGCATGTAGGTAGGCACTGGCTGTGAATAAAGTGATGCAAAGTGTCATGAATGGCGGACTCATCTTCAAAGTGCTGTCCCATTTCTTCACAACAATGTGGAGCCCTCGCAGCCTCTCACCCTCAAGCACTTACAGCTGACGTCACTAAAGTCAATGAGGGTTCAGGGCTCAGGGCTTGAGGGAGGCAATTGGGATTGGGCCTTAGTTTAATTAATGACAATCACGACTGGATGTATGTAATATATATGCGCAAAATGTAACGCAATATGATGGCATGAAGGCTCCGGCTGCGTCTTCACCCCGGCTTTATTTATTCATGTCATCTCATCTCTATCAGAGAATAAATAAAGGCCTACATTTTAAGGTTTAGTGTGAAACAACAAGTTGAATTCCTCGTTTGTTTGTTTTATTTATTTTTTTACTGACGAAGTGTAAGCTAAATGATACATTTAAATGCGGAAGGCTGTAAAGTCGTCCTTCTCGTCACATGACCTGAACCACCAGTCATATGACTTCATTCGACGAAAATGAGAGTTGGAGTCTTCCAGCCGAAATCATCTGTGATTATATTATTAATCATTATTTCTTGCTTATACACGAGTTGCCAGTTGGCAGAGCTGCAGGTAAGAGCATTAATTATTAAGCAGCTTAGTTATAATAATAATAAGTATTGTTGTTGTTTTTGTAAAGTGTTAATGACTGTACAGTAGCCTACAATTATAGCGTGTTGTTGAAGCAGAATGTTGTTGTTACATAGTTTGCAGAATTACAGTACATTTCAAGCACAACTCAATCAAAAAAAACTGTTAACTTGTGAGTGGATGACCCAATAAAGCACTACACTGTGTTTACAAGAGGGTCCACCTTGTTCAATTCATCACCATAGGTATGTAAGTTGTGCAGTGGCAGCGCCCTGAACGCCTCGGCGCCCGTGGGACAGTTCTGCGCCTCCTCTGCGGGTCTCATGGTCGGCCGCTGCTGTCTGCGAAACGACAACAACACGAGCAATACGGAGGAATATGTCATCGGGTAGGCCGGCCCGGCTGGGCGTTTAATAATGCATTTTACTTTATTAGTAGGCCTACAGTGATTCCCAAACTTTTTCATGCCAAGGACCCCCACCCAAATTTACATTTATTAGCTGAGGATTGTATCTACCAATAGAATACAATACCAATAAATACAGTGGTTCCCAAAGTGGGGTCTGGGGGCCCCCAGGGGTCCTTGAGCTAAATGATAGTTTGTAACCAAATGGACCCTTATGGGTCTGTAGCTGAGTGTACATATGGACCCTAACTAACGGGTCCATTTGGTTCCATTTGTACACTCTCAAGAGTTAAATTAACATTGATTTTACAATATAAATTGGGGGTCCCAGAGGTAGAAATGCCATTAAATGGGGGTCCGGCGTAGACTAATGCATTTCAAACTGGGGGTCCTTGAAATTAAACGGGTTGAGAATCACTGCTAGAGCAGTACAAATCTCTCGTGTGGGGGTCCCTGGCATATATTTTCAAATGGGGGTTCCACAGGCTAATTTGTGTTAATTTGGGGGTCCTTGATATAAAGTTTGGGAACCACTGATGTGTGGTAAGGTACTTACCTGTTATATCTGTGCTATTATTTGTGGTTAACAGTCATTTATCCTTCTCATTCTTGTTCAGGCTGGATCTGTCCAATTGCTCTTTAAGTAATGTGAGCGATCTCCGAGAGGCATCTACCGCTGTCATTATGTATGTATGTTATTATTTTACCTTTTTGCCCCCAATGTGTTGGATAGCCTATAAAATGTAGTTATATTTTGTTCACTTGTCCTTACAGTGACCTCTCACACAACCCCATTGCCAACCTCAGTGACAAGGTGTTTCAAGGATTTTTTTATTTAAAAGATTTGTAAGTATCACGTTATATGTATCTACTGTATGTATAAGTATTATGTGGCTACACGACCTCTTGCAAAACAATACTTCTCATCATTTGACCGTGATTCTTCACCAATGGAAATGTTTGTTTTGTTTTTGTCTTGTTTATTTTTACCTGAAGGATTTTGCCTTCAGACCAAGCTTGTCCCGGAGGCAATGCATCTTGGGAAAAGGTGGAAGTCAAGGAGGGAAATCGTCTTTGTCATGATCCGTTGAACTTGTGCAACCAAACTGGACAGCTAGGTGAGTCCTTGCATGCAGCAGGATCCACCTGTTAGCCAGTGTATCAATGCCGTGGACCAATCACTCCCACATTAACACATTTTGGGCGGCAACCCCTTTTGGTGTTTTAAACAGTTATAATTTAGATCTACAAGCACCGAGTGCCGCCCTACGAGCTTGTAGGTCTGCTATTTTTGAAAAATCATGAAAATGTGGCACAAAATTGGAATATATATTTTTTCAGAACGAACGTTTTTAACTCAAATCTTTGCTTCTGGGGCGGTCCCTGAAACAACATATTTCCAGATGGGGGACCATCTGAAAATCACCAAATACATATAATTTTTGGGGTCCTTGACATGAAAAGGGTTGAGAACCACTGACATAGAAACATAGGTTTTTCTGAAAACTGTCATGATTTAGAAGGCATTTGTAGAATCGAACATAAGGACAAATTAACTACAAAGCTAAATTATTGGGAATGTGTATTCGTTCATGACCCACAGCTCTAGAATGTCCAGAGAACTCTCTCTGTGCTCCTTATGGCCCTGGCTTCTCAGAGTGCAAATGCGACGGCAAACACCATGGATACAAGTGTCTTCGAGAGGTCAGTCCCCTGTCTACAGGCATGTCTGCAAGTGATCCTACACGAATAATCGGTTATTTTTTTATCTCAAATACTTCGTTTTTGTTTAACAGGGGCAGTTCCCAATCCTCCAGGTGTTTGGACCTCTCGGGGCGTCGACGGTCCTGGTCGCCACTATACTCTGGGTCACCCAGAGACGCAAGGTCATATCAATCTGACCACTTGGACCCTATACCGTAGCATCTCTATTCTGCAGGGAACATTTGCAGAAAATAGCGTTTCTACAAGCTCATCACAACGCGATGGTCAACAAAGTATATAGGGTTTAAGTGGTTAAAGTGGAATTTATACATTTGTACTGCCTGCGCCACTCTTAAGAAAATAACAGATTCAGTTGGTGACAGTCATACAGTATATTAGACCTAGACAAAGTATAAATTAGACCTTACTTACATAGTGATCTACTGAATTTAAGTTGATTTAGTCACAATGGAAAAGGCTGACAAGGACCGAGATGGTTTGCCCCAAGCAATTTGAAAAGGTTTTAATACTTAAGGGGAATACCACTCATTTTCAACATTTTACTATGTCATTAATATAAGTTCATAATGTTACTGATTTTTTTTCAGACCTCCAGTTCTAGGCAACACAGAATGGGGGGACTTTTTATTATTATTTCCACACAACAACTAAGGTATATTAATGACATGGTAAAATGTTGAAAATGAGTGGCATTCCCCTTTAAGACAGGTAGCCGTTTTATTTTATCATATTATACAGCTTTACTTTAGTTTTACATCCAAGTGTTATACTGTAGAATTGTATTAATTTAGTAATGGTAAATAATATATTACTATACTACATTTCTTTTAATACAAGTTTGAACCCTTTTTTTAACATCACAAATCCTTTGTTGTACTACACTCAGCTGACATGAGTGAAACTGAAGATTTTAGTTTTAAGAGTTCTATGAGACTTATTTATTATTTTAAGTTAACTGCCAAACACTGTAAATAGAAAATGGGTTTACATGAACACTGGAAATTTGTATTTGAAGCATGAGATTGCATATAGTTTGATGTAGCCTAAAATGGTACGTTGCACATGTCCTTTACCGAGGATGAAAATAAGATTGTATTATGAATGAATCACTGTGAGCCAGAGTTAGGTTCACATGAGTTTTTGTGCCTATGCTGTAATTTTATAAATTATTTCTGCACATGAGCAATAAACATTTATAAGAGTTGCATAATGACATATTTAATCATGACTACTAGTCTATTATATTGGTCGGTTCTGGTCATCGCTTGGTCATTGAGGTCAGATAATGAGCAGTAAGGCAACAATGAACTGACAGGTACAACGGTTTGTCTCCATTTATGGTCATTCATAAGTCAGTTATGTAACATAATAGCAATACAAAAATAATTGAGTCTCTTCCATTGAATCTTTCAGAAATAAAAACTTTTGTCTACCACAAACTAAGTACTTTTGTCACTGACTCAATGTGGGTTCTTCATGTTGGAGTTTTAAACGTATTTAGGGAAAGGAACTTAGCTGGACTTAGAGTATATTGTCAGGCATCATTTGTAATCCTGGAAATTAAAATGTTATCAGTACAACCTATTTATTTGAACATTTAGCCTTTTTTCATTAGAGACGGAATTTCTGTCCAACTACATTTTTACAGAACTACAGAAAATGCATGTTAAGTAACTTAAACCATTTTCAACTGCAATAGCAACACAAAATACACTTTGACTCCGTTTAAAAACCCTATGCCATTTCAGATAGATATTTTATTGCATGCCAAAAGCATGATATTTTGTGTCATGTGCGTGCACACACAGACTACTCCGTCAAGGTACAGAGAAAGACTGCCTCATGGTTCAGACCAGCTGCACTGTAAAATACACCCTGTTAGTTTAACCAAGAGTGAACAAATGTAACCAAATAAAGGTACATTTGTACTAGTGTTAAATTACCCCAGCAGATTCGAGTGAAAAAACAACCGATAATTCCCAGTAGGTTACTTATCAAGCCGATCTTATCGACCTACTGCATGTGGTCTGGGGAGCCTACTGGCTGCGATTAGCATTGACAAAACGTTAACCTATCTTATCTGTCTACCGCACATGCTGGGAGCCTACTGAAAATGACAAGCCTCCTCATACCCTCACCCTAAACATAACCGCAAGCATGTCGTAGCAGCGTGGTCCCAACCTTAACGCATGTTCGCCAACCTTAATCCGGTCGTTTTGGTCTACTGCCTACTGAGAAACGACAAGCCTCCTCATACCCTCACCCTAAACATAACCGAAAGCACGTAGCAGCGTGGTCTCAACCTTAACGCATGTTCGCCAACCGTAATCCGGTCGTTTTGGTCTACTGCCTACTGAGAAACGACAAGCCTCCTCATACCCTCACCCTAAACATAACCGCAAGCACGTAGCAGCGCGGTCCCAACCTTAATGCATGTTCGCCAACCTTAATCCGGTCTTTTTCCTGGGTTTTCGTTTTATCATTGCTAATCGCAGCCAGTAGGCTCCCAGACTTACATGCAGTAGGTCGATAAGATCGGCTTGATAAATAACCTACTGGGAATTATCGGTTGATTGATACCATTCGAAACGGGTGATTACCCACTATGGAAGTTACAGTGTAGGAGGTGGAACGGAGAGGGTTCACTGGTCCACGTTTTTGACCCTCAGTACCACGGGGACAGAGGTGCAGGGGATCATGCCCAGGTCCGTGATGACCAGATCCACAAAGTCGGGTGGCGTCACGTCATAGACCAGGTTGAGCAGGCCCAGGTTGGGCACTTCCTGCCAGTGCTGCAACTGAGTCTTCCCCTTCCGGGTCACGATGAGGTCATCGGGGTCATCTGATAAGACATGGCACGACAAAAGCCCAATTCATACTTAAAAAAAAAGCTGAACTACAAGCTTGCAACGTGTTGCAGATGCGACGTGTTGTGAGCTTGTAGGTCTACTTTCAATGTGCGACAGAGCATAACATATGCTTTAAAAGAGACCAATCGTTGATCCACATAACCAGGTCAATATGTAAGTGAAATATAATCATCACAATGCATTGATATCGATGCTTTGATAAATTCACATGAGATTACTTTAGGAGTCCACTTATCATGCAAAATGCAGTTAAAAGAAACCAAACAAAACTACACAGATGCCTGTGGTTTCACTATAAAATATAATTGGTCAAGGGGAAGTGCCATTTATTTCCATACCTAGTTCATTGGACACGAAGGAGTCCGTCTGGACCCTCTCGCAGAACTTATAGGTCTCGCAGCACACCAGCACAGGCACGTTAAAGGCCCTGGCCACCAGGGCTATCTGGGACGTCCCCACACGGGACATCACGTAGCCGTTGGCCAGCAAGGCATGGGCACCAAGGAACACCTTGGACACCTGGGAAGGTGTCAAATAGCACGTTACCACTCACTCTATAGCAGCTCTAAAAGTCACTCTTTTAGAACAAAGCCAATTCTGCCAATATACAGTATAACGCAAACCCCTTTTTATTATTATTAAAGCTGCTATAAGCAATAATGTCAAAATATTGATTTTTTTTGGTATTCAGAATTTCAGACAGCCAGCAATGGGTAGAACTCTCCAAAACATTTTGTCTCTGTGACACATCTAGGGGCCGCAATCTGCATTAATTTCAAAGATGTTCCTAGAAGCTTTGTCATTGGCTGAAAAAAATCCGGTCGCAATGACTAACCAATCAGGAAGCAGACAGGGAAATCGACCAATGACAAAGCTTCTAGGAAAATCTTTGAATGCAGAATGCGGCCCCTAGATGCGTCACAGAGACACCATTTATTTTGGGAGCGTTCTAATGCCTGTCTGAATACATTTTTTTTGACATATTATTGCTTTAAGAACACCACCAAGACTGGAAGACTGGAAAATAAAGATCAACAGGATCATCTATTGAAGGTATCTGAACCAATATTTGGATTTAAATAAAGGCATCATCAAGTAAGTACCACAGCCCAAACCTCTACCCAAGTGCCATTAAGAGATTAATTCATAATGTATTCTTTCTTTTGGGTCTCGAGCTGCAAAGGTTTGGGAATGGGAACTGCTGAATTGGAGATAATCATGTCCAGACAAGACATCCCACCTCTGGTAGGATATAGGAGATGGCTGAGATGAGGACGTAGGTGCAGCTGATGCCTCTCTGGACCAGGCGCCTCAGGGCCTCCCTGCCCTCCAGCCGCGGCCTGCTGTCCACCACGATCACACGGAACTTCCGGCTCTTGTCAAAGGCCTCGCACAAGATGTGGTTCACCAGTGATGAGCTGAGGAGAGGAAAGGAAAGGATGGTTACGTTAGGAGAGAGAGAGTGAGGGAGAATAGGGGGTTAGGGAGGAAAGCGGAAAGGAAAAATGGCAAGCCAAAAGAATGTGATGATAACAGTGAAGCCAGGTGTGTACAGTACACACTACTGTACGCGAGTTTTTTATTCCTATGATGGGAGGGAATTTGGAGCGCTGTGATTGGTTGTCAGTGGAGTAGGAAGCGCTGGGTCTGTGTTTTGGACCGCACACAAGTGTTTATGCCTACTAGTACTCTATGACTAGTACTAACCCTATCTCTAACTCTAACCTAAACATAACCGCAAGCAGGGGAGCAACGCATCCCTCACCAACCTTAATCCAAAAACTATTAACGTACCCCTCACCAACCTTAATCCAAAAACTATTAAAAAATCCGCGGTAGTAAAAGATGTGGCGGAGCGGTAAAACGAGCGCTCCTAAACCTGAGCCACCCTAGGAATAAAAAACTAGCCTACTGTACACTGTAATCCCTGAGTTAATGTGAATCGTGATAGTAGACCTTTTAAGCAGTTAACATTACTTATACGAGTGTGCACCCTAGCTGTGCTTAAGCAAGGTCACAGAGAGAGACAGATACACATCAGAGCTCTCCAGGACACACGACACCTCTGGCCTGTGCTTCAAGTGGCGCCCCGACCCACGGACTGATCTGATCTGATTCGTGATGTAACAGGTGGTATTCGCTTTCATCCATGTCATTTGCTGTTCATAGTCATATCACAATCATTAAAATATGCCAGTTCTTAAGATTCCATGACTTATGTTTACAGCCTGTTTATTGGACTGTTAGATAGCCTTTGGACAATAACGATGCATCAATCGCGAGGTTCTGGGTTCAATCCTGGGCACCACCAACTTGCCGTATGAGTGGATCTCAAGCTAAACTGTTTGGGAACCACTGCTTTAAGAAATGCACACAATGGCAAAGGTCGCAAAAGACAGTACTGCTCAGCAGAGTAAAGGCTTAATGATAGCTAAAACACACAGAAACATTTTTCAAACCAAGTTTGTTACTTACCATCCATACACTAGAATTACGTCTCCATCACTGATCTTTTCGATGGCGTACTTGGAGATAGCTTTAGCTGCAAGAATGATCTTCTCATTAATGTAGCAGTCTATACATGACTGCAGTTTGCTCTTAGCCTAAAACGGAGTGAGAGAAGATGAGATGAAACACAACGGAAGCCCATAGTGAAAAGTTGAGAGCATTATTTTGACCTGAGATGAGATTCTATAAATGTCTTCTACATCCTGACAGTTTTCTGAAAAAGCTATGTTTCTATGTCAGTCGTTCTTCGATTTTTCAAAAATAGCAGACCTACAAGCTCGTAGCGCGCCACTCGGTGGCGCGCTATGAGCTTGTAGATCTGCTATTTTTCAATAGCTAAAGTATAACATAATGCTAACACCAAAAGGGGTTCCCACCCAAAATGGGTTAAGTCAAGCCTTAAGTAACATGATTGATGCATTTAGCGATTCAATGTGTTGGTGACGTGATGTCTATGAGGTGTGAGAGATTGATGTGACAGATGAGCACTGCATTCCAACTGAGAAAACATTACCTCTTCTTCTTTGCAATTACTAGGAATATTGGAGATCTCTTTTTTGATGTACTTGATTGCATTACCCATGCTGGCTGACAGGGGGCGACATTGATTCAAAAAACTGCAGGGATATGAAAGAAAGGGGTATTTTTTTTTAGCTTAAACACTTCAAGATTAAATATCAAAAGTTACTCTATTAACTTATATATATTTCAGCTCTGTAGCCGAAATATTTATGTGTTATGTGTGGGTCGTTGAAATAAAAGAAAACCACTGCATTAAGTTATATTATATGTACACATTTTTGTACCTGATGTAGGGTTTCAGCTTGTTAACGAGATCTCGAGACAGCTCCTCATTAGGAGGAGTAGTGTAGTCCCGTATGACCTGGAGAGACACAGAAGCAGTTATAGCTCATTGACGTCACAATCTGCACTGAAAGCAGTTCAAGTCGATACATTGTGCAACACCTCGGAGACCTCTATTATGCATATTATTATAATTTTTTAATGTAATTTCCCCATGTTTGCTTGAGATTGGTAACAAAGAAAATGTTTATTTTTTTTGTTGGCACATTGAAAAGTTTGACTTCTTATTTTTCAACCAGCGATAATTATTATAACCTTGCAAAATAGATTGTAATGTCACCAGCTGCTGTGATATTTATTTGTATTTCCCAAAGTGGCACATGTCCTTCTGTTGCATAATTGTCACATCCAAAAGATCTAAATCAACCTCCTATATATATATTGGGAAACAAATCAACCCATTTAGTATACAGTATGTTAGTTGTATGATGGCAGCACTTGCCGAACAACAACGTCACAAAACGTTGTGAGCTTGTAGACTATTTCTATTTTATACTTCCATACAAAGTTTAAATAGCCAATCTCTTGATGCAACGCGTTGTAATCATGTACAGTAGATCTGCTATTTCTGCATAACGCTACCTGTTTGAAGGCGTTCAGCAGGGCTACAGAGCGAGCATTGGACCCGGCCACGATCCCCTGGGAATACTGCAGACCCAGCCTCACAATGGCAGGATGAATCACTGTGGAGGGAATGCTGCCACAGACCAACGCAATCAGAGACAGAGGTTTAACCCATTTAGTTTAGACCTGAGACCAGATTCTACAAAATGTCTTCTAAATTATGACCGTTTTCAGAAAAACCCATGTTTCTATATCAGTCGTTCTCAAACATTTTCATGTCAAGGACCCCCAAAAATTATATGTAATTGGCCGCCGACCCCCACCTCAAAATATGTTGTTCCATGCAGGGACTGACAGAAGCAAAGGTTTGAGTTAAAAATGTTCGCTCTGAAAGAATATATATTTATAGATTTGTGCCACATTTTCACAATTTTTCAAAAATAGCAGACCTACAAGCTCATAGCGCGGCACTTGGTGCCGTGCTATGAGCTTGTAGATCTGCTATTTTTCAATAGCTAAAGTATAACATAATGCTTAAAACACCAAATGGGGTTCCTGCCCAAAATGGGTTAAAGATATGGGTTTAATTTTCACATATATTTTATTTACCACTTGAACTACTACTGTACTAACTACTGTACTAACTAGTAATCACTGGTTTAAATGCAAAACAGGTAAGGCATTTTATTTTTGCAGACCCCTTACATTGCAATTCTCCAAACAAATATTGTAATTCTAATGTACTATAAGCAGTGATTCTCAGCCTGTGGTACCACCAATGGTACTAAGGACCGTCTCTGGTGGTACCAGGAATCTTCCTGAACATGACAAGGGTGGGGGTGTGTGGGGGGAGGGGGGGTGTGGGGGGTGGTTTGGCTTTGTGCCGAGCACTGCTGTGCTGACGATGCGTTCACGGATCACAACAAACTAAACGGTGGCAACGCAGTGGCTTAAAATGGAACTATAAAAGTTTAAGGAGAATATTTTGACCAGCAGCAGCTGCACGTAAAAACTGGTAAGGTACCAGCAGCACAAATTAGTGCCGTTCAAATCTCCCTCCTGTGTGAATAGGATGGGATAGGTTAGGCGTACGCTACTGCATTTGTTCAACGTTTATTTATTTTTTAAATGTTTTTTTTTGTGGCTTTCGCCTTTATTTTATATATTTTATGGAGGGACAGACAGTAGGCTGACAGAAAATGGGGAGAGAGATGGGGGGGAAGACATGCAGTAAAGGCCGTCTGGATCGGGAGTCGAACACCTTGGCTGGATTACCAGCCAAGGTGCCTGGACCACTGAGCCATGGCCCAGGCCTTGTTCGACGTATTTTAACGTCATAACGGAGAGCCAAATATTTTCTGAGGTGGTACTTGGTGAGAAACGGTTGAGAACCACTGTACTATAGCAATGGTTCTCAAAGGGGGATCCAAGGACCCTCTGGGTTCCTTGAGGGGGTTCCAAATGGCCACTTACAGGTCTGTAAAAATGGTTTCATTTGTACACTCTAGGGATGTCCCGATACACTTTTTTTCGTTTCCGATCCGATCCCGATACCACAATTTCTGTGTTAGCCGATACCGATACCGAATACCGATACCAGTGTCGTGATCTCATGTTGTGTTTACAGCAATCTATATCTCGTGGTGTGTTTATAGCAGACTATAGCAGACAAATGTGCACTTGCAGCATATTCACAGATACCGATATGACCCGATATGACAAATAAGGGCCGATCCGATACTTTTCCCGATACAGTATCGGGACATCTCTAGTACACTCTCAAGAGTTATGATTGTCCTTGAAATAAAACAGTTTGAGAACCACTGCTATAGATTGTATTGTACGCGATATAAATGAAGGCAGATTACCTGAGTTGCTGAGTGAGAGGCGCATTGCGACTGTACTGGTGGAGGTGAGAGAATAGGCTGACTTTGTAGCCGTAGTCCGATCGTAGTGGGATCTGAAATATCAAAGCCCAAAAGATTAGTGATCATGAGCTTAGCAAATAATCACGGTCAGGTGAAATCCTTGTCCAAAAACCGTTACTTGTCAGGACCATAGGAGAAAGAACTTGTGTTCCAATGCACCCAATGTAGGAGAGACACCTCATTGGAGAACCAATGCAGTATTTTGACTTTTGATTCAAAGGTTGAAGGTTAAAGGTTGATCTGGATATGTATTCCCGAGAGGCCCTTACGTTTGTGTCCAATTGCAAGTCACAATGCCACCCTTAAGCATCTTCAAATCAACAACAGCAGCAAATATTTCTGATACATTTATCAGTGTAGAACTCAAACGAAACCATTCACAGCAAACAGCCCTGTGCTGTCCGTTAGCACAGAGCACACAAACAGGAGACACAACTCATATAGGTAATCATGTTCAACTCCTTGATAATGCAGGTAATGACAGAGAAGTGATCATGAAAAAACACAACAACAGCAACCAAAACAACGAGGCACACGTTCGTTCCATGGGCCACAAGTTCCACAACTTAATGCCCGATACCTTTTTAGCAGCGCTTTGCCCTGGTGTCTGAAAGAAATGTTTGGCACAGTGACATGCAGTGAGGAATGAGGTGGCTATTATTACTGTACTTCAAAGAAAATGTGAAATGTTGATGCTGCGAAACGATAATGTCAAACAGGTCGTTTCATGTTACTGGGCATACATTCCATAAGCTCAACATTTTGCGGAGAAATAAACAAGGCATCTTTACCACACACACACACTATAGCAGGGGTCGGCAACAGGCGGCCCGCGGGCCAAAATTGGCCCCCCAGAAATAATATCTGGCCCGTGAGATAATTTTGAGATTTTTTTTTTTTTTTTTTTTTTTTTTTTAAGTCCCACGTTAGCGACCATATTTACAATATGAAAACTGTCACTTCTTAGACAATGTAGGTTACACACCGCTGGAATTAAACATGGAACCTGCAGGCAGCATTAGGTGAGTAATTCATTGTATATGTGTTGGACGTTCGTGGTTGTGCTAATGATAAACGGACAGGTGCTGCCAGTGGGATCCTCCTGCTGCTTAACGACGACACTGTTCTGTGACTAGGTGTACTAGTGTAGCTTTGCATCTGCCCGTGTGAAAGCAGCATAACGTCGTGTCAGCACCATATTTTTCCAGCAAAAAAAAATGAAAAAAGTTGATTTATATTGGTCAAATAGACCCGAATTAGACCCGAATTAGACCGAATTAGACCCGAATTAGACCCGAAATTTTTTCCCTTTAAACTCTGGGACTGCAATGCACTAAATAATGAAACATCCTTAGCAAATTAAACTATTTCTTTAATAATTAGTCACTTTCAACCAGGTAAAGGAGTTGTTCCAAGGAGTAAACAAATAAAAAAACAGCTGACCTGTTGCCTTTCCAACTTCTTGGCAAGCTTCTTTAAAACTTCTGGGTTGTCCACTTGGACATGCTCTGGCAGCCTCTTTACTACTGCAAATACATAATAGTTAAAGTAGAACCCTGTTAATCCAAAGCATGTGTTTCTGCATATATTAGCCAAACAAGAACAGTGAAATATACATTTAGCAGATAATAGGTCTGACGTCCAAAGTTCTCCAGTGGAAGAAGTCCCACAGAATAATTATATTTTGATGGATCTGTATGACAACTGATCTCTGGTCATTCTCTTGCTGCCGTCTCTCACTTTTTTGATTGATTGATTACTTTATTAATTAACAGTTTATACAAAATAATGTTAAAAGGCTTTTTTCCCAATGAGGTGACAAGGTCCTGTGTATTCAATTCATGGAGTCACTACCACTGACTAGTAGGCAGCTTTGTTGTGGCAACTAAAACAAGAGGCCGACTGTGCACAACTCCACTCAACCACCCAGTCTGCCCCCGAGTGACCACTCCACTCAACCACCCAGTCTGCCCCGGAGTGACCACTCCACTCAACCACCCAGTCTGCCCCGGAGTGACCACTCCACTCAACCACCCAGTCTGCCCCGGAGTGACCCAGTTCATTTCTCCTCCGTGCAGTCGGTGTGTGTCGCTCAGGGGAATAATTACAATCACTGAAAAGTGAGCTTCAGAATAGTTTCAAAGAGTTCAGTTCACCGTGTGAAAATAAGACAAAAAGTAAGTGCTGGTGGTCTACCGGTGTGTTGTTTTAAACGTGCACCCGATGTAAAGGATTGGGAGCTGAGCAGTCTGTGGACTTATAGTTATACTCTACTGTACATTATTTTAATTGTAAATTAGGAAATGTTTTGACATAGGTGTGACCATTCATCCAATCAAGTGATGAACATATATTCTGTCCTACGTCACTTTTTGATTATGTCTGAAGAAGGTCAGTAGACTGAAAGCATGCTAAATAAATACATTGAGTGTGCGGAGCTTCCCTTCATCTTTCAATTGTAAAATTGAGCATTTACATTTACATCCGTTTTGTTAGTTTTACGTTTAGGTTCCGCATTTAAACTTTCTTGCTGTAACCTATGTGTGTTAAATACCGATCATAGAAGTAATTTAGTAAAGTTATTCTAGCAGAGACTGAGAGACACGAGAGAAGACTGAACAAGAACTAGAAACATCTATATATGCTATAACATATACATTATTCCAGTACCTGACTGCTCATTGGGCGGTCCCTTGGGTTTAGGGTTACAGTACCTGACTGCTCATTGGGCGGTGCCTTGGGTTTAGGGTTACAGTACCTGACTGCTCATTGGGCGGTGCCTTGGGTTAGGGTTACAGTACCTGACTGCTCATTGGGCGGTGCCTTGGGTTTAGGGTTACAGTACCTGACTGCTCATTGGGCGGTGCCTTGGGTTAGGGTTACAGTACCTGACTGCTCATTGGGCGGTGCCTTGGGTTAGGGTTACAGTACCTGACTGCTCATTGGGCGGTGCCTTGGGTTTAGGGTTACAGTACCTGACTGCTCATTGGGCGGTGCCTTGGGTTTAGGGTTACAGTACCTGACTGCTCATTGGGCGGTGCCTTGGGTTTAGGGTTACAGTACCTGACTGCTCATTGGGCGGTGCCTTGGGTTTAGGGTTACAGTACCTGACTGCTCATTGGGCGGTGCCTTGGGTTTAGGGTTACAGTACCTGACTGCTCATTGGGCGGTGCCTTGGGTTTAGGGTTACAGTACCTGACTGCTCATTGGGCGGTGCCTTGGGTTTGCCTGCGGGGCCCGGTGGACCTGTGGTCTTGTTCTGTTTGGACTCTTTGGAGGCCCTCTCAGCGTCCTGCCGAGCCCTCCTCTCAGCCTTCAGCTCTGCTTTACTCTTCGCAGGCTTGTCAGCCGAGGCGGGTCCTTCTGAGACTGGCACGTGAATCGACGCAGGTGCAGGCCCTGCTGAGGGAGCTGGTGGAGGGGAGGGAACACACAGAAGGTTGCATGGTTAGATGATGTAGATCAGGTGCAGGCCCTGCTGAGGGAGCTGGTGGAGGGGAAGGAACACACAGAAGGTTGCATGGTTAGATGATGTAGATCAGGTGCAGGCCCTGCTGAGGGAGCTGGTGGAGGGGAAGGAACACACAGAAGGTTGCATGGTTAGCCGATGTAGATCAGTTGTTCTTAAACGTTTTCATGTCAAGGATGCCTGGGATGCCTGAAGAAGGTCTTTGACCGAAACGTTGCCTAAATAAAGTTCGTATTGCAAGTGCAGACAGTGTGCGGGTCTTTGTGCACTTTATGTGCATTTTTCTGGGTACATTGAGCCCTGCCTACGCACCCGTCTCAGCGCATAAGACTTTGTTGCCTATGTCAAGGAGCCCCAGATGTATTTGGCCATAGAGCACCATTAGAAAAATACATAAAACACATCACACTCCTATGCAGTGAGGGGCACCCACTGTATTTTTATTGGCCACATGATGTCTTACGTTGTCATTTAGTGCCCTAAACTAATATTAAAGTCCATAGACTTGACTGCCATATGACAATCTTCAAAAGCCATGCATTTTGGAGGGGCTAGCACCCCTCAAAAATGTTATGCTAAGGATTCTCCATAAGAGCACAAGAGAAGATATTTTGACATTTTACCCAAAAAAAACAGATCTAGTTTAGGTACATTTGAATGGTAATTTTGAGTAGTAGTGAGTAGTGCTGTACTGTACTGTACTGTACTAGCCCTCCTCCCTGGCCTGTGTGTGTCTGTGTCTGTGTGTTAGGCTGTGCAACAGTGACACATGGTGGTGAACAAACGCTATAACGCTCAGTGATGTAAATAGGTTTTCAATGTAATGAGTCCCAGGATGCAGGGATGGTCTTTTAGATGAGTCCCACTTCAACAACGTATTTTGCCATTTTTACAAATTGCAGCATTTAACTCCCATTTCATTTTATATGGTTATAATGTGGTTATATTCATGTAGAAAACAGAAGAAGAAAGGATTATTATAACTAAAGCTAGCAAAATAAACTAGAATAAAACACAGTACAGTACAGTACATAGTACAGTACATAGTACAGTAGTGCATCCTCGTTGTTTTATTGCGTCCCTTAACTATAAACTGCGTTTTGGGATGAAAAATGCACCCTATTTTATCTCTGACGCTATTTTCGTGCTTGGACAGACAGACCCAGGGACAGACCCAGGGACACACATAGCTGTCTATAGGAGTGGAACCACTCAAAAATAGTGGCAAAAATAAATAGTGGTTAAACTTATTGGTTAAATGCTATATTACGAAATGTTGCTTGGGACCCTGGCCCCTGGAGCCCACTGCTCATGGACCACTGGGAGGTCCCAGACCACACTTAGAGAACCACTCACTGTCACTGATGTAGAGGGGTGAACCTTTCTGTGATGGAGGCTGTACGGCCGGCTGAGGAGAGAGGTCCTCACCTTTCTGTGATGGGGGCTGTACGGCCGGCTGAGGAGAGAGGTCCTCACCTTTCTGTGATGGGGGCTGTACGGCCGGCTGAGGAGAGAGGTCCTCACCTTTCTGTGATGGGGGCTGTACGGCCGGCTGAGAGGAGAGGTCCTCACCTTTCTGTGATGGGGGCTGTACGGCCGGCTGAGGAGCCGGTGCTGACGCAGCGACAACAACAGGCTTCTCTTCTTTCTCACTTTCCGTTGAAGACTTCTCATCCTTTTTCTCTTTGCCTTTCTTCTGCTGTTTTTTCTCTTTCCTCAGCCGTTGCTTATCCTCTTTGGTCAATTCCTTTCCTTCGCTCTGTCGGGAAAGAAAATGACTTTCGTTTATTTCGTTTTGTATAGTATATTCGCTGCTTTGCATTTCATAAACGAATCCCAAACATCGGGGTAACATTTTGAATTGTATATTTGTTGAAACAACACCAAGATAGTACTAACCTTTATGTTTCCAGTGTCTTTATTTTCAGGTCCATCTGGAACACATTTGTAATTCGTTTTGTGTGATTACATCAGCCAAGTACATATCATGTTACATCAGTTATTACTAATTACTAGTAGTCTGAAAACCCACCTTTTCAGACTCCATAATGGCCCATAGCACTTACCCTACCCCCTTAGATAGCACTTTATGTAGACTTAGATAGCATTTGATACAGACTTATAGCATGTTATGTAGACAGCACTAAAATTGCATTGTATGTAGTCATAGCACTAGTACATATGTATAGTATAGTATAGTATATGTATAGTTTCATTATATAGATATTCCACGTTCTTAGCTTACGCATGTTTCATGCTACTACTTTTTGATGTATTGTATTGCCATGCTTTTTGTTCTTGCTTAATGTAAATCGCTCTGGATTAAGAGCATCTGCTAAATGCCTAAATTGTAAAATTGTAAATTGTTACCGTGGCTAAAATGGTACTATACATTATGGGAGCCTTGTGTTTCACAGGCCAAGCAGCTGTGAATGACAGCTTCATTCCAGCTTCGACAATATTAACATGACTTCCTAATCCATAATGCCCAGTGCCCACAGTTACTCATGGCAACACAACCCAAAGACTGATTGAAGACTGGTGGAAGGGTGAACTAAACATGCACTTGTCTTCCAATGGCATTGTTTTGGATAGAAGTGAACGGATGATGCAATGACGTTCAATAACATGAAGGCAGCACCGCTCACACACACACACTGGTGGTTCAACCGTTACATGCGATGCTAACATTAGCTGCCCGCACAGACTCCACTATACTCCCTAGTAGATAAATGTAAAAGATAAAGTATCCCAGAAGCCCTAAGCTGTTAGTAGTGGACGTTTTGGCTGCTACATATATCCTTAAGCGACTGTAAATCGCCGCGTCGTTAGGTTGTTATTCTCTGGTAAACTCACCTGTGCCTCCTCCACTGTCAGCCATGTTTACTCTCTCTGCTCTACGGCTCCACTCCACTCACTTCCCCCACGGGAGAGCTGACAGGACCGGGTAGTAGGAGGAGGTCACAGCGCCCCACCGTGGGGGCCTGTGGGGGGAAAAGTAGTAGTGGCCCCCTTTTCATTGTAAGAATTTGGATTTGATCATGTATTTCCTTATTTGTATTTGCTTTGTCTTAATTCACTTCTTGATTTTGATTTGATTAGATGTATTTATTAGATCCCCATTAGCTTACTGTGAGTCACAGCAGCTACTCTTCCTGGGGTCTTAAACATGTCATCATCAAAAACATTTCTTCTTATTTAGCAGCTAAATAATATGGAAGACATTTTTTTTAGCTTGTCTAATTTAAATGTATAGTGAGAACAGACACATTTTCTTACCATCTCTTTGAGTCTAAATTGGGTTAATTAAACGGGCCATTATACTCTGCTCTGATTGTATGTATGATGAAACCTTTCAAAATTAAAATGATTTGAATAATTATTCCCTATGATTCCAGTAGGTTCTTCTTCTCACTGCCTTTGTTGTGGAGGTCTTGCTACTGGCACTATCCCTGGTGCTGAAGGTAGACAGACTCAATGACCCCAATGAACTTAGATATGACCAGAGCCATCTAATAGAAGAGTTATGATATTGAGGGGGGCAGAAACCGAGCGCTCGAACGCTGTTCATGCAGCCTGAACTGAGACAAGCGAACGCTGTTCATGCAGCCTGAACTGAGACAAGCTGGAGCTGGAAATACATTGTTTTCAACGAGGGCAGCGCAAATAAGAGCTATTTTAGGCATGTGTGCAACATGACAACTGTTTTAAAGTATTGTATGGTGACAACTAAAGTCTCTGTAATGTTTATGTTGTACGATTACTACAAAACAATCTAAAATAAAGGGATTTAAGATCATTACAGCTGGGGTGTTGACTGGCCTGGGTCCAATGCATTTCTGCCTACTTCCGGTCCAGGACTTGTCCCAGTTGGTTGTCCCCATTCTCAATAGAAGTCTATGTAGGAGAGCCGCCATTGGACTGAAGCCCCATGAAGTGAACAGAGTTTTCGTAACTCTGTCTTACTCTATGGCTCTGGATATGACTAAATAAGGCGATGAGTTATACTGACTGAATTGATCTGATTACTCTTTTGTGATCAGTGCAGAAGGGGTTTTTATCAAAACTGTTGTCATTTTGAAAGTCCTAACCACTTTAACACTAGCTGTCATCCATATTTTGGTCACTGTCATTATAGCCAAAAATAATAATTGTAGATTGGCTATTTTCACCATTCGAAACCAATGCAAAATATAAAATATAGCTGAAGTGCTTACAAATATCTGAATGTAAGACAACAAATACAATGTATGTGCTTAGACGTGTGGCTGGCTATCTAGCAACAAATACCTGACGAAGGCCGGTTAGGCCGAAACGTTGTTGCTTTGTCCGCTCTGTTATTAATTTTGGGAGCTTTTAAAACGGATCTCCTCTTTCCTTTCATTTTCTCAGTTGAACTATTTGGATGTGCGTGCACCATCTCCACCATTTATGTCTAGCAACACACTTGTCTAAATGGATGTACAGTATATTGGCCAAATGTTCAGTGTGATTGAGATTATTCTTCCATTAAAAGATCAGGGTTTGATCTTTTTTTAAGTGAGTACTGGTAGAGCATAATGACCACAACTTCAGTCCTTTAAACACTATATTTTCCTGGTGCATGTCTCAACAAAACTGTAAAAGACAAAGAATTGCCTGCACTCTCAAGTCCTTGTGGTACTTTTAATTCATATAAAACAAGGCACAGGCAGACACTGCCCATGCCTTTTTTTAATATGAATTAAAAGTACTAGAAGGATGTGGGAGTGCTGGCAATTCTTTGTCTTTTACAATGAGTTTTGTTGAGGCGTGCACCAGGAAAATATAGTGTTTAAAGGACTGAAGTTGTGGTAATTTTGCTTCTACTTCTTTGCTTCTACCTGCAGTACTCACTTAAAAACAGATCAAACCCTGATCTATACAAGAGAAAACCACATTGTGTAGCCAATGAACTATGAAACAGAGAAATACAAAATAAACACTGTTTACCACAATACTTTATTTGCTTTTAAAACACACAATGACCTGACAAGTATAATGAAATAATAGCCTACACAAAATCAAACAGAATCTATATCTCAAAGACCAAAGATTGGCATTATCGGTTATTATAGTTAACTATAACTAAAACTAACGAAATGACAAAAACTAGAATTGAAAAACATTCTAGTTAACTGAAAAATATATATAACGCTAACATATTGAAATAGTAGCTATTGTGTTTGATAAACGAACACAAATCATATAGAAATTAGAAAATGTCCTTAGTTTAGTCTTTAGTCAAAAATCTTCAAGGAATGCAAAAATAACAGATCTACAAGCCCACAACGCATCATAAGCTTGATCATCGGCTGTTTTTGCAATTTTTAGAACCTTGTTGAATCTTGCCCTAGACTAATCCATATTACAATAAAAAACAATAAAAACTATATTAAAACTAAAGCTAGACAAACTATAGTAGGAAACCCACTTTAAAAACGAATCAAAATTAAACTACAATTGAAAACAAAAACTAATGACAAATGCAAAACTATATAATGACCATTATTGTGGCTAAACTAGATACATGCAGCATTATAAAGTACGATATCACGCCGTCTTTCATTCCTGCTGACTGCTGACTGAATTCACGACGCAGTAGCTGGTTGAAGGGGACCAAACCTCACAGAAACACCTGACTTGGTTCCGTTTGACCAGCCACAGCAAGACGTGTTGCTTCAGCTGGAGCGACAGACAGAGGGCGGCAGCAGAAGACAAGATGGAAGAGAGAGAGAGAGAGTAGTGTGTAGAGTGAGTGAGAGAGGAAAACGAGGGAAGAGAGGATGGAGAGATGAGGATGGTGGCGCCCGCCGTCATCCAGCCACGTACGGTCGGTCATGACATCATGACGTCTTGTTCAGCCTTACCTAACAAAAGAAAGAAACAAAAAACAAATGTCAGCAAAGTGAAGCTATAGGTTCAACAAAGCGAAACGCTGAACATCTGACATAATGGAGATATACCAGACCATTTTCACTGTTCCTTATAGTAATTAAACACAACAAGAGACAAGTGTCATTATGTTACCAAACAAAACGCTGATCTCGGAACGCCAATCATCCCTCCCAATGTCCTCAACCCAACTAACAATGACAGCTCCGTCCACATCCCTGTTCTCTCGCTCTCTTGGTTCCCTCTCTCCCTCTCCAATGCCCCCCCTCCCCCACCCCACCACCCCCTTTCTGAAAGCCCTCTCACTGCTATAATGGGTGACAGCTGTGCTCTGTCAATCCCCTTGACTGTCAGCAGTTGGGGCAGGGCAGGAATTTTCCAGGGGGTCCCTGAGACCCTATCAGTGGCCCTGGGAGTAACTATAGTCCACGTGCCTGGGCTGAAGGAGAGCATGAGATGGCAGGGATCTCACCTGTTGTCCTAGGGGCCACACACAAACATTCACACACGCACACACACACACACACACACACACGCACGCACACACACACGCACGCACGCACACGCGCAGGCACGCACGTACGCACGCACGCACACACACACACACACACACAGAGAATACAGAGAATACACACAATAGGCTTACATTTCTTGAAGTTCCATTTTTCAGCCTGATACTTGCCCTTCGTCAGATAATGGATTATAGTAAGAAAACAGTCTTCGCAGTGTGGCGCGTAAGTCCCCTTGAAACCACACACTTCCTTACATTCCATAACTGGCGTATTCATATGGGTATATAAGGAAGCATGTCTTCACAAGGAGCAACAACTGGATGCACTGCTGCTGTGCTGGGGCACAAAGCACCCTTTCATAGCCAAGGAGGAGCGGGAACAAGCGGCTTAACAATGGTTAACTGTGACAGAGAGAGAGGTTGGGATGGGGCTACAGAATACAGACATAATATACAGTATGATAGTGGGCTTCAAGCTCTGTCTCATGAACTCAATATAAACTACTGTTATAAAGTTTGACTTGTTTTGTTTTTTGGTCAAAACAATGTTATCAAATCATCACCCTCATATGCTATACCAGTAGCATTGTTTTACTTTATGAGTAGGAATCTTACAAAGATTGTTTATCCATATCTGATATTGTTACCTCATGTTCCCTAAGTACCAGAGCAGTAGCTCTCAGCACGCGCGCAGCTTGATAGATAATACCACCAATGATGGCTGACCAACTGTCTCTCTCATGGTCACGTCAGTCTCCCATGTGTCCACATAATTCTAAAGGGCGAGGCACACACGCTAAGTAATGGTAGATAAAGGTTGTCATCATCATTTCCTAAACATTGCAGTGTGCCCTGCCAAGTCACATTTAACCCAACAACAGGATATAAATACCCAATGTGGATATGTCTAATGAGCAAGGAACTGTACAGTATGAGGGAAAAAAGCATAACCTATTATTTTAAATTGTGATTTTTTTTTCTTTTCTTTAAAAAAATAAAATAATGATGCTGTAAAATTGTGCCTACCTTTACTGAATGCAGTCTGGGGTTGGGTCCATGGATCTCCTCTCCTTGTTGCTGGTCACAGTGGTCAGTCGATTGAAGTTTCCTTCCATGCACCGGTTGAGGTTAGGATGCGGCGGGCCACTCATGATTCATTTATACTCCATCGTATGACGGTGTCATGTGAAGGAGTATAAAGCAGAGCTTCAGTACAGCTACAGACTCACTACAACCCTCTCCTACACGGCCACATATTACAGCTACAGACTCACTACAACCCTCTCCTACACGGCCACATATTACAGCTACAGACTCACTACAACCCTCTCCTACACGGCCACATATTACAGCTACAGACTCACTACAACCCTCTCCCTACACGGCCACATATTACAGCTACAGACTCACTACAACCCTCTCCTACACGGCCACATATTACAGCTACAGACTCACTACAACCCTCTCCTACACGGCCACATATTACAGCTACAGACTCACTACAACCCTCTCCCTACACGGCCACATATTACAGCTACAGACTCACTACAACCCTCTCCTACACGGCCACATATTACAGCTACAGACTCACTACAACCCTCTCCCTACACGGCCACATATCGTACCTAATAATGGCCTCCTTCCAAATGAACTCTGCTGGAAAAACAAACCCTAATTAATGGTGTTTCAACTTAAACCTCACAACAATCTGTCTTTGATCTTCTTCATTCTCATGCAGATCAAAGGCAGATTGTGGATGCCTCATCAGTGAGACCCCCTCGAGGAACCAAACATAATGGGGTGCGCTTTCCTGCATAACACCTACGCTTCCCCTCAACTGAAAACAAGGTGTCATGCTCTGTCCTGCCAAACTGTGCTGCGGGCCGTGCTGTGGCCATCATAAAACAATGACACGCCAACTAACAACTGGTTTGACACCTGCGGCTATATCTTGCGCCACCATTTACCACTTAATCCATACACAATTACTTGCCTTTTTTTTTTTTACTATTTTAAAACATTTTAAAATAGTTCAAATAGCTGATCTACAAGCTCACAACGTGTCGATGTAGATTGGCTAGTTGAACTATTTTAAAATTATTTAAAATAGTAAAACATGGCAAATAGGTTTAGGGATTAAGGGATAAAGGGTGGCACAAGATAGAGCCCCTGATCTTTCTCGCATAAACCTTAAGAATTTACCACAAAAAGCAGTATAGTAATACAAAAAAATGTAAATATAAAAGGTAATTTGTACATAGGCTACTAGCACAACTTAACTATTTGAAAACATGGATCATGCACCTATGTTAAAAAATTAGACAATACATTTAGTCCAAATAGTCCAGTGAAGGTTGTTCGGTAGACTAGACTATAATGAGTCAAACACAGACAAAACTAACCCACCAACCTCACACTTCATCACTGACGCAATGAGCCGCAAACTCTCCCAAGACAACCTCCTTAAACTACCCTGCTTCCACTGCTGAGAACCATTCCTGTACTTCGATCTGCGCTTGCCCTCGACTCTCCTCTCCTCTCCTCTCCACTGCTGAGAACCATTCCTGTACTTCACCCTGCGCTTGCCCTCTCCTCTCCTCTCCACTGCTGAGAACCATTCCTGTACTTCACCCTGCGCTTGCCCTCTCCTCTCCACTGCTGAGAACCATTCCTGTACTTCACCCTGCGCTTGCCCTCGACTCTCCTCTCCTTTCCACTGCTGAGAACCATTCCTGTACTTCACCCTGCGCTTGCCCTCGACTCTCCTCTCCTTTCCACTGCTGAGAACCATTCCTGTACTTCACCCTGTTCTTCTCCTCTCCTCTCCTCTCCTCTCCTTTCCACTGCTGAGAACCATTCCTGTACTTCACCCTGCGCTTGCCCTCTCCTCTCCTCTCGTCTCCTTTCCACTGCTGAGAACCATTCCTGTACTTCACCCTGCGCTTGCCCTCTCCTCTCCTCTCGTCTCCTTTCCACTGCTGAGAACCATTCCTCTACTTCACCCTGTTCTTCTCCGCTCCTCTCCTCTCCTTTCCTTTGGGGTGAACCATCCTCCTCCATATCTGGCCCGGTGACTTGTGTCCAGAACAGGCCTCTCAGGCCGGCCTTTTCTATGGCAGCGGGCATGCCCCCCTCCAAAGCGGCCTCCCACCTGTTGGTGTCCTTTAGAAGCCCGGGCCTCTCCTGCACCTCCTGTCCGGCCCAATCAGGACCCTGACAGGGGGGAGCTAGCCTGTGAAATCACACCTCTCAGCTGTTCACACTGGGCTCGAGACACCCTACACCCATGCCGTTTCTCTGCTCAGCCCACCCACCCCCACCACCCCTTCTCTCTCTCTCTCTTTTACACTGAATGTCAATGGTTCCTATTTTGTGTAAAAAAAAAAAAAAAAAAGAGAGGGAGAAAGAAAGATAGGAACAGAGAGCGAATGGTACAAGGAAACAACTGCACTAAGGGCTTGTTTTATTGGTTTGGGGGGCAGTCAGAACAGCAGTTACAGCAGCCCAGGGGTCACAGCTGAAGGCAAGGTTGAGTTTCATCTCATTTTGATTGCTGTACTTCATGTCGGTTTTCAAACATCTTGTAGGCTAAGATATACAACGTACGTTGTTGTTTAGGGTTGTCAAAAGCACAGCTTTTGAGAGCTAATTGATATAATTTTTTAATTCATAGGCCTACTGCATGAATAAGTATAAATTCAGCAAAGTCAGTTCCATATGTATATAGCTACCGGTATATAGTATTCATAGTGAATACATAGCCTACATAACATGGGAAATTGATCTTTGTTTCATCAGTTTGGAAAAGTATTTCTTTGCAGTGAAGTTCCAATATGTCAGTGAGTTAAATAAACACTAGACACTAACTGGGGTAGCCTGGGATCAGATTCCACTCTACCGGCTACTGTGCCCCAGAGCACCACCACCATCAAAATAAATGAATGAATGAATGAATGAATGAATGAATGAATGAATGAACAAACAAACAAACGAATGAACAAACAAATGAACATACAAACAAACAAACAAACAAACAAACAAACAAACAAACAAATTAATAAAAGTCACATTTTTGAGTGTTTAGGCGCATACGTCAGTGCTGTTTACATTTTGACTAATAAAGTATTCAATCAATCAAACTAAAGCTAAAGTGATTATAAATGGTAAATGGTGCATTTATATAGCGCTTATATTTAGTTGTTCAGAGTCTTGCTCAAGGACACTTCGACACTAACTCTGGGGGATGGTTCGAACTGGCAACCTTGCGGTTGCCATCCGGCCACTCTACCCCTGAGCCACCGCCGCGATCATCATGACCCTCTATACTTTCAGTGTACTCACGGTACTAAATGTATAAATAAATGTATGAGCTTGTGTTGTAGGGAGAGGGAAATCAATGTGTAAATATAAATAAAGCTTGTGAACATTGAGCAGTGATTCTACACCTCTTTAAGTCCAATTAAGGACCCCTGTTTTAAATGCATTAGGCCATGAAACCCCATTTGTCAGAC
This sequence comes from Electrona antarctica, assembly GCF_951216825.1. Lineage (NCBI taxonomy): Eukaryota > Metazoa > Chordata > Actinopteri > Myctophiformes > Myctophidae > Electrona > Electrona antarctica. The sequence continues at coordinate 2,619,101 of NC_136798.1, read as the reverse complement.
CATTGTTATTGTTAGGCATGATTTGATCCAACACGGTACATTAGTTGGTCCAGAATTCCTTTATTGTCTGTGTGTACTCTATAGGTATAGATGAAACAGTGAAACTGATCGAAATAGCCATCCTTCGTTGTTACTTTCACGTGTAATAATGGTGAAGATAAACTAACAGAACAGAGGGTTGCGTACATCCAGTACATCGCTGCATGGTGCTGGACACAGAGTGACAGTTCAAAAGAAATAGGGCTCCATTTTCGTCACCGCTAAACCCCTTATCCCTAAACTTCTTTGCCTTTTTCTTTTTGTTACTATTTTGCAAAACATTTTTGAATAGTTAAAATGGTCAGTCTACAATCTCACAACGTGTCTGTCAATGTAGTTTGGCTAGTTGAAGAAGTTTAGGGATAAGGGGTTTAGCGGTGACGAAAATGGAGCCCTAAAAGTCTGCAAAAGAGCATTTCTCCTAAAGGCCTCGACAGGGTCCGTTTTCACTGATGTTGGGGTGAGATAAACGCACGCAATGCACTCTGTTACGTTACGTTGACATGCATAGTGTATCCAGTGCTTATGTGTCCTTATGTGTGTACGTGAATTTCAGTAAGTGTTTTCATCAGGTGAAGACCAAACTGTGGCCGACAATGTTGTACCATGTAATGTTTTCTGTGTTTTAAAGCACTTAGGACCAATGCTGTTATGCAGCCTTTTGTCTTGTCCCCTTGGACCCCCCCGTGGACCCCCGGGGTGTCCCCAGAATTCATGTGGAGAACCACCGATAGAGGATATACTTGCTGGTTACCGGTATTTAAAATACTGTCTACTACTATGATGTAATAGACGAGAGAGTGTCTCATCTACTATCATTTCCTCAATAGTTTGTGGTTTATTGCGATAATTTTAATTATTATGTGCCCAAGAAGTACTTTTTTTTTGTTGCACTTGACCTTTATTTCCATCTTCATCTGTATAAGTACATTTAATTGTATGTATTGTATTTATTTATCATGCTCAGGGGTCACAAACATGTCCGTACACAGACATGTGTGTCCGTGACTATCTTGTCCGTGGCAACATTTTAGATTTTCTGTTTTACACACCATTATAATGTTCTTATTTGGATCATAACACCCACTTACTGAATGTCAATCTCCAGGTTTTCTTCAGAATATGTTTTTTATTTTTATTATCAATTATTTATTATGACTCTATGGCACATTAGGAGTCCAACTAGTACTAGTGGTTCTCAAATGTTTTATTTGCACAGACCCCCTTAACTCTGAGAGTGTTCAAATGGAACCAAATGGACCCTTAAGGTCTGTAACTCTCAGAGTTACAGACCTGCAAATTTTGATTTTAGTCTTAGTCATAGTCTTTTGAATTGTTTTAATTTAGTTTTAGTCACATTTTAGTCAACAGGAACGTCGACTAAATCTACGGTTGATTTAGTCGACTAACATGTATTTTGGCGGGCCTTGATGCCACCGTAATGACTGTTTTTACAGTTGTGAGCTTGTAGATCGGCTATTTTCAGCATGCAACCAAGTGTAAAATGACATGGATCTCTTGTCAACTAGTCCCTTCCTAACATTTTAGTCTAGTTTTTATTTGTTGACGAAATTGTCAATACATTTAGTCTTAGTTTTAGTCATCGTAGCTTAGTTTTCATTTAATTTAGTTTTCCTCTGTGAAAAAAGTTTTAGTCGACGAAATCAACACTGGATGACCCTGTGATCATGCTCTGTCCCCTAGGACTGTTTTGATGTAGGCCAAGGGTGCCCACACTTTTTATACTTGAGAGCTACTTTCAAAATGACCAGCTCAACCAGATCTACCCAGTAGTACGCACCAAAAATATATATTATCTCATTGCTGAAAATATAGTTACATATTAGACAAATGCATTTGGAATGGGAAATGGAATCGGTAGATTTTGGTTTTGTATACAATACTGGCGTTGGAAAAACAATATTGCATTGTGGGTTTGAGCTGCCCTTTTTGATGTAAATCAATCAAGTGAGTCACCTTAATTCAAGTGGCAGATGCCAAAAATAGTTTATTTATTTATTTAAATTATATATTTTAGGGGCATGTCATGTGGTCTACCTGCACAGCCTGTGTGATCTACTGGTAGATCACAATCTACCTTTTGGGCACCCCTGATGTAGGCCTACTACCTTGTATCTGAACATTGTGATTGCTCATGTCATGAGGACCATGCAGCTCCTCCAGCTGTAGGCCTATACAGGCAAACGGGCCAAGCTCATGTCATGAGGACCAGCAGCTCCAGCTGTAGGCCTAATGCCTATACAGGCAAACGGGCAGAGCTCAGGGATTTATTTTCCTCTGCTGCAAGCACAAGCCGCTCCACTAAGGTCAACACCTGTGTTCTAAAATCAGCCCCGGGGTTGAGTGTGTTAGGAACCAGGGCCTCATTCACAGAAAGCTACGGCTCAGAGAGGGGGCTTATATTGAAACCCAACGCTCTCGCTATTTTTGAGGCACTCACCGTCCACAAATAGCACCCCATCGCATCTTTGTAGCCTCCCGTTTTTCGCCTCTGCAGGATGTCGAGTAAAATCAACAGTTGTTCAATATTTCCCGTGGCTAAGAGCCGGTGGGTGTAGCACAAATGCAACATTTCCACTAATGTCAGCTATGTGGCACGGCCTTGCCAGATATATCTGGGCACTAGGAATATCAAATGTCTTTTGTCGCTGATTAAATTCTTAGTGATTCACACCGGACACAATGGCTGAGACATAGATGATAATCCTACTGTTCCTCTTAGCGTGACAGCTGGACACTGTCACTTAATCGGCATGTCTGGTAGGCTGACAAACTGCCCATAATGATGTTTGATCAAAAGGAAAGGATGCATTGTTTGAGTCAATATACCGCCCATCAGCTAATCTTTTCCCTCTATTTCATCCTATATTCGATCCTCAAATGTTTTGTTCTCCCATCCTCCGAGAACCAACAGATCTGTTACAAATCACTCCTTGAGTAGATCAGTTTATACCACAAAACCCCTCAGCAACCTTCACGCTACAATCCAGTCATTCTAAAGAACAATACGCCGAAAAGTATGGCAAGACGACAGGAAAGGAGATCGCTAGTTTGAGTGGCGTGTTAGCTCCAAATTGGGTCAGTGAGGTTATTTTTATCGCATGTTCGCATACTGGGGCCCCCGTTTGCTAATGACTTTGTTCCTCCTCTGTCAAACCCCATTTTGCCCCCATGCCAATGACCCACTGCTTTTGGGGAGGTCACAACACAGTTTCTTGGCGTGTGAGGGTATAATTTCCCTCGGGGACAGCATGTAAAAAGTTAGGTTAGCCCCCAGACCAGTTCCCCTAACAGCATAGCGTGGATTTCCGTGGTATAAATATACTTTCAGCTGACACCAGACCAGGTCTTCCACTCCACCTTCCTACAGACAGTATACTAGTTGCCTTATTATTACCCACAGGATGGAACAACCTAACGGCCTAACCCCTGTTGTTTGGAAGAAAATCCTCTTGGGAGGTGTTGAACTGACACTACACTGGTCCATTTTGACAGTGTTATGTGGATTTTTTGGAGTCTCCTCACTTCCGTCTCAGTTTCAACATGTCATAATTTTACAACAATGTTCCCACTAATTAAAGTGTGTTTCAGATTGATCTTTGATTTGTTGACATGGACAACAGTGTTTATTTTTTTTCCCCCACGTAATCTTTATTGAGGAAAAAAGACAACAAGGAAGGAACGGACAACAGTTTTTCTAAGGCAAGACAATTAGGATGATGATCGGCAAGCTGGACTTAGACCATAGACACTTAGACCTATACAAGGGTTGATTTGTAAGGAAGCTTTTAAGGTTGTCAAAAGGTTATAACAAATGTCTTTAAGTGTCTCGATTGTATTTTCTAGGACGTATTGGGCTCCATTTTCGTCACCGCTAAACCCCTTATCCCTAAACCTCTTTGCCATTTTTTACTATTTTGAAAAACATTTTTGAATAGTTCAACTAGCCAATCTACATTGACACGTTGTGAGCTTGTAGACTGGCCATTTTAACTATTCAATAATAGTAAAAAAAAAAAAAGAAAAAAAAGAAGAAGTTTAGGGATAAGGGGTTTAGCGGTGACGAAAATGGAGCCCATTGAGTCCAAAAGAAAGAGCAATAACATATCACTAAAGGGGTATAATTAAATACTTAGTGGACCTATAGGTACACCTATACAGCGTTAAATCATACATAAGGTACTATGAAAACATGGCAAGAAGAAGTAAAAGTGAAAATGATGAACATGTGCCAGTGCTTGAATCAGGATACTGTAGGTTTGTGGGGCGTTGCTGACTCATAACATGGTATGACATTAATGGCGCTAGCTGTCCTTCGGTGCCAGTTGCCAGAGCTGAGGTTGACACAGCTGTTGTAGGGAGTCCAGTCCCGTGTAGAGCATAGGAGTAAAGGTCAAAGGGCACCAGCATTTAGCCTAAAAGAGAGAACAGGTGAGAGAGAGAGAGAGGTGTAGAGACGATCCCCTCCCGTGGGTCACAGAGGGTACAAAGGAACAGTAATAGATACATTTATGTCATTATGTTAGATTGAATAATGAATTGCAATACTACAGTATACAGAAACTGTATCTCATTCCGATTCTTGGATTATTTGGCAGTTATTTGGCAGCACTATTATAAATGTGTTAATAGGATTCAAATGTCATTTCAAATGTGATGTAGTCTCCAAATGCTAATTATTGGCTAATTCACCTAGGGTGACATCTATTTAAGATTTCGACTTTAAAATGAGAGACAAGGCTTGAAGGCCTCCAAAGATGACACCAACGACATGGCTTATTAGACAATATAGAATGGGAAATAATTGCCATAAAAGTGTACTTATATAAAAAACATTTTAATATGTCTTTATAACTTTGTTTGATGCTTTACTACAGGGGTGCCCAAAAGGTAGATCGCGATCTACCAGTAGATCACATATGTTGTGCAAGTAGACCACATGACATGCTCCTAAAATATATAATTAAAACATTTATAAAAATATTTTTGGCATCTGCCACTTGAATTAAGGTGACTTGATTGATACATGACATAAAAAGGACCTGTCAGCTCAAACCCACAAAGCAATACATTGTTTTCAAGAGTGTTGCAGACAAACATTACAAAGTTATAATATATATTTTAAAAAAACCTATACCAATTCCTATTTTGCCCTTCTATTTCCCATTTTAAATGTGTTTGTCTTATATCTAACGCCCCTCAGGTAACTGTTTAAAACTATTTTCAGCAATGGGATAATATTTTTGGGATTGGGTAGATCTTGCTGAGCTGGTCAGTTTAAAAGTAGTTCTCGAGTCAAAAAAGTGTGGGCACCCCTGCTTTACTAGTACAAAAATGTACCCGGTTTAAGGGTGAGTATAGCCATTGTTTTGTCTGTTATCTGTACACTACTGAAGTGTTGTGTCGAGTAGAATTTCTGAAACTTCTTCAGAATTTCCCTATGATCTGTTACAGAAACCCTAAAAGGTGTTATAATATGATCTATTACAGAAACCCTAAAAGGTGTTATAATAGGAAATGGCCCCCTGACCTGAGCGTTCCCACCAGCCTCACCAAAGAAGAACTATGACATAAAGGGGTTCTTGTGTCACAATCACCTCCCCCTCCCCCCCTTAAATTGGTGTCACTGACCCCGTTGTAAAGGTCAGGCAGTCTCTGAGTGACCGGCAGACAGGTGAGATGCAATTCTACTGACAAAGTTGCAAATAATGACGCAGCAGCAGCAGCAGTCAATTCATCTCTCAGTCCAACACATGTACAGTATATATTCTTTCAAAATTACAAGATGGGAAGCCTTTCTTTTTTAATTTGCTTATGAATTCAATTTCAATTCAATTCAATTCAATTACAATTCAAATTCAAATTCAATTCAATTCAATTCAATTCAATTCAATTCAATTCAATTCAATTCAATTCAATTTCAATTTCAATTCAATTCAATTCAATTCAATTCAATTCAATTCAATTCAATTCAATTCAATTCAAATGGCTTTATTGGCATGAGAAAACATACGTTTACATTGCCAAAAGCAGCCAAAGCTTATACTACCTGTATTATGCTTTTAGGAAGTGCAGTCATCTTGAAGCCATGACAAAGTATTATGTTATGTGTTCTTTATTCATTTAAAACATTTATATTTTATAATGGCCAGCAATACAACAGAAATCAACTTGCTTCAACACATGCATCGACAAGGACAGTGACATACGTTTTCAGGATCCTCCCATTGACATTATGCAATTTTATACATTTACATATATATATATACATTTTTTTTAAACAATATATTTATTGCATTTTTCTTTTTTTGTACAAACAGAACAATACATAATACAGACAATACAATTACTTAAAAAAACAAAACAAACAAAACAAAAACATACAGTACATACATATAAATACAGTATATTAAAATAAAATAAGGGCACCTAGACTGGTAACAACAACAGAGTCCTTATGGCCACAAGACCAAACAGCTGCAGAGAATACAATTAGACATTTTCAGTTTCCACCATTAAATAAGATAAATCATTAACCGTAATAATATTATATTGGATAAACCGTCCCCATATTTTATCAAACATCTTTTGTTTATTCTTCAAAGTATAAGTGATTCTTTCCAGAGGAAGACACAATGATAGCTCCCTAAACCACTGAGCAATACTGGGTTTGCCTATCTTTTTCCACGATAAAGCTATAGCCCTTTTGGCTTGTAGTAATACAGCAGATTTCTTGGACAGGGCCAAGAGTGCAGTTTACATACAGTGAGGAAAGGAAAGGCAGTATCTGTTACTTACAGCGGTATCATATGAATAATAAACATTAGAGGGCCTCATCATATACAATGGTCTAACTAACAGGACTAACAACAAACAAGGCCAACAAACAAATTACACTTTGCGTAAAGCATTTGGCATTTGGCACACACATCCCACGCTAATACGCTATCCACTTTGAACAAACATGTCCCAATAACTGCGTTATAATCAATCAATTTATGGCTTAATTCAGTACACCAGGACCCCACCAGAAACCATTTATATCAAAGGCTGGTTTTCTGCCTGGTGCTACTTTACACACATTTTGACATGATCCTCCGATCACAGCCCCTGTTGGGAAGAATGAACGTGACACGGCCCCACAGACACTCAAGTGGCGGGGAGGTCGTCAGTCAGCTGCCCCGCTACCACCAAAAGGCAATGACAACTGCAGCAGAGCCAACAGCAGTGCTAGTCAGCAGTAGCAGCAGCAGCGCCACAAGGATAAAACAGAGCTCTGGTTTATGGGTGGCTGCGGATGGGGAGACGGGCTGAATCAGCTGCCCAGCTGAGGATGTTTAGAGTGAGAGTCAGAATTAATCAATGGGGCAACTGCATTGTTGTGCGTCCCAAATGGACGCTTACGCATGAGTTAAATTAACACTCAGTGTTTTACTGCGTATTAGCCTATGGCATCCCTTCAAAGCTGTTCATTCCCGAGGAATGAATGATGAATGTTTGTGGCGGTCCAGTCAGGACATTTTAATCACAGTGATAAGTAGATGATGCCAAGTTTCACAATATCGACAAATCCATGCATCACAAAAACATATTTTATTGAGATACAGGATTAAGAATATCTAAAACTACAGCCTGCATCTAGATTTGAGGCCAACTTTTGGTTGTCCTTGTGCTTTACTCAAATGTGTTGGTATAGCTATACCACCATTTGTTCTATAAACACAGATGTGATATGTTTATTATAACACAAGTAATGCCGCTGTTGAGAACCCCTTTTGGTGTTTTACCCCTTCAGGACAGGAACAGCTTGTGGGGTTCTTGTTGCTATACAGTATATTAGCAGCATATTACCATTTTTGGAATTTTGGAATTAATATTTGAAACATTTCTGAAACTTAGTTCAGTATTTCGAAGGCGTTTTTAGAATCGGCCTCAGTCCTAAATGAGTTAAAACTATTTTCACAATTCACGCACGCACGCGCACGCACGCACGCACGCACGCACGCACGCACGCACGCACGCACGCACGCACGCACGCACGCACACACGCACGCACGCACCCTCTGGTACTTAGCCAGTAGCAACTAACCACATTCTGGGAATGTCATAACAATAGGTGAGAAGTTTGTTAAAATAGGGTGAGATTGGGGTATATATAAAGATTGGGGTATATATAAAGAGGGGCCAACTATAGACCGATGAGTGACCATGGTCAACAAGTTTAAATGGTTAAATTGAGCCACCACCATATCATTCATTCCCCATTCCTCTGCTCTCCAGAACCCCCCATCACACCTCCCCACCTCTCGTCTCCATGCATCCCCTCATGGGAGGTAACAGCTGTGCCATCACCCCGGATCACATGACATTGGCAGGTGGGAGAGAGAAACCTATGTGGGACAGATCCACCTCCCCCTCCTCCACTATTCTCTCTGTCTTCCCCTGAATGTCACCCCACCACCACCACCATGTGCACCAACTCACCACCACCACACAACCACCACCATCACCACCAGGCCCCTCAGTCCCTGTTTCAAGGGTGTGGCATATTTGAATGGTGGAATGTGCCCAGTGTTTGTAACTAACATGTCTGATCTCTCTCACATTGATGGGATTCCACAGACAGGTTTCTTTTTCTTTTTTTTGTGTGTGTTCATGTTGGAGTCACCCACCATGCCATCATACTGTACTATGTTGGAGTCACCCACCATGCCATCATACTGTACTGTGTTGGAGTCACCCACCATGCCATCATACTGTACTGTGTTGGAGTCACCCACCATGCCATCATACTGTACTATGTTGGAGTCACCCACCATGCCATCATACTGTACTGTGTTGGAGTCACCCACCATGCCATCATACTGTACTGTGTTGGAGTCACCCACCATGCCATCATACTGTACTGTGTTGGAGTCACCCACCATGCCATCATACTGTACTGTGTTGGAGTCACCCACCATGCCATCATACTGTACTGTGTTGGAGTCACCCACCATGCCATCATACTGTACTATGTAGGAGTCACCCACCATGCCATCATACTGTACTATGTAGGAGTCACCCACCATGTCATCATACTGTACTATGTAGGAGTCACCCACCATGCCATCATACTGTACTGTGTTGGAGTCACCCACCATGCCATCATACTGTACTGTGTTGGAGTCACCCACCATGCCATCATACTGTACTATGTTGGAGTCACCCACCATGCCATCATACTGTACTGTGTTGGAGTCACCCACCATGCCATCATACTGTACTATGTTGGAGTCACCCACCATGCCATCATACTGTACTGTGTTGGAGTCACCCACCATGCCATCATACTGTACTATGTTGGAGTCACCCACCATGTCATCATACTGTACTATGTTGGAGTCACCCACCATGCCATCATACTGTACTATGTTGGAGTCACCCACCATGCCATCATACTGTACTATGTTGGAGTCACCCACCATGCCATCATACTGTACTGTGTTGGAGTCACCCACCATGCCATCATACTGTACTGTGTTGGAGTCACCCACCATGCCATCATACTGTACTGTGTTGGAGTCACCCACCATGCCATCATACTGTACTGTGTTGGAGTCACCCACCATGCCATCATACTGTACTGTGTTGGAGTCACCCACCATGCCATCATACTGTACTGTGTTGGAGTCACCCACCATGCCATCATACTGTACTATGTTGGAGTCACCCACCATGCCATCATACTGTACTGTGTTGGAGTCACCCACCATGCCATCATACTGTACTGTGTTGGAGTCACCCACCATGCCATCATACTGTACTGTGTTGGAGTCACCCACCATGCCATCATACTGTACTATGTTGGAGTCACCCACCATGCCATCATACTGTACTGTGTTGGAGTCACCCACCATGCCATCATACTGTACTGTGTTGGAGTCACCCACCATGCCATCATACTGTACTATGTTGGAGTCACCCACCATGCCATCATACTGTACTGTGTTGGAGTCACCCACCATGCCATCATACTGTACTGTGTTGGAGTCACCCACCATGCCATCATACTGTACTGTGTTGGAGTCACCCACCATGCCATCATACTGTACTGTGTTGGAGTCACCCACCATGCCATCATACTGTACTATGTTGGAGTCACCCTCCATGCCATCATACTGTACTATGTTGGAGTCACCCACCATGCCATCATACTGTACTGTGTTGGAGTCACCCACCATGCCATCATACTGTACTGTGTAGGAGTCACCCACCATGCCATCATACTGTACTGTGTAGGAGTCACCCACCATGCCATCATACTGTACTGTGTTGGAGTCACCCACCATGCCATCGTACTGTACTGTGTTGGAGTCACCCACCATGCCATCATACTGTACTGTGTTGGAGTCACCCACCATGCCATCATACTGTACTGTGTTGGAGTCACCCACCATGCCATCATACTGTACTATGTTGGAGTCACCCACCATGCCATCATACTGTACTGTGTTGGAGTCACCCACCATGCCATCATACTGTACTATGTAGGAGTCACCCACCATGTCATCATACTGTACTATGTAGGAGTCACCCACCATGTCATCATACTGTACTATGTAGGAGTCACCCACCATGTCATCATACTGTACTATGTTGGAGTCACCCACCATGTCATCATACTGTACTATGTAGGAGTCACCCACCATGTCATCATACTGTACTATGTAGGAGTCACCCACCATGTCATCATACTGTACTATGTAGGAGTCACCCACCATGTCATCATACTGTACTATGTTGGAGTCACCCACCATGTCATCATACTGTACTATGTTGGAGTCACCCACCATGTCATCATACTGTACTATGTAGGAGTCACCCACCATGCCATCATACTGTACTGTGTAGGAGTCACCCACCATGTCATCATACTGTACTATGTTGGAGTCACCCACCATGCCATCATACTGTACTGTGTTGGAGTCACCCACCATGCCATCATACTGTACTATGTAGGAGTCACCCACCATGTCATCATACTGTACTATGTAGGAGTCACCCACCATGTCATCATACTGTACTATGTAGGAGTCACCCACCATGTCATCATACTGTACTATGTAGGAGTCACCCACCATGTCATCATACTGTACTATGTAGGAGTCACCCACCATGTCATCATACTGTACTATGTAGGAGTCACCCACCATGTCATCATACTGTACTATGTAGGAGTCACCCACCATGTCATCATACTGTACTATGTAGGAGTCACCCACCATGTCATCATACTGTACTATGTAGGAGTCACCCACCATGCCATCATACTGTACTATGTTGGAGTCACCCACCATGTCATCATACTGTACTATGTTGGAGTCACCCACCATGCCATCATACTGTACTGTGTTGGAGTCACCCACCACACCATCATACTGTACTATGTTGGAGTCACCCACCATGCCATCATACTGTACTGTGTTGGAGTCACCCACCATGCCATCATACTGTACTGTGTTGGAGTCACCCACCATGCCATCATACTGTACTGTGTTGGAGTCACCCACCATGCCATCATACTGTACTATGTTGGAGTCACCCACCATGCCATCATACTGTACTGTGTTGGAGTCACCCACCATGCCATCATACTGTACTGTGTTGGAGTCACCCACCATGCCATCATACTGTACTATGTTGGAGTCACCCACCATGCCATCATACTGTACTGTGTTGGAGTCACCCACCACACCATCATACTGTACTATGTTGGAGTCACCCACCATGCCATCATACTGTACTGTGTTGGAGTCACCCACCATGCCATCATACTGTACTGTGTTGGAGTCACCCACCATGCCATCATACTGTACTATGTTGGAGTCACCCACCATGCCATCATACTGTACTGTGTTGGAGTCACCCACCATGCCATCATACTGTACTGTGTTGGAGTCACCCACCATGCCATCATACTGTACTATGTTGGAGTCACCCACCATGCCATCATACTGTACTGTGTTGGAGTCACCCACCATGCCATCATACTGTACTATGTTGGAGTCACCCACCATGCCATCATACTGTACTGTGTTGGAGTCACCCACCATGCCATCATACTGTACTATGTTGGAGTCACCCACCATGCCATCATACTGTACTGTGTTGGAGTCACCCACCATGCCATCATACTGTACTGTGTTGGAGTCACCCACCATGCCATCATACTGTACTGTGTTGGAGTCACCCACCATGCCATCATACTGTACTGTGTAGGAGTCACCCACCATGCCATCATACTGTACTATGTAGGAGTCACCCACCATGCCATCATACTGTACTGTGTTGGAGTCACCCACCATGCCATCATACTGTACTATGTTGGAGTCACCCACCATGCCATCATACTGTACTATGTTGGAGTCACCCACCATGCCATCATACTGTACTATGTTGGAGTCACCCACCATGCCATCATACTGTACTATGTAGGAGTCACCCACCATGCCATCATACTGTACTGTGTTGGAGTCACCCACCATGCCATCATACTGTACTGTGTTGGAGTCACCCACCATGTCATCATACTGTACTATGTAGGAGTCACCCACCATGCCATCATACTGTACTGTGTTGGAGTCACCCACCATGCCATCATACTGTACTATGTTGGAGTCACCCACCATGCCATCATACTGTACTGTGTTGGAGTCACCCACCATGCCATCATACTGTACTATGTTGGAGTCACCCACCATGCCATCATACTGTACTATGCTATTGTCTCCCCCTAGACTGTGAGTCATTGAATGAAGCAAGAAACCCAGCTAAACAATGGCAATTCAAAATGTTTCTCAGAGGGTATGAAAAGGGATTTAAAAGCTGAAAGAAGGAATACAATTGAGAATACAACGCAAGCTACTGTGTTGTCAATAATGTTTTTGTGTTTACAAAAAACATATGTTTCCATAAAAGTATTTGGGGTCAAAGACCCTGGGGTTAAATTCAGTCATTCATTCATTCATTCATTCATTCAAGTTGTATATTATTCACAGTATCGTCAAGTAAAAATGCATTCAACAACATCCCTGTTGAAAATATTGGGGAAATAAAGGGGATAGGCCTACATGTGAAATATAAAGGTTCCAAATAAGAAACCAAGACAAATTTAAAACACATTTCTAAAAACAATGACATGTTGTGGTGACCTGTTTGGTCACCAGGGTTTTAGATCTTTTAATTTAATCTGCAGGGCAGATTCAGAGTGGACCTTGGGCACCTTGAATGTGAGGAAACTACTTGGTCGGCTGTGATAGGGTCCAGAAGCTCATTCCAAAAATGATGAGCTGTAACTAAGACAATGTAAATGGCTTCATACAAGTCAATAATTTTGCTTAAGCATATTGAAGACTGACTAACTTCATTATGCAATTTGTGGGGTAGGTTCTACAGCAGTGGTTCTCAAACCTTTTCATGTCAAGGACCCCCACATTGACACTTGGGCCCCATTTAGACTGCAGTCACATCCAGTCAAATCTGATTCCAATCTGGATGTGGCAACAGATCTGATTCAGGCTAGATTTTAGTTTAGTTTAGTTTAGTTTAGTTTATTTGCACATATGTACATAATAACAACAATATGGTAAAAACAAAGAAATACAGAAAGAAAATATTTCAATAAGAAACGAGATTAGTTACATACATGATCTGCTGGAAGTGCCAAAAAACCCCAAAGGGGCTTATCGAGTGGCCTTCCTATAGAAGCTACCAGTTGAGCTTAGATAACAGAAAGATTTTAAAAATAATAATAATAATGAAAAACGAAAGAATATTCCGATAATAAATAACAAATAATAACATGACTAGGGCGTGTTGCCCAAGTTTGTTCATAAAAATTGCAGTAATTGTCTCTTAAAAGAGCTGAGACTAGTACAGACTCTGATATGAGACGGTAAGTTATTCCAAAAGTGCGGTCCTCTGAACTTGATGGAAAATTTACACTGGCAGATTTGGCTGCCAGTGTAAATGGGGCCTTATTAGCCTGCAGACCCCCATCTGAAAAGATAAGCCAGAGACACCCCTGGATGTGTTTTTACGTCCAGAGACCCCCATCCAGGACAGGCTTCAGACTTGACTCCGATCTGAACCCATTTGATTTGGCGTTAGGAAGCCATTGTGACCACATGCCCTTGCTGACGTCGACCCCATGCAGGTTTCGAACCTCTAACCACTCTAACCACTACACTAGGGCAGACCCAAGACAGGGACACCCATAAAAGGAGATTTTTTGTTACAGCTTTCTTTAGCAGTGATTCTCAACCATTTTAATTGAAAGCACCTAGGACCCCCCAGTTTGACATGCATTGGCTACTGAATTTCTGAGGTTCGGGAGGTTGGACCAAGCAACCAAAGAAGAAGACAACCAAACACAACTCCAACCAGCCACTGGCAACTCCACCCCGTCCCAACGGTGCCAACCACTCACCAACTTTCAATCAGGCTGACCACTCCTCCCATACCAATCACTGGGGTATGAAAACGCAGTTAAAAAAATGCTGGTGTGCATAGTTTCCGGTACCCCTCCTTCCCTCCCTCTTCTCTTCTACCTCTTTTATACATATCTCCACACAGGCTCACACCTTGACCCCTAGGCCAAAGTATCTGGGTTCACGACCCCCGGAACCCCCTCTTAATCACAATGCCATCCATCCCGTGCTCTTGACCATCTAAGCCGCACATTACACGTTCGCATGTGGTGATGACCTTAGATGATCACGCCGGCAGCACCCCCACGTCATTCGTGCCCCGTGCCATCTAAGCCTGCACACGACACGTTTGCGTGCAGTGATGACCTTAGACGACCATGCCGGCACCACCGTGTAAAGCCGCCACACTACTACTTGCGTATAGTGATGACCTTAGAGCAGCGGTTCCCAAACCTCTTTGGCCGTGCATCCCCTGTTACCTCCCAACTGTTACCTCCCCACATGGAAATATGAATTAATTGCATAAGCTATATAGAGATATATATTTCCTATTTATCCACATATATGCACATATATGAACCTGAATATGGTATGCAGCATAGGCTATATTCTGCATATACTTGCCATATATTGGCATAATATGTCGCGCACGCCCTAGAAGGTGCTCGCGCACCACAAGGGGTACACGCACCACCACAAGGGGTACACGCACCACCACAAGGGGTACACGCACCACCACAAGGGGTGCACGCACCACCACAAGGGGTGCACGCACCACCACAAGGGGTACACGCACCACCACAAGGGGTACACGCACCACCACAAGGGGTGCACGCACCACCACAAGGGGTGCACGCACCACCACAAGGGGTGCACGCACCACCACAAGGGGTACACGCACCACCACAAGGGGTGCACGCACCACCACAAGGGGTACACGCACCACCACAAGGGGTGCACGCACCACCACAAGGGGTGCACGCACCACCACAAGGGGTGCACGCACCACCACAAGGGGTGCACGCACCACCACAAGGGGTACACGCACCACCACAAGGGGTGCACGCACCACCACAAGGGGTGCACGCACCACCACAAGGGGTACACGCACCACCACAAGGGGTGCACGCACCACCACAAGGGGTGCACGCACCACCACAAGGGGTGCACGCACCACCACAAGGGGTGCACGCACCACCACATTACACGCACCACCACAAGGGGTGCACGCACCACCACAAGGGGTGCACGCACCACCACAAGGGGTACACGCACCACCACAAGGGGTGCACGCACCACCACAAGGGGTACACGCACCACCACAAGGGGTACACGCACCACCACAAGGGGGGTGCGCACCACAAGGGGTGCGCGCACCACAGTCTGGGAACCACTGCCTTAGATGATCAGGTTGGTGCCCCAAATGTAATTCGTACCCCATCATGCCATCTAAGCCGCACAGTTTTATGAAAATTCTTCTTCTGCCCCTACAATTCAATTCAATTCAATTCAATTCAAAGGTCTTTATATTGGCATGAGAAAACATACATTTACACTGCCAAAGCAAAAAGTAAATATACAAATATACATAAATATTACTGTAGGCTACACGTCTTTTTTATTATTATTATTATTTATTGTGATGATTTGAATTTTGTTATCATGATTATGAATTGAATACCCAGGACCTGAATGGAAACAAGACCGCAAGGACTTTCTTTCAGTAATATCCTGTGTTTGACTGTACTCTGTCCTGTTTACATTTCTCTCTCACTCAATCAATCAATCAATCAATCAATCAATCAATCAATCAATCAAAAATAGAATGTATAGGCTACTTTAGTGCTAAAAGTTATGAAATACAAAATATTTGTGTCCAAGCATAATACGAAGGACTTATTTTAGCCTAATAATCATTATTACAATCATAAAACGTATTTAAGACACCGTTTAGTGGAGGATATGACCAGCCACATGTGGAACTATTACATAGTGGTTTAGTTTCTGGGGGGACATCTTTTACTACCGGACGGACCATGAAAATGCCAGAAAATGCACAAAATATATGCGTGCAGATTTATCAATAAATTACGTTTCATTGTCTTAAATGCATACGCGGATTTATAGTTCTATTGGATGCGATGCGTGTAGTTAGTTAGTTAGCGCTGTTTTGCTGATGTATGGTGTTATTATAAGTTGATATTTCTTGTATGGCTGTGCCTGCTGCGGTCACCGCTGTTGATGACAGAACGCTGACCACCAGTGACCGCAGCGTCAGATAATAACATTCTGTCAAACTGAAACAGGTGTGTAACGTAACTACATGACCGTTAGCTCTGGTCCATAATAACCTATTGGCTATGGACCAGAGCTACATGACCGTTAGCTCTGGTCCATAGCCAATGCTTCTATGACAATGCAGGGCAGAATCATTGGCTATGGACATATCGAACTGTCGTTGCTATAACAGTTTTAGTTGATTTAAATAACAATCACGCTCATTTGTCAGCAGAATGTTGTATGTGTAATTTGTCAAGTTGGCTACTCTGATATATTAAACATAACAACATGACATTACATTGCGTAATCATATTTATATATATATATTTGTTTTCAATTCATGTTGTCTTATTTTATTTCTATCCAGGCAATGCTGCTAACAACGGCTCGCCTTGCCAAGGCGCTGCAGCTCACCCTGGCGGTGGTTAAGCCAGATGCAGTTGCACATCCTTTGATGTTACAGGTGAGCATGTGATGCTCCTCTATATCTTCTACTCTGCAGTCTGCACGTGTTTTTCTGAGATTAGGACACAGATAAATGGATTTAGGAATTTATTCCTAAATCATTTACAGATTATTCATCTGATATAGGACAATTCTAGCTCTGGACCATAGCCCTAATTCTGACAGAATTAAGCATTAGGGCTATGGACCAGAGCTAGGGCAATTCTTATTTTTTAACTAGCCTGGCTTGGCCAGACTCATACTGTACCTAGCTGCAATTTTCTACACTAGATTCTTTTTAAAATAATGGGATGAATCTAGAGTTGCAATATCAACTTTAGGATCTGCTTGTATTAAATGACGTTAAACTCACCAACATCGAAGCTGTAGGGCAAGCTTGAATTATCCTCTTTCGATCTGCAAAGCGTTTGTTTCATGAAAATCCACCGTAGATATGTTATGAGCTACTTTCTGTCAAGACATTCTGTGCATGTGATTATGTTTCTGTGTTGGAGTTTGGAAGTGCTCGTCAAAGTCACTGAATGGCCCTGCCATAGTGCTTCCATAGTGCTTCCAAACTCAAACACTTAGAAAAAAACATCACAACATCAATTTGAAAGAGGATAATTCAAGCTGCCCTACAGCTGCAATGTTTAACGTTTAATACAAGCAGATCAGAAATTCGATTTAGACTAATGGCTGTCAATGGAGGGTATTGCAACTCTAGATTCAACTTTATTTTAAGGCAACAAATAGCAACGTTTCGACCGACTAGGTCTTCATCAGGTAAATATTACAATGACAGAAAAAAAAACAAATATATACAAAGATCATTGATTAATGATCATGCATAACACCTGGGAGTGGGAAGGAGCACAGCAACCTGTTTTCTGTTCCCCTAGATTTATTTTTAGGCTTTTGTCTCCCATACCCAGTGGTGGTCTAGGGTGTAGCCTAGCCATCAATCATGACTTTTAATGTTTTTACTCTCATGAAAATGTTTTTCTATTGATTGTTTTTAAGTGTGTAAAAGTTTATCTGCTCAGGTAAATTCTCCTCTGATGGGTGGACTGACAGGTTCTAGCCCTGGGATTGGTTTAGGTTGCTGTGCTCTTTCCCACTTCCAGGTGTTATGCATGATCATTAATCTATGATTTTATTTATATTTGCTCTTATTTCTGTCATTGTAATATTTTCCTGATGAAGACCTAGTCGGTCGAAACGTTGCAATTTGTTGCCTTAAAATAAAGTAAGTCTCAGAGCTCTACAGACTGGTGTGCAGGTGTTCTTCCTCTTCCTTGGTGTTTGCCTTGATGCCTGACATCCAGCACCTGGCCTGAATATAGGCATTGAGATGTGCACACAATCTTCTCTGTGAACTCTAGATTCAACCCAAAAAATCTAGTGTTTCAAATTGCAGCTAACTCAAGTCATACCGTGGATTCAGTGACGCCTCCTCCCCAGCTATGAATTCACAGTATAAGTCTGGCCAAGCCAGGCTAATTGTTTTTAGGTGAACATTCTGAATTATTTTGAAAATCTTTGAAAATATTCAAATTCGAAATAGGAGATCTACAAGTTCACAACGCGTTGTGACACGTGAACTTGTAGATCACCTATTTTAGCCGGTATCCGGAGAACTCGCCAGTTTTCGGACTCGCCGCGGTTTAGTGCATTTTAGTTTTACTTCACCTTTATTTAAATTGCATTGAAATGAGAGAGAGAGAGAGGATGAAATAGGAGTGCTAAAGTTTAAACACCAAAGTACCGAAACAATGTAATTCATTAGTAAACAATATCCTGAAATGGTAGGCCTACTTATCATTGGTATTCACATACTCACATTTTTAGCATGAGTATGTGAATATATCTAATATCTAGCTGACCATTTAATTGCACAAAATAATTTGATCACTTTGGAAATGAACTATAACATCTGTGGGTTTGACACTACACTGATGAAGACAGCATGTTATTAGCATAACGATGAAGACATTGATTAAGAATTTTCGCTGCGGTGAGTTGGTAAACTGGCGAGTTCTCCGGTATCCTTTTTAGCCAAGCGACATCATCAGACTGTAAAATAGGGTTTCAATTTCATGAAACAATTTTCCAAGTACTAATCTTCCACAGCCATGGGTTTGGATCTGCTCATCTGAAAACACAAGAGGCTGCACCAATGTGCAACATAAATCAAGCTTATACTTGATTCATTCACCAGCCCTGAGGTCTCAAAGGGATTAAGGTTTTGTTGGAGCTTCATGAAAAGTTTGTCATGATGAATAAATAGTGGTTTAAGTCCTAATATACTTTGTTGTTGTTGTTGTTGTACAACGAATAGCTGATGCTATTTTTGAAAATTGCTTTTTTGGGGGGGAAATTGCTTTTACGTTCAAAATAGGTATGGTCAGTTAATGTGTTTTAAAATGGGCTACCAGGTATGAATGTGTTCTGTTATTATCATCATGTCAGGCCTGGCAGGTATTACATCACAGCAGCTTCCATTTTACTGTACTGTAGCAACCTGCACTGGGTGCACTTTGTCCAAACATAATGCACTCCCATGCAGTCCCAGAATAGTAACCAAACATACAGGCATAGAATCAGTTTACTTATTAACTAAGAGAGTATTATTATACTATAGTATATGATTAACCTTTTTATCTTCTTTTTTTTCAGGCTCTTCACCAGAGAATCCTGGACAATGAGTTTGTCATCGTTAGATCTAAAGACGTTGTGTGGAGAAGACAGGACTCTGAGAGGTTTTACGCTGAACATGCAGGTGTGGAAGAGATAGTGTTCTTTCAACTCTCCTGGTGTTAAACCCTTTTACCCTGACATCGAAATTTAAAAAATGTCTTCTAAATACTGACAGTTTTCTGAAATACTATGTTTCTATATCAGTGGTGCTCAATATTTCATGTGAAGGACCGCAAAAATTATATGTAATTGGCCACCGACCCCCATCTGAAAATATGTTGTTCCAGGGACCCCCCCAGAAGCAAAGATTTGAGTTAAAAATGTTCGCTGTGAAAGAATATATATTCAAAGATTTGAGGCACATTTTCACGATTTTTTCAAAAATAGCAGACCTACAAGCTCGTAGCGCGGCACTCGGTGCCGCGCTATGAGCTTGTAGATCTGCTATTTTTCAATAGCTAAAGTATAACATAATGCTTAAAACACCAAAAGGGGTTCCCGCCCCCAAAATGGGTTAAATGCAGCCTGACTTCACTGTACTGACTCCACCTGACCAAACCAACCCTTTGTGGATGCACGATTAATGTATTGAGTGTAGACACCAAAACCAGCGTACTGCACCTGACCATTATGTCACTGTAAAGCTAATTCATTATTAAAGTGTCCGTTTTATTATCCTTGGTGTGCTTCAAAGCCACTTGAACTGGACGGGGTGCATACTTAGGCCCTTGCCAGACGAGGACGTCGCGGGCTGTTCCCCGCCTAAGTTTGTGAACGATATAAAACTTTACTGCGTCTACATTGCGGTTATGTTAATTATGTACGATGTCTACACAAGACCGGTAAACTGCTCCATTTTCAATATACAGCTGTAGTACATATGGCCGGCCTGTAGATGGCCACCCAAAAAAAAAAGAAAAAGATTCTAAGAAGGCTATATGAAAGCATTTTATAAATTATACTATTGTTATTTCACACAGGTGTTGCCAAATAACTAATTATCTTGCCAGGCAGATGCGCATATGACATAGGCTATCTAGGTCATATCAATTGAATCAGCAGAGGTTGCAGAGCAGTGCTGCTTCTCACTGTGCACACACTGATTTACCAGCTAAAGTTGATGCCTATAAACCATAATATGACAAACCTTGGATTAATTATTCTGAAAAGCTCACAACGAGGAGCGGCATGGTACATTGTGAACTGAATGAGTTTGACTTTGGAGATTGAATATATATTCGCTGGTGCGCAACACCTCTGAATGTCAGATAATTGCTCTTTTAGATTGATTCCACCTGCTGGCAGCACAGCGCTAATCATTGCACATAGGCTATACAAAAGTATAAAAAAAGAGCAATTGGAAACAGTGAAAACAGGCCGTTTATAGAGGAATATGGACAGTAAACAATGTGTTTATCCTACTTGTGGTCTCTCAATGCAAAGCCGTTTTGAAGTTACACAAAGAATGTTTAATTTCCACCCAAGAAGAGAAGCACTTTGATGAGGTCCATGCATGCTGTGCAGTGTGCACTGCGCAGTCAGACCTGCCTGAGAGGACGTGCGGTGGCTGTGCTGCCTATCTTGTATAGCTATACTAATCTATTCTACACTACACCATTTAATAGTAACAATAATGTAGAAGATCCGTTTTTTTTCTTGTCTTTCCAGATTGATTGGTAATCACCATAATTTATATCTGTTCTCCAAAAATAGCTCCTCTACAAGCTCGTGCATGCGGGCTGCAGATCGGCTATTTTTGGAGAAGAGATTTATAGACATTATGTGCAAATATAAAATAGCTGTGATACTTATATGTAAGTGGTTATGGTGAAATAAACCATTAACACTAGTTAGTTTGGAGGGAGCGAGGGGACTATGACATCACCGTTTCAGCAAATTAGGCGGCATTCGCTGTACACACGGAGACGTGAAAGTCTCCAAACTTTCCCACTCTGGAAGGTAGTTTCAAAATTAGCCGTTTAAGTCCCCCAAAACGCCGTCTCCGTGTGACAAAAAGGGCAGATCGGCTAATTACTTGCCCCAGAAACACCGAAATCGTCCTCATCTGGATGGCCCCTGAGTTTAGACTAGTCATTGGTTAGACATGGGTTAAGGTTAGGTGTGCTGCCCTGTGGGAGGTTAGGTTTAGGGTGAGGGTTTGAGATAGGTTGTAGTTGTAGGACTAATGACTGGTCTAACCAATGACTAGTCTAAACCAAAAACTGTCTAAACTAAGTACTGCACCCGAACTGGACTGGTCAGAATAAGACTGGTCAGAACCCCTCCTTTGTTGTTTGAACATCTTCTGTTGGCGGTTTTTATGATGTTGTCCTCTGAGCCAGACAGCAATTTCATGTCGTCGAATTGCAGCAGCAAGTTGGAAATAAATGCATCTTTAATCAAACATGAATTATCTTGCTACCTGCCAGATAATTCAGGGCCTCTGGCACTTCTAAAATTGGTGTAATTTGGGTCTCTCGCTCTCTTCTGCTCTTGCCATTTCTCTTGTTTGCTTTTGTCATAGACCTACTTTATTTAATGCAAAACATAAAATGCTTTGTCCTTGTTTTGCTGTTTAGGGCGATTCTTCTTTCAAAGACTTGTAGAGTTCATGTCAAGGTAAGCTTTGTTTAGTAGACTGGTATAGGCTATACATTCCTAACCACAGCCGGTGTCCGTTAAAATATAGTGGTTGCAACTGTATTAATTGATTGCCCGAGTCCCGTGGATAGAGGGGTCAAAAATGAAAGAAAGTTGCACTTTATATTTTAGATAGGTCAACAATACAAATTACGTTTGTTTTGTGGATTCATTTACTTTTAATGCGTGGCCCCCTGTGCACCCCACAAAATGATCGGAACTACTTACTATTTACCAAAACCAGAGCAGAACTCCCACCACGGAACTCGGGCAATCAATTAATACAGTTAATAAGTATTTCATACAGCTTAAGTTAAACAAATCTGAACTATCCCGTTAAGTGTGTTTGCTTTTATGCCCTTTAGCAAATTGTATTTTTCGCTGAGCAAAATAAAATGAAATCAGACCTTATTACATAGCGCACTGAACTGACACATAAAGGTATACCTCAATTGACAGGGATCCTATTTCATGCTTAGGAAGTCCCCAATAAATCAATTCTAACCCAGGTTCTGAAACATCAATTACGTGGGTTTCAGTCATCAAGAGACTCCCTTGATTAGAGCTGAAGTCCTTGGCCTATTGCTTGAGAGCCAATATGTAGCCTTATAGCTTTTAACCCATTTAGATCTGGGAACGATTCTACAAATGTCTTCTAAATCAGACAGTTTTCTGAAAAACCCATGTTTCTATGTCAGTCGTTCTCAAACATTTTCATGTCAATGACCCCCAAGATTATATGTAATTGGCCGCTGACCCCCCTCTGAAAATATGTTGTTCCAGGGACCCCCCCTCTCCCCAGAAGCAAAGATACGAGTTAAAAACGTTTTTACAAAAATAGCAGATCTACAAGCTCGTAGCGCGGCACTCAGTGCCGCGCTACGAGCTTGTAGATCTGCTATTTTTCAATAGCTAAAGTATAGCATAATGCTTAAAACACCAAAAGGGGTTCCCGCCCAGAATTGGTTAAATGCAGATCACTCTCACTGGTGTAATTGCTAAAAGGTGCCTGCAATCACATTATCATTTAGTTTGCCCCGGTGGTGAAGCCACAGAAATCTTTCCCTGGTTATTATCATTAGCGACTCATAGCAGCGCCTTCATGCACTGAATTATGTCAGCCAATCCATCCTGTCAGCCCCCGGCCCTTCTGTATGTCATTGGTTTAGCATAATCTTATACAAAGTCTTGATGTAATAGATTGTGTACAAATCCCTTGTGTACAAATCCCTTGTTAAATCAAATTATTCCATTCGGTCATGAACTGCACAAAATCCTCAGTTAGTAAAAATGGTCCATTTTGTCAGGATTTTGACCGTGTTCTCCTTTCCCCCAGTGGTCCGATGCGTGCATACGTCCTAGCCAGGGAGGATGCCATACACCACTGGAGAGAACTAATGGGACCTACCAAAGTGTTCAGGGCTAAATATACGTCCCCGGACACTCTCCGGGGTCAGTATGGACTAACAGACACCAGAAACAGTATACATGGCTCAGGTACTGTATGAAATACTCCTCATGCTATTAAAACAAATAGGCCATCTACTGTATATAATAGAGGGTATGCGCATGCATAAAGTGAATGGCAAATCGAGTGGCAAAGTGAGTTTAATGTCGTTTAATGCAATCAGATAGGACTTTTCTGTTTGGATGTATGGGCCAGAAAGGCCAGAAAGTATTGTTTGCCACTCAGTAGGCGTTCCTGCAAAACTTCCGGGTATGATGATGATGATGTCACGCGCATACCCTCTATAACGTGATAGGTGTATTTAGAAGTCTTTAAAGCTACACTATGTAACTTTACTCTTCAACCCCGGATTTGAACCCACGTTTCTGACATTTTTTACGATTGACCTGCCTGCTTGCTCAGGGGATAAATTGAATCTTGACCAATCAGGTCAAAAGTCTTGTCAGATCCTGTCTAGGTGAGGTGTGACCTTTGACCCCAGGTAAACATCTCAATAGAAGAGCAGGGAGACTAAATACAACGACCCCAGTTACTAAGGCCCCAATCTAGCCTGAATCAGATCTGTGCCACATCAAGATTGAAATCCGATTGGTTTAAATGGTCACATGACTCATTTAAACAAATCAGATTCCAATCTGGATGTGGCACAGATCTGATTCAGGCTGGATTTGGCTGCCAGTGTAAATAGGGCCTTAGAAAAAGAGGAACTAACCAGGTGCTCAACAGAGATAGCAAATTGTGATAATGATAAAAAGGTGCTCACATGGATCAAAGAGATAAAAAGAGAGGATCCGGGCACTCAAAGTTAAAAGTGAGGAACGCCTTTATTAAATTAAAAAGGCAACTGCCAACATGTTTCGACCAACAAGGTCTTCATTCTTGCCCTGATGAAGACCTTGTTACCAATATTTCCGGGGTGCATACTTAGTTTAGACTAGTCATTGGTTAGACATGGGTTAAGGTTAGGTTTAGGTGTGCTGCCCCGTGGGAGGTTATATTTCCATTAATTGCCCATTATCCTCCCCAGATTCCATTGAGTCAGCACACCGAGAGATCAACTTCTTCTTCCCAGACTTCTGTGTGAAGGAGTGGATGGAGAAGGAAGAGCCATCGGTCCGAAATGGAGAGATGAAATACGACCAACAAAGACAGATCCACATACTTCCAACAGAAAGCTGACTCCACACAGTGCAGAGAAGAATATGTCCAGCTGTAAAGCCTGGTTTAGATTTGAATGCACCGGAAATAGCCCATCTACAAGTCTAAGGAAATAGCCCATCTACAAGTCTAAGGAAATAGCCCATCTACAAGCCCAGCAAGGCGTCGCAGGCTTGAAGCTCGACTATTTTCATTGCGAGACGTGTCAAAAGAAGGGAGCCATATTTGTGCCATATTCCCCTCAGTCAGTGTCACATATACTACAGTATGAGTAAAGATGATGCTGCACAAATGGAGTTGGTTGGCTTCATGACATTCGGCTCACTGTTGGCAAAATAACTCTAGTGGATGGCCAGACTTTCATGCAACTTGGTGGGAATGATAAGTAGTCGGTCCGACTAAAGTCAAACGGTTCAAAAGTTAAAGTGATATAGTCAGTCGTATCACAGAGGCAAATGGCATATCCTGACAGTTACCCTACATACATAGCATTAAAGGAGAATTCCATGCTAGAAGGCTTTCTTACCTTTCTTTGTAGTCGTTACATCCCCACCAAAGAGGTCCAGGTGTTTTTTGTGCAAAAACCCCTTATTGGCTATTTCCCCTAGCCTGGCTAATAAGCCAGACTAATATCACACAACACTGTCGCGGTATATCAGTCTGGGCTGGCTCCACTTGGATTTCATTTCCCGGGGGGCGGGTTCAAACATTCTCTCTTTGACGCAATTGGTCAGAGCTACTGTCAGTCAAAAGTCTCAAGCATTGAACGTCACTGTACCAAAGCCCGCCCATATTGCATACCGTGTCCCGATTGGTCCGACCTGTTCTCGATTGTAGGAAAGAGGCGTGCTACTGAGCCTCGCCAGACCGAAATCCGCTGGTAGGCAACTTTTTTTTGCCAACGGCTG
The DNA here is from genome assembly GCF_951216825.1 of Electrona antarctica. Taxonomy (NCBI): domain Eukaryota; kingdom Metazoa; phylum Chordata; class Actinopteri; order Myctophiformes; family Myctophidae; genus Electrona; species Electrona antarctica. Next base: position 2,592,972 of record NC_136798.1, on the reverse strand, counting down.
ATTCGGTCTGGTTTATTAACCAGGCTATATTTCCCCTACCATAAGCCCTCATTGAATTGAATGGGGCTATGGGGTGTTGTGCTAATTCGCTTATTTCCATCGAAATAAGTAGTAAAGTGTGCCGCTTGGGATATTATTTACATTATGAAGAGAGGATATATACAAAAAAATAATAATTTTGAGCGATGGAAATAAGCGAATTAGCACAACACCCCATAGCCCCATTCAATTCAATTCATTTAGGGCTTATGGTAGGAGAAATAGCCAATAAGGAGCTTTTGCACAAAATAACACCTGGACCTCTTTGGTGGGGACGTAACAACTACAAAGAAAGGTAAGAAAGCCTTTTAGTATGGAATTCTTCTTTAATGGAGGTATGCACTCTACTGAAATATTAACATAAGTGATCATTTTTTAAGATAATTGTTGCACCAAATTTATTTTCCACTCGCATTACGTTTATCTATATGAACTAATTCTGCTTCTGTGAAGTGGCTTAAAAACACGAGACTGGAGAGCTTTTCTGTCATGTTTATTGTCCTTAAAAATTGTGTTATGTACTGTAAAGAATAAAGATATAATAAATTCAAACTACTGGTAGTTATGACAAAAAAGTTTATATAATGCACACATGATAAATGCAGACCATTTCTAATAAATAACACAAGCTGTAGGCTTTGCACAAAGTCAATTATGCTTTTTTTTTCATCTGAGGCATTGGCAGCAGATTTTTTCTTTTATAGAAAAATTGATGACCAAAATTACCGTTTTATAGTACTCCCATAAGACATGAAACTGACAGATTGCAGCTTTAAATTAATATGTTGAAAATCTCCAAAAGCTCAAATGTTTGAGATTAAAGACATTAAGTTAAGACATTTGAATGAGCAAGCGGTGTGGCAGCGGTGGCCGAACGGATTGCGGAGTGGTCTTGATACCGGAAGGTCGCCAGTTTGAATCAGCGGTCCGACACGTTAAAATTACCACCACTGAAGTGCCCTTGAACAAGGCATTGAACCACTAAGATGAAATGTTCTATGAGCAGGGCCTGGCTGGAAACAAGTTCTTGAGCTTAGCCCAGATACCCTGGGTAAATATAGTAATCATTTCATTTCATTTCAAGGATTGTCTTTCTGGGATGTTGAAAGAAGCTGCCTGGTTTCAGGAATGGAATAAAAATAATGTAACATTTTCTTGTGATGCTCTTTTCTAAGAAAATTATTAACAAGTATTGTTTTCTACGGAGCCCCTGTTTTCACATATTTTCACTATATAAACATCACAATGAAATCATCTTTCAATTTAAAATAACTGATGTGACAGCAGGCAGTCAAAAACACTGCGCATCAAGTATAAAACACACTGACTAGTATAACAAGGACTTCTGGAGAGTCAGTGCTATGTTTCTGAGGGCAGATTCACACTATGGTCCCGGGTGCACACTCGGGACCTCTTGGCACATGTTGTGGACTGGTACTGGTAGTGTGAATGCTGCGTACCGTTCCCGGGAGCGGATCACCCCAACCGTTCCCGGGACCACATGGAGGTAGTCTTGGGACTGATTTAAGTGTACTCTGATACGGATCGACGCAACGTGAACGCGTTGAATGAAGTGTACTCTGATACGGATCGATGCAATGTGAACGCATTGAATACAGTTGAATGAAGTGTACTCCGGGTGCAGAAGAATCAAGGCCAACGTGAATCATGGCCAGAGGGGACGGACCAGGCAATCGTATTCGGGAACAGTTTGAATCAAACTGACTCAGTGTGAATCTGCCCTAAGACTGAGTGTCTCGTCTGTCGAGCACAAATTCATCCCAATTCAGACATTCCTCTTGTACTTTCACAACATATTAGAGCAATACTTTGAGTGTAAGGCGCGATTCATACTCCTATTTTAGAGCCGAATAAAAGTCGGTTCGGCTCTGTAGACTAGAGCCTACATTCCTACAATGTGACGTCATTTGAGGTTCGGGGGGGCGGGTACCGTCCTAAAGTTTTCGGTGCTACTGAAAACTTCTGACGAGCCGAAATCATTTCGGCACTACAGCGGTAAAATAGGAGTATGAATCGGCCCTAAGAATCACCATTACTTTAACCCTCAATCTTCCTTCATCACCTTCATTGCTTTCCCCTGTACACTCGTTAACTTAAAGGCTTTTGTGTGTCAAGAGGTTTCATGACCTCGTAGGTGGTGAGAGACTTCTCTTTGATCTTTCCGTTCTTGTCCACCTGGCGGATGCTCTGTGTCACAGTGATGGTCACCTGTTTGGTGGACATCCGATTGTCCTGCCACTTTGTCTGCACAGGGAGACAAAGCAATTGTTACTCTTAGATAAGTGGTAGAAATAAAAGAAGCATGAATCCTTAAATGGTGAAGACAGGCTACACTAGGCCGCAGTGCAATTACAACTCAACCTTGTTCATTAGCCTTTTCACTGTAAATGAGAACACAAAGGTCAGTCACAAGAGATTCTTCACGATTTTGCAACCCATTTTTTCACCTACCCTTCCTCTGCCATCCTTCTGTGCATGAGGAGTCCAAGCTGCTTCTTTTCACCTGACAGAGGGGAGTTTCCCCGGCCGGACGTAGCGCGTGGAAGGAACACGTTATTCCGACCAGTTCCTTTCCCCTCCATCAGGCGCCCCGGCTGGCCAGGGGAAGGTAGTTTAGAGACCAGGATTACTGCATGTTTTTTGTGAGGGTACCTACCCTATAGGGGACACGGGGAGAACATGCAAACTCCACACAGAAAGGCCCTTTTGCCAACCCCGCCTCAGGTATGGGCACTGATGAATATAACAACTCTTAGCGTACTCCCTTAATTTCCTCAAATACTACATTTGTGTTTTGCTTAACTGAAGAAAGGGGAATCAAAAAAATCACCAAAGAATGACTTACAATCTCTTCTGTGCGTAAAACACTCCTGCGCTGAACGGTGGTACCCAGTGAAGGTGGGATCTCTGGCTGTTGTAAAGGAGGCAGCAGTGCAGCCGGGCTGCTGGCCTTCGTCTCAGTCAGACTGGCTTCAGACAGAGCCGAACACACTTTAAAGTAAGCCTGAGCCGGAGGAGGTAAGCCATCTTCAAACAAATCTGGAACTGGAACAAATAAAAACATCACTGACCTTTATAACTTTACCTTTACATTACATATTTATCCATCCATCCATCTTCAACTGCTTATCCGTAGTCGGGTTGCGGGGGCAACAGCTCCACCAGAGTGTTCCAGACTTCCCTCTCCAGAGCATATTTATATATTACATATTATTTATATACATGTTTTTAAGTACTACTTTGAGTACTATTACTCCAAGGAGCAATAGCCTACAAATTTAATAACATTTAATAAATCTTATATTTAACACACTTTCTCATAATCGGCAAATCTGCTTCATTTGGAGCTCTCTGGGTATGAAAAGGGAAGGAATAGCCTCTTTTCTTTAGTACAGTTTCCTCAATGTTCATTTTACTAAGAGAGCGAATCCTAATAGTTGGTCATCTTTATGCATGTGACCCACAAACCCACCTCAAATCAGTCCTTTGATGGTCTTAATGCCATGCTCCATTCACTAAACACAGTGGACGTCATCCCTTTGCTGAATTGGTTACAGCACAAGGTATCCATCCAACCAGAGAATACTGCCTTTTCAAGAGTGCATAATTATGGATACCAATTTTCCATATTCCAATTCCTCATTCCCAAGTAAGTCCCATTGTGACTGACAGAGATAAGCAACCTAGCAGCCTCGACGGCAGTAATATATTAAAGAAGATTCCTATTCCAGGTCTAGAGTCTAGGTAGTCAGGCAGCCGGAGGTGTGTGGAGTGGGACATTTGGTATATAGTTTTTTCTTTTTTTATAGGCCTAAAATATTGTCATATACCGGTACATACATTCATGAATCCACCTGCTGACCGGCTGTCATCATTGAGAAATTTCTCAAAATGTCATTATGCTTTAAGTAGCATGTGACTAGGGGGTTTTCATGAGTCTGAATCCATTCTAAGCATTAGTTTTGCACAAAACGTCCATAGCCGTCATCACAAATGTTGGTTCCCACAGCACTAATTTGCTGGCTGGCAGCTCTTGGTGTCTTTGGCTGCTACTGTACATTCTGATGTAGCAGCCATCTAGAGACTTCTGCAGGGTTGGCTTCAGGGTCCAGTATTCACTGCCATATAAGAGAACAGATTCTACCGTCTCATTAACCTCGCCTCACCAGGCTTTCCACCACCTCGGAGGAAAGCCTGGTCTCTGTTTCAAAAGTCTGTATGATCCGGTCGGGAGCGGATGATATCGTTACGTCATGTTGTAGTATTGTTGTATTACAGGCAGGAACAACGGGGTGGCAACTTCCTTTTCCCTCAAACCGATTTTTCTCAATAAAAGCTCTCGTAGCCTGTAGCTTTTATTGAGAAAAATTGGTTTGAGGGAAAAGGAAGTTGCCACCCCATTGTTCCTGCCTGTCAACTATCATCCGCTCCCGACAGAATCATATACCCAAATGAAATGGTGCCCAGGCTACCGTCTCATAGAAGAAGTCAAAGAGGCTGAACTGAGTCTGTATATACTGACTGTTAAAATAGCTAATCTACAAGATCACAATGTGTCAATGTAGATCGGCTAGTTGAACTATTTTAAAATGTTTTTCAAGATAGTAAAATATGGCAGAAAAGTTTAGGGATAAAGGGTAAGGCACGCCCAAGATAGGGCCAAGAATGTGAAATACTCTAATTTAAGTTAATTTGGGGAGGCAAACATGAGAAAGAACATTACGAGATAAGTCACGTGTAGTACCACCCTTACAGTAGGTGTCCCAGAGAAGGAAAGTAAACTGAAGCGGTATTTGTAACTCACCTCTAATACTAAGCATGTGTTGTATGGAGAATATAGGTTGCTATACCTTCAGGAAGGAGATATGGTATACCAGCATACAATAAGGTCAGACTAAAGAGGTCCTTTGTCCACCAGTCGACTTTGAGGCTTAATCAGGAGTTGTAGTAGCCACGGGGTAATCTAGGCGGTGGATATTGCTCTTGTCTTCATGTCTTTATGTATGTAAATTGTCTTGTTCTTTGTGTTATGTCAAATGTGTGTATATGTGTTCAGCATACTTGGCTGCTGGGTCGCAAGACACATTTCAGTGTGAACTGACAAAGTACTATATATATCATATCATGGTAAAAGTCTGCCTTAAACCTACTGTATGTAAGCATGACAATGACCCATTTAGCTTTGTTTTGAGTGAGGTGTACGGTGCTCACTGCAAGGGGAAAAACAACCCCACATACTATGACTCTTTCACAATATGAGCCATAGAAAGGTCCCTGTCCTCTGTCAAGACATTACATGATAAAAACAACCCCACATACTATGACTCTTTCACAATATGAGCCATAGAAAGGTCCCTGTCCTCTGTCAAGACATTACATGATAAAAACAACCCCACATACTATGACTCTTTCACAATATGAGCCATAGAAAGGTCCCTGTCCTCTGTCAAGACATTACATGATAAAAACAACCCCACATACTATGACTCTTTCACAATATGAGCCATAGAAAGGTCCCTGTCCTCTGTCAAGATTAACAGTTGTGGGTCAATCGACTGATGGAGGGAAAATGTCTGCCATGTCCACACAACCCCACCCTGACCACTGACCAGTATCCAAACAGATCTAGCCTCATGGCAAACCAATGTTTGCACACAAACAGTTTTACTTGAAAGGTGACATTGCACCTGTAGATTAAACACTGTACCATCTGTTCTGGTTATGCCCCTCAGCTAAAATAGTGTTTCCATGGCTGAGGCTTTGTACACAGCTCCAGTAAGCTATGATAAAGCCATAAAAGACAAGGACACAAAAAAAATCAAAAACTATTATAACTAATGAATGAAAACAGTAATTGGAAAAACACGGCCCCTTCACATAATATTAGAAGGACAATATCAGTCACCAGGAAAAAAGGACGGGTATTTTTGATGAATGGTTAAAATGGAAGTTTGAAGTTATAATGGGTTCGTATAGGAAGGGGGCGGGGCAGCTAAAATGAATACCAAATATCTAATTACTGAATCCAGTAACTTAAAAACTGTCCGGGGTGTTCACATAAGCCTGAGTAGACGATACAATGACCAAAGGTTTTTTGAAAGTCAAATATCCCCTTAATACACGTGAATAATTACATTTTAAATTGAATTGATAAAAAACAACTCTCCATGTTCCAATAACACGATAATTAAAATGTCCAACCGAAAACACACTGGGGATATTAACCTTTACCTCCTCTAGTGAAGTGGCGAGCAAACACGGACTGGTATTAATGACATTCCCAAATGGATGAAATGTGTACTTTCAGTTAATACAATATCAGTACTAACGGTATCAACGTATATAATGAAGAACCTGACAATAATATCTAGCCGTGGACAAAGTATAGGGCTGTCATCAAACCATCACTGAATGCTGTCGGCTGTGCAGAAAAGTCAAAATAGAGGGCAAACTATATGGGAATTTAAATAAAAACAACTCGTCGACCCATCAAAGTGGATATAGTATTCTCTCAAGGGAATCATTCTATATCAGCCATTTGTGGTGGTAGTATCAATCAATTTGGACATCAATCAATTTGTCATTCATCCAACCAATCAACCATCCAATCCAATATTCATTTTCCTTACCATGGCTGAGTGTTTTCTCAGAACGGAAGCCAGTCTCAGAGGAGTTCTCAGAAGGGATGCTCTGGATGGAGGACAGGGGGACGTCAGTGTCCGTGTTGGTCAGCCACGTCGACTCTGTTTCTTTGGTCCAGCTCTCCAGATAGCGAGGTTCTAGGGCGTCTGTCCTGCTGCCCCCACACCCCATAGTTCTCCAAACAGTTCACTGTCAGTGCCACCAGTTGAGGCAGCAAATGGTCTTAATGAATAAGGAAATTGAAAGAAGATGGAAATAAAATATTGAATAATAACGAAGAACAGCTGCGCTATCGTTGGTACATAAATTCCACAATTAAGTGAAACCAACACTTTAATTTATGCCTGCCAATTAATTCATCTTTAGACAACATTAAGGATATATAAGTTTCCAAATGGTACATCTTCCGATGTCTTCCATCTCCAGCATGTTTTTAAACCTACTTTTCAACTATGTGTGTTTAATCAACAGTCTAAGGGCTGATTCATACTCCTATTTTAGAGCCGAATAAAAGTCGGTTCGGCTCTGTAGAGCCTACAATGTGACGTCATTTTAGGTTCGGGGGGGCGGGTACCGTCCTAAAGTCGGCTCTTCGGTGCTACTGAAAATTTCTGACGAGCCGAAATCATTTCGGCTCTACAGCGCCGAAACAGCGGTAATATAGGAGTATGAATCGGCCCTTACAGACTCCACTAAGTAGAGCAAACGAGTTAGTTCTGTATATATAGTTAGGCTACTTGAAACAGTATCATACAGTACAGTAGCAGAGTAAGTACTGTACGGTTATTTCTCACCAAAGATGACTTATTATTCAGTGAGTTCAATAACTGGTAAGCTAATACCAGCTCTTACTTCTTTGAATGTTAGAACTTTAGAACGTTAGAACGTTCTTTGAATGCTAGAACATCGTTTTTTTTGTATAATTTGCCAACATTACCTTATAAATTTTTACACTTTTTTACACTTAAAAAAATCTCTGGTGGTCTCATTATGCAATCCTTAATAGTTAAACAATAATCTCCTTAAATGATTAGGATATGGTTGAGAGATATCACCTGCATCCAACTGATCACTTGTTCATTTTTCCTTGAGTCGTTGAACATAAAAGCAGTCCTCTGTTTGCTGATCCACAGATGCTTGAGGGAACATTGGAAATACTTGGGACAATCTTTCACATTTGGCCTAGAGAGAGAAAGAGAACACATCATTTACAATTTAGGCATTTCACAGACGATCTTATCTAAAGCGACTTACACAATGCACGATGGAAGTGAACGGCTGTGGAGGTGAACAATGTTCAACAGCTCCTGGTTCCCCTCTCTCTGCCTCTGTGGAGGTGAACAATGTTCAGCAGCTCCTGGTTCCCCTCTCTCTGCCTCTGTGGAGGTGAACAATGTTCAACAGCTCCTGGTTCCCCTCTCTCTGCCTCTGTGGAGGTGAACAATGTTCAACAGCTCCTGGTTCCCCTCTATCTGCCTCTGTGGAGGTGAACAATGTTCAGCAGCTCCTGGTTCCCCTCTCTCTGCCTCTGTGGAGGTGAACAATGTTCAACAGCTCCTGGTTCCCCTCTCTCTGCCTCTGTGGAGGTGATCAATGTTCAGCAGCTCCTGGTTCCCCTCTCTCTGCCTCTGTGGAGGTGAACAATGTTCAACAGCTCCTGGTTCCCCTCTCTCTGCCTCTGTGGAGGTGAACAATGTTCAGCAGCTCCTGGTTCCCCTCTCTCTGCCTCTGTGGAGGTGAACAATGTTCAGCAGCTCCTGGTTCCCCTCTCTCTGCCTCTGTGGAGGTGAACAATGTTCAGCAGCTCCTGGTTCCCCTCTCTCTGTCTCTGTGGAGGTGAACAATGTTCAGCAGCTCCTGGTTCCCCTCTCTCTGCCTCTGTGCCTAATAGTAGGTGCTCAAACTGGCCCATGGTTCAGTGTACTTAGTTAATTTAGTCCTCTTGCACTTCAGGACGCGCAGAGCCAACCATAGCAACCAGGTCTCTCCATCTGGGTCTGTGGTGAGCAAGGTGTTGAGCTTGTGCCATAGTCACGTACGTTATATGCTTTAAAGGGTATAAGGCCACTTTTGCAGAGGTTTGGGTTGTGTCAGGTCAGGTTTGGGTTGTGTAGTTAGTAGTTACCTTACCTTCCCTAACCATGATGTAACTCCAAATGTGGACAAGAAATCACAAATAATTGCTCCAGTGATTAGAAATTGATAATTCAAAATATGCTCCTCATTGACATTGTACGTTGAAACAGCTCTCAAAGTCACTCTATATTAGTACATAAACAAACACAAACCAAGTTGAATTCGGACAATATAGAGCATCACCAGAACTCATATTGTTTTATATTATTTATTAATATAGAGTGACTTTGAGAGCTGTTTCAGCGTACAATTTAAGTCAATGAGGAGCATATTTTGAATTATCAATTTCTAATCACTGGAGCAATATTATTTATCTAGGTCGCTGGCTTGCTGGGGATTGAAGGCCAGAACTGCAGGATGGTGCGTGTTGGATGTGGGGTGCATACTTAGTTTAGTATTGGTAGACATAAGGTTGGTGAGGGGTGCGTTAAAACGATCAGATTAAGGTTGGTGAGGGGTGCGTTAAAACGACTGGATTAAGGTTGGTGAGGGGTGCGTTAAAACGACCGGATTAAGGTTGGTGAGGGGTGCGTTAAAACGACTGGATTAAGGTTGGTGAGGGGTGCGTTAAAACGACCGGATTAAGGTTGGTGAGGGGTGCGTTAAAACGACCGGATTGAGGTTGGTGAGGGGTGCGTTAAAACGACTGGATTAAGGTTGGTGAGGGGTGCGTTAAAACGACCGGATTAAGGTTGGTGAGGGGTGCGTTAAAACGACCGGATTGAGGTTGGTGAGGGGTTGCGTTAAGACGACGGATTAAGGTTGGTGAGGGGTGCGTTAAAATGACCGGATTGAGGTTGGTGAGGGGTTGCGTTAAAACGACCGGATTAAGGTTGGTGAGGGGTGCGTTAAAACGACCGGATTAAGGTTGGTGAGGTGTGCGTTAAGGGTTGGGAGAGGGTTAAGGTTAGGTTTAGGTGTGCTGCCCCGTGGGAGGTTTAGGGTGAGGGTGAGAATGTGCTGTGCATCTTTTGAACATCTGTGGGGCCCGGTCCGGGTGTATGTATACCCTGACCCCAGCAGGCCATGATTCATTGTGGACACTGATGGCAGGCAGTCATGTGGGCCTGGACATGGTGCTATCCCAAGAGGGTGACCATAGGATTAGGAATGCTCAGGGTGCAGATATCCCGGAGGTCACATGCAGTCTCAAAAGGAGAACAGGGAGCGTGCCATCAATAGCCACAGGCAGCTTGACAATGTCCCTGAGATTAACTCAACACTTCCTGGACTACATGTTGTCTCAGTAAAGACAGCCCTCTCCCTATCCACAAGGAAGAGCAGTGCACCAAAGCATTATGGGAATTGTAGTCCAGGAAGGAAGTGAGCCCAGTGTCCATGTCTGACATCATCATCACTGGAAAAAGGTATCCACTGCTAAAATGATAAAAATCTAAAATATCTAAAATCACATATTGCACACATAACGACCCCAGGAAAGTGTAAATAATGTTTTTTGCAAAAAGGGTGAAGTGTCCCTTTAATTACTCATGCCCCGCACCTGTGCCCAATTCACACAGGGCGGCAGTGTCTCAGGGGTAGAGTGGCTGGATGGGAACCGCAAGGTTGCCAGTTCAAACCCGAGCTCCCCCAGAGTTGGTGTCGAAGTGTCTTTGAGCAAGATACTGAACCCCTAATTGCTCCCGATGTGCTGGTTGGTGCCTTACATGGTTTCCGCCGCCATCGGTGTATGAATGTGTGTGAATGGGTGAATGAAATGCACAATCTCTGTAAAGCGCCTTGGACAAAGGCGCTATATAAATGCACCACACACACACACACACACACACACACACACTCTCTCTCTCTCTTCCTTCAAGTGAGTCAAAATAAAACCTTTTACAATAACAGGTAAAAATTAAATAATACAGATAAATAAAAGGTGACTGAGTGTGCCTATAATTAGTTAAACCAAAACGTATAGGCCTGATACGAATATTATAATTCTGACTGGCTGTCCGGATACACCACTTCCTCTAATGGGAATCCTTATCATAAAGATAAAACATGTGTAGCCTATAGTATACAGTAGCCTAGCCTACTGTACACATTTGTTTAGACAGTGGTAGTACAGTAGACTTACTATATCAGTTCATCAGCTCTGGTCCAGAGACGTCCTCCTATACCGATATGGACCAGAACTACATATCAGTATGATTTTTATTGTATTATATATTACAGTATTATGTTGACATGCTGTAGTATTGGTGTCTGGTGTGCTGCCTGGCTTGCATGGGTCCAGCGTGTAGGCTAAGGCTACAGTCGCGAAAAGAGTACTATTTGAAAATGTCATTAAATTGTAATTGTTAAAATTGTAATTAAATATAGGCCCGGATAGGATCACAATTCGCATACAAAAACACCATATGCCACATTGCACGATCGGTGTAATAGGCTAGTTGCTTAGTGACAGAAATTCGTAATTAAGAATTTTGAAGAGAAAAAGCATTGTCTCTCATCACAGCCTCATATTAAAGATCAGGGGAAAACAGAAAGAAGAGAAGCGGACCACCTGATGGACAGATAATGTTCCGTCGCTGTCTGTAGATTAGAGATAAACACGGATATAAGGGGCATTGTTCGATTGATTAAGCGAACGCAGATGAATCGCAGTAAATCATCGTTATTGCTTACTATGATTGGGATTCCCTTGTTTTTTTCCCGGTCCTCTTCTGTTCTGTGTCCTCTGGATAAAACCGATGTTGTCAAACAAACAATGATAGTCCCCCCGGTTTCTATACACGCACGTGACTGCATGCCAAATGGGCACGATTGATCCCTGTTTTCACCAACCCAAGGCACTGTATCGATCGGAAATATATATTTTCATAAATCGCCAGTCAGTAGCATAATCGCCTATATTTTTTTGATTCAAACAGATTAGACATAGGCGTATTTTAATTGTGTTTATTGATATGATCTACATAAGATAAGATTAACAAGAGTTGATTGATTCATCTTTAATTGCTTCCATTTTAAATAGCCCCAATCCTTCGATTCGGTGGACATGTCCCGTATAAAAATAAGTAAAAATTCACATTTTGTCAATTATTTTAGCACAATTTACCTGTTGTCTGATCTACATTTTGGTATGTTGATTCAATGATTTAATAGCCTGTAGTGTACGCAACCCCAAATCCATCAAGTACTGCATGTGCGCTCAATAATGACTGTTAGTGTTTTGCCCACAAGGGGTCAGTCACACCCAATGTATGCTCTTTTGGAGACTGATTGATATGGACATGCCAGAAAACCAGGTTCCAATTTACCCCCCCCGTAAATTATGTATTATTATTATTAGTTAATTAATGTAAAAGTAAGTTGGCCATGTTTCAGTGGTATAAGTGCTGTTCAGTATATCCAACAAATCATGTAAAAATATAAGCCTCTAGTCAAAGACATTCCAAAAGTTGGCAATGGATTTCTGCTCCACGAAGCCTCCCTCAGAGTAGATTTAATGGTACAGATCTCGGTATTAGCTTATACAGTATTACAGTTCTATGAATGTCTTGGTCTGTGTGGTCTTTTGATTTCCATAATGAACTGTGGAATCAATACAAATCACAAACCATGTGTTACAGCATGTGTGTTCTATCATGAATAAATAGCCAAGGTAATTCTGCATGTGTGTTAGCAAAGCATTAGGCCTAATCATTGTCCCACGTTGTCAGTGAAGGAATTCACATGTTAACCCATTTTGACCTGAGATCAGATTCTATAAATGTCTTCTACATCCTGACAGTTTTCTGAAAAAGCTATGTTTCTATGTCAGTGGTTCTTCGATTTTTCAAAAATAGCAGATCTACAAGCTCGTAGCGCGCCACTCGGTGGCTTTGATAGTTCACCTCATTAACTGTTTACCAAGGCCTCGTTCACACACCAAACACCAATCAAGCAAATGTTTGGTCGTTTTTTTTTGGTTTTTTGGGCCACCACAATTCTTTTCCAATGGGAGTCACATGGTTTGATCAAACATTTGTGTTTGATTGCTGATTGCTGGTGGTGTTCTAACTTCTGCCCCTCCCCCCTCATCAAACAAAAATGTTTGGTCAAACCATGTGACTCCCATTGGAAAAGCATTGTGGTGGCCCAAAAAAAAAAAAAAAACACCAAACATTTGCTTGATTGGTGTTTGGTGTGAATGAGGCCCAAGTGATTTTGTAATCCTTTATTGTGCATGTAGTTAAATTAGAAAATGTCACTTTCTCATTAGAGCTATAAACTGGTGTAAGACACCAGTAATCATGACACTTAGCACGGGTAAAGATTTCTGAAAATGGATTGAAATATTTGGAGCGTGGTAGTTAAATTAGAAAATGTCACTTTCTCATTGAGCTATAAACTGGTGTCTTTCCCTTCACAATGAGCAATCATGGCACTTAGCAGGGGTAAAGATTTCTGACAATGGATTGAAATATTTCAATGTGAATTATAATTTATGGTCACTTTAATACTTTGACCACTTGCCAATCAATCAAAAAAGACCCCCAAAGCTGCAGATCATGCAATGATTGATGGGCAGGTCTCCAGTAGCTGTACATACACCAGGGGTTCCCAAACCTTTTCATGTCAAGAACCCACGAAATGACACTCATTAGTCTGTGGACCCCCCATTTGAAAATATATACCAAGGACCCCCATAAGAGAAGATTTGTACAGCTCTAGTAGTGATTTTCAACCATCTTAATTTCATTCAAGGACCCCTAGTTTGACAGGCTACGGACCCACATTTAATGGCATTTCTATCTCTGAGACCCCAATTTATATTGTAAAATCAATGTTAATTTAACTCTCAGAGTTACAGACCCATCATTTAGCTGGGGACCCCCTGGAACTCCCTCAAGGACCCCTAGGGCCCCATTTTGGGAACCACTGGCGTAAATGGTAAATGGTGCATTTATATAGCACTTTTATCCAAGGCGTTTTACATAGATTCACACACACACATTCATACACCGATGGTGGCGGAAACCATGCAAGGCACCAACCAGCACATCAGGAGCAATTAGGGGTTCAGTGTCTTGCTCAAGGAGACTTCGACACTAACTCTAGGGGAGCCCACAGGGTTTGAACTGACAACCTTGCAGTTACCATCCAGCCACTCTACCCCTGAGCCACCGCCGCCGCGCACATACACACCATACACTTGCTCCTACAAATTCTGGCGACTGTGGCTCAGGAGATAGAGCAGGTCGTCCAATGATCCATGGGTCGGCGGTTCGAATCCCGGCTCCTCCTGTCTACATGTCGAAGTGTCCTTGGGCAAGACACTGAACCCCAAATTGCTCCCGATGTGCTGGTTGGTACCTTGCATGGCTTCCGCCGCAATCGGTGTATGAATGGGTGAATGTAATGCACAATCTATGTAAAGCAATCTATATAAATGCACCATTTACCATTTACTAGTATTTTGCCCAGGTTCTGACACGTCTCTATAGGTTGAGTCAAAGCCCCATCCTGTCATCCTGGGCTCAGTGCTCGCTTCGTTACCCCGTCAAGCAGCTAATTAATCTCCCTGCTTATGGACGGGGCTGCGGTCAATACAGGGCTGGACAGGCTTTGATTTGTATGTCCTGCCCCTCTGTCCTATTGGACTGCTGGTCAATAGGCCTGTCTGCCCATTACCCAGGCCATTAATGTGAAGCGCTGCCAAAAGGCTACACAGCAGAGGTGACCATTGTTAAGCTATAGAGTGTCTTAGCAACCAATGAGCCTCAATGTCATGGATTTTAATTGAAAATCCAACCCAATGCATAGCATATTCCTCAGAATTGACCAAGTCAATCCATAGTGATAAACATGCGTAACTCTGTTCCAAAGTTAAATACCAGATGGCTAAGTCTTAGTTGTAAGGCCATGATGCTAAATCGAATATTGATTCTCAACTGAAAAAATAAAAAAATAAAATGATGCGTCATTTGTTTCAGTTTAAAATCAGGCCCAAAACTGGAGGTTCTCCAATGTTAATCAATAAGAAACACATTTTGGGAACTCAAAATGTTGCTTTAGAGATTTTACATTTAAATGTGCCCCATTCCACAGTAGTTTTCACGTACTACATTTTCAGGCCGCAATACAACCCCTGGGGGCCACATGTGGCCCCTGGTTGGGCTATTGTCATGGCAGACCCCTGAACAGTGTATGTGTTAGGTTTGGTGTGGACTGGAGCAACAGTGTGCCTGTGGCCCCTAGGGGTAATATGTGTGCTATTTTGATGGCAGACCCCTGAACAGAGTTTGTGCCAAATTTGGTTACGGATCGAAGCAACGGTGCTCCTGTGGCAGTGGCACGCAGGGTTCCCTGGCTGTCACATGAGGCCCCTATAGAGCGTCGCAGTCCCGCCCCGTCATGACGACGCCAGGCCCAGGAAATGATACCCAATGCATTTTTCCCATAGACATTTCAAAACGTATTTATTTAAAGACGGTTACGCCGCGGACAAAGCCAACTCGAGTCGTGACAAATCATGACAATAAACACAATATTTTGGACCAAACAAATAATTACAAAGAAGAAAAACAACAAAAAAGTGTTGTAACCTGCCGTTTCTTTCTTCTTTCTAATTCTTTTTTTGGCCCAAAAAATGTTGTTTGTTGTCATGATTTGTCACGACAAGAGTGGCTTTGTCCGCGGCGTAAACGTCTTTAAATAAATACTTTCTGAAATGTCTATGAGGAAAATGAACTTGAGAATCATTTCCTGGGCCCTGGTAGGGGGCGGGACTGCGACGCTCTATTGTGGCTATTCTGATGGTGACCCTTAACAGTGTGTGTGCAGAGTTTGGTGCGGATCGGAGCAACGGTGCGCCTCGCAAGTCCGGATGTTATACGTTTGTGACGTCCACTGTCAACCCACCGTTGACCCACCCTTTAGGCAATTTTAATATAGGATAATATACAGTAGGATACTGTTACTGTATTATGATCAAACGTGTGTGCGTGTGAGCTACATGTAAGGTATGCGGGTTAGCTGCAGTGTTCCTTATTACTGCTTTACTTCACACAGCTGGGGGAGTTTGATAGTGAAATAATAAGCATTCTTCATTGATTTACACATAAGTTTCGATGAGAAATGCCCAATTAACTGCTTTCTGGTAAATTCTGTCAAAGGGGAGCGAGTGAGCCAATGTGCAGTGGTGAAGGAGCTATATTCAGCCTGTCATTATGATTTCTCTAAGACTTGAATTATAGCACTGTAGTGTAGCGCTATAGGCTGTCTTGTATGGGAAAAGGTCGCTCCCTGTCCAAAAAGTATTTTTATGTGGCCATTTTTGTCAATATTGCAGCCATACTCTGCACACACACACTCCCTGAATGCCACAGCTGAACCTCTGCCCCAAGGTTTTCACATTGGCCTCTTATAGCGCCACCAGGAGGCCGCTTTGTGCAAAACCATTTTTTGGACAGTACACCTACAGATTTTGTCCAAACATCACGCAAATTGGTACACAGTCTCTCTAGAGCCATTCAACAAAACTCGTCTTTCAGATTTCTCAGACTCCATCCTGATTGGCTAAGATTGGCTACCAAAGTTCGCTGGAGTGCACGGTTTCAAACAAAATGCCGCCAATAATGAACACATCGTGTGATTTCCGGGAAATTGTGCACGCACATTCCCACTAGGCCGAGGAAGAAATGCCACTGGAACATTTTCAACTCAGCCTCATGGTGGCGCTATAACTGACCAATTAGTGTTTTTACCTCTAACTGCACGGATCTGTGTAAAACTTTGTATGCACACTCCCTATAAAACACACACAAAAAAACAAAAAACATTTTGCTAAACATCACACACACACACACTCCTATCCTCCTGGTGGAGACCTGTGCCCAGAAGGGCACTTTTTCTAGTTATATCTCTTCCCCATTAACTTTTCATACTCGTGAACAACCCCAAAACATTGTCACCACATTCCCCAGAAAAAGGTGGAGAGAGTATAGGACATACGATATGCCTCCTGGCAGACATTAAGCTCTCTACTGAGCACCCATTTCTTGTTTCTTTTCTGCTTTAGCCCCGATTGTTGCACTTGTGTTACACAAGTTACCCTAATGACTTGCAAACAATTGCAAAAGGATGATCATCTCACAGATGAAGTCTCAATGAAGACACATGCTGGGGATAATAAAAAAACATCCATTAATCAGTCAGACATTTCCATCATTCAATGCCAAAGTCTTATCATTGCCAGTTGCCACTTGCTTGCATGTCAATTTAAATGATTAAAAATCAGACTTGTGTGAAGTGAGGGGCGCTAATATATTAAAGTCTAACTTGATTGATTAGGTGATGTAATGGTGATGTAAAACAAACGATGCCAACACAAACATTAAACGCCATTAACAATAAAGAGACAATATGACGTAATGAGTTACATTATGACGTAAAGTTTCCCTTCATTGTCAATGGCGTTTACAAAACAAACATTGAACTAAAGACAAACATTAAACCTGTGTATAGGAGCCCCTCAAAAACACACATGAATGGAGAATAAATTATATCACTACTATTACTAAAAGTAGCAAGAAATATGGGGCCATAATTAATCCAACAATATACAAATGCAGTGGAGCAGTAGCACATACTGTAAGTGAAGCTATGGACTGGTCACTGTTTCCCAAACGCCACCTATAGCTTTTCCTCCCCGGGTGGGAGGGGCTGGAAGGAGCACCACGGGATGTGAGACGGGCCATCAGTGAGGTAGGGAGCGCTCCGCTGTGTTCGTTGTAGGGGAGGGCGAGGACTTAAGGCTAACTACAACATGACGTCACGAGCCGCGGTGAAGAGCAAACCACCGCCACCGCCCCAGCCCTTCTCTCTGTTTTTACTCACCACCACTCAACGTTATTTCAGCTCCGGTGGTCACCTCACCACCGGAGCAGTGGTCACCTCTGCCTCACCACCGAAAATCCAGACTATGAATGAGCCTTTACTATTCTGTGGGAGGAATACCATTTTGGGTTTTTGATCCGGTCGGGAGCGGATGGTAACTTACGTCATGTTGTAGTCTGGTTTGTAAATAAATGAAACAATCCGCACACCATTTTCTGCTCCGAGATTTCTTTACTTAAAGTGGTAACGTTTCCAGCCGTAGCCCTTCTTCAGACCTTCACCTTGGTTTACTTGTGACTTTGTTTAATCCAGCACCCTGCCTAGTGGGCACTTGGATGTGCGTGTTCTTTTTGGGTTGTTTTCAGCCTCCTTTACCACTCGTAGTCTGGTTTGTATAGTCACCAGGCCGGAACCCCCACACCGGAAGCAGAATTACCCAAAATAATTCCTCACATCATAATTTTAGGGCCTACCCGTGCAATAAAACCCTTGATGTAGCATATGAATCCGACAAGTTCCTTCAAGTACTTCTTGGAATAGTTTGTTTGGTTTATCCATATTTTAGTCAAACTCGTATCAAACACAGGATAAGATGTAAATTCCTTTGTGCAAGCACATACCTAAGAGTGTCGTCGTGATGAATGGTAGAATGTCTTGGTGTCATCTTGTCGTCTTGGTGATGAGTGGTGGTGAATGGTGGGAGCTGGATACGCATCATCAGTAGTGTATCCTTGGATCTTGGGATGTTTCGGCCCTGACACTATACACCCTCCCCAAGGTGGCCAGCTACAGGCTGATCAGACCTGAGCTTGCGTCACGAGAAAGACAGCCATGCATGGCAAACTTCTCGTGGGACTATGCATGGCAGGGGCGTCCTATTCCCTGAGTCAAGACAAAGCTGACCGCATACCTCCTGGCTTGCTACTTCGGTGCCCAGCAGGGGTCTTTCCTCCTCATAAAAAGCCACTGGCTGCTTCTTTCGGCTGCCTCCGATAAAGCTTTGATGGCTGAGCGATGGTTCATAACTCTATTTTTACTTGGCAGTGACATGGCTTCCTTTAGCCCAGCAGTGACATGGCTTCCTTTAGCCCAGCAGTGACATGGCTTCCTTTAGCCCAGCAGTGACATGGCTTCCTTTAGCCCAGCAGTGACATGGCTTCCTTTAGCCCAGCAGTGACATGGCTTCCTTTAGCCCAGCAGTGACATGGCTTCCTTTAGCCCAGCAGTCACATGGCTTCCTTTAGCCCAGCAGTGACATGGCTTCCTTTAGCCCAGCAGTGACATGGCTTCCTTTAGCCCAGCAGTCACATGGCTTCCTTTAGCCCATGCAGCAGTGACATGGCTTCCTTTAGCCCAGCAGTGACATGGCTTCCTTTAGCCCAGCAGTGACATGGCTTCCTTTAGCCCAGCAGTGACATGGCTTCCTTTAGCCCAGCAGTCACATGGCTTCCTTTAGCCCAGCAGTGACATGGCTTCCTTTAGCCCAGCAGTGACATGGCTTCCTTTAGCCCAGCAGTGACATGGCTTCCTTTAGCCCAGCAGTGACATGGCTTCCTTTAGCCCAGCAGTGACATGGCTTCCTTTAGCCCAGCAGTGACATGGCTTCCTTTAGCCCAGCAGTGACATGGCTTCCTTTAGCCCAGCAGTGACATGGCTTCCTTCAGCCCAGCAGTGACATGGCTTCCTTTAGCCCAGCAGTGACAGTCTCAGTTTCTCCCGCAGAGCGGCACCAAAGACCCCACCGGGGGTTGTTTTCATCCAATCCATCAAGTCCTGTCCTGCTCTCTACACGACACCTTTTCATTAGTGCAAAGTGTTCCAATGTTCCAAATGTCCCAAAAAACATGTGGGTTTACTAATTATTATGTAAAGGTGATGGAGTGCAGATGTTTGACAAACAACTTGAAATGAGGAAACTATTACGTACATTTTAGGCAAAGTTGGCCAACTAATTAATAACTGAAGTTTGCAGTTAGATGTTAACAGATTTTCATGTTCTTTACCATACAGACTGCTGATGGAGAGCTTGACTGAGCTATCGTTGCACATATTCAAGTGAAGGGTGTCTTCTGGAATTAGCTCAAATAGAAGCATATGGTTAACAAATTACCAAAGCACTGCAGCACAACTTATAGTGATGATTGGATATTTCCCAAGATCCCTGTAAAAGTTCCTTAACTGAAATTGATATAATACATTACATCTTGAGGATGTTAATCTGAAAAAGGCCTTTTTCTATTTGTACTGAAATGAAAATGCCTCTGAACGTTTTGACCCTGAATGATGAGTGTTTTCCCCCCAAAGAAAAACAGGCCAGAATTGAACGTATGAATTGAAAATTTGAATCTCCAAAAAACACATTACCATAATAAGTGGCTGTTGTCACAGGCTGATTTGTCTAAATCCCCTTACTGTCATAAACATTACTATTAACATGTATCAAAATGTATCATTGATCTCTCGCATATTTATGCCTTAAATAAAATTCTGCTTAAGATTGGCCCATACATTTGCTGTACTCTGTATACTTTTTTGTCCATCTATCCATCTTCAACCGCTTATCCATAGTCAGGTCGCGGGGGCAACAGCTCCACCAGAGAGCTGCAGATTTCCCTCTCCAGAGCAACATTAATAACTTCCTCCTGGAGGATCCAGAGGCGTTCCAAGGCCAGTGAGTCGATGTAATCCATCCATCTCATCCTTGGTTTGCCCGGGGGTCTCCTCCCAGTGGGACGTGCCTCGACGAGGACCTCCCTATAGGGAGACGCTCGAGAGGCATCCTAACCAATTGCCCGAACCACCTAAGCTGGCTCCTTTCTAGGTGAAGAAGCAGCGACTCTACTTCTCTAGAGTTGAGTAGAGTTACTTCTCTAAGGGAGATGCCAGCCACCCGTCGAAGAAAACTCATTTCGGCCGCTTGTATTTGCGACCTTATTCTTTCTGTCATGGCCCACACTTCATGACCATATAGGTGAGAGTAGGAACACTTCATGACCATATAGGTGAGAGTAGGAACACTTCATGACCATATAGGTGAGAGTAGGAACACTTCATGACCATATAGGTGAGAGTAGGAACACTTCATGACCATATAGGTGAGAGTAGGAACACTTCATGACCATATAGGTGAGAGTAGGAACACTTCATGACCATATAGGTGAGAGTAGGAACACTTCATGACCATATAGGTGAGAGTAGGAACACTTCATGACCATATAGGTGAGAGTAGGAACACTTCATGACCATATAGGTGAGAGTAGGAACACTTCATGACCATATAGGTGAGAGTAGGAACACTTCATGACCATATAGGTGAGAGTAGGAACACTTCATGACCATATAGGTGAGAGTAGGAACACTTCATGACCATATAGGTGAGAGTAGGAACACTTCATGACCATATAGGTGAGAGTAGGAACACTTCATGACCATATAGGTGAGAGTAGGAACACTTCATGACCATATAGGTGAGAGTAGGAACACTTCATGACCATATAGGTGAGAGTAGGAACACTTCATGACCATATAGGTGAGAGTAGGAACACTTCATGACCATATAGGTGAGAGTAGGAAGGAACACTTCATGACCATATAGGTGAGAGTAGGAAGGAACACTTCATGACCATATAGGTGAGAGTAGGAAGGAACACTTCATGACCATATAGGTGAGAGTAGGAAGGAACACTTCATGACCATATAGGTGAGAGTAGGAAGGAACACTTCATGACCATATAGGTGAGAGTAGGAACACTTCATGACCATATAGGTGAGAGTAGGAACACTTCATGACCATATAGGTGAGAGTAGGAACACTTCATGACCATATAGGTGAGAGTAGGAACACTTCATGACCATATAGGTGAGAGTAGGAACACTTCATGACCATATAGGTGAGAGTAGGAACACTTCATGACCATATAGGTGAGAGTAGGAACACTTCATGACCATATAGGTGAGAGTAGGAACACTTCATGACCATATAGGTGAGAGTAGGAACACTTCATGACCATATAGGTGAGAGTAGGAAGGAAGATTGCTCGGTAGACAGAGCTTTGCCTTCTGGCTTAGTTCAGTTTTCGTCACAGTCCGGTTCAGCGAATGGGGCATTGGCTATAGTAAAAATTAAGGTTCAATATTTTAATTAAAATGTAAAAACATTGTGAAATAATTACCGTAACACAAAAAATTGATGCCGCCGATTTGTCCAGCAGTTCAGGATCAGGATTAGCTCTGCTAACTAACAGACAGACAGACAGACAGACAGACCCGCTATACTCCTGCATTGCTACATCGTAAAAATGTAGTTTTAGTCAACCTTTCTTAAAACATCATCAAACCTCCAGTACTAGGACATTTAAGGTTTACCTGTATACATGTATGCATTGTTTCTTTGAGAGCAGTAGATTTCTGCCAAATAAGACATGACAGAAAACTAATGATAAATAGTTAGTTTGTTAGTTTAAAGCCCATTCACCACAGCTGCAGGCCAGCTGTGGGAACAGTGGAGCACTAGATAAGCCAAGGAGTCAAGGACTGACAAACTGTTTGAAAGAAAGACAGAAAGAACAGGGTTTTGTTTAATCATCCCATGAGTAAACAACATGTCAAGTTGACGGGCCACAGGTGTGGTATGACTGAGGAAGGTCTGAGGAAGGGCTGCGGCCCAAAACGTTACCACTTCAGTAAAGATATTATTGGGAGCATCAGATGGTGTTGCGGATTCTATCATTTCTTCATAAACAACATGTCATCTCACAACGTGTGCTCCATGAAAACGTGGAACAGCAGCAATGAGCACATTTTGGCTCACAATTCTCGTTTGCGAACGAGGCAACATAAGTTCACAAAATGAAAAATTGAGACCCGGTAATTTAAGTCAGGAAAAGAGATTTACATTTTGTTATACTGGAATTATTGTGCATCATTAAGTTGAAGTCATTCTGTGCTTGGCTGTGAGGGTCTCAACTCCCATGTGTAGGAGTAACGGATATCTCAACATGGTGACGACCAACACACTTGCTTGCTTATTGCAATTTCGATGATGATGTTGCTCCAAGAGATGGGTTATTGAGGGGGGTTGTGACGGTGCCATTGCATGTGGCTATGCAGGCCAATGTGTGAGCCGTATGGATTGCCACATGTGGGGCAGATAAAGTCCACACATGAGAGGGGGGGGGGGCTGCAGCACGCTGGTGTCACTGTACGCGTTGCTGTTTTCTCCTGGAGGTGTGCGATGCCCTCGTGACTGATGGTGATCAGAAGCCAGATCTTTCAGTGCGCGCGCACGCACGCACGCACGCATGCACGCACGCATCAATAAAGCCTCATTTTCATTTGGTCACATCTACTCCACTACAAAATTTGTACTTTTACTACAATTATTTTAAAACTTTAGTTACTAGTTACTTTGGCGATTTTCATTTTGATTAGAAAACATACATTAACCACTTTAACCCTATACATTTCAGCCATTTGAAAATAGCCGATCTACAAGCTCACAATGCGTCCCATCTATTTTCTATCTATCTATTATCAATAGATTTTGTACACATTTTGAACTTGTGAAATGGCACATTCTGCACAATGAGTACTTTTACTTTTAGTACTTTAAGTACATTTTGATGCCGATACTTTTGTACTTTTACTCAAGTACATTTTCAATTCCGTACTTTTACTTGTAACGAAGTAGTTCTAAATTGCAGTATTGGTACTTTTACTTAAGTAAAACAACTGAGTTTTTTTACTTACTGCAAAACAATGAGCCTGCATGCGTACCACCTGTTGCCAAATTGCACAGGAAAATGAAAATGAGCGCTTCCAAACTCTGGCACTTAATTTCTTGACAGAAAGTATAGGTCATAACATGAGCTATAAATCTATGGTGGATTTTTATGAAACAAAAGCCTTGCAGAAAGACAGAGGATAATCGTTTAACCCATTTTGACCTGAGATCAGATTCTGAAAATGTCTTCTACATCGATATTTCAAAAATAGCAGACCTACAAGCTCGTAGCGCGCCACTCGGTGGCGCACTACGAGCTTGTAGATCTGCTATTTTTCAATAGCTAAAGCATAACATAATGCTAACACCAAAAGGGGTTCCCGCCTAAAGTGGTTTAAATAGATGACTTTTCTGTTTGGATGATGGGCTGTCAAGGGGGATCCGCTCGTAATTCTAACGCTGCATTAGTCCGACAGATGTGGCTTTGCGTGCGGTTAGGGATAGGGTTAGTAATGGGGCGAGCCGGAACAGCGTGCCGCCAGAATAATGATGCTGACCCCTGTCAAGGCCAGAAAGTTTTTTATTTTCCCCACTCAGTAGGCGTTATCCCGCATAACTTCTGGTTACGATGATGACCCATGCATATAGCCTCTATATCAGGGGTGGGCAACTGGCGGCCCGGGGGCCACATGCGGCCCCCACCATCACATAATGCGGCCCGCAGGTTAATATCAGAATAGTGATATTATTTCAGCTGTTGCAATTCCAAACATGCAAACATGACCTGCTTTAATTACACTTTAAAGGAGCATTCAGTGATTTGGGTGATTTGGAAAACCACCCAGTCCGCCCCGGTAACAAAATGTGCACATGCACGCTCTACAGTGGGGGGAGGTGCAACAGGCCAACAGCATGTGCACCAAGGCCCGCCCCCACTCGATCATGATTGGAGGAAGGCCCCTCTCATCCTGATTGGATGAAGGCTTTGCCACCCGCCACCAAAACTGAAACTAGGGTTTTTTGACCCCAGGGGCTCACTGGGGACAGGGAGGAACTCCTTATATGGTCAGCACACTCTATAGTAGGGAGGATTATCCAGAAAAAAAATAAAAATAAGGGATATTTGAATTAAGTCAAATCACTGAATATACCTTTAAGTCTATATATGTAGGCCTAGCAAAAAAAGAGTGAATGATGTTGATGTTATTAAAATATTAAACTAACATATAGGCTAACTAACTATAACTAAATGTATTTGAAATTAAATAAAAAGCTTACTTTTCAGGATTCCAATTTCCAATTCAAAAATAGAAAAAAAAAAAATTCAGGATTTGAATTCAAATCTAGCAAAAATAGCTGATCTACAAGCTCAAAACGCGTCGCAGTGCGGCACGTTTTGAGCTTGTAGATCAGCTATTTTTGCTACGACAGTAATATGCAATGTGGCCCCTCTGGAGTGAGTGTGGAAATATAGTGGCCCTCTCCATCCTCAAAGTTGCCCACCCCTGCTCTATATTATGAGGGGGTAGACAATGTTATCCAAGACTCAGATTTCCTGGCAAATATTGATGCATGAATACTGAATAGCCTAAATCCACCAAACTTGAGAGAGTCTGGAACTATGACGGTCAGCGAGAATTTGTGTACTCTGTTTATTGTTTTCTGTCTGTTTGTTTTATTGCTTGTTTATTGTGGCGCGTACCTATTAACGGCACGCATTTATTGTCTTTTCTGTACTGGAATGAGCGAAATCAATTTCCCTTGTGGACAATAAAGCACGTAATATAATGTAATTGGAACTGTTCATTTGCAGTTATAGTTGTTGTTCATTCAGCCAGACTTTGATGTTGTTTTTTTTACCCTTTCCATGTCTCTACACTGAGACATTTACTGTGTACACGTGTACATTGTCAGTGAATGTGTCATCCATTGTATGCACTCAGCAAATGGCTCTCAACGGCATGCACAGAAGAATCATTCAATTTCATTGACAACTTCAATTTCTTCTTTGATCGTAGGCACCTCTTTGTTGATGGAATTCACCTAAACAAGCTGGGGGTTAAACTATTCTCCAGCAACTTGTTCCACAACATGGAATCAAGAGATAGCGCCCTAGCCAAAACAGATAATATTGTGGCGGCGGGTGCCAAGCTTCTCCCCCTCGCCAAGGATGTTCTCAAAACAAGGAATACCACAGATAGTGAACCCACAGCTCCTCCTGGTGGAGAAGTCAAATCAAGTGAACACACAACTCCTCCTGATGTGCTCTGGACTGATGCAGAAGAGTGGTCCTCCTCTGATGGAGAAGAGGAAGTGCATCCCCCCTGGTATATCTGCATCTGCTGTGACTACATAGAGCGTGATGCATGGTCCCCTGGTGATGCATGGCCCCCTGAAAAACTCACCCCCTATGAACTCACCCCCGTGTTCATAGGGGGTGACTATTGCAGAGAAAAACGCACAGAGCGTGAGGTCACAGCGCCCCCTGGTGGAAAAAAACGCACAGAGCGTAAAGTCACAGCGCCCCCTGGTGGAGAAAAACGCACAGAGCGTAAAGTCACTGCGCCCCCTGGTGGAGAAAAACTCACAGGGCGTGAAGTCACAGCGCCCCCTGGTGGAGAAAAACGCACGGGGTGTGAAGTCACAGCGCCCCCTGGTGGAGAAAAACTCACAGGGCGTGAAGTCACAGCGCCCCCTGGTGGAGAAAAACTCACAGGGCGTGAAGTCACAGCGCCCCCTGGTGGAGAAAAACGCACAGAGCGTGGAGTCACAGCGCCCCCTGGTGGAGAAAAACTCACAGAGCGTGAAGTCACAGCGCCCCCTGGTGGAGGAAAACTCACAGGGCGTGGAGTCACAGCGCCCCCTGGTGGAGATAAACTCACAGAGCGTGAAGTCACAGGGGCCACTGGTGGAGAGGATACTGAGGCCGCCGAGAGGTCCATCAATGACAGTCGAATGGAGGAATTTCAAACTCCTTCACCAATACATCACCTCAAATTCACTCCGGGCATGATGGACCTGATAAACGCTGGAGTAAGGCTGACCCCCCTTACCGTACGGCCAGCCCAACAGCCCAAAATGCGAGAGATACCATGGGCAGAGTTAATCCCACGCTATATGCCACGCCCATATAGCCTAGAAAATACATTTGATAACTGATATGAACAGGGTCCATTATGCGTAGCAACAAACATGTATGGACCCCTTGCTTCTAGAAAGCCTGGTGTTTCAATCACCGTACAGGTTGAGGTTCACAACATTTCCACTGTTATTTCAAATAGATTGTCCAAGACAAGGAGTAGCCTGAAGAGAGAATGCTGCTTGGTTAATGTACCTCACAGGCATCACAGCCCCCAAAAATCTGATAACAAGCTAAACCTTGCCTTGTTTAACATCAGGTCATTAACAAATAAGTCCTCTTCTGTAAATGATATAATATGTAAAGAGAAGCTAGATATTATCTTTCTAACAGAGACATGGCTTGGCTCGGATGGAGCTGTTCTCCTAGCGCCAGCCTGTCCCGCAAACTACAGTTTCATCCACTCTGTTCGCGAGGCTAAGAAAGGAGGTGGACTGGCAATCATTTTTTCAGACACTTTAAAATTCAAGGCTCTGACGCTCGGCAGCTTTTCATCCTTTGAATACCAGGCCACAATACTGCAGGGTCAGTCCTCTATCCCAATGATCAGCATTTATCGTCCTCCAAAGTGCAGCAAAGCTGTATTTCTAACAGAAATATCAGAACTTTTATCTATCTGTTCCACTAACTATGACAGAACTCTTATCTCGGGCGATCTTAATCTACACCTGGACGATGCTTCAAATGCGGTGGCTCTGGGTTTCTTAGAGTTATTGCACTCCTTTGAGTTCATCCAACATGTTGTTGGGCCTACACATAAACAGGGGCACACTCTGGACCTGGTGATTTCTAGAGGTCTGAACATCACTGTTGAAAGGACTATTGAAATGCCTGAGCTATCAGACCACTATTTGCTGTGTTTTAATATGACTGTCTCTGATCTAGAGAAAAACATCACTGAATATACTACAAAAAAGCGTTTTTTTAGCTCATCTGCAGCCAACGAGTTCTCTCGTCATCTGGGCCCCCCCCTATCCGATACTCCCCCAGTGAATGATATGGTCCAAATGTTTAATCTTAAACTAGAGTCAGCTCTTGACATAGTGGCTCCTATGAAAACTAAAAAGAAACAGAACACCAGAGTAACACCCTGGATAAATGAGCATACACGTTCACTGAAGCAAGATTGTCGTAGAGCTGAGCGAGCTTGGAGAAAAAACAAACTCACCATCCACCTAGAGATTCTTAAAAAGTCAACAGTCACATATAACAAAGCCCTGCGTCTGGCAAGGCAGGCTTATTTCTCTGGCATTATTAATGAGAACAAGAAAAATGCCAGAGTCTTATTCTCTACCATTGAACGACTTTTAAACCCCCCCCAGTCCTACAAGCAGTCGTTCCCGGCCTCTAAAGCTAAGTGTAATGAGTTTGCATGCTTTTTTGATAACAAAATTTGTAACATTAGAGCTGATATTATGAATGGTGCTGCTGCTAGCTCAAGCCCTCTAACAGCAGCTAATGGTGCCAGGGTTGATCTCTCCAGGGGGAGCCTATTGTCTTTCTGTACAATTGATGAAGACGAACTCCGAAAAACCATATCTCAGATGACATCATCCTCCTGTTCATTGGACACAATTCCCACCACCTTTCTCAAAGAGGTTTTAGACAGTGTGATTGGAGATATCCTAAAAATTGTAAACAGCTCTCTACAATCAGGCGTCTTTCCAGACTCACTGAAGACGGCTGTAGTTAGGCCCTTACTCAAGAAACACAATCTTGATCCCTCTGTGATGGGTAACTACCGACCCATTTCTAATCTGCCCTTTCTGGGCAAGGTTTTAGAAAAATGCATCTTTCATCAATTGGATGTGTTTCTACAGAACAACAATGTGCATAACAAATTCCAATCTGGCTTTAGGAAAGGCCACAGCACAGAAACAGCACTTGTAAAAGTAATGAATGATCTTAGGGTGTCTGCTGACAAGAAACATGTTTCCGTTCTTTTACTTCTAGATCTAACGGCTGCATTTGACACGATTGACCATTCAATTTTAATACAGCGTCTGGAGCACTGGGTAGGCCTGTCTGGCACGGCCCTGTCCTGGTTTTCCTCCTACCTAACAAACAGAAGCTATTTTGTCAATCTAGCTGAGTTTGACTCAGACAAACACAACATCAGTTCTGGTATTCCACAGGGCTCAATTCTTGGTCCTCTGTTATTCTCCCTGTACATACTGCCATTGGGAGAACTCATTACCAATCACGGAGTCAATTTTCATTTCTATGCTGATGATACCCAACTTTATCTTTCTGTAGATCCAGATGATCTCTGTGCCTTAGACCCGCTGTTGACCTGTCTGTCTAGCATTAAATGCTGGATGAGTGAGAACTTTCTCAAGCTAAATGAGGATAAGACAGAAGTTCTCATAATCGGTTCTAGTGAGCAGAAAGAATCGATAAAAAGCAGACTTGGCAACCTGACTGTAGAAAGTAACAGTACAGTAAAGAACTTGGGGATCACTATTGATTCTGAACTGAATTTTAATTCACACATTAATCATGTTACCAAGATTGCCTTTTTTCATCTTAGAAATATTGCACGAATCAGAGCCTATTTGTCACTGGACGATGCAAAAACGCTAATCCACGCCTTTGTTTTTTCTCGGCTTGATTACTGCAATGCACTTTTTTCTGGATTGCCTAAGAAATCAACTGACAGATTACAACTTGTCCAAAATGCAGCAGCCAGAGTCTTAACTAGAACTAAGATGAGAGAACATATTACTCCAGTCTTGGCCTCATTGCACTGGCTTCCGGTTGTTTTTAGGATTGATTTTAAAATTCTTTTACTTGTTTATAAAGCTCTCAATGGTCTCGCACCTTCCTACCTACATGACTGCCTGCCGAAATATGTCCCAAACCGCCCCCTAAGGTCTTCCACTGCTGGCCTGCTCGCTTTGCCTAAAAAAATGGCAACTAAAAAATACGGGGAAGCAGCTTTTTGCTTCTACGGGCCGACGGCGTGGAACAAACTCCCACTGTACCTTCGACAGGCAGCCTCTGTAGACATTTTTAAAGCTCAGCTCAAGACCCACTTTTACACCCTTGCTTTTAATTGATTTATCTGTCTTTTAAAAAAATGTTATTCATGTCCTCACTGTATTGTTTATGCCCTGCTTTTCTTTTCTTTTTTGTGTAAAGCACTTTGAGCTGCATTTCATGTCATGAAAGGTGCTATACAAATAAAGTTTTATTATTATTATTATTAAGCTTACAGAACTCAGTTCTGTAAACTGGACCAGACAGTGGCCTTGTGGTTAGAGTGTCCGCCCTGAAACTGGGAGGTCAGGGGTTCGATCCCCGGCCGGGTCATACCAAAGAGACTGTGAAAATGTAATGGGACCCAATGCCTCCCTGCTTGGCACTCATATCAGCATCAATGGGTTGGATTGTGGGGCCAAATCAACTAATGATTCCCAAGCGCGGCGCACGCTGCGGCTCACCGCTCCAAGAGATGGGTCAAATGCGGAGAACAAATTTCACTGCGGTAACATGTGTGTAATCGTACGACTTTGACAGTTAAATCCTGTCCTGTGCCCAGGACAGGTTCTTGTTATTTGCACACACACACAAGTGCACTGTCTATATAGCCTACAGGAATAATCAAGTGGAGAAATCTGACGAATGCAGATACTTACTTCCATAAGCAGATGGACTGCATGATACAGTTAAGCAGTTACAGTAACATGCTGTCCTGCATGTAGAGATGTGATTGAGGGGACATGTGGATATGTAACGTTATCAAATGAATACCCTGCTACTGTATGTCGTACAAGAGTATCACGACGTGCAAAAAGAAAATCTACAAGCTTACACCGCATCACATCGATAGCCATTTGTATATACACATACATTCTTGTTATTGGTTTTTGTGTCATATTTTCATATTGTTTGTGTTTGTCGTTTCTTGTCTGCTGTTTTTAATCTTGCTTTTTACTTTGGAACCTTGTTCTGAAAGGCGCCATACAAATAAAGTTCACATCAATATGGTGACGCATTGTGAGCTTGTGTTGTGGATTTGCTATTTTCTGCAGAATGTGTAAGTGAAAGTGGTTAAGTCTGTGGGTTTTATAAGTATTGAGATCAATAAAGCATGCACATTGCACATCCGATCAAACTAAAAAACAGGTGCCGGGTCTGGTGTCTGATGAAGATTCAAGAGGCTTGAAACGTCACATCCATCATGGTCTCTCACTCTCTCACTCTCACTCTCACGCACGCACGCACGCACGCACGCACGCACGCACGCACGCACGCACGCACGCACGCACGCACGCACGCACGCACGCACGCACGCACACACGCACGCACGCACGCACACACGCTAATCTAGTATCAGTTCTACCCTTTCTAACATAATGATAAGACGCATGACATTTAACCACTACTTGAACCCTATTCTGGGGAAACATTCGCCAGAAATAGCAGATCTACAAGCTCACAACACGTGGCTGCAACGCGTTTTGAGCTTCTATATATCGGTGTAGAGATTTGCTGTAGGCTATAGTTATATATGTAAGTACCGTTTCCTGCTCCCTGTTTTTAACTGTCATTTGTCTGGTACATGTTTTATTACGGAAACCGGATGTTTGAAAAGGATTTTATAGAATTGGGACCTCAGGCCAGACGAAAAAGCAATTTTTTAAAGGTGACAATCCAGACAGTTTATGATGGATTCCCTCTAAGGCTACAGTATACTCAAATATTATATCCTTAAAAGGCAAATGATCTCTTATTTCATAAGGGCATAAGATGTGATTCAATGACCATCATTGATGGCCAATAGTAAGTGAGATGCATTTTGTATCCATTGACAAGAATGCACAAATCAAGTAACTCATTTGGCAGAGTGGCTTCATGGTTTTGCTTTAAACGAAACCATGTCACTGTAGTTTGAAACAGACAATACACATTTTATCAGCCATATTTGACAATAAGAATCATAACCCAATTAAGACTCTGGACTAATTTTAAGTTGGCTCAGCTGTTAAAAGTTATTTCTTTCCCGCACCCTCCTCTCTCTCTCTCTCTCTCTCTCTCTCTCTCTCTCTCTCTCTCTCTCTCTCTCTCTCTCTCTCTCTCTCTCTCTCCAAACATCATTGACAAACCAACGGTCCCCCTATTTCATACAGGATCAATATGAAACAGAATGAATCCACGTTAAACCATTCTTGGCGGGAACCCCTTTTGGTGTTTTAAAGCATTATGTTATACTTTAGCTATTGAAAAATAGCAGATCTACAAGCTCATAGCACGGCACCGAGTGCTGCGCTATGAACTTGTAGGTCTGCTATTTTTGAGAAATCGTGAAAATGTGCCTCAAATGAAATCTTTAAATATATATTCTTCTAAGTTTCAGTTTTTAACTCAAATCTTTGCTTCTGGAGTGTCCCTGGAACAACATATTACATATAATTTTTGGGGGTCCTTGACATGAAATATTGAGAACCACCGAGTGGTGCGCTATGAACTTGTAGGTCTGCTATTTTTGAAAAAATCGTAAAAACGCGGCAGAAATCTTTGAATATATAATCTTTCAGGCCTAAGCGGGTTAAAGGGGCAGACGTGTGTAGAACAGTACAGCGGAGGAACAGGCAGGGCAGCAGATGGGACTCTTTCATCCACTGCTGATTCACTGTAATGGAAACGGTATCATCCTGGAGCTCACAGCTTGATAAATGCTCCTCACAACTGGAACAGACAGGACAGCCAAGGATTATATGCTGAACCCAGAGCATTCTCGGAGCCGGGCAGGACACTCATTTCCATCGCTTAATCCATTTAGACCTGAGGACGATTCTACACAAATGTCTTCTAAATCTTTTTTTCTGAAAAACCCATGTTTCTATGAATCAGTGGTTCTCAAACATTTTCATGTCAAGGACCCCCAAAAATATATGTAAAAAATATGTTGTTCCAGGGACCTCCCCAGAAGCAAAGATTTGAGTTAAAAATGTTCGCTGTGAAAGAATATATATTCAAAGATTTGCGCCACATTTTCGCAATTTTTCAAAAATAACAGACCTACAAGCTCGTAGCGAGGCACTCGGTGCCGCGCTACGAGCTTGTAGATCTGCTATTTTTCAATGGCTAAAGTATAACATAATGCTTAAAACACCAACAGGGGTTCCCGTTCAGAATGGATTAAGCCAGATTTATGATTTGTCGTAAAATGTGGGTGTAAAATAGCCAATCTACAAGACCACAACATGTCTGCGACCCGTTGTGAGCTTTCAGGTCTGCTATTTTCAGCGAGTGAGCATAAATGATGCATTACAAAAGGTGTTACTATAGCATAGCAGCGTACTGTAGCGCGACTTCAGCACAGTGTGGCGGTGAGCCACCACCACACTGTGCTGAAGGGCGGTGGTGGCTCAGGGGCGGCGGTGGCTCAGGGGCGGCGGTGGCTCAGGGGCGGTGGTGGCTCAGGGGCGGTGGTGGCTCAGGGGTGGCGGTGGCTCAGGGGCGGCGGTGGCTCAGGGGCGGCGGTGGCTCAGGGGCGGCGGTGGCTCAGGGGCGGTGGTGGCTCAGGGGCGGTGGTGGCTCAGGGGCGGTGGTGGCTCAGGGGCGGTGGTGGCTCAGGGGCGGCGGTGGCTCAGGGGCGGTGGTGGCTCAGGGGCGGTGGTGGCTCAGGGGCGGTGGTGGCTCAGGGGCGGTGGTGGCACAGGGGCGGTGGTGGCACAGGGGCGGTGGTGGCACAGGGGCGGTGGTGGCTCAGGGGCGGTGGTGGCTCAGGGGCGGTGGTGGCTCAGGGGCGGTGGTGGCTCAGGGGCGGCGGTGGCTCAGGGGCGGTGGTGGCTCAGGGGCGGCGGTGGCACAGGGGCGGTGGTGGCTCAGGGGCGGCGGTGGATCAGGGGCGGCGGTGGCTCAGGGGCGGTGGTGGCTCAGGGGCGGTGGTGGCACAGGGGCGGTGGTGGCACAGGGGCGGTGGTGGCACAGGGGCGGTGGTGGCTCAGGGGCGGTGGTGGCTCAGGGGCGGTGGTGGCTCAGGGGCGGTGGTGGCTCAGGGGCGGTGGTGGCTCAGGGGCGGTGGTGGCTCAGGGGCGGTGGTGGCTCAGGGGCGGTGGTGGCTCAGGGGCGGCGGTGGCTCAGGGGCGGCGGTGGCACAGGGGCGGTGGTGGCTCAGGGGCGGTGGTGGCTCAGGGGCGGCGGTGGCTCAGGGGCGGCGGTGGCTCAGGGGCGGTGGTGGCTCAGGGGCGGTGGTGGCACAGGGGCGGTGGTGGCACAGGGGCGGTGGTGGCTCAGGGGCGGTGGTGGCTCAGGGGCGGTGGTGGCTCAGGGGCGGTGGTGGCTCAGGGGCGGTGGTGGCTCAGGGGCGGTGGTGGCTCAGGGGCGGTGGTGGCTCAGGGGCGGTGGTGGCTCAGGGGCGGTGGTGGCTCAGGGGCGGTGGTGGCTCAGGGGCGGTGGTGGCTCAGGGGCGGTGGTGGCACAGGGGCGGTGGTGGCTCAGGGGCGGCGGTGGCTCAGGGGCGGCGGTGGCTCAGGGGCGGTGGTGGCTCAGGGGCGGTGGTGGCACAGGGGCGGTGGTGGCTCAGGGGCGGTGGTGGCTCAGGGGCGGCGGTGGCTCAGGGGCGGCGGTGGCTCAGGGGCGGTGGTGGCACAGGGGCGGTGGTGGCTCAGGGGCGGTGGTGGCTCAGGGGCGGTGGTGGCTCAGGGGCGGTGGTGGCTCAGGGGCGGTGGTGGCTCAGGGGCGGTGGTGGCTCAGGGGCGGTGGTGGCTCAGGGGCGGCGGTGGCTCAGGGGCGGTGGTGGCTCAGGGGCGGTGGTGGCTCAGGGGCGGCGGTGGCTCAGGGGCGGCGGTGGCTCAGGGGCGGCGGTGGCACAGGGGCGGCGGTGGCTCAGGGGCGGTGGTGGCTCAGGGGCGGTGGTGGCTCAGGGGCGGTGGTGGCTCAGGGGCGGTGGTGGCTCAGGGGCGGTGGTGGCTCAGGGGCGGTGGTGGCTCAGGGGCGGTGGTGGCTCAGGGGCGGCGGTGGCTCAGGGGCGGTGGTGGCTCAGGGGCGGTGGTGGCACAGGGGCGGTGGTGGCACAGGGGCGGTGGTGGCACAGGGGCGGTGGTGGCTCAGGGGCGGTGGTGGCTCAGGGGCGGTGGTGGCACAGGGGCGGTGGTGGCACAGGGGCGGTGGTGGCACAGGGGCGGTGGTGGCACAGGGGCGGTGGTGGCTCAGGGGCGGTGGTGGCTCAGGGGCGGTGGTGGCTCAGGGGCGGTGGTGGCTCAGGGGCGGTGGTGGCTCAGGGGCGGTGGTGGCTCAGGGGCGGTGGTGGCTCAGGGGCGGCGGTGGCTCAGGGGCGGTGGTGGCTCAGGGGCGGTGGTGGCTCAGGGGCGGCGGTGGCTCAGGGGCGGCGGTGGCTCAGGGGCGGTGGTGGCTCAGGGGCGGCGGTGGCTCAGGGGCGGCGGTGGCTCAGGGGCGGTGGTGGCTCAGGGGCGGTGGTGGCTCAGGGGCGGTGGTGGCTCAGGGGCGGTGGTGGCTCAGGGGCGGTGGTGGCTCAGGGGCGGTGGTGGCTCAGGGGCGGTGGTGGCTCAGGGGCGGTGGTGGCTCAGGGGCGGTGGTGGCACAGGGGCGGTGGTGGCACAGGGGCGGTGGTGGCACAGGGGCGGTGGTGGCTCAGGGGCGGTGGTGGCTCAGGGGCGGTGGTGGCTCAGGGGCGGTGGTGGCTCAGGGGCGGTGGTGGCTCAGGGGCGGTGGTGGCTCAGGGGCGGTGGTGGCTCAGGGGCGGTGGTGGCTCAGGGGCGGCGGTGGCTCAGGGGCGGCGGTGGCACAGGGGCGGTGGTGGCTCAGGGGCGGCGGTGGATCAGGGGCGGCGGTGGCTCAGGGGCGGTGGTGGCTCAGGGGCGGTGGTGGCACAGGGGCGGTGGTGGCACAGGGGCGGTGGTGGCACAGGGGCGGTGGTGGCTCAGGGGCGGTGGTGGCTCAGGGGCGGTGGTGGCTCAGGGGCGGTGGTGGCTCAGGGGCGGTGGTGGCTCAGGGGCGGTGGTGGCTCAGGGGCGGTGGTGGCTCAGGGGCGGTGGTGGCTCAGGGGCGGCGGTGGCTCAGGGGCGGCGGTGGCACAGGGGCGGTGGTGGCTCAGGGGCGGTGGTGGCTCAGGGGCGGCGGTGGCTCAGGGGCGGCGGTGGCTCAGGGGCGGTGGTGGCTCAGGGGCGGTGGTGGCACAGGGGCGGTGGTGGCACAGGGGCGGTGGTGGCTCAGGGGCGGTGGTGGCTCAGGGGCGGTGGTGGCTCAGGGGCGGTGGTGGCTCAGGGGCGGTGGTGGCTCAGGGGCGGTGGTGGCTCAGGGGCGGTGGTGGCTCAGGGGCGGTGGTGGCTCAGGGGCGGTGGTGGCTCAGGGGCGGTGGTGGCTCAGGGGCGGTGGTGGCTCAGGGGCGGTGGTGGCTCAGGGGCGGTGGTGGCACAGGGGCGGTGGTGGCTCAGGGGCGGCGGTGGCTCAGGGGCGGCGGTGGCTCAGGGGCGGCGGTGGCTCAGGGGCGGTGGTGGCACAGGGGCGGTGGTGGCTCAGGGGCGGTGGTGGCTCAGGGGCGGCGGTGGCTCAGGGGCGGCGGTGGCTCAGGGGCGGTGGTGGCACAGGGGCGGTGGTGGCTCAGGGGCGGTGGTGGCTCAGGGGCGGTGGTGGCTCAGGGGCGGTGGTGGCTCAGGGGCGGTGGTGGCTCAGGGGCGGTGGTGGCTCAGGGGCGGTGGTGGCTCAGGGGCGGCGGTGGCTCAGGGGCGGTGGTGGCTCAGGGGCGGTGGTGGCTCAGGGGCGGCGGTGGCTCAGGGGCGGCGGTGGCTCAGGGGCGGCGGTGGCACAGGGGCGGCGGTGGCTCAGGGGCGGCGGTGGCTCAGGGGCGGTGGTGGCTCAGGGGCGGTGGTGGCTCAGGGGCGGTGGTGGCTCAGGGGCGGTGGTGGCTCAGGGGCGGTGGTGGCTCAGGGGCGGCGGTGGCTCAGGGGCGGTGGTGGCTCAGGGGCGGTGGTGGCACAGGGGCGGTGGTGGCACAGGGGCGGTGGTGGCACAGGGGCGGTGGTGGCTCAGGGGCGGTGGTGGCACAGGGGCGGTGGTGGCACAGGGGCGGTGGTGGCACAGGGGCGGTGGTGGCACAGGGGCGGTGGTGGCTCAGGGGCGGTGGTGGCTCAGGGGCGGTGGTGGCTCAGGGGCGGTGGTGGCTCAGGGGCGGTGGTGGCTCAGGGGCGGTGGTGGCTCAGGGGCGGTGGTGGCTCAGGGGCGGTGGTGGCTCAGGGGCGGCGGTGGCTCAGGGGCGGTGGTGGCTCAGGGGCGGTGGTGGCTCAGGGGCGGCGGTGGCTCAGGGGCGGCGGTGGCTCAGGGGCGGCGGTGGCTCAGGGGCGGCGGTGGCTCAGGGGCGGCGGTGGCTCAGGGGCGGTGGTGGCTCAGGGGCGGTGGTGGCTCAGGGGCGGTGGTGGCTCAGGGGCGGTGGTGGCTCAGGGGCGGTGGTGGCTCAGGGGCGGTGGTGGCTCAGGGGCGGTGGTGGCTCAGGGGCGGTGGTGGCTCAGGGGCGGTGGTGGCACAGGGGCGGTGGTGGCACAGGGGCGGTGGTGGCACAGGGGCGGTGGTGGCTCAGGGGCGGTGGTGGCTCAGGGGCGGTGGTGGCTCAGGGGCGGTGGTGGCTCAGGGGCGGTGGTGGCTCAGGGGCGGTGGTGGCTCAGGGGCGGTGGTGGCTCAGGGGCGGCGGTGGCTCAGGGGCGGTGGTGGCTCAGGGGCGGCGGTGGCTCAGGGGCGGCGGTGGCTCAGGGGCGGTGGTGGCTCAGGGGCGGTGGTGGCTCAGGGGCGGCGGTGGCTCAGGGGCGGCGGTGGCTCAGGGGCGGTGGTGGCTCAGGGGCGGTGGTGGCACAGGGGCGGTGGTGGCTCAGGGGCGGTGGTGGCTCAGGGGCGGTGGTGGCTCAGGGGCGGTGGTGGCTCAGGGGCGGTGGTGGCTCAGGGGCGGTGGTGGCTCAGGGGCGGTGGTGGCTCAGGGGCGGTGGTGGCTCAGGGGCGGTGGTGGCTCAGGCGTAGAGTGGCTGGATGGTAACCGCAAGGTTGCCAGTTTGAACTTCGAACCCGGGCTACTCCCCCAGAGTTAGTGTCGAAGTGTCCTTGAGCAAGACTCTGAACCCCTAATTGCTCCTGATGTGCTGGTTGGTGCCTTGCATGGTTTCCACCGCCATCGGTGTATGAATGTGTGTGTGAATGGGTGAATGTAATGCACAATCTATGTAAAGCGCCTTGGATAAAGGCGCTAAATGCATTTACCAATACAGTCCTTCGCAAAGACGTATTTAGGCTACAGATCATTATTTAAAGATGAAAAGAAAACTCCCAATATCCATCTATACCTCGGATGAAGCATGTCAGGTAACAAAGGATGAAGCATGTCAGGTAACAAAGGATGAAGCATGTCAGGTAACAAAGGATGAAGCATGTCAGGTAACAAAGGATGAAGCATGTCAGGTAACAAAGGATGAAGCATGTCAGGTAACAAAGGATGAAGCATGTCAGGTAACAAAGGATGAAGCATGTCAGGTAACAAAGGATGAAGCATGTCAGGTAACAAAGTGAAATGAGTGAAACGAGGTAAAGTAGAGCTGGGGAAAACCTTTCTCAGCAGTGTGACTTAATGCTAGCAGTGGGAGTTGATGTCCTACCTAATCACAGACCTGTCAGGGGAAAGTGATCTAAAGTGTAAGGGAGTGGAGGGGCCGGCTGCTCCTATGGCTCCTATCGCTGTACATCACCACCCTCCCTCCGCACAGGTGAGGACGGTCTACACTGTAAAGATCTATGGCCCTATATGGGTCCATATTTACACCTTTAAAACAGGATATAGGTTGTGCACATCCAGTCCCTCGCTGCCCGTGCTGGACAAAGGTATAGTTACAATGTAAAAGAGGAGTCTTCACACAGCTCTGCTCCACGCAGACTTGTTTAATTTATTTTAAAACACTGGCAAAGACTTCACAGGCACATTACACCTATAACAGGTCCCTTATGTTTCTCAGGATCTTCCCGTGTAGAGGTACTCGTACAGTATGTCACTGATTTATCTGACTTAAAAAGGACCAATTTTATAGAGCTTTTGTTTTTGCCCAGAAGAGACCTATTGCACCTTTTCCCTCTCTTCAACGGTTGAACATTTGGTATAGGAAATCTATGCTTTGGAAATAAGACAAAATGTATAGCTTCAGCAGATATGTTTGGCCAGATTAAAGGTATATTCAGTGATTTTACTTAATTCAAATATCACTTATTTTTTCTTTTTTTCTGGATAATCCTCCCTACTATAGAGTGTGCTGACCATATAAGGAGTTCCTCCCTGTCCCCAGTGAGCCCCTGGGGTCAAAAAAACCTAGTTTCAGTTTTGGTGGCGGGTGGCAAAGCCTTCATCCAATCAGGATGAGATGGGCCTTCCTCCAATCATGATCGACTGGGGGCGAGCCTTGGTGCACATGCTGTTGGCCTGTTGCACTTCCCCCCACTGTAGAGCGTGCATGTGCACATTTTGTTACCGGGGCGGACTGGGTGGTTTTCCAAATCACCCAAATCACTGAATGCTCCTTTAAGAGTCACCTGGAATGTTTTAGTGTTAGTCTAGTTTTAGTCGACTTAATATCATAAGATTTTAGTTGACTAAATCTACAGTTGTATGTATTTTGGCAGGCCTTGGTGCCGTCGTAATGACTGTTTTTACACTTGCTGAAAATAGCTAATCTACAAGCTCACAACGCGTCGCACTGCGGCGCGTTGTGAGCTTGTAGATCTGCTATTTTCAGCATGCAACTATTTGTAAAATGACTTATACTGGATCTCTTGTCCACTAGTCCCCTTACTAACATTTTAGTCTAGTTTCTATTTGTTGATGAAATTAGTCAATATATTTAGTCTTACTTTTAGTCATCATAGCTTAGTTTTCATTTAGTTTCCATTTAGTTTTCGTCAGTGAAAAAAGGTAGTCGACGAACATTTTCGTCTTAGTTTTAGTTGACGAAATCAACACTGAGTGCTTGTTAACTATCGCATAATACTTAGTTAAAATCCTTACCTGTGATTCCATGAAGATGTTATGCTTTGGATTATTATTCAGAGAAAGCCACGGGGTGGTGTCTGAAGAGGGTGTGCACGGACGGCGGCACATGTTTCAACATTCTGTTTGATTTAGCAGGCAATAATCTAAGTGTTTCATCATCACAGCACCACGCCACTTTAGAACCACCCCTCAAGCGTCGCTGCCGATACCAGAATCATGTGGCCACGGTTGCCCACGCTCATTAGCTCAATGCCCTACATTCATCCTTAATTAGCCTTGGGAACCGACGCTTCCCGAGCCATGTGGCCAACAGGGCAGCCTGTCTTCCTGTCTCTTCCCGAGCCATGTGGCCAACAGGGCAGCCTGTCTTCTGCTTCCCGAGCCATGTGGCCAACAGGGCAGCCTGTCTTCTGTTTCTGTTAGTGTGAGACGGCTTGATGTACAACTACAGTACATCCCACTACCTTCATCCTTACCCTAATTGCAATCCTGTCACTAGATTGACGTATTAATCAAGTCATGGGGCACAAAATGTGTTGAATACTTCATTTACTCACCACTTGCATTAAAGGAGAAATCCAAACCAAAACACATGAACCCATGAATCAGCCTATAATCCTGTCCCGACATGGCCTTGAATTGTTTCATACTGTAGATGCTCCCTGTTCTCCACAGGATTATAGGTTGATTCATGGCTACATGTGTTTGTGATTTGGAAAAAAAAACCCCGGCGGCCCCTCGGTAACAAGATCTGCACATGAACACGCTCTACAGTGGGGGGGGACATGCAACAGGGCAACAGCACGTGCACCAAGTCCCGCCCCCACTCGGTCATGATTGGAGGAATGCCACTCTCATCCTGATTGGATAAGGGCTAGTGGCCTCCAGGCAAAAGCGAAACCTAATCTTTTTTTGACTAAAATGAGGTCCATCCTTGCTCTAGAAAGCGCCAAAGTTCCCATCGCGCTCACCGGATAATCACAAAAGACCTCCGAACATCGCCGATCTGTTCAACAACACGGACAGCGCATTAGTTTCCGAGAAAAAACGTGCAAAGGCTGCGACTAAAACAGAAGCTAATGTGGTTGGGTTAACACAAACGGTGCGGTCGGGGCCCTAGCAACGGTGCATAGCAACCGGAATGGTTAAAAAAATTAAACACAGCGAGGCAATGTTTTAGCGATATCAAACGCCTCAAGATGAGCCTACTCACCATGAGCGCTCTGCGAATGGCGCAACATTAATTAATCAGGATGAGTATATACCTGTCAAAGGGATGAAATGTGTTAAGTTAGCCAGCTGCTAATTAGACCCACTTCAACATTCATCTGATACAAAAAGGGCATTGACTAGCGTGTTGTGTCATTGGCAGACAATAGCGCTGATTAATGTTTCTATAGGCAGCATTTTGCCTATCCCGACAAAATCAAGTTGAACAGGTCAGTTCAACTGCTGATGACTGCTGCCTTGAGTTCAATGTTAATGCTAATCACAGTTGATGATTATAATGGATTTAGCTCCGTTTGGAACCTCAATATCTACTACTACGTAGTCTACGCTGCTACGCTTTAGCTCCGAGATGAGGTTCCGTCCCGTGATATCCCTCCCTGCACAGGTCCAAATGGGCTCTAGCTGGGCCGAGCCCGTCCACAAACAGCGGATTAAACCCTTTTCACAGTATTGATTCCAAAAAAGTAATTTTTAGTTTTTAGTCTGGTGTAAATCAGGCTTTAAATAAAAATGTAGTCCAGTCAACCCCTGTTCGCATGCGCTGACATGCTGGCTGACAAACAACCGCTTTGTATGCGGTAAGGTCTATTCTCATAAAAGAATTTAGATTTTTTTTCTAAATTATTTCAGTCATAATATTGTTCTGGACTTTAACAACCAAGTCTAGCCCAGTAAAAATATATATAATACCAGAGAGGGTTGTGTAAAATATCTTGGCTTTGATTCTATTCGAAGTTCTATTAATCTATTTGAAGCAGAAACACAGCACACACACACACACACACACACTGAACTGAAGTGACTGGCGTCACTTGAATATGACTGAAGACATGATAATGTTTACTGTGATTATGGTAACTGGTAAGCTTAGTTAGCTACATTTCATATCACAAACACCATAATATGGTGTTATCTAGTCATAATTTCCAAACATCAGGACTTTTTACTATATTATAGTAAAAAGTCCTGATGTTTGGAAATTATGACTAGATTTTGAATTGAAATTCAAATCGCTTTTTTTGTTGTTGACACCCCTGGAGCTTCTACGCCTCTACGGCGACCACGCCTCTAAACACTGCATAATATGAGTCAGGATTGGAACACTCGCATCATAAGTAGATTTAACCATTTATTGCAACAAATGCAATACAGTTAACCCATTTTGGGCCGGAATCCCTTTTGGTTTTTTAAGCATTTATGTTATACTTTAGCTATTGAAAAATAGCAGATCTACAAGCTCTGAGCTTGTAGATCTGCTATTTTTGAAAAATCGTGAAAACGTGGTGCAAATCTTTGAATATATTCTTTCAGAGCGAACGTTTTTAACTCATATCTTTGCTTCTGGGAGGTCCCCTGGAACAACACATTTTCAGATGGGGGTCGGTGGCCGATTAGTTACATATATTTTTGGGGTTCTTGACATGAAATATTGAGCACCACTGATATAGAAACATAGGGTATTTCAGAAAACTGTCAGGATTTAGAAGACATTAGTAGAATCGTCCTCAGGTAGAAATGGGTTAAACTTAAAATAAAATAAATCTACAATGGGCCGCTGGGCAAGTTCTGGTGTTTGTAATTTCCTTAACACCATCTGGTGTCCTGACCTCTAGCGTCTGCTCCTCGCCGTAGGACGTGACCTCTAGCGTCTGCTCCTCGCCGTAGGACGTGATCCCTAAAGCCAACATCGTTCCTCGTTGCTCCACCTGCTAATTAAGAGGGATGCATCACGAGACAGTTTCCATTTGGCCGATGAGGTCATAACCCCATGAGGTCATAACCCCACAGCCTACCCTGAGCGCGGGGGGGGGGGGGGGTTAGAAGACGAGGATGAGGAGGAGGAGAATGCAGAAGGAGGAGAAGAGAAGCAGCGTGAGGAAGATGGATGAGCTGTCAAGGCTGAGGATGTGATTAGTGCGAGAAGGGAGGACCGGGGCACGGCCGACCTTCACCCCCTAGCTACCCACTCAGAGGGGAGGACCGGGGCACGGCCGACCTTCACCCCCTAGCTACCCACTCAGAGGGGAGGACCGGGGCACGGCCGACCTTCAACCCCTAGCTACCCACTCAGAGGGGAGGACCGGGGCACGGCCGACCTTCACCCCCTAGCTACCCACTCAGAGGGGAGGACCGGGGCACGGCCGACCTTCAACCCCTAGCTACCCACTCAAAGGGGAGGACCGGGGCACGGCCGACCTTCAACCCCTAGCTACCCACTCAGAGGGGAGGACCGGGGCACGGCCGACCTTCAACCCCTAGCTACCCACTCAAAGGGGAGGACCGGGGCACGGCCGACCTTCAACCCCTAGCTACCCACTCAGAGGGGAGGACCGGGGCACGGCCGACCTTCAACCCCTAGCTACCCACTCAGAGGGGAGGACCGGGGCACGGCCGACCTTCAACCCCTAGCTACCCACTCAGAGGGGAGGACCGGGGCACGGCCGACCTTCAACCCCTAGCTACCCACTCAGAGGGGAGGACCGGGGCACGGCCGACCTTCAACCCCTAGCTACCCACTCAGAGGGGAGGACCGGGGCACGGCCGACCTTCAACCCCTAGCTACCCCTAAGCCCAGATGTCCGTCAAACCTTCAAAAAACCATGGCAACACTTAAGTGGAGGCCACCGATGAGCTCATATGTCTATACTTACTACAGTAGAATTGTTGCATTATTAACCGTACGGTGTATACAACACACTTGACTCATAGGCGGCGGTGGCTCAGGGGTAGAGTGGCTGGATGGTAACCGCAAGGTTGCCAGTCAGCCAGGGACAGACCCAGAGACCCAGGGACACACATAGCTGTCTATAGGAGTGGTTGCACCACTCAAAAAAATATCAGTCCTTGTACTATTCCACCATGACCTTGAAAATGGAACATTGCAATTAATACCATAGATTATAGACAAATAGAGTCTGTACGTTGGATCATGCTCTGGTGGATATTGATGTGGTTATTATCACCAAAGGTGGCGCTATAGCTCTTCCTCAGTCTGATGTATGGAACGTCACCTTTGTATTATCACCAAAGGTGGCGCTATAGCTCTTCCTCAGTCTGATGTATGGAACGTCACCTTTGGAGGTAATAATCAAATTAATATCCATGCATGGGAGCCAGTGTTGTTTTCGTCGACTAAAACTAAGACGAAAAATGTTCGTCGACTACCTTTTTTCACTGACTAAAACTAAATAAAAACTAAATAAAGGCGAATCTATGATGACTAAAACTAAGACTAAATATACTGACAATTTCGTCAA
The DNA here is from genome assembly GCF_951216825.1 of Electrona antarctica. Lineage (NCBI taxonomy): Eukaryota > Metazoa > Chordata > Actinopteri > Myctophiformes > Myctophidae > Electrona > Electrona antarctica. Next base: position 2,548,972 of record NC_136798.1, on the reverse strand, counting down.
CAAATAAAAACTAGACAAAAATGTTAGGGAGGGACTAGTGGACAAGAGATCCAGTTTTATGCTAGGTTGCATGCTGAAAATAGCAGATCTACAATCTCACAACGCGTCGCACTGCGACGCGTTGTGAGATCTGCTATTTTCAGCATGCAACCAAAGTGTAAAATCTGCCATTACAACGACATCAAGGCCTGTCAAAACACATTTTAGTCGACTAAATCAACTGTAGATTTAGTCGACTAAAATCGTATGACATTTAGTCGACTAAAACTGGACTAACACTAAAACATTCCAGGTGACTATATAAAATGTGACTAAAACTAAAAGTGAAAACTATTCAAGAGACTATGACTAAAACTAAAACAGAAATTTGCTGCCAAAAACAACACTGCATGGGAGCATGACCCAGCTAGTGTGCAGACTCAATCTTTCAGGTTTCCACCTGTTCCGTCTGTGTCGTCTAACAGATCATTTGGACGTGCGTGCCTTTGTAAACCTCTTGCACATCATAATATATAGCCCTCGTAACATTCTGGATAAAAGAGGGATTTCTGCTCACAGACGTGACCGCAGCCCATCTCTCGAAAGCCTGTTATAAAATATCACACATCTATCTTGGACACTAGGACAGTATTTTTCCACGCCACTTGATGGCAACAGTATCTCACCCTATATAACCACTCAAACACTAATAATAACACAAAATGAAACTATACTGTTGCATGCTTTTTTTAGCACTTAAACCCATGGGCCTGGGACGGGTGCATGTGTTTGGTCATTGGTCCGGAAAAACGACAACCCGCCTCAAACCCTAACCTAACCATAACCGCGAGCACGGGAGCAGGCGCTAGTCCGAGGTGCGGACGCATGTCGAACCAATGCTCCGTCGGACCATAGTGTGCCTCCCCCTGGGACACCAAATGATGCCCCTGCAACTGGTAAGATAACAACAACATACTGTAGCGTTGCATTGCAGCGGCTTGTATTCTAAGGCTTCGTACACACATGAAGAACAACTGTTCTGTGCTCTGAAACTCAGGCAGAGCACAGAACACTTGTTCTGTGCTCTGCCTGCGTGTACGAAGCCTAAGGCCTCACTCAGACCTTTACTGCATTGCTGTATGCTTGTTGGATGAATGTTGTGTAGTGTCATGGCCACCCCAATGCATTTCCAATGGAAGTCACATGGTTTGTAGTCCACATTTTGGACTACAAGCTGTTGTATGGCTTTCGGCTGTGTTTCGACTGCGCCCCTCCCCCTCATACAACACAAATGTTGTGTCAAACCATGTGACTCCCATTGGAAATGCATTGGGGCGGCCATGACACTACACAACATTCATCCAACAAGCATACAGCAATGCAGTAAAGGTCTGAGTGAGGCCTAAGGCTTCGTACACACATAAAGAACAACTGTTCTGTGCTCTGCCTGCTTTTCCAATGGAAGTCACATGGTTTGACCAAACACTTGTGTTTGATTGCCCCCCTCCCCCCAATAAAACCCAAGTGTTTGGTCAAACCACGTGACTTCCATTGGAAAAGCATTGGGGCGGCCATGAAACACAGGCAGAGCACAGCACAGTTGTTCTCTATGTGTGTACGAAGCCTAAGAAAACTTGTGCCTAACAGCTCTATCTTCACTTTCCTCTCCAAACCCTCCTCATCTCACTAATGGACCACAGGTGGCTCAGGGTTCACGCACCAGCTCTCCTGTGAGGTGGACAAGCCTGGAAAACAATCAATCTGATTACCGGAGATCACACTGTTTGTGGAACCGATCCTAACACGTCTAGCTGGAAACTTTAAAAATGCTGAAAGAGTGGAATTACTTTTTTCCATTACCTCTGTTACTGGACATAGAGTACCCCCCCCCCCCCCCCCCCCCCACACACACACACACACACACACACACACACACACACACACACACACACACACACACACACACACACACACACACACACACACACACACACACACACACACACACACAATGTATACTCAGACAGAGTTGCAGACAGAAGTTTGCTTTGGGTTTATTTGTCTTTGAAAAACTATTTTCCAGACCACAGTTTTTCTTTACGAGACTCCAAGCACAAACTTGAGTTTGAAATACTTGTATTAGCCCATTTTGACCATTTTGAACTCATGTTTCTGTGTCAGTTCTCAAACATTTTCATGTCAAGGACCCCCAATATACAGTATATACGTATGTAATCGGCCGCCGACCCCCATCTGAAAATATGTTGTTCCAGGGACAAATATTTGAGTTAAAAATGTTCGTTCTGAAAGAATATATTCAAAGATTTGCGCCACATTTTCACGATTTTTCAAAAATAGCAGACCTCCAAGCTCGTAGCGCGGCACCTTGTAGATCTGCTATTTTTCAGTAGCTTAAGTATAACATAATGCTTAAAACACCAACAGGGGTTCCCCGCCCAGAATGAGTTAGAAGCACTCCGGTTTTAAGCGTTGATTCATGATTTGTTTTTACAAATGTACCTGAATTATTTGCTCACCCTCTGCCTCATTTGCATTGACTTCATTGAGGCAGTTGAAGGGCAAACACCATGTTTTTTAGGCCAAGTATGACGTAGAGTTAATTAAATCCCAAAACAGGGAAAGATAATGTCTTTGCTAAATGGGAGAATTGGAAGCTTTGGCCCATTGTGGGACAAAATGTTAATGCATGCTCAAAATCCAGTTCCAATTCCAGTTTCCTTTCAAGATTGCCAGATAGTGTGAGACATTTAGTTCCTTTATGTTCTTTGTGTGAATGTGATATAGATAATGCACTATTTATAACATTGAAACTGATGTGTTTTTTACTTATAATATTACTTTACTTTGTATTTTTCCAGTTATTTGAAGTTCAATTTCAGGACATCATTGCCGTTAATGGTATCATCATGTGGCCTTTAACACGTATGAATTTAAAGAGTGGCAGCAATGAGGCAGAGTAGTAGTCAAAATATAGCGATAAGACAGGACCAAGCAGGAAGGCAATAAGAGAGAGAGAGAGAGAGAGAGAGAGAGAGACAGAGACAGAGACAGAGAGAGAGAGACAGAGAGAGAGAGAGGGAGAGAGACAGAGAGAGAGAGAGACAGAGACACAGACACAGAGACAGACAGAGAGAGAGAGAGACAGAGAGAGAGAGAGAGAGAGAGAGAGAGAGAGAGAGAGAGAGAGAGAGACAGAGACAGAGACAGAGAGAGAGAGAGAGAGAGAGAGAGAGATAGAGAGACAGAGACACAGAGACAGAGAGAGAGAGACAGAGAGAGAGAGAGAGAGAGAGAGACAGAGACACAGAGACAGAGAGAGAGAGCGACAGAGAGAGAGAGACAGAGACAGAGAGAGAGATAGAGAGAGACAGAGAGAGAGAGACAGAGACAGAGAGAGAGAGAGAGACAGAGAGAGAGACAGAGACAGAGAGAGAGAGAGAGAGACAGACAGAGACAGAGACAGAGAGAGAGAGATAGAGAGAGATAGAGAGAGAGACAGAGACAGAGACAGAGAGAGAGATAGAGAGAGATAGAGAGAGAGACAGAGACAGAGACAGAGACAGAGAGAGAGAGATAGAGACAGATAGAGAGAGAGAGCTGAAGCACAGCAACAATGGCATGGTGGACGAACAACAAGGTGGCCATGGTGAAGCCGTCGGCGCAGAGGGGAAGCCAGTTAAGGCCTATTCATAGTCTGGATTTTCGGTGGTGAGGTGACCACCGCTCCGGTGGTAAGCTGACCACCGGAGCTGAAATAACGTTGAGCGGTGGTGAGTAAAAACAGAGAGAAGGGCCTGGGGCGATGGTTTGCTCTTCACCGCGGCTCGTGACGTCATGTTGTAGTTCGGTGGTCACCTCACCACCCAAAATCCAGACTATGTATGAGCCTTTAGGGCTCATACAGACTCCAGTTTTAGGTGATGAGTTATCACCTTCACCCATCACCGTCACCTTCATAACGAGTCGATGCCATCATACTCGCGATGATGTCCTTAAGCATTGACCCCGCCTCCCTCTGGTTCAGATGCAAAACCCATGTGCCTGCAAAACCGCCCACCCAACTTGTAGACCAATCAGTGAATAGCTCCAGAGTGAAAGGACTTGTCTGACAGTAGAAACAGAGAGATGTGTCGGTGTCCGCGGTGATAGCTGATCACTGCGGCGAATGACGTAATGTTGTAGTTCTCTAACCCTTAAAAAAAACTACACTGCGGTGATAAGACATCACCTCAAACTGGAGTATACAGCCTTTAGTGGAGGGGCTTAGGGAATTCACGCTAATTCGTCTAAAAGCGCCACATTTTGCACAGATGTAGCCCAGGGCATGCTCTAATGATTTAGCTAGGGCGCAAATCAATATGGCCACCATTAACAGCCTATACTGTATGCCTAAGGCAAAAGTTTCAAAATGTCATTATGCTTTAAGCAGCATGTGACATGTCAAACTAGGGGGTTTTCATGATTCTGAATCCATTCCAAGCATTAGTTTTGCACAAAAGAACACTCCTTGGGCTAAATCCGCCGATAGCCACTTGCCCAAATGTGATGACCTCATCACATTTGGTGAGGTATGGTGAAAGAGCTGATTGTGATTCGTTTGCTTAATAAAGAACCTTAAAGTTAATATAGTTTGTTACTTGGCCCGGTATGATTGACCAGGTGAGTGTATACCGTAGCCCTATGGTAGATTGACCAGGTGAGTGTATACCGTAGCCCTATGGTAGATTGACCAGGTGAACTGTATACCGTAGCCCTATGGTAGATTGACCAGGTGAGTGTATACCGTAGCCCTATGGTAGATTGACCAGGTGAACTGTATACCGTAGCCCTATGGTAGATTGACCAGGTGAACTGTATACCGTAGCCCTATGGTAGATTGACCAGGTGAACTGTATACCGTAGCCCTATGGTAGATTGACCAGGTGAGTGTATACCGTAGCCCTATGGTAGATTGACCAGGTGAACTGTATACCGTAGCCCTATGGTAGATTGACCAGGTGAACTGTATACCGTAGCCCTATGGTAGATTGACCAGGTGAACTGTATACCGTAGCCCTATGGTAGATTGACCAGGTGAACTGTATACCGTAGCCCTATGGTAGATTGACCAGGTGAGTGTATACCGTAGCCCTATGGTAGATTGACCAGGTGAACTGTATACCGTAGCCCTGTGGTAGATTGACCAGGTGAACTGTATACCGTAGCCCTATGGTAGATTGACCAGGTGAACTGTATACCGTAGCCCTATGGTAGATTGACCAGGTGAACTGTATACCGTAGCCCTATGGTAGATTGACCAGGTGAACTGTATACCGTAGCCCTGTGGTAGATTGACCAGGTGAACTGTATACCGTAGCCCTATGGTAGATTGACCAGGTGAACTGTATACCGTAGCCCTATGGTAGATTGACCAGGTGAACTGTATACCGTAGCCCTATGGTAGATTGACCAGGTGAGTGTATACCGTAGCCCTATTGTAGATTGACCAGGTGAGTGTATACCGTAGCCCTATGGTAGATTGACCAGGTGAGTGTATACCGTAGCCCTATGGTAGATTGACCAGGTGAGTGTATACCGTAGCCCTATGGTAGATTGACCAGGTGAGTGTATACCGTAGCCCTGTGGTAGATTGACCAGGTGAACTGTATACCGTAGCCCTGTGGTAGATTGACCAGGTGAACTGTATACCGTAGCCCTGTGGTAGATTGACCAGGTGAACTGTATACCGTAGCCCTGTGGTAGATTGACCAGGTGAACTGTATACCGTAGCCCTATGGTAGATTGACCAGGTGAACTGTATACCGTAGCCCTATGGTAGATTGACCAGGTGAACTGTATACCGTAGCCCTATGGTAGATTGACCAGGTGAACTGTATACCGTAGCCCTGTGGTAGATTGACCAGGTGAACTGTATACCGTAGCCCTATGGTAGATTGACCAGGTGAACTGTATACCGTAGCCCTATGGTAGATTGACCAGGTGAACTGTATACCGTAGCCCTATGGTAGATTGACCAGGTGAACTGTATACCGTAGCCCTGTGGTAGATTGACCAGGTGAACTGTATACCGTAGCCCTGTGGTAGATTGACCAGGTGAACTGTATACCGTAGCCCTATGATTGACCAGGTGAACTGTATACCGTAGCCCTATGGTAGATTGACCAGGTGAACTGTATACCGTAGCCCTATGATTGACCAGGTGAACTGTATACCGTAGCCCTATGGTAGATTGACCAGGTGAACTGTATACCGTAGCCCTGTGGTAGATTGACCAGGTGAACTGTATACCGTAGCCCTGTGGTAGATTGACCAGGTGAACTGTATACCGTAGCCCTGTGGTAGATTGACCAGGTGAACTGTATACCGTAGCCCTATGATTGACCAGGTGAACTGTATACCGTAGCCCTATGGTAGATTGACCAGGTGAACTGTATACCGTAGCCCTATGGTAGATTGACCAGGTGAACTGTATACCGTAGCCCTGTGGTAGATTGACCAGGTGAACTGTATACCGTAGCCCTATGGTAGATTGACCAGGTGAACTGTATACCGTAGCCCTATGGTAGATTGACCAGGTGAACTGTATACCGTAGCCCTATGGTAGATTGACCAGGTGAACTGTATACCGTAGCCCTGTGGTAGATTGACCAGGTGAACTGTATACCGTAGCCCTATGGTAGATTGACCAGGTGAACTGTATACCGTAGCCCTATGGTAGATTGACCAGGTGAACTGTATACCGTAGCCCTATGGTAGATTGACCAGGTGAACTGTATACCGTAGCCCTATGGTAGATTGACCAGGTGAACTGTATACCGTAGCCCTATGGTAGATTGACCAGGTGAGTGTATACCGTAGCCCTATGGTAGATTGACCAGGTGAGTGTATACCGTAGCCCTATGGTAGATTGACCAGGTGAACTGTATACCGTAGCCCTATGGTAGATTGACCAGGTGAACTGTATACCGTAGCCCTATGGTAGATTGACCAGGTGAACTGTATACCGTAGCCCTATGGTAGATTGACCAGGTGAACTGTATACCGTAGCCCTATGGTAGATTGACCAGGTGAACTGTATACCGTAGCCCTATGGTAGATTGACCAGGTGAACTGTATACCGTAGCCCTATGGTAGATTGACCAGGTGAACTGTATACCGTAGCCCTATGGTAGATTGACCAGGTGAACTGTATACCGTAGCCCTATGGTAGATTGACCAGGTGAACTGTATACCGTAGCCCTATGGTAGATTGTCAACTTTACATCCAATCCCATTTAGTCAAGCTCTAGTTGTCTCGCAACAGCATTGTACAATGACACAGAAACCTGCGACACCTTGCACATGTAGACCTGCTATTTTCGGAGAGTTAGTGTCGAAGTAGCCTGGAACTCACCTATGCTTTTTATGGCATAGGCAGCTCCCGGCAGGATCTAGCCTGGCTAATAAGCCAGACTCAAATCACACTGTCGTGTGGTATTTGAGTCTGGAGATGCTGTGTATGGATCTTGTTTTCAAACATTTTCTCTTTGACGCAATTGGTCAGAACTACTGTCAGTCAAAGGTCTCAAGCATTGAACGTCACTGTACCAAAGCCCGCCCATATTGCATACCGTGTCCCGATTGGCCACACCAGTTCTCTGGTGTAGGAAATGGGCGTACAATTGAGCCTCTCCAGACCGTAATCCGCCGGCAGGCAATTCTTTTTTGCCAACGGTTGATTCCGTCTGGCTTATTAGCCAGGCTAGGCAGGATCCGCCGGGAGAAACTATGCGCAGCTGCTAGACATGAGACTGATTACTTAGAGCGACAGAGAGAGAGGAGTGTGTGTGTGTGTGTACATGTGTGCGTGTGTGTCAATTTAACAAAGGTGCAGACGATCAGAAATCAGCAGAGAGTGATCGACGTTTGCGCTACTCTATGCCGAATTGAAGTGGACTCGGACCCAGACTTTTTTTTTTCTCCCTGGAAATAAAAACGTCTGGGTTTCCGAGGCTAGTGTCGAAGTGTCCTTGAGCAAGACACTGAACCCATCATTTCTCCTGATGTGCTGGTTGGTGCCTTGCATGGTTTCCGCCGACATCTGCGTATGAATGTGTGTGTGTGTGTGTGTGTGTGTGAATGGGTGATCTATGTAAAGCGTCTTGGATAAAGGCGCTATATAAATGGACCATTTACATTCATTGGTACATTGCAGTACACCAGCGTAGTGCCGAAGTGTCCTTGAGCAAGACACTGAACCCATAATTGCTCCTGATGTGCTGGTTGGTGCCTTGCATCGGTGTATGAATGTGTGTGAATGGGTGAATGTAATGCACAATCTATGTAAAGCGCCTTGGATAAAGGCGCTATATAAATGCACCATTTACCATTTACAACAAAACCAACCATATTAATTAAGCATGGCCACTTTGGCCAGTATAATTAAACACTATGTAGTTGTTAGATTATAATGGTATCCTTCACCTCTGTGTGAGACACTTAACAGCCTTTCTGCCCTTTTCTCTTCTCCAGAACACTAGAGAAAACGTACACAACAGATTAATTCAGAGAGACATAATTATGGCACATTAAATGGCTTTAATTACGGTCTCAAGCAGTCTAAAAGATCAGGTTGAATTGAAACATAAAATTGGCTGAATTAATTGGGTCCCACCTCTCTGCCGTTTTGCATTTTGCCCCGAGATGGTTGGAACCAGCAGTGCACTGCTCCGCTTTCTGAATGCATCATCAGTGGCGTGCACAGATAGACACTAGGGGGTGCTAGAGCACCCCCTGCCCTTTTGGCAATGTGCCCTTTAAAAAAAAATAAAAAAAAATAAAAAATAGCAGACCTACAAGTTCATAGCGCGCCACTCGGTGGCGCGCTATGAGCTTGTAGATCTGCTATTTTTCAATAGCTAAAGCATAACATAATGCTAACACCAAAAGGGGTTCCCGCCCAAAATAGATTAAGGCAACCGGCCGGTTCCACGCGCTGCACAAGGTGCCCTTTTTTAACTTGAGCACCTGCCCCTCTAAATGTCTGTGCACGCCACTGCAAATGAGTCACACAGGAACAGCTTTAGGTGATGCTATGCATAGCATATTACGTATTTCCTTACTTACTTCCTAGTTCCTACTACAAATTACCTTTTTTTTATATAATTATTTTTTTATTGGGTGGTTGAGTGGTTGCATACATTCTTGAATACATATCAATACACAATTTCATAAGTAATGATCTTAATCAAGGAGGAACAGGAAATGGTTTACATGACATTAGAGTTTTTTTTTAAACATTTTGTATTTCATTCAGTTTATGGCTTCATCCACCCAATGGTTTTTTCATTTTATTTTCATTCACACCTCATTCTTACTAAAGCCGCATGCGCGCACGCACACACGCACACACACACACCCTACCTACCCTGCCCTATACCCACACATGAGGGAGATGCGGGAAGAAACAAAGGGGAAGCGACACACACACACACACACACACACACACACACACACACACACACACACACACACACACACACACACACACACACACACACACACACACACACACACACACACACACACACACACACACACAGGTTCCTTAGGTTGTCCAGCACAGGTTGACTCAGCGGCTCCATTCCTACTACAAATTACCATTTATATTTTATGGATCAGGTCAGGGTACAGATCTCTGTTGGCCAGAAACCTTTTCCATAGACCCATTTAATTAGACCTGAGGACGATTCTATACAAATGTCTTCTAAATCCTGGTTTTCTGAAAAACCTTGTTTCTATGTGTCAGTGGTGCTCAAACATTTTCATGTCAAGGACCCCCAAGAATGATCTGTAATTGGCCGCCGAACACCATCTGAAAATATGTTGTTCCAGAATATATATTTAAAGATTTGCACCACATTTTTCAAAATTTTCAAAAAAATAGCAGATCTAAAAGCGTGTAGCGCGGTACACGGTGCCGCTCTATGAGCTTGTAGATTTGCTATTTTTCAATATAACATGATGCTTAAAACACCAAAAGGGGTTCCCGTTTAGAATGGGTTAACAAATGCCCTACTTCAAATTTAGTCATATTACAGTGCTGTGCAAAAATATCTGATGTAGAAGCTCACATTTTCACATTTTCTTTATTTAATAAACAAATGTTGTATACTATGTGGACAGATGGCTCTAAAATGCAACTAAACACCCCTCAAAGTTGCTGAGCCCGCCGGATGCTCGGCTAATCTCCCGAAATCCGAACAGTTATCATTTTGACATTAAAGTTATTGGCAGTTTGTGTCACATAGGCTGTGTGTGTGTGTGTGTGTGTGTGTGTGTGTGTGTGTGTGTGTGTGTGTGTGTGGGTGGGTGTGTGTGGGGGTGTGTGTGTGTGTGTGTGTGTGTGTGTGTGTGTGTGTGTGTGTGTGTGTGTGTGTGTGTGTGTGTGCTCTGGTTTTTATATCTTTGTGGGGACACAAATCTGTTTACACAGTCACGTCATGGGGACCAGTTACGGTATGGGGACAAAAAACCTAGTCCCCATGAGGGAAACCGTTAAAAAACCAACCCAGGAGATGCTTTATATGTGCCTGTGAGGTTTTTAGCCTTGGCCCATAAGGGACGTTTTTTGATCATCGTGTGTGTGTAAGTGGTGCTCAGTATCTCCCCCTAAGGGTTTTAGCTGCTATTGCACTCATTACATTCTCACACACACTTTTGTGGCCGCACCCACATCATTATGTGGCCCCACCCACCCTGTTCCCCACAAGGAGGGATTATACCATCAAATTGAGTGTTAACAGAACAGGAGATTCCAGAACAAGGCAGTGAAGATGGAAGCAAAAGCAAAACACAAGGTAAGCTATTTTTTTCTGAATGAACAATTAATAAAAACAGTGCTCAACCACAGATATTTGAAAGATCACTATAACCAGTATTTGACCATAACATTTTGTGAATTAGCTCTGATTATTAAGATAGCTCAGTTAGCTAAGTTAGCTCATAATATTTTGTGAATTAGCTCTGATTATTAAGCTAGCTCAGTTAGCTAAATTAGCTCAAATGGCTCACATGGGCTGAAGACAGTTTAGATCAGTTAGAGGGATTGCTTTTCCTGTACTTTCAGGTTAGTAATGACCTTAAAACTACTGTTTTGTAACACAAATAATTTTGTGATGAAGTTAAGATACTTAGCTTCAGTTTAGCTTCAGATATAAGGATGATGTTGTTTGGTGGTAATTTCATGTAATGTAATCCAATGTGGGCTCCTGAAACGTTTTTTTTTGCTATTATTTTCTGTGAAAATAGTCAGAATGGGTATACAATTTCGTTTTTGTGTTAGGACTTTCTACTGTATAAAGTATATATGTTGAGTTTGGTCCAGTTTGTAGTGTTGTAGCATTAGCTTCCTTTAGCTGCTGTCTTTCTGTGTAGCACTGTAGCAGTGCAGCCAGTGACTCTGCAATGATGTGATATTAAAGAAAATGGTAATAGGCAGAATAATTGAAACATTAGAAGACGTCCCCATGATGCACATTAGCACGGGGTCCCCAATATGCATGTTTTAAGATGTGTGTGTGTGTGTGTATTTATGCAAGCTTGAAGGCAAAATAATTGAAACTTCAGAAGACGTCCCCGTGATGCACATTTAGCACGGAGTCCCCAAGATGCATGTTTTAAGATGTGTGTGTGTGTGTGTTTGTTTGTGTGTGTATTTATATGTCCCCGTGATGCACATTAGCTTAAAGTGTGTTAAATGTCCCCATATATCACAAAACTGAAAGTGTGTTCTAAATACCTACAATCTATCTACTATTTAGTATGACTGTCCGTTCTCTCACACACTCACTCGGTATAATTATTTCAATTTAACAACATAGCTGCAGCCAACTGGTGGTGTTTTTTCCTTTACTGGGGCTTATCAGACTTAACATTATAGTAATGTTTCGGGCCGGGCTAAGCCTTGGGTTTGACCAGTTCGGGTCCAGGCTTTAATTGCCAGGCCCGTTGAGAACTCTAACAGCATGTATGTCCCCGTGACGCACATTAGCCTAAAGTAAAGGGCATTAAAAGTCTAAATATTGTAGATCACATAATAGGCAGAATAATTGAAACATCAGAAGACGACCCCATGATGCACATTAGCACGGGGTCCCCAATATGCATGTTTTAAGATGTGTGTGTGTGTGTGTATTTATGCAAGCTTGAAGGCAAAATATTGAAACTTCAGAAGACGTCCCCATGATGCACATTTAGCACGGAGTCCCCAAGATGCATGTTTTAAGATGTGTGTGTGTTTGTTTGTGTGTGTGTATTTATATGTCCCCGTGATGCACATTAGCTTAAAGTGTGTTAAATGTCCCCATATATCACAGAACTGAAAGTGTGTTCTAAATACCTACTATGTAACAAAATGGTATATTGGACTACATCAGGATGTTGTAATACTAGTAACATTATCTTACATGAGTTATTTCGAACTCGCTTTTATCCAAAGCAACTTCCAATAAGTGCATTCAACATTGATAGTCAAGTGCACTACTTTCACATGCCTAACTCTTTTAAATATTCAATGAATCTTATTCTAAACAGATGTTGAATGGCATGCCTGCAACAGGGGTTGGAGACTCCCCCACAGACACACATGGCTCCAGCAGTTGCCAAGACATCCACTTCCATTGAAAAGGTAAATGGGGAGAGCACACCTTACAATGATGTTGTGTAATGTCCTAATGTCTAGTATGACTGTCCGTTCTCTCACACACTCACTCGGTATAATGATGTAAATTTAACAACATAGCCGCAGCCAACTGGTGGTGTTTTTTCCTTTACTGGGGCTTATCAGACTTAACATTATGGTAATGTTTCGGGCCGGGCCAAGCCTTGGGTTGGATCAGTTCGGGTCCAGGCTTTATTGTCAGGCCCGTTGAGAACTCTAACAGCATGTATGTCCCCGTGACGCACATTAGCCTAATGTAAAGGGCATTAAAAGTCTAAATATTGTAGATCACATAATAGGCAGAATAATTGAAACATCAGAAGACGACCCCATGATGCACATTAGCACGGGGTACCCGATATGCATGTTTTAAGATGTGTGTGTGTATTTATGCAAGCTTGAAGGCAAAATAATTGAAACTTCAGAAGACGTCCCCATGATGCACATTTAGCACAGAGTCCCCAAGATGCATGTTTTAAGATATGTGTGTGTTTGTTTGTGTGTGTGTATTTATATGTCCCCGTGATGCACATTAGCTTAAAGTGTGTTAAATGTCCCCATATATCACAGAACTGAAAGTGTGTTCTAAATACCTACTATGTAACAAAATGGTATATTGGACTACATCAGGATGTTGTAATACTAGTAACATTATCTTACATGAGTTATTTCGAACTCGCTTTTATCCAAAGCAACTTCCAATAAGTGCATTCAACATTGATAGTCAAGTGCACTACTTTCACATGCCTAACTCTTTTAAATATTCAATGAATCTTATTCTAAACAGATGTTGAATGGCATGCCTGCAACAGGGGGTGGAGACTCCCCCACAGACACACATGGCTCCAGCAGTTGCCAAGACATCCACTTCCATTGAAAAGGTAAATGGGGAGAGCACACCTTACAATGATGTTGTGTAATGTCCTAATGTCTAGTATGACTGTCCGTTCTCTCACACACTCACTCGGTATAATGATGTAAATTTAACAACATAGCCGCAGCCAACTGGTGGTGTTTTTTCCTTTACTGGGGCTTATCAGACTTAACATTATGGTAATGTTTCGGGCCGGGCCAAGCCTTGGGTTGGACCAGTTCGGGTCCAGGCTTTATTGTCAGGCCCGTTGAGAACTCTAACAGCATGTATGTCCCCGTGACGCACATTAGCCTAATGTAAAGGGCATTAAAAGTCTAAATATTGTAGATCACATAATAGGCAGAATAATTGAAACATCAGAAGACGACCCCATGATGCACATTAGCACGGGGTACCCGATATGCATGTTTTAAGATGTGTGTGTGTATTTATGCAAGCTTGAAGGCAAAATAATTGAAACTTCAGAAGACGTCCCCATGATGCACATTTAGCACAGAGTCCCCAAGATGCATGTTTTAAGATATGTGTGTGTTTGTTTGTGTGTGTGTATTTATATGTCCCCGTGATGCACATTAGCTTAAAGTGTGTTAAATGTCCCCATATATCACAGAACTGAAAGTGTGTTCTAAATACCTACTATGTAACAAAATGGTATATTGGACTACATCAGGATGTTGTAATACTAGTAACATTATCTTACATGAGTTATTTCGAACTCGCTTTTATCCAAAGCAACTTCCAATAAGTGCATTCAACATTGATAGTCAAGTGCACTACTTTCACATGCCTAACTCTTTTAAATATTCAATGAATCTTATTCTAAACAGATGTTGAATGGCATGCCTGCAACAGGGGGTGGAGACTCCCCCACAGACACACATGGCTCCAGCAGTTGCCAAGACATCCACTTCCATTGAAAAGGTAAATGGGGAGAGCACACCTTACAATGATGTTGTGTAATGTCCTAATGTCTAGTATGACTGTCCGTTCTCTCACACACTCACTCGGTATAATGATGTAAATTTAACAACATAGCCGCAGCCAACTGGTGGTGTTTTTTCCTTTACTGGGGCTTATCAGACTTAACATTATGGTAATGTTTCGGGCCGGGCCAAGCCTTGGGTTGGACCAGTTCGGGTCCAGGCTTTATTGTCAGGCCCGTTGAGAACTCTAACAGCATGTATGTCCCCGTGACGCACATTAGCCTAATGTAAAGGGCATTAAAAGTCTAAATATTGTAGATCACATAATAGGCAGAATAATTGAAACATCAGAAGACGACCCCATGATGCACATTAGCACGGGGTACCCGATATGCATGTTTTAAGATGTGTGTGTGTATTTATGCAAGCTTGAAGGCAAAATAATTGAAACTTCAGAAGACGTCCCCATGATGCACATTTAGCACAGAGTCCCCAAGATGCATGTTTTAAGATATGTGTGTGTTTGTTTGTGTGTGTGTATTTATATGTCCCCGTGATGCACATTAGCTTAAAGTGTGTTAAATGTCCCCATATATCACAGAACTGAAAGTGTGTTCTAAATACCTACTATGTAACAAAATGGTATATTGGACTACATCAGGATGTTGTAATACTAGTAACATTATCTTACATGAGTTATTTCGAACTCGCTTTTATCCAAAGCAACTTCCAATAAGTGCATTCAACATTGATAGTCAAGTGCACTACTTTCACATGCCTAACTCTTTTAAATATTCAATGAATCTTATTCTAAACAGATGTTGAATGGCATGCCTGCAACAGGGGGTGGAGACTCCCCCACAGACACACATGGCTCCAGCAGTTGCCAAGACATCCACTTCCATTGAAAAGGTAAATGGGGAGAGCACACCTTACAATGATGTTGTGTAATGTCCTAATGTCTAGTATGACTGTCCGTTCTCTCACACACTCACTCGGTATAATGATGTAAATTTAACAACATAGCCGCAGCCAACTGGTGGTGTTTTTTCCTTTACTGGGGCTTATCAGACTTAACATTATGGTAATGTTTCGGGCCGGGCCAAGCCTTGGGTTGGACCAGTTCGGGTCCAGGCTTTATTGTCAGGCCCGTTGAGAACTCTAACAGCATGTATGTCCCCGTGACGCACATTAGCCTAATGTAAAGGGCATTAAAAGTCTAAATATTGTAGATCAAATAATAGGCAGAATAATTGAAACATCAGAAGACGACCCCATGATGCACATTAGCACGGGGTACCCGATATGCATGTTTTAAGATGTGTGTGTGTATTTATGCAAGCTTGAAGGCAAAATAATTGAAACTTCAGAAGACGTCCCCATGATGCACATTTAGCACAGAGTCCCCAAGATGCATGTTTTAAGATATGTGTGTGTTTGTTTGTGTGTGTGTATTTATATGTCCCCGTGATGCACATTAGCTTAAAGTGTGTTAAATGTCCCCATATATCACAGAACTGAAAGTGTGTTCTAAATACCTACTATGTAACAAAATGGTATATTGGACTACATCAGGATGTTGTAATACTAGTAACATTATCTTACATGAGTTATTTCGAACTCGCTTTTATCCAAAGCAACTTCCAATAAGTGCATTCAACATTGATAGTCAAGTGCACTACTTTCACATGCCTAACTCTTTTAAATATTCAATGAATCTTATTCTAAACAGATGTTGAATGGCATGCCTGCAACAGGGGGTGGAGACTCCCCCACAGACACACATGGCTCCAGCAGTTGCCAAGACATCCACTTCCATTGAAAAGGTAAATGGGGAGAGCACACCTTACAAGGATGTTGTGTAATGTCCTAATGTCTAGTATGACTGTCCGTTCTCTCACACACTCACTCGGTATAATGATGTAAATTTAACAACATAGCCGCAGCCAACTGGTGGTGTTTTTTCCTTTACTGGGGCTTATCAGACTTAACATTATGGTAATGTTTCGGGCCGGGCCAAGCCTTGGGTTGGACCAGTTCGGGTCCAGGCTTTATTGTCAGGCCCGTTGAGAACTCTAACACCATGTATGTCCCCGTGACGCACATTAGCCTAATGTAAAGGGCATTAAAAGTCTAAATATTGTAGATCACATAATAGGCAGAATAATTGAAACATCAGAAGACGTCCCCATGATGCACATTAGCACGGGGTACCCAATATGCATGTTTTAAGATGTGTGTGTGTATTTATGCAAGCTTGAAGGCAAAATAATTGAAACTTTAGAATACGTCCCCATGATGCACATTTAGCACGGAGTCCCCAAGATGCATGTTTTAAGATGTGTGTTTGTTTGTTTGTGTGTGTGTTTTTATATGGCCCCGTGATGCACATTAGCTTAAAGTGTGTTAAATGTCCCCATATATCACAGAACTGAAAGTGTGTTCTAAATACCTACTATCTATCTACTATTTAGTATGACTGTCTTTTATTGGTTTGGGTTTTATTGGTGTGTATTTGTTAACCCCCTGCACTGCATGTTTTGTATTGATTTTATTGTTGTATTGCACAAGTTGTTTTTCGTGCTAGGCCTGTCCCCTTTCTTTCCCCAAATGTATTTGAGCTAATTATATACTTTTCACTTTATTATCTTATCTGCCTCACTGATGTATTGCCCTAACCTTTTAATATATACTGTGTAGTTATATATAAATAAAGTTGTTACATTTTCCACAAATGCCTCTCGTACATTGTTCCTGTTAAAGGGGAAGTTGGTCAAAGTTTACACTCTAGGGGTTCCTCCTGCCCCCTCAACAAGCGGGAGGTGGCGTAGTCAGGATATTAGTACCAATTTGTTCGCTTGTACAATTAAAATTGTTGTTCTACAATTTATGTGTCATTTATTTATGTCAACATTGTGCATTATCTATGTCAGGGTTGGGCAACTTTGATGATGGAGAGGGCCACTATATTTTCAGTCACTCCAGGGGGTCACAATGCATATACTGTCAAAAATAGCAAAAATAGCAGTCTACAAGCTCAAAATGTGTTGTGCTTTGATGCGTTTTGAGCTTGTAGATTGGCTATTTTTTAATTGGAAAACTGAATTATGTTTTAGCTATTTTTGAATTGGTTATGGTTTTGAATTATTATTATTATTATTATTATTATTTTCCCAAATGGATTCATATGGTATGTTACCTTAATAACTTAATTACAAATTCATTGGACATGAAAGAAGGCAATAACATTTTAATACTAGTATTAAGTCATTAAGGGCGTTTTACTAGTTAGTAATTACACTTGTTGCAAGGTCCCCATTAATCACATTAGAGCGGACCTTGTGTGAATTATTTAAATGATATTCAAATGAGGTCCCCATCAACCATGTTAACCAGATTTTTCACAAGTCCCCATATGGCATGGTCCAGCAATTACTTCATCAATTCTGATATTTAAAGTCGTGTATAAGCTTACAAAGCCATAGTTGTTATACCTGATTTTTTTCATAGCTGTATAACCTTTAGAAAGGGTGGTCCCCACGAGGGATGAAAAAAATGTTGGTCCCCACAAACCACAAAAACCAGTATGTGTGTGTGTGTGTGTGTGTGTGTGTGTGTGTGTGTGTGTGTGTGTGGGTGTGTGTGTGTGTGTGTGTGTGTGTGTGTGTGTGTGTGGGCAAAATGTGCCCAAATGTTAGGTAAACTTTTCCTTCCGTTTCCCCTCTAAATCATTATACAGGATGATTGCTGGTAACACTTCCTCCTTTCAAATGACATAAGCTTTTGCAATGATAGAATATCCAATTGGCTGTTTTAATGGTCTGCATTTATACAGCACCTCTCCAAATGCTGTATGTATGTGTTACTTTTACCCAGGGCGGCTGTGGCTCAGGAGGTAGAGCAGGTCGGCGGTTCGAATCCCGGCTCCTCCTGTCTACATGTCGAAGTGTCCTTGGGCAAGACAGTGAACCCCAAATTGCTCCCGATGTGCTGGTTGGTACCTTGCATGGCTTCCGCCGCAATCGGTGTATGAATGTGTGTGTGAATGGGTGAATGTAATGCACAATCTATGTAAAGCGCCTTGGATAAAGGCGCTATATAAATGCACCATTTACCATTTACCCATTCATTCATACAGTACACATTGAGGCAACAACCTTCTCGCTGAGAAGAGTCTTGCTCAAGGACACACTGACATTGGAACTCATTTATGGCCCGGACGGTTAGCTCAACCGTCTGGGCCCCTAGGCTGCCGAGCCAGCCGGAAGGCGGTGCTGCGGGCTCGACTCCCGAGCCCGGCGGCCTTTGCCGCGTGTCACTCCCCATCTCTCTCCCCCTTTTCTGTCTAGTTACTGTACACTATCAATGAAGGCAAAAAACGGCAAAAAAAAAATCTTTAGATTCCTTATTTCTTTTGGGCATTTCTCATTAGAGAATAGAGATGCTCCAATAATCGGCATTTACCCTATCTGTGATCGGCAATTTACCTTTATCTGGAGAAACTGATCTATAAATCAGATACAGAGTATATCATTTATCATCATTGTGACAGGCCTAAACATTCTCCCCTTCCTCCCCACACACACACAGGAACAGTTTTGACGTAAGTTTTGACATTTTGGAAATATAAAAATTTGCAACATTTCACAAGATCAGTATCGGTATCTGCCGATCATTAGAAAAACTATTTGTGATCGGTATCGGTCCCAAAAAACCTGATCGGATTCAGAGCATCTCTGACTATTTCTCATACATCCATCATCAGCATATCAGATACAGCTAATTCATATAAGTACAATGTACACATTTTCTGTCCTATCTTATGACATTAGGGTTATGGTTAATGCTTACCCAAATACTGCATTAAAACTGAAATCATATACTGTACCTACCAGGTCTACAAGGCTTAAATAAAATGGGGTAGTCAGCTATTGTATAGGCTACAGTACAGTATGAGTCTGTAATAGGAAGCCAACCTCAGACAACCACTCGCTCTCATTGCAACTTAGTATTGCTGAATCAATCAAAAATGCTTTTTATCTGGTGTATCACAATGACTTTGGAATTTTAAAGGCTTGCGTTTGTTGGCATTTTGTAGCCTACTGTGTAAAAAACAAAGTAATAGCAGCCGTTCACTAGAGTTATAAACATTCAACCTGCAGTATTTGAGGTACAGATGCGTTGATGAGACGTGGTAATGAAGACGGACCAGGAAGCACAACTTTGATGGATCTTCCTTGAAGGTAGTTCTGTAGCCAGACATGCAATCTTCCAGTTGCATCCTAAGGTTAGCAAGGAATATCACCTCTAATACCAGCCATGTTTTGTATGGAGAGTATAGGTTGCTCATTTCATTCTTCATTCTTGTCAATAAATATACAGCATCGTGTGTGCAGCCTTTTTCTTATTTTTACGAGTACAGGTTGCTGCCTTCAGGAAGGAGATATGGTGTTCCAGCACACAATAAGGTCAGACTGAAGAAGTCTTTTGTCCATCAGTCGACTTTGAGGCTTAAAGGTTTTTGGCCAGGACTAGACTGAGCTGTGGACATTGCTCTGTGCCCTTATGTCAGTATGTAACTGTATTTTTATTTCTGTTTTTGTCAAATGTGTGTATATGTGTTGCATACAAGGCCCGCTGGGCCGCAAGACAAATTTCAGTTCGAACTGACAATAAAGTACTATATCATATCATATCATATCAGTTACGCCCTTTGAACAGAGCTTTGCACAAAAGGCCACTGTGCCAGACCTGGTCGAATGCACCCTTAATGTCCAGTGCGACAGCATCTACTTTGCCACCTTTGTCAAGGATGTTGTTCCACGTCTGGGACAAAAAGGAGGTTGGCTGTGCTGTGGTTTGGTCTGAATCCGTATTGTTTATTGGAGATAAGGTCATGGCGGAGGAGGAGATACCTCTGTAGCTGTTTATGGACAGATGGTTAACATCTGGGAGGTGAAAACAAGCCATCTGCCTCTATACCGTACAGAACACAGCACAGTAGTAAGAGTCAGATAATAAGGATCGGTGTTACAGGATTTTAGAACTATATGCAAAGCCTGTTATAATTATCCTTTCTTACTACATCCTTTCTCCTCCATCCCTACAGCTCGTTTTGTTTTAAGCCTCCACAAGTTTATATATAGGTTATATAGTCTTTGTATTGAGTTTGTGCTTGAAATGTACTGTAATTCTGTTAATAAATATCAATCAATCAATCAATCAGGTGCCCGGGCCGCAAACGCCTGATCACCCCAAGTAATGAGGTTGGTTGGAGAAACCAACCAATGCATTGTAGGCTCTGTAGAGCCTACAATGTGATGTCATTTGAGGTTCGGGCCGAAATCATTTGATTAGTATGATTAGGCCCTAAGGCTGCACGCCGGCTTATAGGACACCCCCACACACACACACACACACACACACACACACACACACACACACACACACACACACACACACACACACACACACACACACACACACACACACACACACACACACACACACACACACACACACACACACACACACACACACACACACACACACACACACACACACACAGTAAGTAGGTGGGAGACGTAGGGGGCTTATTGTCTGCATCAGAAGATCAATCAGAATTTCCGTCCTCACCTTCGCCTTCACTGTTTGTGTTGTACGCAATGTTTGTGTTTACACAAACACTCAAAACTGTCCATTCATCAGTCAATGGCATTTAATGTTTGTGTTAGGACAATGTTTGTGTTGGACATACTGTAGGAGGGGCTGTCGTCCCTCAAAAAATATCATAAATAGCAGGTCTACAATCTCAAGGTACTGTCTTGAGAATTTGGCTTGTCCGTTGGTGTGCCTCGGGCACAGAGTTTGACCTACAATACACTCCTTCCAGGACAACGGCTACCAAAAGACCCTGACCTACAATACACTCCTTCCAGGACAACGGCTACCAAAAGACCCTGACCTACAATACACTCCTTCCAGTACAACGGCCACCAAAAGACCCTGACCTACAATACACTCCTTCCAGGACAACGGCTACCAAAAGACCCTGACCTACAATACACTCCTTCCAGTACAACGGCTACCAAAAGACCCTGACCTACAATACACTCCTTCCAGGACAACGGCCACCAAAAGACCCTGACCTACAATACACTCCTTCCAGGACAACGGCCACCAAAAGACCCTGACCTACAATACACTCCTTCCAGGACAACGGCCACCAAAAGACCCTGGCAGGGAAGAAATTTAAGAGCCACACTTTAGGTCTTGGCTCTGGGAACCGCCATGAAAGCGCTCGAGTGTGCATAAATCATCTCAACCTGTTTGGCCGGTGGCTCTCGGCGTGATGACCAAGCCAAGTGTGGCCGTTCTCAGTAATGAACAAAGGTGCAGCCAAGTCAATCTGCTTTCTTTGCCACGCCAAAATGTGATTGCACCTCTGTTGCTACTCGTAATGGCAGTGCTTCGATTAGCCATGAGTCATTTCGGACAATTAACCCTAATAATGGCTCTTGGAGGACACTAACTTAGAAAATGCTGAATCTGTCAGCAAAAGAATACATCTGAGGACATGTCCCAAAATAATATAGTCAATGTGGCATGTTACAGTACATTGCCTCGGGCTGTGCACAGATTTCTTTGAAGGGCAATTGCTCTAATGTTCTAAAATGTTCCCCTCACTTCACACCCGTGTGAAGTGAATATTTAGGTGGACATTTGACCTAATTTCTCCTTTCATTGTCAAATATGGCAAATATGAGACGTGTGGGGACAAGATGGCGTAAATCTTCCCTCCATTGTCAATGGCATTTAATAATGTTTGTGTTGCGGACGTTTTGACCTAATTTCTCCTTTCATTGTCGATGGCAAATATGAGACGTTTGGTAAATGGTAAATGGTGCATTTATATAGCGCCTTTATCCAAGGCGCTTTACATAGATTGTGCATTACATTCACCCATTCACACACACATTCATACACCTTTACATAGATTGTGCATTACATTCACCCATTCACACACACATTCATACACCGATGGCAGCAGAAACCATGCAAGGCACCAACCAGCACATCAGGAGCAATTAGGGGTTCAGTGTCTTGCTCAAGGACACTTCGACTCTAACTCTGGGGGAGCCCACAGGGTTCGAACTGGCAACCTTGCGGTTACCATCCGGCCACTCTACCCCTGAGCCACCGCTGTCGTGTGGGGACAAGATGACGAAAACTTTCCCTTCATTGTCAACAGCATTTAATGTTTGTGTTGCGGACATTTTTTTGTGGGGACAAAAGCTGTATATAGGAGGGGCCAGCGGCCATAAAAAAAAAATCACACTTGATGTGAAGTGAGGAGTGCCCAGATTTTTGGGGGAATGTTGATGTTTGCACGTCTGTGAAAAATTACATAAATGTTTTACAAGATGCATTTAGAAGCTCGGGGTGCTGGGAAGATATGGCCACTTTTACTCTGTAAGCCCCCCCCCTCCTGTAGATAGAGAAATGACAGAGTTACCCATGTGGGGGTCCCTCTACTGTACCCTCTACTGTACTGTACTGGCACACCCGAAATCACCATAATTCAGTTAATATGTGTGTGTGTGTTTGTGTGTGTGTTAGGTTGCGCACAGGTGGTGAAAAACACCCACCCACCCAGCCAGCCACCCACACACATAGCTCCGTAAGGGAGTGGTTGCACCACTCAAAAATTCAGAATATTTTTCTCTCGTTTGATATCAAGAAAAATGCGCCAGGACGTGTGTACACGTCCTGGCAACCCATCGGTTGTATTAGTTATGACGTTCCCACACGTCATACGGTCTGAATGGGTTCAATGGAAGAGCCGGTCGGCAGACCTCTGACTCAGACCTCATAACCGTATACAGTATAGAGGCATCTCAATGGATGACATTGATAATTTCAGGCAAAGACTACTTGAACATCGTTCGCAAATTGTTGTGCATTTCAGCAAAGTTCTGGAAAATATAGTATTTGTATTGCTGAATTTGTAGCTACTGTAAAGAAACTGTGGGTGAATATAATGACTGCAAAATAATGCCTGAATGAGTGAGGAGGGCTTCAGGATTGAGCATCCCTTCATTCAATAGCCCTCCATCAATTACTGGGCTCTATAAACAAGAAGAAGCTCATCTACCTCCGACATGGATGCTCTTTTAAAGGTGCCATGTGCTGCTTGTGCACCGTGTAAAATATGATCCACTCGCCATGGGTCTGCAAATAACTCTGAGTCATCCATTGATGTGGGTCAATTAACCCATTCTGAACGGGAACGCCTTTTGGCGTTTTAAGCATTATGCTATATGCTATACTTTAGCTATTCGAACAAACAGGAAGGTAGGAGCGCACACCAGTAGTGGGGAGGTGCTGACCGCGGGAGATAAAGATTCCATTCCCTGAAGAAGGCATCTTTTTGCCGAAACGTTGGAAAAATAAAGATTTGTTGGCATCGTGACTACGAGCTGTGCGGCCTCTCATACTTTAGCTATTGAAAAATAGCAGATCTACAAGCTCATAGCGCGGCACCGAGTGCCGCGCCACGCTATGAGCTTGTAGATCTGCTATTTTTTGAAAAATCGTGAAATGGTTTTTGGGGTCCTTGACATGAAAATGTTTGAGAACGACTGACATAGAAACATATAATTATCAGAAAACTGTCATGATTTAGAAGTAGAATCGTCCTCAGGTCTAAATGGATTAACCTACGTGAGGTGGAGAATGGGGCAGGAGGGTGGTGGAGAAGGGTAGAGAGAGAGAGAGAGAGAGAGAGAGAGAGAGAGAGAGAGAGCTCAATTAACCATGGCTCTGTGTAGGAGAAAGGTAATTGCCTGTGGTGTTCCGCATCATATAATCAATCACCTCAACTGTGCACATTTATGTCCTAATGGAATGTTGTTGTTGTTCAGTAACAGTTGGCTATACTTCTCGCAAAGGCCTTTCTGGACATTATAACCACGTTTCTATGAAGTTAATCCGTTTTGATCTCAGCATGCTTTGACCCGAAGACTATAAAAATAAGGGTAAGGTTAATTAAAAAAATAAGGTAAATAGCTCTCAGTTCAATCGCAAAACATGCTCTATAACATAGCCTGGGCAGCATTTAATATCGGGTTTATGTGATCTCATCACATTTTGTCATGATGTCTATGGCTGTTTTTAGCCCAAGGAGTGTATTTTGTGCAAAACTAATGCTTGGAATGGATTCAGAATCATGAAAACCCCCTAGTTTGACAGGTCACATGCTACTTGACATCCTACTAAGCAAAAGGAAAGTTTGACATTTTTTTTCTGTAATATGGCTTCGCTTGCTTCAGAATAGGCAAGCTTGTTTTGTCCTTCCACAGCCCATACACAAACACAACAGAAGCCTCTATGCACCCACATAACTATAGCCTGGCTAATAAGCCAGACTCAAATCACACAGGCAATTCTTTTTTGTGCCAACGGCTGATTGGGTCTGGCTTATTAGCCAGGCTACCCACATACAGCTTCAAGAATGCTTTGTGAATTTAATATTTTACACTACTGTAAATTACTAATGTCCTGCAGGTCTGAATGAAGGAGAAATTACATATAATATGTTTGTTGCAATCACAGCTTGTCTGTCCAGGACATCCAAAGGGAGGTATATTTACCATCAAAAGTTATATAATTATAATCAAGGAGTTTGTGAGGAATATTTTGAAAGGTCCACTCACTTGGGGAGGACATTTTTTTTTTACTGAACTTTCAATCACAGCTAGAGGTCGTAGCATGAAAAAAGTCAAAACAGATCCAGTTTGGACTAGTGTTGTCACGATACGATACTGGTTTTTCCAACTTCGATATGATATTTGGAAAAGTATTGATATTTCGATACCATTTTCGATACCACGCAACCACGGCGATTTCTCTGAGGTTTTAACATTGTAAGTACAAATAAAGTAGTAACAATTTATATATTATGCAGTATGGATTATAAATGGTGCATTTATATACTGTAGCGCCTTTATCCAAGGCGCTTTACATAGATTGTGCATTACATTCACACACACACATTCATACACCGATGGCGGCGGAAACCATGTAAGGCACCAACCAGCACATCAGGAGCAATTTGGGGTTCAGTGTCTTGCTCAAGGACACTTCGACACTAACTCTGGGGGAGCCTAGGTTCGAACTGGCAACCTTGCGGTTACCATCCAGCCACTCTACCCCTGAGCCACCGCCGCCCATTATATAAAAGTAAAGTTGTGAAGCACAACAGAATTAATTTTCTTCCTGACCATACATACTACTACAAGCGTTCCAATAAACACAATTAGCCGTGTTTGTCGGAGGCAAGTCGGGTGATCTGTATCCCTGCCCGAGGGACTCCCACAGGTTGGTCATGGTGATCTGTATCCCTGCCCGAGGGACTCCCACAGGTTGGTCATGGTGATCTGTATCCCTGCCCGAGGGACTACCACAGGTTGGTCATGGTGATCTGTATCCCTGCCCGAGGGACTCCCACAGGTTGGTCATGGTGATCTGTATCCCTGCCCGAGGGACTACCACAGGTTGGTCATGGTGATCTGTATCCCTGCCCGAGGGACTCCCACAGGTTGGTCATGGTGATCTGTATCCCTGCCCGAGGGACTACCACAGGTTGGTCATGGTGATCTGTATCCCTGCCCGAGGGACTCCCACAGGTTGGTCATGGTGATCTGTATCCCTGCCCGAGGGACTCCCACAGGTTGGTCATGGTGATCTGTATCCCTGCCCGAGGGACTACCACAGGTTGGTCATGGTGATCTGTATCCCTGCCCGAGGGACTCCCACAGGTTGGTCATGGTGATCTGTATCCCTGCCCGAGGGACTCCCACAGGTTGGTCATGGTGATCTGTATCCCTGCCCGAGGGACTCCCACAGGTTGGTCATGGTGATCTGTATCCCTGCCCGAGGGACTCCCACAGGTTGGTCATGGTGATCTGTATCCCTGCCCGAGGGACTCCCACAGGTTGGTCATGGTGATCTGTATCCCTGCCCGAGGGACTCCCACAGGTTGGTCATGGTGATCTGTATCCCTGCCCGAGGGACTCCCACAGGTTGGTCATGGTGATCTGTATCCCTGCCCGAGGGACTCCCACAGGTTGGTCATGGTGATCTGTATCCCTGCCCGAGGGACTCCCACAGGTTGGTCATGGTGATCTGTATCCCTGCCCGAGGGACTCCCACAGGTTGGTCATGGTGATCTGTATCCCTGCCCGAGGGACTCCCACAGGTTGGTCATGGTGATCTGTATCCCTGCCCGAGGGACTCCCACAGGTTGGTCATGGTGATCTGTATCCCTGCCCGAGGGACTCCCACAGGTTGGTCATGGCATAGACATATAAAAGTAGACGCCTTTTCCTCCTACAGTTGGAGGCCATCGATATTGTCCTTTTCTTTTGCTGAGGTTTGCGTGATCTGCGCAAAAGGACAGTTAACCCATTTTGGGCGGGAACCCCTTTTGGTGTTTTAAACATTATGTTATAATTTAGCTATTGAAAAATAGAAGATCTACAAGCTCATAGCGCGCCACCGAGTGGCGCGCTACGAGCTTGTAGGTCTGCTATTTTTGAAAAATCGTGAAAATTTAGAAGGATTTTTTCAGGATTTAGAAGGATTTTTAAAAGTTTTGAGGTCAGGCCTAAATGGGTCAAATGATAAGGGACAATATCGGTGGCACCCAACTGTATGTGCTCAAGGGAGGGCGAAGCACCGCGGACAGTGGCGTGCACAGATGGACACTATAGGGGTGCTAGAGCACCACCTGCCCTTTGCCCTCTGGACAGCAATGTGCCCTTTATTTTGTACAGTGTACAGTATGTGGACCACGGTGACATTGATCAATTCTTGATAAGAAAAAGCTGCTAATATATTATTTATGCCCCAGAATCTATAAATCTCACACTATTAAGGCAACCGGCCGGTTCCACGCGCTGCACAAGGTGCCCTTTTTGACTTGAGCACCTGCCCCTCTAAATGTCTGTGCACGCCACTGACTGCGGAAGCATGAGCGTGCGTCACAAAGCGCATGTTCGGGTCTGATAAGTCCCGGAAAAGAGGCGCTGCTGTGATTGGCCAGTAATCACTTGAGTGGCAGCATCGTGACGTAACGTGCCTTCCACACTTCCTCTCCCGGTGTAAATTCTTCCGCCCCTCCTTCAACACACATCGCTCCAACAAACTGCAGTGGCCAATGAGGCATCTATTTTTTTTAAATAACTATGGGTCATCATGGCAGTTCAGTGGGGAGTAGCCAGGGAACTAGGAAGATTTGCATGCGCGTACCTCTGCATACATTATGAAAATCATAACGCCCTCCAGCATCTTGGCCAGCGACTCTAGGGGGAAAGAGGTAGAAAGAGAGCCAGTTGGGACGCCAGCAAGCAGACACTTGCCCGCCTGCAGGTGACGGAACCGGATTATACCAGCTGATGCCTGGCCTCTCTGGCCAGATGGCAGTGGAGCCCCAGAGCTGACACTCAGCAATGAATCCACATTGGGAATCACAATGCAAGTTATACAGCTGCCACCGTCCAAGCCTTGCCAACGGGGGGGGAAAGAGTATTATTACTCGACTACCGGTGGTTACAATACAGGCTCCACCACCGTGGTCCCGACAGACAGTCACCCAATCCTGCTGCTTAATTAGTCCCACCTGCTGTGGGTTTGCCACCTAGGGGAGTTCGCAGTGTTGTTTTTGGCAGCAAATTTCGATTTTAGTTTTAGTCATAGTCTCTTCAATAGTTTATTTAGTCACATTTTACTAGTCACCTGGAATGTTTTAGTGTTAGTCTAGTTTTAGTTGACTAAATATCATAAGATTTTAGTCGACTAAATCTACAGTTGATTTAGTCGACTAAAATGTATTTTGGTGGGTCTTGATGCCGTCGTAATGACTGTTTTAAACTGAAAATAGCCGATCTACAAGCTCACAACGCGTCGTGCTGCGACGTGTTGTGAGCTTGTAGATTTGCCATTTTCAGCAAGCAACCAAGTGTAAAATACGCGAGACATAGCCAAAGCATTTCTGGGGGTCCCCAGACAAAAAGATTGAGAACCCCTGAGCTACATACCATCCTTAGTACAGTATATGTGCACTGGATCAGTGATTTGGCCGTTCTTCCTTTGAGCACAACACCAGGGAACAACTTTACTGCACAGACTAATACACTGCAGCTATTCAGCCATCCTGTGTGTCTGTCCAGGAGCAGTAGGACTAGGGAGCTACACACCTTTGTTCAAGGACTCCTTCCCCATCCTGTGTGTCTGTCCAGGAGCAGTAGGACTAGGGAGCTACACACCTCTGTTCAAGGACTCCTTCCCCAGCCTGTGTGTCTGTCCAGGAGCAGTAGGACTAGGGAGCTACAAACCTCTGTTCAAGGACTCCTTCCCCAGCCTGTGTGTCTGTCCAGGAGCAGTAGGACTAGGGAGCTACAAACCTTTGTTCAAGGACTCTGTCCCCATCCTGTGTGTCTGTCTAGGAGCAGTAGGACTAGGGAGCTACAAACCTTTGTTCAAGGACTCCTTCCCCATCCTGTGTGTCTGTCCAGGAGCAGTAGGACTAGGGAGCTACAAACCTTTGTTCAAGGACTCCTTCCCCATCCTGTGTGTCTGTCTAGGAGCAGTAGGACTAGGGAGCTACAAACCTTTGTTCAAGGACTCCTTCGTTCCCCATCCTGTGTGTCTGTCCAGGAGCAGTATAGGGAGCTACAAACCTTTGTTCAAGGACTCTTTCCCCATCATCTTTGAGAGCATAATATCCACATGTCCAGCCCACAGAAATGCCAGGATACCTTCAAAGAATCAGAAACACGTAGAGCACATTGTTACGGCTGCCTCGAAAACACCAACATAATAACAGAGTTAAGGTGCATTGACCCATTTAGGCCTGACATCGAAATTTAAAAAAAATTCTTCTAAATCCCGACAGTTTTCTGAAATACCTATGATTATCTATCAGTGATCTCAACATTTCATGTCAAGGACCCCAAAAATTAGATGTAATAGGCCGCCGACCCCCATCTGAAAACATGTTGTTCCAGGGACCAAGCAAAGATTTGAGTTAAAAACGTTCGCTCTGAAAGAATATATATTCAAAGATTTGCGCCACATTTTTGGGATTTTTCAAAAATAGCAGACCTACAAGCTTGTAGATCTGCTATTTTTCAACAGCTAAAGTATAACGTAATGCTTTAAAACACCAAAAGGCGTTCCTGCCGAAAATGGGTTAGAGAAAACAATCACACCAGTGTGAAGTGAGGGGCGCTCTTATCAACATAATGTCATCATACATCATCTCATTCTCAACCAATGGCACATCATCTCCCACCCAATCATCTCCCACCCAATCATGTCATCTCCCACCCAATCATGTCATCTCCCACCCAATCATGTCATCTCCCACCCAATCATGTCATCTCCCACCCAATCATGTCATCTCCCACCCAATCATATCATCTCCCACCCAATCATGTCATCTCCCACCCAATCATCTCCCACCCAATCATGCCGGCCATGAATCACAATTTGTGTCCTCACTTATAATTGTCTTCAATGTTTGTGTTTACACACTTTTGTCTTCAATGTTTGTGTTTACACACTTTTGTCTTCAATGTTTGTGTTTACATAGACTGGACATAGGATCAGATAGAAACAAGTACAACCAATCTCAAAAATCAGACTGAACTGAGTGGTGCAACAGGTTTGTACCCTAAACGGGCAGACGGACGGACGGACATTGCTGGTTCTAGGAGTGGTTGCACCACTCAAAAAGATGTATTAACTAAACTAAATGGACAAAAAAACATATCAAACTAGAAAAAGTGCCCTTCTGGGCACAGGTCTCCACCAGGAGGATAGGACTGTGTGAGATGTTTGGCAAAATGTTTAGGATTAATATAAACATGTTTTTGAGGCATTTTGTTCCAAAAATGTGTTTTGCAAAAATCAACCTGTTGGTGGCGCTATAACAGGCCAATGTGAAAAGGGTGGGATATATTCCTCAGCCTAGTAAGAAAATGTGTGAAAGATTTCACGTAAATTGCATGCTGCGTTCATGATTTGAGGCTTTTGTTCAAAACGGGGCAATCTTGCAAACTGTGAAAGCTAATTATAGCCAATTAGGATGGAATATGAAATATCGGACAGATCCGACTTGAGCACATGACCATAGAGATAGTGTGTAACGATTTGTGAGATTTTTGGACAGAATCTGGAGGAGTAATATCAAAAAATGTGTTTTACAAAAGTCGGCCTCCTGGTGGCGCTATAAAAGGCAGATGCGGAAAATGCAGGTCAACGGTTTGTCCTTGGCCTCTAGGGAGTGTGCATGCAACGTTTCACGCAGATCGGTGCAGTTTTAGGTAAAACATGTGAAAAGCTGCCTCATGGTGGCGCTATAACAGGCCGTTCTGGAAAATGTGGGGCAGAGGTTCATCGTTGGCATCCAGGGAGTGTGTGTGCAAAGTGTGGCATCGACCGGGTTAACGGTGCCGGAGATTAGCTGGTAACGGACGGACGGAAGGACACACACACGGACACACGGACGGACACACACACGGACGGAGTGCAAAACATACTCTCTCCCCATGCCTTCGGCCTGGTGGAGACAACTAATGAAACAGAGTGCCAGGGTGGCTGCTACAGAGTGAGCGAGGGAACCGACGTGAACAGCCTTCAGACCAACAGAGGTGTTTTCAGTCTGGAGCTGAAATGCGTAAGTGTTCGTTTATAGATGTGTGCCAATAAAAAAGGAAACTGTGAGTACTTTGTCCTCCATCGATTTGAAATGTGGTATGTACTACCTTTTGGGGATTTTCTTTTTCAATTCCTATAAGTATTGCTGACGCACAACCTCTTTTTCTTATTTAATAAAAACACAACAGTCCACTCCCTAGGACTCTAGGAGTCATTCACTCACATCGCCAGGCTTTGTAAAAATATGAGCGACTTCTCCCGACACAACAATGAAGCTAGACTAGCGGTATTAGATTAGGCTGAAGGGACAGAACTAGTGTGATCTTGAAGAGCAAGTAGAAATGCGGGGAAACAAAAGTTTTGGGTCTCATACGTGATAGGCTTGTCCCTGAATAACGTTATGACGAGTCAGCACATATTCATCCGCAAGCAGCACAGATGCGGCATCTACATTTGTTACCCTCTGTTCCCTCACACATATCTGGAAACAAGCTCTGGCAAACTGTTTTTATATAAGCTCCGAGCTCTAAAACACAATCAACTGTTGCAACGGCTCTAAAGACTCAACGCTCTGAGAAGTACCTCATGTAAGGAATAACATTTCCTTTTCTCTCTCTGGCAAGAAAAAGACAGCTTTTCCATCTGATATATTTGAAATGACTGCATACAGTATAAAGCTTCTGGCTCCAATTCATAAGTGTGTCATAAGATAGCTGATAACTGCTTTAACTCATTCTGGGCGGGAACCCCTTTTGGTGTTTAAAGCATTACGTTATACTTTAGCTATTGAAAAATAGCAGATCTACAAGCTCATAGCGCAGCACCGAGTGGCACGCTATGAGCTTGTAGATCTGCTATTTTTGAAAAGTCGTGAAAATGTGGTGCAAATCTTTGAATATTTATTCTTTCACAGTGAACGGCGGTGGCTCAGGGATAGAGTGGCTGGATGGCAACCGCAAGGTTGCCAGTTCGAACCCGGGCTCCCCCAGAGTTAGTGTCGAAGTGTCCTTGAGCAAGACACTGAACCCCTAATTGCTCCTGATGTGCAGGTTGGTGCCTTGCATGGTTTCCTCCGGCATCGGTGTATGAATGTGTGTGTGAATGGGTGAATATATATATATATGCACAATCTATGTAAAGCTCCTTGGATAAAGGCGCTGTATAAATGCACCATTTACCATTTAACTCAAATCTTTGCTTCTGGGGGGTCCCTGGAACAACATATTTTCAGATGGGGGTCGGCAGCCAATTACATATAATCTTGGGGGTCCTTGACATGAAAATGTTTGAGAACCACTGACATTTTTTTTTCCAGAAAACTGTCAGGATTTAGAAGACATTTGTAGAACCGTTCAAAATGGGTTAACAGTATCAGTGCTTTGCGGGAAAGGGTTTGTGAATAATGTGCATCCTGAGCTTTATACCACTACGAAGTTAAGAACACACTGCCACAATAATGTCCACTGGCCCTTTTCAGAATAGTAGATATAACTAGCTATGTTACGGAACAAGTGGAAATCGTTTCGTAACTCCGTCGGCGCTTAGTTGGCATTTATAGGCCTGACGTCGACAAATCCTGACAGTTTTCTGAAATACCTATGATTCTATATCAGTGGTTCTCAATATTTCATGTCAAGGACCACAAATATTATATGTAATTGGCCACCGACCTCCATTTGAAAACATGTTGTTCCAGGGACCTCCCCAGAAGCAAAGATTTGAGTAAAAAATGTTCGCTCTGAAAGAATATATATTCAAAGATTTGCGCCGGCCCAGGCGGTGGCGTAACCGTCTGGGCACCCGACTGGTAATCCAGTCGCAGTGTGCCGCGGGTTCGACTCCCGAGCCCGACACGGCCTTTACTGCATGTCTTCCCCCATCTCTCTCCCGTTTCCTGTCAGCCTACTGTCTGTCCCTTCAAAAACCAATAAAAGGCGTAAGCCGCAAAAAAATAGCTTAAAAAAAAAAGAAAAAAAAAAAAGATTTGCGCCACATTTTCACGATTTTTCAAAAAATAGCAGATCTACAAGCTCATAGCTGCTATTTTTCAATAAGATCTGGATGGAAAAGGGGTGAAGTACGTGGCCCTTTCAGTAAACCCTCAGAAAGTTATTTTGGAGTGTAATTGAGGTCAGAAAACTAAAACAAAAAAAGACAGAACAAATTGAGAACTTTAATGAGACCTTTAACTCATTCAGGGCGGGAACCCCTTTTGGTGTTTTAAACATTATGTTATAATTTAGCTATTGAAAAATAGCAGATCTACAAGCTCATAGCGCGCCACCGAGTGGCACGCTACGAGCTTGTAGGTCTGCTATTTTTGAAAAATCGTGAAAGGATTTAGAAGAACTTTTTTAAATTTTTAGGTCAGGTCTAAATGGGTTAAAGGAGCATTCAGTGATTTGGGTGATTTGGAAAAAACCCGGTCCACCCGGTAACAAGATGTGCACATGCACACGCTCTACAGTGGGGGGGAAGTACAACAGACCAACAGCACGTGCACCAATGCCCGCCCCACTCGATCATGATTGGAGGAAGGCCCCTCTCATCCTGATTGGATGAAGGCTTTGCCACCCAAAGCCCAAACCGAAACTAGGGTTTTTTGACCCCAGGGGCTCACTGGGGACAGGGAGGAACTCCTTATATGGTCAGCACACTTTATAGTAGGGAGGATTATCCAAAAAATAAGAAAAAAGAAGTGATATTTGAATTAAGTGAAATCACTGAATATACCTTTAAGTTTTAACAAGGGTACTACCACCACAGGCTAGTTAGAGCTGATGTATTTTATCCCATTTAGACCTAAGTTCGATTTTACAAATGTCTTCTAAATCATGACAGTTTTCAGAGAAAAAAATGTCAGTGGTTCTCAAACTATTTCATGTCAAGGACCCCCAGAATTATATGTAATTGCCGGACCCCCCCCATCTGAAAATATGCGGTTCCAGGGACCTTCCAGAAGCAAAGATTTGAGTTAAAAAAGTTCGCTCTGAAGATTTGCGCCACATTTTCACGATTTTTCAAAGATAGCAGACCTACAAGCTCGTAGCGCGGCACTCGGTGCCGCGCTATGAGCTTGTAGGTCTGCTATTTGTCATTAGTTAAAGTATAACATAATACCAAAAGGGGTTCCTGCCCAGAATGGGTTAATGGGTTACTCTTGAACTTGACCTTGCGTAGCCAGACGACCAGAGATGTAACTTATGGTACATTCATACATACATTCAATGAATGGGCGGAAAAACTGGGTGGAAACAATTCTGATATGTAAAAGATAACAGCGTTGCAGAACCAATAAATGCAAAGGCTTTAGGCCAACCCTTCGTATATAACACGAGTGACAGCAGTTGGCAGCCCATACATAAAATGAAAGGTTGATTTCCCCAGACGCTCCGACAGGCAGAGATATCTGCGATTGTCTATAGCTACGCTGGATTAGCTTTTAGCCTACCTGCCCGTAACTACATTAGTCTATGTGTATACAGCGCGCACACGCACAGTCGCACACGCACACACACACGCACATGCACACGCACACGCACACGCACACACTGAGGGTTAGGAGGTGGTTTCCCTACTCTTATTGAAGGGTAGAAACACTACTGATTGCTAAAGGTATATTGCATTCAGTCTTAGCTCAGCTGTATAAACGTCAGCATTTCAGCACAGGAAACGATTCAATCCTGGGTATAGAACATAAATATTGCAGATTGCAGCTTTTATCTACAGTTTTTAAAGGTACCGTCCAGAAGCACATGCACTTGAAGGACACCAGGAGAACCTGTGCAGAATGTGAGGTTGGTGCGTTGATGAGGTCAGTGGTGAGGTGTGGTGAGGTCAGCTTTAAGCGTGGCCTCTGAAAAGGCAGCTGGCAGGTTCAAGTCCCACGTCACCCGAGTTGTTCTGGACCACAAACCCAGAGGATGGGGTCAGGGAGAGGTCGTGTCTCTCTTTGTGCCGCGGGCCCTCCTGGGGAACAAGGTGTCCCCATGGACCAGACCATGTACTGTCCCCCTAGAGCCCCCCAGGGACACTGACCAGACCATGTACTGTCCCCCTA
This sequence comes from Electrona antarctica, assembly GCF_951216825.1. NCBI lineage: Eukaryota > Metazoa > Chordata > Actinopteri > Myctophiformes > Myctophidae > Electrona > Electrona antarctica. The sequence continues at coordinate 2,513,693 of NC_136798.1, read as the reverse complement.
GAGCCCCCCAGGGACACTGACCAGACCATGTCGTGTCCCCCTAGAGTCCCCCAGGGACACTACAGACCATGTCCTGTCCCCCTAGAGTCCCCCAGGGACACTATAGATGGACCAGACCATGTCCTGTCCCCCTAGAGTCCCCCAGGGACACTATAGAAGTAGAACCTCCAAGCCCTGGGCAGCGAAAGTGGCGTCCATCTTGCCACTTTCAGGACTTTATAAGGAGTAAACTTTGACTTGGACACAATGGACACTTGGACAGTGACAGCACTTTGGTGGGTACTGTGTAGCAGCATCATATATAGAGCGTCGCAGTCCCGCCCCCTCGAGAGACCCGGAAAATAATTCCCCATTAATTTTCCTCATAGACTTTTCAAGCTGCCTCACGCTACAGGAGATAGACTCCTGCCCGTATGGGCCTCATGGCTCTACAAGGCTTACCTCATCAAGGCCCTAATCAGATTGGGAGTTGGCCAGATGTGCTTGGTGGGTGGGTAATTTGTCCTCTATTGTTTTCTTAAAACACTTAAACCCTATAATTAGCTGACCTGGGACCCTCACGGTTCTATGCTAGATCTAGTCTATTTCCCTCTATGCCATTTGCGGCAGGAGATCATCCTGAGAGCGACTGCCATACAAAATATATAATAAATGTTTGTTCTCCCCGAAAAAATCTTTGGCCACCAGTTTGGCACCTTCCTGCTCGCCAGTCTATCTTACACCGGGGCTCCACCGGGCGCGTCAGCGTCGCGTCTCCGTCAGGGAATGTTCCCTTTTTAATCAATGAAGGGTGGCTCCACTGCCCGCGTTGCGTGACATTAACGCGTGCATTCAAATTGAACCGGTGCGTTTTTTGACGCACGCGACGGAGACAAGCTCGTAGTGCGGCACCGAGTGCCGCGCTACGAGCTGGTAGATCTGCTATTTTTGAAAAATTGTGAAAATGTGGCGCAATTCTTTGAATATATATTCTTTCAGAGCGAACATTTTTTAACTCAAATCTTTGCTTCTGGGGAGGTCCCTGGAACAACATATTTTCAGATGGGGGTCGGTGGCATATTATATATTATTTATATATATACATATTTTTGGAGGTCCTTGACATGAAAATGTTTGAGAAGGACTGACATGGAAACATGGATGGATTTAGAAGACATTTGTAGAATCGCCCTCAGGTCTAAATGGGTTAAATTTCAACTGTCTAATCTGTCAGCGTACAGTTATCCAATTCCCTTGGCATGTGACAGACCCAGATTAGATCATGTATGTGTGACCCAACGACACCTCTCATCGCCAGCCTCACGAAGGACGCTATAAGAGCCGCGGGCGCTCCAAAATCTGACAGCGCCATCATGTGACTATAAATGTCACCCGGAGCACATCCAGATCTGAGCAGTCGATAGAGGAGGGGGAGACATGACTTGTAGCGGGAAAACCATGCATCACTATGAGTTACCCCCAACACTGTCTCCCACCCCCACACACCCTCTAGCTGACACATTTGTGATGCCATACTTCTTCTTCATCTCAATTTGATAGATTGAGGGTAGCTGCCATTGTAGTAATCACCGATGGGAATTTATCTAGTTATCGTTTGTTAACCCATCTCGACCTGAGGACGATTCTACAAATGTCTTCTAAATCCTGACAGTTTTCTGAAAAACCCTATGTTTCTATGTGCCAGTGGTGCTCAAACATTTTCATGTCAAGGACCCCCAAATATTATATATGTAATTGGCCGCCGACCAGCCCCATCCTTCCAGAAGCAAAGATATGAGTTAAAAAACGTTCGCTCTGAAAGAATATATATTCAAAGGTTTGCGCCACATTTTCACGATTTTTCAAAAATAGCAGGACCTACAAGCTCGTAGCGCGGCACAGAGTGCCGCGCTACGAGCTTGTAGATCTGCTATTTTTCAATAGCTAAAGTATAACATAATGCTAACACAAAAAGGGGTTCCCGCCCAAAAGCGGTTAAGCAGTGTCCGCTCGGGGCTGGGAGTGAGAGCCAGAGGAACTTGACTGCACTCTTGAAAAGCATGTTAAAGAGAAAACTTCTCTAGTACATGATCTAATTTCTGAAACAGAAATAATAGGTTTGCGTTAATACTTTCTTTAAAAAATAACAAGTTCTGGATAGAGGGAGTCTTTTGAATTTGAACTCACTGAACTTCATTCCCAGAAACTAGTGTTTCTTCTTAACATATTTTTGTCGAAGATTATAGGATTTCTTCCTTAACCGAATATGGAACATTACACTTCTGCCAACACTAACATCTGTTTCTGTCATCCGTTTAATTTCCATATCCATCGGAGAGTTGAATTTTGCACCGTCAGGTGATATTTAACACGTGTGTGAAGAACCACAGAGTAATGTTGTAATAATAATATTTTGACAGGGTGTTAATTTTACACAAAGTGGTGAATTATAAAAACCAAACCACAGATATTAAAGTTCATCATGTCTAGATGTGGTAGTGACATTATTGAGCACTACTGTGTCAGTCTGGTGGTTTCACACATATAGATTCTGTTGATCACTATTGTGCCAAATTTCAAGGTGGCTTATCCATTGTTGTGTTCCGTGCAGTGTCCCATAGAGCAGGGGTTCTCAACCCGTGGTTCGCGGCCCCTCGGGGGGTCGCCAAATTATTTTGGCTTTTTATTTATTTTTTTTGCAACTGAATGGCTGGAAAGTGGAAATGAAGAGTTTACATATAGTACATGCATACACCTTCCCTAATGATTATATCTGGTTTCAGTATTTATTTATGGTGTGTTGTCTCTATCATTAAGGTTATTGTAGCAGTCAATTTATATTGGGGGTCGGGAGGGGGCGGGGCGGGGGTCCCAAGATATTGCCAAAGCATTTCCGGGGGTCCCCGGCCAAAAACGTTGAGAACCCCTGCCATAGAGCACCAAAGTCTGACGTCAATATCGGTAGAGGGACGCAAATCCACGGGTTCATGTACTTTTTATTTGCATTGTAATCACCATAGGGGGGATTTTAGATCGCCTCATATAAGAACTGTGTTTGAAAAATAAACAAATCATCCCAGGCCGTTTCACTCATGGATATGAAGAATCAACTGACTGAGAGAAAACGCTATTGTTACTGCTACTGAATTAGTTACATTTTTTTTTTTTTTTTAAGATATTTTTTTGCGGCTTACGCCTTTTATTGGTTTTTTGAAGGGACAGACAGTAGGCTGACAGGAAACGGGAGAGAGATGGGGGAAGACATGCAGTAAAGGCCGTGTCGGGATCGGGAGTCGAACCCGCGGCACACTGCGACTGGATTACCAGTCGGGTGCCCAGACGGTTACGCCACCGCCTGGGCCAATTAGTTACATTTTCGCTAGAAACAGACTATCATATATGAGTGACTGACTGTCGTAAACGATACAGAGACACCTCCCTGACAATAACGCAGAGACAGCTTGTTTATTTTTGGACTACATTGCTTATAGCAGACGATATTAAGATCACCCCATAGAGAAATTACTTCCGTGAACCAGGAGAATCGAGGGGATGAGTGTAGTCAGGACTTCGGCGCTCTATAGCTTTGTGTTCATCATCATTTTTCGACCGCGGTCCAGATCATGGATTTCACATCACCACCCTGGTCCTTCATTGCCATCCCCAGTTCCTGCTTACGGATGCATGTTGTCCCTATAGCGATGACATCAGGGAACGACCGTTTTCTACCTTTGTGTGGTAGAACCATTATGCTCTGCAGCAGATTTGAAAGGGACACTCTTGACACCTTTATGTGTTTCCTGTTCAAATCCGCTGTCGAGCCAATCACATTTAAAAACGACTCTCATCGTACCAAAGTGCTTCACAGGTCAGAGAAAAACAATACAGTACAGTGCAATGCACCAATACACCAGTGTAAGATAAAGCAATAAAAAACAATCCATACGGTACAGTAGAAAAATAAAAAAGTTAAGTGCAGTTTAAAAGCAACAAGGCAATCATGTCCTATGTATTAAAGTGCAAGAGCATCAGGTTGGCTGAAAGCAGTGTTGTTTTTGGCAGCAAATTTAGATTTTAGTTTTAGTCTCTTCAATAGTTTAATTTCGTTTCAGTCATATTTTAGTCACCTGGAATGTTTTAGTGTTAGTCTAGTTTTAGACGACTAACTGTCATAAGATTTTAGTCGACTAAATCTACAGTTGATTTAGTCAACTGAAATGTGTTTTGGTGGGCCTTGATGCCGTCGTAATGACTGATTTTACACTTGCTGAAAATAGCCGATCTACAAGCTCACAACGCGTCGCGCTGCGACGCGTTGTGAGCTTGCAGATCTGCTATTTTCAGCATGCAACCAAGTGTAAAATGTCAGGAATTGTCCACTTACCTAACATTTTAGTCTAGTTTTTATTTGTTGACGAAATCGTCAGTATATTTAGTCTTAGTCATCATAGCTTAATTTTCATGTAGTTTTCATGTAGTTTTTGTCAGTGAAAAAAGGTAGTCGACGAACATTTTTCGGTTTGGTTTTAGTCAACGAAATCAACACCGACTGAAAGGCTTGTGAATATAGGAATGTTTTTAGCCTGGACTTAAAGCTCTCAACGGAGGGGTCAGATCTGACAGCGAGAGGAATGCTCTTCCATAGTGTAGGAGCTGCCCGGATCACGTGACACGTGCAATGCTACCACGACACCACGCAGACAGGCTGACAGCACGCAGACAGCATGCAGACAGGCTGACAGCCTAGCTGGTGTTTCTTATGGAAGATGTTATTATTATTATTTTTGCCTACCATCTTTTACATTTCATTTAGTTTTTAACCCATTTTGGGCGGGAACCCCTTTTGGTGTTTTAAAGCACTATGTTATACTTTAGCTATTGAAAAATAGCAGATCTACAAGCTCATAGCGCGGAACTTGTAGGTCTGCTATTTTTTTTTTATCGTGAAAATGTGCCTCAAATCTTTGAATATATTCTTTCAGAGCGAACGTTTTTAACTCAAATCTTTGCTTCTGGGTCTAGGTCTCTGGAACAACATATTTTCAGATGGGGGGTCGGCGGCCAATTACAGATAATTTTGGGGGTCCTTGACATGAAAATGCTTGAGAACCGCGGATATAAAAACATGGGTTTTTCAGAAAACTGTCAAGATTTAGAAGGACACAGCGTCGCGTGCGGACCCTCAAATACGCCACGGAGCTGCGACAGCAAAGGCATGGTCGCCCCTATATGACACTGCTGTGCTGAGATGATAAAGAGTTTCTATGAAATAGTGACTGGAAAAATAAATAAACCATAATGCCTTATTTTATAACATGCAATCTACAAATCAATAACCATAGTTTTTATTTTTCCCCCCTTTTTTTAATGTGCCTTGTGGTTATAGTCTTCATAAAATAAACACCATTTCCATAAGAGACCAAATAATAGTAAGCAATTAAGATTAATAATGCAAAGCCTTCATATCAAAACATAATTAACCACTGCATTATTTAACACGCGGCCCCCAAAACATACAGAGGGGTTTAGTGGCTCAAACCGAGGTGGCCTTGATTGAAACCTTTATTTCAGGGGAATCCAATTGAGACCAGGGTCTCTTTTTCAATGGCGCCCTGTATACAGGGTTAGGGGTTAACCCCTAACCCTGTATACAAACAAAGAACATTTACAGCAATGATTTTACATACATGACATGGACACACAGTACAACAAATATAATACACAAGCACATACACACAGAAACAAAACCTTATAACCAAATATTACAAAAAGCAGGTGCATATGCCTTCCTCTAGTGTGAGGTCAGTTAAGAGTCTTTTAAAAGTAGTAAATGAAACAAGGACATTCAACTTCAATTTGTTTTTACAATTATTCCATAAATGTGGAGCATACACCCTGAAGGCAGTATCTCCCAATTTAGTAGTAGTTGTTGGTACAAAAGCATATCTTGTGATCTGGTACCATAAACTGCCTTCCATCAAACGGTAGCAGAACATGTTCTCCCACAATGACAATCTGATGCAAAATGAGGCAATGCACTGAAGACAGCAAGCGGCAACTTAACCCATTCTGGGCGGGAACCCCTTTTGGTGTTTTAAGCATTATGTTATGCTTTAGCTATTGAAAAATAGCAGATCTACAAGCTCGTAGCGCGGCACCGAGTGCCGCGCTACGAGCTTGTAGGTCTGCTATTTTTGAAAAATCGTGAAAATGTGGCGCAAAACTTTGAATATATATTCTTTCAGCTTTTAACTCAAATCTTTGCTTCATGGAACAACATATTTTTCAGATGGGGTCGGTGGCCAATTACATATATTTTTGGGGGTCCTTGACATGAAAATGTTTGAGAACGAAAAACATGGGTTTTTCAGAAAACTGTCAGGATTTAGAAGGCATTTCTAGAATCGTCCTCATGTCAAAATGGGATAATGACCTACAGTAAGTCCTGCAATAGATCTAGTTACCACTCCGCCACGGTTACGACCCGGCCTGGGGAAACCAACCATGGCACAGCCGCACAACATCAAGTGAGACTCCCCTCTTCAGAGCTCCCAAGATCCAGCAGCAACAAAGAATGTGAAAACTTTTTTATCTATTAAACCAAATAAATGACTTTGTTAACTGAGGTCCCCCAAGTGTCTATACTCCCCCCCCCCCTTTCCCTCAAAATCTCTTGCGAATCTACAGTATATTCCACTAGTTCATTTTATTTTGATTTATATTTTGTAGAATGTTCGCCTTCTATGACAGGGGTGGACAACTTTGCAGATGGACTAGAGGGCCACTCTATTTCCACACTCAATCCACACACATTGCATATTACTGTCGTATCGCAAAATTAGCCGATCTACAAGCTCAAAACGCGTCGCAGTGCGACACGTTTTGAGCTTGTAGATCAGCTATTTTTGCTATACTTTAATTGCAATCCTGAATTATTATTATTTTTTTCTATTTTTGAAATGGAATCCTGAAAAGCTACTACAAGTTAGACTCAAGTAATTAAAGCGGGTCATGTTTGTATGTTTGGAATTGTAACAGCTGAAATCAATAAATATATCAGTATTCTGATATTAACCTGAGGGCCGCATTAATTGAAGGTGAGGGCCGCATTAAGTGAAGGTGAGGGCCGCATGTGGCCTCCAGGCCACCAGTTGCCCATTTATATTCTATGACATACAATTCTGTATCTTGGCCCGGACGGCTGCCGTAGCCGATGCATGTCCTGGCTGTTCAAATCAAGGATAACCCACCCCTACCAATTACCCAACAGGCTGTTAAAATCAAGGATACCCCAACCCTACCAATTACCCAACAGGCTGTTAAAATCAAGGATACCCCACCCCTACCAACCCAACAGGTTGTAAGGATAACCCACCCCTACCAGGCTGTTAAAATCAATGGACAGTAACACATCTATCACACATTGAGTGACATGATAGCTGGCAGTCAAGATAGCTGGGAGTGGAGTGGAGGGACGTCGAGACCCCTCCCTAACTACCTTAATTGCCCGCTAGAAGGATGGAACCAATCAGCTACGTGGAACAATGAGCACAATCAATCAATCAATCAGTCAATCAGTCAATCACTCATTCAACCAGCCAGCCATGCGAACCTAGCCTGGTTTCCAGCCCATAGAATCCGCCCACTCGACTGAGCGCACTGGTTCTTTGAGAAGAGCTGGAGGCTCTCAGAGTCTGACAATCAGGCTAATGCGAACGCACACAGACAGACAGACAGACAGACAGACAGACAGACAGACAGACACCAACAGAAAGATACATCCACTAATTCAGTGGTTCCCACACTTTTTCATGTCAAGGACCCCCAAATTGACACTCATTAGCCCGCAGACCCCCATTAATTTCAAGGACCCTCAGTTTGACATGCGTTAGTTTACGGACGGACGCCCCATTTAATGGCATTTCTATCTCTGAGACCCCCAATTTATATTGTAAAATCAATGTTAATTTAACTCTTGAGTGTGTACAAATGGAACCAAATGGACCCGTTAGGGTCCATTTGGTTCCATTTGTACACTCTCAGAGTTACAGACCCATAAGGGTTCATTTGGTTCCAAACTATCATTTAGCTGGGGACCCCCTGGAACTCCCTCAAGGACCCCTGGGGGTCCCCGGACGCACTGCACTAATCTACAGAGAAGATTAAAATACATACAAGCATAAAATGAACACGACGACCTCAGGGTTGTAGAGTGTATAGCAGCTGCATCTAAAACTAAACTGGGCCTTTTTATGTAGACAAACACTAAAGATTTGCTTTAAATAAAGAGTTTCATAATTAATTTGACTCATTTGCTACACAAATAATTCAAATGCAAGAGTCTCCCCATTTACACTCCAAAGCTCAGTGTTGCAACAAATATGCTCACATTCAACATTTCGCCAATCAAGTCCAGGGCAGTCCAGCTCCCAGAGAAAACATCTGGACCAGGCAAGCCTACAACTGCAGGCAAAACGATTAAAAAACGGGTTTAAATCCAGAACCCTAGCATACCTATTGCTTTCTCATATTATGCAAACATTCAGTAAAAATAGGTGAGCATTCGCTGAACATCTACTGTACCGTAAAAGGTTGTATATTGGCTATTTTCAGTGAGTGCAGGTTCGAGTCCCGATCCCGACGACCTTTGCGGAGTGTCTCCCCCCCCACCCCCATCTCTCTCCCTGTTTCCTGTCAACCATTTATTTATCAATAAAACCCCAAAAATATATTAAAAAAAAGAAAAACATCTTGCTTAATTATTCAGTACTTCAATTTCACATATGGACCGAATTTCTTTTAATTGTCATAACTACGTTAATATATTTTCCAAAAGGAATCCGCCCTTCAACGCATGTCTCCTACTGTAGACTATAGTTTTATACTGTACCATAATAATGCGTCTAGTCCAGTTCCCAAGACATTCATTCAGTGTCATATTGATTGGTTGAAGACCCTGCTATCTGCACACCCACCAACACAACACGGCATCAAGGGCGCCCAGTGTGTTATTGCAACTTTATCACAACATAATCCTCACTGTGGAGTCAGTGGGGAACTCCATTCAAAGCTGCTGCCCATTTTACTGTTTGACAACAAAGCTTTAACCCAGTTAGACCTGACGTCGAAATAAAAAAAAACGTTCGCTCTGAAAGAATATATATTCAAAGATTTGTGCCGCATTTTCACAATTTTTCTAAAATAGCAGACCTACAAGCTCGTACGCGCCACTCGGTGGCGTGCTATGAGCTTGTAGATCTGCTATTTTTCAATAGCTAAAGTATAACATAATGCTTAGTTAAAACACCAAAAGGGGTTCCCGTACAGAAGACCTGAGGACGATTCTTCTAAATGCAGTTTTCTGTTTTGTTATGTCAGTCGTTCTCAAACATTTTCATGTCAAGGACTCCCAGAATTATCTGTATTTGGCTGCGGACTCCCATCTGAAAATATCCCAAAGAAGCAAAGATTTGACTTAAACACGTTCACTCTGAAAGAATATATATTCAAAGATTTGCACCACATTTTTACGATTTTTCTAAAATACCAGACCTACAAGCTCTTCGCACGGCACTCGGTGAGCTTGTAGATCTGCTATTTTTCAATAGCTAAAGTATAACAATGTTTAAAAACACCAAAAGGGGGTTCCCCGCCCAGAATGGGTTAACTCTCTGAAACAGGCCCGCTTTATTTCAGTAGTGAAAGAATGGCATCTAATTCCCCTCATCTTCCCAACGGGGACAACCCCAAAGCTGCTTTGAAATGCCATTGATCCAAACAGCCTCTCTGCTAAACATGCGAGGGCTTATTTTATGGCTTGATCTATCTGTCGCTCACAGAGGCTCTAAGATGAGGGATTTCGTGCTTCGTCTGAGTCGACTGACCACAGGGTGTTATTCTACAGATGGCCCCAACGCAGGAATTATAGAGACACCAGAATGCATACTTCTGCACAATCTTGTTTTATTTTATGGAAACAAATTGAAATGTTTTGAAACTATTGTACAGTGTGTATCTACCAGACAGTGGCCTTGTAGCCTGGGGTCCACCTATGCATTCTATGGCATAGGCAGCTCCCGGCAGGATCCGCCAGGAAAATCTAGACACAGCTGCGCGACATGAGACTAATTAATTAGAGCGACAGAGAGGAGTGTGTGTGTGTGTGTGTGTGCGTGTGTGTGTGTGTGTGTGTGTGTGTGTGTGTATGTGTGTGCGCGTCAATTTAACAAAGGTGCAGACGATCAGAAATCAGCAGAGTGAGCGACGTTTGCGCTACTCTATGCCGAATTGAAGTGGACTCGTTCCCAGACTTTTTTTTTTCTCCCAGGAAATAAAAACGTCTGGGTTTCCGAGGCTAGTGGCCTTGTGGTTAGAGTGTCCGCCCTGAAACTTGGAGGTCGGGGGTTCAATCCCCGGCCGGGTCATACCTACGACTGTAAAAATGGGACCCAATGCCTCCCTGCTTGGCACTCAGCATCAAAGGGTTGGATTGGGGGTCAAATCAACTAATGATTCCCGAGCGCAGCGCACGCTGCGGCTCACCGCTCCAAGAGAGATGGGTCAAATGCGGAGAACAAATTTCACTGCGGTAACGTGTGTGACTAATCGTACGACTTTGCCTTTTGATCTTTGCCTTAGTTTTCCAAACATGTCAATATAATTATCGCCACTGTCGTGTAAACCTTGTATGTCCACAGTTTCTTTTTAGGAAATGGGAATAAGTAGTATTATTTAGTAACAAGCCCTTGTTAATCATTTTAATTGGGTATTCATAAAACACACAGACAAGACTTAAAACATTTTCAATCTTATGTATTCAACTTCACCTTCAACTGTCTCTGAACGTAATTTGCGCAGTGGCGTGCACAGATAGACAATAGGGGGTGCTCTGCCCTTTTCCCTCTGGACAGCAATGTGCCCTTTTGATATATATATTTCTTGTACAGTGTACACTGTACATTATGTGGACCATGGTGACATGGATCAATTCTTGATAAAAATCTTCCAATATATTATTTAGGCGCCAAATCTCACACTATTAAGGCAACCGGCCGGTTCCACGCGCTGCACAAGGTGCCCTTTTTTCACTTGAGCACCTGCCCCTCTAAATGGCGGATTGGTAAAAACAAAAACAACATACTAACAGAGACACAAACCCAGAAACAAAAATATTTTGTCTTGATATATGAAGTGCATTTATTTTGTAATTTGCAGACGCCCGTCAAAAAAAACTTACCGAATAACAAATCTTTGTCCAACATAAAGTTTGGACAAAGTTTTCTTTACCTAGACCAAGACATTATTTTGTATTTAGTAATACGTGATATTAATAATTCATAAGCCTCTGCTTTCAACTTCACCTGCATCTCTCTCAAATGTGTCTGGCTGTACCTGTAGAAAGACCTAAACGTTATTCGGCACATGGGCATAATTACACCAGATGGGTTTTAGCAAGCTGGCCATTAGTCACTATACCAACTACACTCATCATCATCAGGTCTCTTGCTCGGCGGCGGAGGCGTCGCCATGCGTAGAGCCAATCAGTTTCACCAATCTTCTCCATTTGGGACGGTCCAGTGTTAGGGGCTCAGCTTCAGTCAGCGACAAGCCCAGTTGGTGTAAGTCTCTGGTGACGGCATCAATCCATCGGGTGCGGCGAGCTCCACGGGGGCGTTTCCAGCCAGCAGATTTTGGATCAAAGTGGAGGATAGCGTGAGTGGGGTGTTCAGGGGGGAGTCTTTTGGCATGGCCATACCAGCGCATCCGTCGCCGTGCTGCCAGTTGGGACGCAGGGGGCTGTTGGGTGCGTTCCCGCAGTGTGCTGTTTGGAGACCCTGTCTTGCCATTTTATCCCCTCTATTGTTCGCAAAGCTCTACTGTCAAAGCCATCAATTCAACTACACTACAGACCATAAACGGAGGATAGATCTAAGGTGCTGCGCTATCCTCCCGTATTCTGAAGCTTTTATTGTAAATCTAAGGTGCTGCGCTATCCTCCCGTATTCTGAAGCTTTTACTGTAAACCTGTAACGGTCTATGAGCCACCGGAGGATAAACCCCTTCTTTAATCCATCCTGGGTGGGAACCCCTTTTGGTGTTTTAAGCATTATGTAATTATACTGTAGCTATTGAAAAATAGCAGATCTACAAGCTCGTAGCGCGGCACCGAGTGCCGCGCTACGAGCTTGTAGGTCTGCTATTTTTTGAAAGATGGTGAAAATGTGTCGCAAATTTGGAATATATAGATTCTTTCAGAGCGGACGTTTTTAACTCAAATCTTTGCTTCTGGGGGAGGTCCCTGGAACTACATATTTTCAGATTGGGGTCACATATATTTTTTGGGGTCCTGGTCCTGGGGTCCTGGACATGGAAACACAGGGTTTTTGGTAGATTTGTAGAATCGGGCCTCAGTCCAAAATGGGTTAATCACTACAAAATATAGTGACACAATTATGTTCTGGCAGATTCTTTTCTATTGGCAAAGAATGGACATGCAGAGTAGCCTGGGATAACCCTGTCCTCTGGGGCAGTTTCACAAACCCTTTCAGCTCTATAGACCTAAAACTGAAATTTGGTCTTATCCCAAACTGACAAATATACCTAACCACTCAAGCCCTATTTAAAATATACCCTTGTGTGTGCCCCTGTGCGTGCGTGTGTGTGTGTGTGTGTGTGTGCGCGCGCGTGCGCATGAGCGTGCGTGCGTGTGAAAGTCTAAACCTTTTGTTTGATCAAGAGAGGGGAGCACACAATGAATACATTCTGGAAAGTTTATGCTTTCAATTTGACTTCACCTAGAGTACAGTATAAGAGATTTGGAAGAACTTTTCCAATGCTATTTCTTCTGCTTTGTATGAACAAAAACTAATCGCCATTCATGTATAATTTCCAAAGACAACAGAGTCACACTAGGCCTGGGCCATGGCTCAGTGGTCCAGGCACCGTGGCTGGTAATCCAGTCTGGCAGTGTGCCGCGGGTTCGACTCCCGATCCCGACGGCCTTTACTGCATGTCTTCCCCCATCTCTCTCTCCATTTCCTGTCAGGGCCCAGGAAATGATTCCCCGTTCATTTTCCTCATAGACATTTCAAAAAGTATTTATTTTTAAGACCTTTTAAGCCTCGTACAAAGCCAACCCGAGTTGTGACAAATCATGAGAACAAACACAATTTTTTGGGCCGAAGAAATAATTAGAAAGAAGAAGAAAAACAGCTTTTGTTTTTGTTGTTTTTCTTCTGTTTGGTCCAAAATATTGTGTTTGTTGTCATGATTTGTCACGACTCGAGTTGGCTTTGTACGACGCTTAAAAAGGTCTTTAAATAAATACGTTTTGAAATGTCTATGAGGAAAAATGCATTGGGAATTATTTCCTTGGGCCTGGCGTCGTCATGAAAGGGGGCGGGACTGGGCCTGGCGTAGTCATGAAAGGGGGCGGGACTGGGCCTGGCGTAGTCATGAAAGGGGGCATACGGGCCTGGCGTAGTCATGAAAGGGGGCGGGACTGGGCCTGGCGTAGTCATGAAAGGGGGCATACGGGCCTGGCGTAGTCATGAAAGGGGGCGGGACTGGGCCTGGCGTAGTCATGAAAGGGGGCATACGGGCCTGGCGTCGTCATGAAAGGGGGCATACGGGCCTGGCGTCGTCATGAAAGGGGGCATACGGGCCTGGCGTAGTCATGAAAGGGGGCGGGACTGGGCCTGGCGTCGTCATGAAAGGGGGCATACGGGCCTGGCGTCGTCATGAAAGGGGGCATACGGGCCTGGCGTCGTCATGAAAGGGGGCATACGGGCCTGGCGTCGTCATGAAAGGGGGCATACGGGCCTGGCGTCGTCATGAAAGGGGGCATACGGGCCTGGCGTAGTCATGAAAGGGGGCATACGGGCCTGGCGTAGTCATGAAAGGGGGCATACGGGCCTGGCGTAGTCATGAAAGGGGCATACGGGCCTGGCGTAGTCATGAAAGGGGGCATACGGGCCTGGCGTAGTCATGAAAGGGGGCATACGGGCCTGGCGTAGTCATGAAAGGGGGCATACGGGCCTGGCGTAGTCATGAAAGGGGGCATACGGGCCTGGCGTCGTCATGAAAGGGGGCATACGGGCCTGGCGTCGTCATGAAAGGGGGCATACGGGCCTGGCGTCGTCATGAAAGGGGGCATACGGGCCTGGCGTAGTCATGAAAGGGGGCATACGGGCCTGGCGTAGTCATGAAAGGGGGCATACGGGCCTGGCGTAGTCATGAAAGGGGGCATACGGGCCTGGCGTCGTCATGAAAGGGGGCATACGGGCCTGGCGTAGTCATGGAAGGGGGCATACGGGCCTGGCGTCGTCATGAAAGGGGGCATACGGGCCTGGCGTAGTCATGGAAGGGGGCATACGGGCCTGGCGTCGTCATGAAAGGGGGCATACGGGCCTGGCGTAGTCATGAAAGGGGGCATACGGGCCTGGCGTAGTCATGAAAGGGGGCATACGGGCCTGGCGTAGTCATGAAAGGGGGCATACGGGCCTGGCGTAGTCATGAAAGGGGGCATACGGGCCTGGCGTAGTCATGGAAGGGGGCATACGGGCCTGGCGTAGTCATGAAAGGGGGCATACGGGCCTGGCGTAGTCATGAAAGGGGGCATACGGGCCTGGCGTAGTCATGAAAGGGGGCATACGGGCCTGGCGTAGTCATGAAAGGGGGCATACGGGCCTGGCGTCGTCATGAAAGGGGGCATACGGGCCTGGCGTAGTCATGGAAGGGGGCATACGGGCCTGGCGTAGTCATGAAAGGGGGCATACGGGCCTGGCGTAGTCATGAAAGGGGGCATACGGGCCTGGCGTCGTCATGAAAGGGGGCATACGGGCCTGGCGTAGTCATGAAAGGGGGCATACGGGCCTGGCGTAGTCATGAAAGGGGGCATACGGGCCTGGCGTAGTCATGAAAGGGGGCATACGGGCCTGGCGTAGTCATGAAAGGGGGCATACGGGCCTGGCGTAGTCATGAAAGGGGGCATACGGGCCTGGCGTAGAGAACATTAATATGAGGGTCAGCTTGGCACTTTTTGGCACATTTTGTTGCCCCTCTCGGCTTCTAGTTCTATAGCTTTACCACAAGCATCTAGTTCTATAGCTTTACCACAAGCTCTATAACATCTAGTTCTATAGCTTTACCACAAGCATCTAGTTCTATAGCTTTACCACACAAGCTCTATAACATCTAGTTCTATAGCTTTACCACAAGCATCTAGTTCTATAGCTTTACCACAAGCTCTATAACATCTAGTTCTATAGCTTTACCACAAGCATCTAGTTCTATAGCTTTACCACAAGCTCTATAACATCTAGTTCTATAGCTTTACCACAAGCATCTAGTTCTATAGCTTTACCACAAGCTCTATAACATCTAGTTCTATAGCTTTACCACAAGCATCTAGTTCTATAGCTTTACCACAAGCTCTATAACATCTAGTTCTATAGCTTTACCACAAGCATCTAGTTCTATAGCTTTACCACAAGCATCTAGTTCTATAGCTTTACCACAAGCATCTAGTTCTATAGCTTTACCACAAGCATCTAGTTCTATAGCTTTACCACAAGCATCTAGTTCTATAGCTTTACCACAAGCATCTAGTTCTATAGCTTTACCACACAAGCTCTATAACATCTAGTTCTATAGCTTTACCACAAGCATCTAGTTCTATAGCTTTACCACAAGCTCTATAACATCTAGTTCTATAGCTTTACCACAAGCATCTAGTTCTATAGCTTTACCACAAGCTCTATAACATCTAGTTCTATAGCTTTACCACAAGCATCTAGTTCTATAGCTTTACCACAAGCTCTATAACATCTAGTTCTATAGCTTTACCACAAGCATCTAGTTCTATAGCTTTACCACAAGCTCTATAACATCTAGTTCTATAGCTTTACCACAAGCATCTAGTTCTATAGCTTTACCACAAGCATCTAGTTCTATAGCTTTACCACAAGCATCTAGTTATATAGCTTTACCACAAGCATCTAGTTCTATAGCTTTACCACAAGCATCTAGTTCTATAGCTTTACCACAAGCTCTATAACATCTAGTTCTATAGCTTTACCACAAGCTCCTCCTCCAGCCTTTACGGCCACTTCAGGGCCCAAACGTACACACTCTCATGATGCAATATGTGATGATTAGATGTATTTATTTTATCTTGAGAAAGGGTGAGAGCTAGTGCCACTGCTGGGATGATCAAAGTTAAAGTCTCTTCACACACACACACACACACACACACACACACACACAGTCACACACACAGTCACACACACACACACACACACACACACACACACACACACACACACACACACACACACACACACACACACACACACACACACACACACACACACACACACACACACACACACACACACACACACACACACACACACACACACCAATTAGTGTGTCCAGTGCAAACACTACAAGAAAGATCAAAGGCAAGGCTGGCATTACTGGACAGCCACTGGGCAAGGACTAGTAGGTAGCTGGACCTCATTACTGGACAGCCACTGGGCAAGGACTAGGAGGTAGCTGGACCTCATTACTGGACAGCCACTGGGCAAGGACTAGGAGGTAGCTGGACCTCATTACTGGACAGCCACTGGGCAAGGACTAGGAGGTAGCTGGACCTCATTTCTAGTGTGCACGGTGGGCACACTGCACTAATGGAGCTGTGCACACAATGATCCATAATTAATGACATGATAAAGCGTCCCTATTCTGGGGTGAAAGTCAGAAAAGGAGGGGACCTGGGGGCACGGTGGCACAGTTGGTAGTGCTGTCGCCTCACAGCTAGAAGGTCCTGGGTTCAATTCCCGCTCGGGACGCTGTGTGTGTGGGTGCTGGCGGCGTGTTGTTGTCCCTCCCTGGAACAACATATTTTGAGATGGGGGTCGGCGGCCAAATACATATAATTTTTGGGGTCTGTGACATGAAATTAGTTTGAGAACCACTGACACAGAAAATTGTCATGATTTAGAACTTGACATTTTTTTAAAATTTCAACATCAGGCCTAAATGCCGGGTTATATATTTATACTTTCCCAGAAACGCAGACAGACACTATGCCACGACGACTGGAATGAAAGTCACAGAAGAAGAGGGACAACCTTGGCTGCAGCAATCACAACACCTGTCCCGTCTAATCCATGTGCACATTATGATGGATGAAAGCAAATTCTGTAAAAAGTCAGTGAGGACATGTTTGTGCGCACCCATGACGCAAGAGTCCCTCCCTGTACACAACATTGGCAAATGCAAACAATGATACAGAAGACTAACAACGGATTACTAACTGTGATGTGCCCTAGTTTTACACAAATAATTACTGGTGTGTGAGGACGGGGCGGGGCGGGGAGGGTGGGGAGACAATGGTGTGACATTCAGTTTGACCAGAATGACCACTGTCTGCCAACCAGGCCTGGGATTTTAGCAAAGTCACACAAACACACTGCAGATGCTCTGTCACGCTCAGTCGTTTGTATTAACCCAGTTAGGCCTGAGTTAAAAACATTCACTTTGAAAGAATATATATTCAAAGATTTGCGCCACATTTTCACGATTTTTCAAAAATAGCAGACCTACAAGCTCGTAGCGCGGCACTCGGTGGCGCGCTACGAGGTTGTAGATCTGCTATTTTTCAATAGCTAAATTATAACATAATGTTTAAAACACCAAAAGGGGTTCCCGCCCAAAATCGGTTAACCCAGTTAGGCCTGACGTCGAAATTAATGTCTGTATCAATGTCAAGGACCCCCAAAAATATATGTATTCGGCCAAATTTGGAAAATATGTTGTTCCAGGGACCTCCCTCCCAGAAGCAAAGATTTGAGTTAAAAACGTTCACTCTGAAAGAATATATACGGTATTCAAAGATTTGTGTCACATTTTCACGATTTTTCGGAAATAGCAGACCTACAAGATTTGTAGATCTGCTATTTTTCAAAAGCTAAAGCATAACATAATGATTAAAACACCAAATTGGGTTCCCGCCCAAAATGTCTTAAAACTGTTGGCTAGGAGTTGGCACCGCTAAGCAATTCTGTCTGTCTGTGCACAGTGTCTCCTCCTTCATGAGGCACTTTACTATCTCTACTAAACAGAGAGTTTACAGACACAGAACACTTTGGGTTGAACTGTTGAAAAGAGCAAACAACTCAATGGCAAAGTGAAAAACGACCGGCCGCTAATCCAACTCTCCTCATTTAGCCCTTCAGGTATAGAGGGTATGCTCGTGACATCATCATCATACTCAGGAAGTTATGCGGGAACGCCTACTGAGTGGCAAAACACTACTTTCTGGCCTTGACAGCCCATACATCCACACAGAAAAGTCCTATTTGATTGCATTAGACGATGTTAAGCGACGTTAAACTCACTTTGCCACTCGATTTGCCACTCGATTTCCCATTGACTTCATGCATGCGCATACCCTCTCTAAGGCCATGCTTTGATACTGATCATGGTACTATACTATATGTTGAAAGGAATAGAATGCACCCACACACTGTGTATTTGCTCAGTACAAGAGTATTTTTCTTTTTAATGCAACGTTTCGGTTCCTTTCGGACCTTCTTCAGGCATGGACCAGGGGCCTTATCCCCCTGCATGGGTCCCCTGCCTGGAACCAGACCTCCATACCCCAGGCACACAGACACCTACAGCCAGGCAGGGACCAGGGGCCTCCCCCTGGGTCCCCTGCCTGGAACCAGACCTCCATACCCCAGGCACAGGCACAGACACCTACAGCCAGCCAGGCAGGGACCAGGGGCCTCCCCCTGGGTCCCCTGCCTGGAACCAGACCTCCATACCCCAGGCACAGACACCTACAGCCAGGCATGGACCATGGGCCTCCCCCTGGGTCCCCTGCCTGGAACCAGACCTCCATACCCCAGGCACAGACACCTACAGCCAGGCATGGACCATGGGCCTCCCCCTGGGTCCCCTGCCTGGAACCAGACCTCCATACCCCAGGCACAGACACCTACAGCCAGGCATGGACCATGGGCCTCCCCCTGGGTCCCCCTGCCTGGAACCAGACCTCCATACCCCAGGCACAGACACCTACAGCCAGGCATGGACCATGGGGCCTCCCCCTGGGTCCCCTGCCTGGAACCAGACCTCCATACCCCAGGCACAGACACCTACAGCCAGGCAGGGACCAGGGGCCTCCCCCTGGGTCCCCTGCCTGGAACCAGACCTCCATACCCCAGGCACAGACGCCTATAGCCAGGCATGGACCATGGGCCTCCCCCTGGGTCCCCCTGCCTGGAACCAGACCTCCATACCCCAGGCACAGACACCTACAGCCAGGCAGGGACCAGGGGCCTCCCCCTGCATGGGTCCCCTGCCTGGAACCAGACCTCCATACCCCAGGCACAGACACCTACAGTCAGGCAGGGACCAGGGGCATCACCATGGGGAACCTGCCTGGAACCAGACCTCCATACCCCAGGCACAGACACCAACAGCCAGGCATGGACCATGGGCCTCCCCCTGCATGGGTCCCCTGCCTGGAACCAGACCTCCATACCCCAGGCACAGACACCTACAGCCAGGCAGGGACCAGGGGCCTCCCCCTGCATGGGTCCCCTGCCTGGAACCAGACCTCCATACCCCAGGCACAGACACCTACAGCCAGGCAGGGACCAGGGGCCTCCCCCTGGAACCAGACCTCTATACCCCAGGCACAGACACCTACAGCCAGGCATGGACCATGGGCCTCCCCCCTGCATGGGTCCCCTGCCTGGAACCAGACCTCCATACCCCAGGCACAGACACCTACAGCCAGGCAGGGACCAGGGGCCTCCCCCCTGCATGGGTCCCCTGCCTGGAACCAGACCTCCATACCCCAGGCACAGACACCTGCAGCCAGGCAGGGACCATGGACTGGGAAACCTGAAGAAGGTCCGGAGGGACTGAAACGTTGCATTAAAAAGAAAAATACTCTTGTACTGAGCAAATACACAGTGTGTGGGTGCATTCTATTCCTTTCATTGATGTACACTGGCCTACGCCTGACTTCTAGGTGTGCGAAAGTTTTTTTCCTACAGACTATACTATATGTTGCAATGGTTAAAAACACCACATGGCCCCGTTTTACAAATGAATACACTGCCATGGTCCTCAACAGATGGTAATTACCACTTTAGCTGCTGCTCTCTGATGCAAAAGTCAATGGAGCTTGTTAAATGAACATCTGGCCCCGTCATTAAGTTGTATCCACAAGTGAACGGAGTTCTAAAGTATGTATGCTCGCTCACTGAAGTCATGTTAGTCTATGATAAATTACTCTGTAGGTCAAAGACAAGACATCACTTATCGATCACAGCAAAACTACTTTAACAACAGCGCCACCGTTCAAAAACGCCAACGTGAATTATAGACACAAACAAAGCTTTAGCTGGATTCCATCATGGTAATAATAATGAAGTGGTCAATGTGTGTGTGTGTGTGTGTGTGTGTGTGTGTGTGTGTGTGTGTGTGTGTGTGTGACGCTGCTCAACAGTGCCGCTTCAGGTCACCCAGCGGTATTGCAGCTGTTTCGTGCTCAGACAGACATAGGGACATACATACTGTACATACAGACACACACACACACACACACACAGTCACTCATAGGAGCGGTTGGTATACTGAAGGACAGCAAACATTATAACAAAAATATATATTTGGCCACCTTTCTTTAATACCAAATTATTTCTCTATATTCTGTGGTTCTGGTGGAATATATTCAACAGAGAGATAGATAGAGAGAGAGAGAGAGAGAGAGAGAGAGAGAGAGAGAGAGAGAGAGAGAGAGAGAGAGAGAGAGAGAGAGAGAGAGAGAGAGAGATATGAAAAATCTGTTATGGTCTGTGTTAGCGAAGGTGTGAGATGCTGCCATATGCTGTGACAGGACACTTCTCTGAAGACATCAAGTGGCATTTCATTTAACATGCCAGCCAGCCACACATTCTGTAACACACAGTGACAGCCCCCCCCTCCCCACCACGGGACAGCCAATCATCCTGTCACAGGCAATGGAAATGATCGGTAAGGAAGTGAATCATTCCAAGCAGCACAGACAGCAGATAATTGGCTATGAGATCCCTGAGGATCGTAGCTCTTCTCCTAGCCCTTCACTCAAGCTCCCTTTGTGAGAGTTTGGTTATTATGTACTCTACAGATAATTAACTTCAAGGGAAAACACCTTTTTATCCACCTCATGTCCCACAGACGCAGGGAACAAAATCTGTCACCTCAAACTAACTTCAATGTACTAATGATACCTGTGTACACGAATAAATTAAGAACTAGTCCATACCCGTTCGGGGACATGACATACCCAATCCCTACCTCTATATACCTCTCTGAAAAATGAATACAAATAAAATAGAAGGGGGCAAAATCCTTACACCCAAAAGTAGGGATAGTTATGGTGACAAAGCCTGGACATTGCAAAGCTCTTTCAACAGAGGTTCAAGTCCTCTCTATAACTTTTTTCTTTGCAAATCTATCTTCGAGGATCTCCGCCTCTCTCTTGCTAATTTGGTCGAGTATTATGTTGAGTCCTCAGTTTGTATCCGTCGAATCTTCGAAGATTCTCTTCCCGTCTCTCTCTCGGCTCCCTTTCTCTTGCACTTATACGAGTGTCCCCTGATGGCACACCCGTTATGCGATACTTCACTACTAAAACAATTAGTTAGAGCCAATCAGAGCGCCATACATGGTCATTTTGCAGTCACTACTAAAATGATTAGTTATAAAATAATAATTTACGATAATAGCCTAGCATGTGTTGTATTTTTACAGTGTTAGACTACAGTCGTTGAAGTAGCTACATTCGATCTAAATCAGAGAAAGACTCGCCTCGCTAGACAAACTCTGTTTCAATTCACAATATGGAAGAGACAGACATTCTAACAGTATTATTTCCACTAGAGCCACCTCTCCTAAAGTCTGGAAACACAGCTGGGTTCCATCAGATGTTTTGTAGTTATCCATTCAATGCACATCTTAAGAGTCTAGTGGACCAGATGTTTTGTAGTTGGCATATCTTAAGAGTGTAGTGGACCAGATGTTTTGTAGTTGGCATATCTTAAGAGTGTAGTGGACCAGATGTTTTGTAGTTGGCATATCTTAACCCTTAGAAGATGAAAGACGCCAATTGGCGTCTTCATCAGAATTCCGTAAATGATCAATGACGCCAATTGGCGTCTTCACAGTTTTTGATGAATCTAAACATATTAATATGCTCCGAAGCGCTGTTTAAATTCCTGAGCTTATATTCCAACTACATTACCCAGAAAACCCGTGTCACGTGACACACGTGTACGTGTTGCCATTGGAAGCTGGTCCCACCCCCTGTAAACAGTGGGGGCAGAGGGAGTCTTCATAGTTTTCATTGTTTTGCCTGTTTGCCGTCTCGCCCAAGCGATTTTCTAGCAGAAAAAGTTGAAAGCAGTACTATTTATTTGAGCGAGTTTTGTGGTAGTAGTATTGATCCATACGCGTCCCAGTCGCCTTCTCCAGGCGGAGTAGCCCTGGTCCAGTGCTTACAGCGAGACTCGCTGCTCCCTCCCTCCTTTTTTCATTGTCTCCCCATCGTCGTCCGATGAGCTATACCGGGAAACCATTGAAGAAGACGATCAACCCGGAATGTTTTGAGGTAATCTTATTGTAGAAAATGCCCTTCTATAGTGATCAGAAATCATAAGATGATCGCTACAAATAGATGCTTGGATAATTACTACTACTAGTCAGATCATGACGCCAGAATGACTCACCACGATGGCCCCCAGCCATTAGCCAGCACCGAAGGTGCTGGCTAATGGTGTTGGTCGGTGCATTGGTGCTGGCTAAGGGCTGGAGGGGGGGGTTGGTGTCGATCGGTTGGTTGGTGCCGATCGGTTGGTTGGTGCAGTACAAATGTATCGTAGCAGGCATGCACGCATGGCAGTACAAGTATTTTATATTGTAGCGTGCCTTATAGGCGATCTGATCTTTAGAGTAATGTTCGCTCCTTTTATTTACTGTCTACAAAGACGGAGAACAAACATGCATCGTTTACTGAAGCAACGCGTGGTTATGATGACGTTGCTACAAGGATCGGAGGGGGGACGGGGAGTGAAGCTAACAGTAGCGTATTATATAAGATCTGTATGACGTTTCATTGACGTCTGAGCTTGCATGATAATTGCATTCATTGTATATTGTATACAATCATGATTGTACATTGTTTAGTGTGTCTCCGTG
This sequence comes from Electrona antarctica, assembly GCF_951216825.1. NCBI lineage: Eukaryota > Metazoa > Chordata > Actinopteri > Myctophiformes > Myctophidae > Electrona > Electrona antarctica. The sequence goes on along the minus strand of NC_136798.1, from coordinate 2,490,452 downwards.
TGATGATGATGATGACGATGATGTCAGATAGCCTACGTCCCCGTCCCCCCCCAACTGGCTATTGGCCGGGCTGACTACAGCTAAATGTTTATTTTTATATATTTAGAACTGGCATCGGAGGAGGAGGATGATGATGATGATGATGATGATGAAGACGAAGAGTCAAGACTGCGATGGAGTTCTCCGACACTGAACCGGATGCATTCATTCATTTCAGTTGTTTTTTTTTTTTAAATTTAGCCTACACACACACACACCGTCAAGAACAACTGGAATGCAGTGGTTTGGGGACACTGGGGAGTTTGGGGACAACTGTTTTGTATGTAGGCCTATTTATTTTCTGTAATATTTATTATAATTGTATTATGTTAGTAGTCATAAAAAATAAAAGACAAGCTTTTACAATGAGTTAGACCTGTCATGGCTATTTTGTTCACTAGTCTGAGGTTTATGGTTTGACTAAGCGAGTTTCAACTGTGATTTACTCTGTAACGGTAGATGGTAAGAACCTAATTTTTTTGTTATAATACAGTATACATTCAAGTCTATATTTTGATACATATCATGGGCACAAAGTCATATCAAAACAATGTCCTTGGATGAGTTTTTTATCAAAACTGTTTCTTCACAACAGGTTTTTGAGATACATGCATGAATAGACACGGTACTGGTAAGACTATGTAAACATGGTATATATCAAAATGTGCGTTAGATTGTCTAATTTTACCCCAAAAAAGAATTGAGTTTATATGATGTTCCATTTCAGAGCTAGGGGGACTTTTAGCTGGATAGGTCAGATTGATCATGACTGACCATGCTATTTATAGATGGCAAAATATCTACAGTGGTACATGTGAGAAACTTTTTATTTTATTTTAATTGAACTAGACAACTCACCCTTTAAAATGAGATATTGCATGGCTATGTACGCCCAGCAGAAAAAAAGTTATTTAGAAAATAAAACTTCAACCGGTCATAACTTTTTTTGTTGTCCTAGAAACACTACCCAGTGTAAATGCAGGCTCTTTTAAATGGCTTCCAACACCACAACTAAACATTTTATCAACTCAGTTCATTTTTTTCCTGGAAGCAGACAAGCCAAGCTTTCTCTGAAGGTCTTTCGTTGTGACACATTCACAACAGAGAATTTTCAATAAATCATTCAAAAACGCCATTCTGCCATAGAGAAGTCTAAAAACTATATAGAAATCCATGAAACTCTCAAAGAGTTAAGAGTGTAGTGGACCAGTGGTTGTTATCGTGGGGTTAAGGGACTCTCCGGGTTCCTTGTGCGGCCTCATCCCTTCTGCTATACAGGGAATTAGAGTCCAATCCCACAATCTACTGGAGTGGTAACCTCGTAGATTTATCAACAGAACCAATCTCAGCGATAGATTTGTCTACAGAACCTTGAATTACTGGACATGAATACACTACAATGTAGTGTTTGATGTCAATCAATGAAGTCAACTTAATTCAAGTGGCAGACGCCTTTTTTCCTGTTTTTATTAGGGGCATGTCATGTGATCTACCTGCACAGCCTTTGTGATCTACTGGTAGATCACAATCTACCTTTTGGGCACCCCTGCACTACATGGATGTAAGAACCAGTTTGACTTTCACATTCAAGACAAAATAGTCTTGAATCATTGGACCTTCTTCTTTTTTTTTTTACTATTTTTGAATAGTTAAAATGGCCAGTCTACAAGCTCACAATGTGTCAATGTAGATTGTAGAATGGCCAACAGACAGTATGTGTAACCGTGTGTTTGCACTGGGCGTGCAGCTCCCAGGTGAGACCGTGTATAACTGTGTTTGACTGTGAAGCAAAGTGTTTCTGAAAGAGAGCCATCAGGCTCAGTGAACCTTCCCTGGTTGGTTAAATAAAAAGAGAAGAGAAAAAAAAAGCTTGAGTGAGAGTGAAATCTATCCGGAACCGATCCGTTTGGCACACTCTGACAACCGTGGACCACGGCTGGCAACGCTTCGCAGTGACTCAGTGACACGCTAAATTTAATTTCATCTGATCTCAATCTGCTTCTAATAAAACAACGGTGGTTATAATAACCTATATCATAGATTAACTTATTCATATCAAAATACACACAGTATGCATAAAAAAATCAAAATGCTTAAATGACTCAGAGGTTTATAAGCGTGCATATTCTGCAGCACTCATCACAGTGCTGTAACCTTTTTGTTGTAAATAATAACATTTTATTATAACCCTAAGGAAATGCAATGACACGTCTCATAAATATATACAGTATTTAACACATTTAGACCTGACGTCGAAATAAATAAAAAAGTCTTCCAAATCCTGACAGTTTTCTGAAATACCTCATGTTTCTATCAGTGGTGCTCAATATGTCAAGGACCCCCAGAATTATATGTAATTGGCCGCCGACCCCCATCTGAAAATATGTTGTTCCAGGGACCTCCCCAGAGCAAAGATTTCAGTTAAACGTTGGCTCTGAAAGAATATATATTCAATTATTTGCACTACATTTTCACGATTTTTCAAAAAATAGCAGACCTACAAGCTCGTAGCGCGGCACTCGGTGCCGCGCTATGAGCTTGTAGATCTGCTATTTTTCAATAGCTAAAGTATAACATATAATGCTTCAAAAACACCAAAAGGGGTTCCGGCCCAAAATGGGATAACATGATTACTTTGGAGTATTGAATGCAGCCCAGAGCTATTACACCTTCAAGGACACAATCAGGTAAATAACAGCAGAATGAAGAGGTAATTTTAACCCATTTTGGACGAAATCCCCTTTTGGTGTTTTGAGCATTACGTTATACTTTAGCTATTGAAAAATAGCAGATCTACAAGCTCACTTGGTGCCGCGCTACGAGCTTGTAGATCTGCCATTTTAGAAAAATCGCGAAAATGTGGCGCCACTCTTTGAATATATATTCTAACGTTTTTAACTCAAATCTTTGCTTGCTGGAACAACATATTTTCAGATGGGGTCGGCGGCCAAATACATGTAATTCTGGGGGTCCTTGACATGAAAATGTTTGAGAACGACTGACAGAAACAGAGGGTAATTCAGAAAACTGTCAGGATTTAGAAAACATTTTTTAAATTTCGACATCAGGCCCAAATGGATTAACTATCAGGACATTCTCAGTATGAGAGGATGTCCTCCAGGGGGACAGACATGCTATCAGGATGTCCTCCAGGGGGACAGACATGCTATCATGTCCGTCTCTCTCTCTCTCTCTCTCTCTCTCTCTCTCTCTCTCTGCGCGAGAACAAACTTTGTAATCTAATAACGACTTCTTTAAAGTACACGCCGAGAGAATATAAATACAGAGGTGAGGCACAGCATTTGAACAGTTATTGTTGTGTACTTTATAATTTGTTCAGTTCATGCTCAACAATATTAAATGTATTCAATTAGAATTGTCATTTTGTCCCTTGGAGCACTCACATTTAAAAAAGAAAAAAACTGGGTTTACACAAAATATGTTTGGCTGCGTACGCACACGCAGGTAGAGAGAAGGTAGAGAGAGACCTGCGTACATGCAGGTAGAGAGAAGGTAGAGAGAGACCTGCGTACATGCAGGTAGAGAGAAGGTAGAGAGAGACCTGCGTACATGCAGGTAGAGAGAAGGTAGAGAGAGACCTTTGTACACGCAGGTAGAGAGAAGGTAGAGAGAGACCTGCGTACATGCAGGTAGAGAGAAGGTAGAGAGAGACCTGCGTACATGCAGGTAGAGAGAAGGTAGAGAGAGACCTGCGTACATGCAGGTAGAGAGAAGGTAGAGAGAGACCTGTGTACATGCAGGTAGAGAGAAGGTAGAGAGAGACCTACGTACATGCAGGTAGAGAGAAGGTAGAGAGAGACCTGCGTACATGCAGGTAGAGAGAAGGTAGAGAGAGACCTTTATGTTTGGCTGCGTACGTACATGCAGGTAGAGAGAAGGTATAGAGAGAGACCTGCGTACATGCAGGTAGAGAGAAGGTAGAGACAGACCTGTGTACATGCAGGTAGAGAGAAGGTAGAGAGAGACCTACGTACATGCAGGTAGAGAGAAGGTAGAGAGAGACCTGTGTACATGCAGGTAGAGAGAAGGTAGAGAGAGACCTGTGTACATGCAGGTAGAGAGAAGGTAGAGAGAGACCTGCGTACATGCAGGTAGAGAGAAGGTAGAGAGAGACCTGCGTACATGCAGGTAGAGAGAAGGTAGAGAGAGACCTGCGTACATGCAGGTAGAGAGAAGGTAGAGAGAGACCTACGTACATGCAGGTAGAGAGAAGGTAGAGAGAGACCTACGTACATGCAGGTAGAGAGAAGGTAGAGAGAGACCTGTGTACATGCAGGTAGAGAGAAGGTATAGAGAGAGACCTGCGTACATGCAGGTAGAGAGAAGGTAGAGACAGACCTGTGTACATGCAGGTAGAGAGAAGGTAGAGAGAGACCTACGTACATGCAGGTAGAGAGAAGGTAGAGAGAGACCTGTGTACATGCAGGTAGAGAGAAGGTAGAGAGAGACCTGTGTACATGCAGGTAGAGAGAAGGTAGAGAGAGACCTGCGTACATGCAGGTAGAGAGAAGGTAGAGAGAGACCTGCGTACATGCAGGTAGAGAGAAGGTAGAGAGAGACCTGCGTACATGCAGGTAGAGAGAAGGTAGAGAGAGACCTACGTACATGCAGGTAGAGAGAAGGTAGAGAGAGACCTACGTACATGCAGGTAGAGAGAAGGTAGAGAGAGACCTGCGTACATGCAGGTAGAGAGAAGGTAGAGAGAGACCTGCGTACATGCAGGTAGAGAGAAGGTAGAGAGAGACCTTTAGTCAACCATGATTTGTCGAGGCAATTTGGAGTTTTAATGGAAAAAGCTCTCTGCCTTTTAAGCAGCCGCCATTGTCCCCGACGCGATTAGAAAAAAGTGATAATTGCGAGCGGAGGTTAACTATTTTTTTTGACACCTAACCCACAATTCCCGTCACTCACCCAAGGCAAGCCCCCTGCAGGTCATTGTGACGTCACGTGACCTCAGACACCATATATGGTGCCCAGGTCTGTAGCTGGTCCCACACTTTGGAATAATCTCCCAATCCATATCAAGGTTAGCCCCACCCTGGAGATTTTTTAATCTAACCTGAAAACACACCTTTTCAGTCTGGCTTTTAATACAGTGTGAATTTTAGTGTTTATTGTTGTTCATTGTTTTTGTTTTTGTTTGCTTGTATTACATGTTTTGTTATTGCACTGTGATAGACTACGGTCTACCTATTCTGGAAAGCACTTTGGGTCAACTGCCGTTGTTTTTAAATGTGCTATATAAATAAAATTGACTTGACTTGACTTGAGGTCATTGTGATTTATTGGTCAAAGTTCATACCATGCCAAAGTGACCGCACTCTGCCCCAGCAGTCTGACGTCACCCAGGCGGCTGCGTGCGATCTGTCCCAGCAGTCTGACGTCACCCAGGCGGATGCGTGCGATCTGTCCCAGCAGTCTGACGTCACCCAGGCGGATGCGTGCGATCTGTCCCAGCAGTCTGACGTCACCCAAGCGGATGCGTGCGATCTGTCCCAGCAGTCTGACGTCACCCAGGCGGATGCGTGCGATCTGTCCCAGCAGTCTGACGTCACCCAGGCGGATGCGTGCGATCTGTCCCAGCAGTCTGACGTCACCCAGGCGGATGCGTGCGATCTGTCCCAGCAGTACGACCTCCACACTCTCACGGACGAGAAAATGATGGCCCGGCCCTACCTGGGCCCTCATCAAACCCTGTACATTCAATACACTGCACCCACTGCCACCCTTAGATCTCCATATACAGTATGCACACGCACACGCACACACACACACACACACACACACACACACACACACACACAGCGATCTGCATTACTCTCAGCTGTCGCTACATTAAATTCATATTGTCCTTACCAAATGTCCTTACAATGATATGCATGCAATCAATGATCCATTTCTAAGAAAGGGAATTGGCGAACAAATTAAATGACAGCAGATCTGTTAAGTTTATACCGACTGGTTCATTTAGTAGAATGTCATTATTGACCTTCAACACATACAGTTCTGTATAGACTTACAGCATTCATTAAATAGCACAGAGAGATCAATAGATAGATTACCTTCAGAAACACTAACCCTAACTAAGTGACACAGTCCAAGAGCAGGGGCTATTTATAATTGGTTTGTTACAGAGGACAAAACAAGATTTTAACCACGTGAACCCTATCGTTCCTCTTCTGGGGGGGGTGTACTGTACACTTGGCAAAAATAACCCATCCCTACAAGCTCACAACATGTCACAGATATTTTCAACGAACACACCAAGTCAACTGGGGGCGGCGGTGGCTCAGGGGTAGAGTGGCTGGATGGTAACCGCAAGGTTGCCAGTTCGAACCCTGTGGGCTCCCCCAGAGTTAGAGTCGAAGTGTCCTTGAGCAAGACGCTGAACTACTAATTGCTCCTGATGTGCAGGTTGGTGCCTTGCATGGTTTCTGCTGCCATCGGTGTATGAATGGGTGTATGTAATGTAATGCACAATCTATGTAAAGCGCCTTGGATAAAGGCGCTATATAAATGCACCATTTATTTAACTAAATACTGTATACTAAATACTAAATATAGAGGGTTTAAGGGGTTACACTATCTAATATCTACTGTACATCTACTGTACACCACTATGTAGCCTATAACTAACCCTATAACAAACCAAAACCAAACCCTTTCATGTCAAGGACCCCCAAATTAACTAATTACACTAATTAGCCCGCGGACCCCCATTTGAAAAGATATGCCTGCAGGGACCTCCATAAGAGAATATTTTCTAGCAGTGATTCTCAACCCGTTTAATTTCAAGGATCCCTCAGTTTGACATGCATATTAGTCTACTGACCCCCATTTAATGGCATTTCTATCTCTGGGACCCCAATGTATATTGTAAAATCGATGTTAATTTAAGGGTCCATTTGTACACTCTCTTAACGGGTCCATTTGGTTCCATTTGTACACTCTGAGTTAAATTAACATTGATTTTACAATATAAATTGGGGTCCTCGAGATAGAAATGCCATAGGGGGTCAGTAGACTAATATGCATGTCATATTACTAAAAGCCATTTACTCTATAACTAGGCAAAGTTTGAACTTAGTATGAGGTGGTGCAACCCCCTACAGTTGTCTTAACACATACATTGTTTTTGACGGAATATTCCTTCATTTACAATCCAACCGTTGTCTGCTTCTGATGGAATTCTCCGTCATTTTATCGATATGAAACTGTCCGGGTTGCTAGGCAACCTTCGTCACCCCCCAGCACCAGGATCTTTTGCACACGGCCCCATAGAGCTCCATTCAAAGTATAGGATCTTCTTTGGCTATTATCTCTGAAACTACGAGCGCTGTCCGCGGTGATGAGCATCCATCCATTTTATCGCATCGCTCCTGACATATTACCGTTTCTGGCCAAAGATAAACAGCGTGAGCCGTTTCTTACAATGGAGGTGCAGAAATCAGAAATCAGAAATCAGCAGACTGTGATCGACGTTTGCGCTACTCTATGCCGAATTGAAGTGGACTCGTTTCCCTGCAGACTTTTTTTTTTATCCCCCCTGGAAATAAAAACGTCTGGGTTTCCGAGGCTAGCGTAGCGAGTTACCCGGGATGTGAAAACACGGTACAGTAATCTGCCCTATAGTCTGCCCGTCACGGCTAACTGGCCACTATCGCCACAGACAATTGGTTAAAATGTGCTCCATGAATACAGTTTGATTTGAAATACACAAATCTATTCACTTCCACTGTATACCACACGCATGAACACATTCATCTATTCTATTCATATCCATCTAATCACCATCATCGCAGTTGAGATAATCGGGGGGACGCGCCACTCTGGTTTATCTCTCATTGCTTTGGCTCCGGATCTTCTCAAATCTAAATCCTCTTCTAAATAAATATGCACAACAGCAGTACACAAGGGAGAAAGCCTGTTCCATAGATTCTCGCTTGGTTAAGTCACAATTTCCGGGCGTGGAAGCAGAAGTAGAAAAACAAGCTAGCCCATTTTGGGCGGGAACCCCTTTTGGTGTTAGCATTATGTTATGCTTTATAGCTATTGAAAAATAGCAGATCTACAAGCTCATAGCGCGCCACCGAGTGGCGCGCTACGAGCTTGTAGGTCTGCTATTTTTGAAAAATCGAAGAACGACTGACATAGAAACATAGCTTTTTCAGAAAACTGTCAGGCGGTAGAAGACATTTTTAGAATCTGATCTCAGGTCAAAATGGGCTAGTTCTATAGCCTGTCAACCAATAAGACACAACCAGCGCCTGTTCTCCGGTCTGCTGGTGCGCCCCATTAATTCTGAGCAGGCCAGTCACATTCAACTAGGTGCCATCCTCACTGTCACCTGGGGAGAAGTTTGTTTATCACACTCCGGGCGGGAACCCCTTTTTGGTGTTATACTTCCATCCATACATCCATCTTCAACCGCTTATCCGTAGTCGGGTCGCGGGGGCAACAGCTCCACCAGAGTGCTCCAGACTTCCCTCTCCTCCAGAGCAACATTAGTGACTTCCTCCTGGGGGGGATTCCGAGACGTTCCAAGGCCAGTGAGTCGATGTGTTTCCTCCAACTGCGCCTTGGTCTACCCCTATTGAAAAATAGCAGATCTACAAGCTCATAGCGCGGCACCAAGTGCCGCGCTACGAGCTTGTAGGTCTGCTTTTTTCTGCTTTTTTGAAAAATCTTGAAAAATCTTGCGCAAATCTTTTGAATGTATATTCTGTCACAGCGAACGTTTTAACTCAACTCTTTGCTTCTGAGGGGTTCCTGCCTGGAATAACATATTTTCAGATGGTGCTCGGTGGCCAAATACATATAATTTTTGGGGTCCTTGCCATGAAATATTGAGCACCACTGATATAGAAAGTAGAATCATAGGTATTTCAGAAAACTGTCAGGATTTAGAAGACATTTTCTTTACATTTTGACGTCAGGCCTAAATGGGTTATTTTCATTTCCTGGAGTCTACTGGAACATGAAGACGGCCGTTTCAAATTGTTCCACCCAATGAAATGAGTTGGGATTGGAAACGGGATGCAACTTTGGGTATCAATTTATCAAGCTAGAGTATGTTTAGGCTGACATCTGATGAAATTCTGTCTGGTGGGAGACTTACTTGTAATTTTAGTATTTTACATGAGAAAACAACAAGCTCCGAGCTTGCAGGGCATTAACCAAACGTGATTTTTGATAGTCGACACGACTACCATCAAAATCGGTTTATAATCGATTAGTCGGTGGTAAAATATGATATTTTTTTCCATCCAATCAAGCATTAAAACATTGTGTATTGAAACGGCCAGCGCGAGTGAAGGATTAACTGAAAAACAGAGCCGGTGAATGCAGGCCGAGTGGAATAGTAAGAGAGTGGCGACACGCTTTTTATCTCACCACAAAGCGGGGTGCTATGGGCTATAGTTCCAAACATTGGAACTATCCCATTGAGATAGAATCAACGCTAGTGTCGCCACTCTCTTACTAGATTACGCTGAATGCCGCACTGATTGGCGAATCAGCTGTTAAAAGTCAAGTCAAAGTTGCAAGTCCACAATGACTCACGGATGGACGCGATGTGAGCTTGTAGATCTGCTATTTTTGATGCGCAAGACCTTTCTACGGCGCAGCATAGCATGTTACGTTGTTGAAAATGTTTGTTCAGTTGGAGAGTGGAGGAGGAGGAGGAGGAATGAATGATGCGATGTTTTTCATACAACCCTAAATGTTCAACAACAAGTTACAAGTTACAACCACAGTTCCTTTGGTTTTTAGAAGGAGCTACAAGCTAGGAGGAGGTTATGATTACATACTAGGCTTGCTACCGTAGCTAGCAGGCTTACCAGGCTATGAATCAGATGATCAACTACTTCACTCCATCGCGACTATTATAACTATGATCGCGCGGCATAGCTGTTTGTTTTTAATAATGCCGCACGCCTGCACTTTTGTTGGATAAGCATGAAGAAAAAGAAACATGAAATCACGGCAAGAGCTACTGTAGTTTGACTGTCACCAAACTGGATATTATTGGGCAGAGTGAGGAGGGACAGGCTGCTATACTACTGTACCGGACGAAACGACGACACGTCTCCAATCTAACTTGTTGAACAAACTACAGTAATAAACTCACCAATAGTAAAATTATTTACACACTGTAGTTGTCCCCATTGAGCGTATGAGCCTATGAGGCATATGCTTTTTGAAAATCTGTCTTAAATGTTGCCAGTGCAGCCACCGCCTAGCCGGGCTAATAAGCCAGACTCAAATCACACTGTCGTGTGGTATTTGAGTCTGGAGATGCTGTGTATGGATCTTGTTTCCCGGGGGCGGGTTCAAACATTTTCTCTTTGACGCAATTGGTCAGAGCTACTGTCAGTCAAAGGTCTCAAGCATTGAACGTCACTGTACCAAAGCCCGCCCATATTGCATACCGTGTCCCGATTGGCCACACCAGTTCTCTGGTGTAGGAAATGGGCGTACAATTGAGCCTCTCCAGACCGTAATCCGCCGGCAGGCAATTTTTTGTTTGCCAACGGCTGATTCGGTCTGGCTTATTAGCCAGGCTAACCACCGACGCCCACCGATCTAACTTGTTGAACAAACTACAGTAATAGGCGCACCTACACGAGTGACGGTGACGGCAAAACCCACGTACAGTCGGCTTGTATATGATATGAAAACAATCAGCCAGGAAGGGATTAGTACTTAAGTTGGAGAACTACCAACAAAACAACAGAGCTCACAGCTGCTTGTCTGCTGTAAAAAAAAAAAAAAACATAAAAAATATTAAAAATAATATTAACGATTACCCAATTTTTGATTTACAGTGTCGACTACCGTTTTGCTAGTCGACTAATCGACTAATCGATTTTTATGTTAATGCCCTAGCTTGCTCTGCTATTTTTTTTTTAAATCGTGAAAATGTGGCGCAAACCTTTGAATATATCTGTATATGTAAGACTGATAATTACAAATGTGAGGTCCGTCTACGTTGCATCTTACTTTTGAATTGAAAGTCCAGATTGGTCGGTCACTGCCCTTTGATTGTCATCTTCTACTAAAAACCCAAATTGAATTTAAGGGAGTTTTCCTTTTTTTCATTGAAACAAAGAAATGGCTTAATCCATCAGTATTCATCATCGTGTGTTGTTCATATTCATTCATGTTTCTGTCCAGAGTTTCAATGTCATTATAGGGGATTCTTTTTTAAAGATTTACAAAGAATGTTTAATTGTTTATAACACATTTCAGAAAGAAGGTAGAAAGCACACCGTTCTTAAACTGCCAGTAGAATCATGGTCAGTTGATTCCTGACCATTATTTCCTAACAAACTACTGGGAACTTATCCCATTTAGACCTGAGGACGATTCTACAAAATGTCTTCTAAATCCTGACAGTTTTCTGAAAAACCCTATGTTTCTATATCAGTCGTTCTCAAACATTTTCATGTCAAGGACCCCCAAAAATATATGTAATTGGCCGCTGACTACATTTGAAAATATGTTGTTCCAGGAACCCCTCCAGAAGCAAAGATTTGAGTTAAAGACGTTCGCTCTGAAAGAATATATATATTGAAAGATTTGCACTATACATTTTCACGATTTTTCAAAAATAGCAGACCTACAAGCTCGTAGCTCGTATGAGCTTGTAGATCTGCTATTTCTCAACAGCTAAAGTATAACATAATGCTTAAAACACCAAAAAGGGGTTCCCGCCAAAAATGCGTTAAGAACGGGGTGCAGACTTCCTATCTTCTTTCTGTATGTATATTTTTGTCCTGTACCCGTCAACATTTTTTGAGATGTGCTGCTTCCTGCTTCCTGTTTGGATGTTGGATGACAAAATTTGAAACATTTCCCCCCAAAAATGAAAATAGCTGTAGATCAGCTATTTTCACTGTTCCTCGTATGTCAGAGTATATAATAGAGCTTACTGTACATGGTTAAAGCCAGTATATGGACCTTGCTACTTATTACAGTATTGGTGTTGGTACAAAGTCTAAGGGCTCCATTTTCGTCACCGCTAAACCCCTTATCCCTAAACTTCTTTGCCTTTTTTACTATTTTGAAATACATTTTTGAATAGTTCAACTAGCCAATCTACATTGACACGTTGTGAGCTTGTAGACTGACCATTTTAACTATTCAAAAATGTTTTGCAAAATAGTAAAAAAAGGCAAAGAAGTTTAGGGATAAGGGGTTTAGCGATGACGAAAATGGAGTCCTAAGGGCCATATCTTGCGCCACCCCTTACCCCTTATCCCTAAACCTTTTAAATTAGTTCAAATAGCCGATCTACAAGCTCACAACGTGTCGATGTAGATCGGCTAGTTGAGCTATTTCAAAATGTTTTTTAAAATAGTAAAAAATTGCAAATAAGTTTACGATAAGAGCAAGATCCCTAAGGGCTCCATTTTCGTCACCGCTAAACCCCTTATCCCTAAACTTCTTTCCCTTTTTTTACTATTTTGCAAAACATTATTGAATAGTTAAAATGGCCAGTCTACAAGCTCACTACGTGTCAATGTAGAGGTTAGCTGAACTATTCAAAAATGTTTTTCAAAATGGCAAAGAAGTTTAGGGATGAGGGGTTTAGCGGTGACGAAAATGGAGCCCTATGTCTAAACTGCTTTTTCTATGCAAATTAATGACATAACATATTCATAAGTAATGTTAAGTAGGGCTAATTGTATCATTATGACGTGTCAGCCAACAGAGGCAGTTTATAGTGGCTATTTGACAGCTTCATGTTGATAGTAATGGCCCTATTTTCTGTATCTAGAACATTTATGGCACGGAGGTTATAACAGAATCACAAAGCCCTTCTTGCCCCTTCTGTCAAATCCTGACAGTGCTTTGTTGATAGTCTTAAAGTGCTTCTCACCCTGTCAAGGAAAGGGACACACTATCGCAGACAGTTGGTGAATGTGCAGTCGTAGTCCTGACTTAACACATTTTGGGCGGGAACCCCCTTTTGGTGTTTAAGCATTATGTTATACTGTACTTTAGCTATTGAAAGATAGCAGATCTACAAGCTCATAGCGCGGCACCGAGTGCCGCGCTACGAGCTTGTAGGTCTGCTATTTTTGAAAAATGGTGAAAATGTAGAGCAAATCCTTTAATATATATTCTTTCAGAGCCGACGTTTTTAACTCAAATATTTGCTTCTGGAGGGTCCCTGGAACAACATATTTTCAGATGGGGGTCGGCGGCCAATTACATATAATCTTGGGGTCCTTGACATGAAAATGTTCACAGGATTTAGAAGGCATTTGTAGAATCGTCCTCAGGTCGAAATGGATTAATATTTGCTGCCATTTTTATGATATGCTCTGGCCTCGCTGGGTGCCACAGCAGTGGAGTTTACTGATACTAGTAACACAACGTCAGCTTAATACGAGTGTTGAGAGAGTTTGTTTGGAGCACTTTATAGTACATTTTCAAATAAAAGAGGGTGTTCTGGAAAACTCTTTTCAATTTAAAACGTTGACTGATTCCTTAAGCCAACTCTAAAGGTTTTTTTTATACTTTTACCCATTTTGACACTTTACTGCTGTTTTTCTATACTGGAAGGTTGGAGTACTGCAGTGGCTCACCCGGTAGAGTGCATAGTGCATATCATTAATCCATTCTGGGCGAGAACCCCTTTTGGTGTTTTAAGCATTATGTTATGCTTTAGCTATTGAAAAATAGCAGAGCTTGTAGGTCTGCTATTTTTGAAAAATCGTCAAAATGTGGCACAAATCTTTGAATATATATTGGGCGCATTCGGAAATAACACACAGTGCTCAATGCGAGAACAACTGCAGTGTAGACTTGGCAATCCTAAGAGGTTCTGTGAGCGTGGCCATTTTCAGCACGCATACACCATCGTACAACAACAAAATATAAATACCAGGGCTTAGACCGGTTTCGTCTCATTGTGAGTCTTTGGTGTGAACTAGGCCTGCTAATAGACTTGAGGAAAGATTGCCGTGTCAAAATGCCTCAGCGCCTAGGAGGTACTTAGGGGGTTTGGGGAAAGCAGGTGGACGGGATGAAGCTGCCTGTGTCTCATTATTGGGAGTGGCAGTGTGTCCAAGTATTTAGGGGAAGGGACAAATGATAAATCAATAGCTGCAATCACTGATGAGGCTTAACAAAAGGCCTTTTATTCGGGTGCACTCAGAGAGACTAAAAGAGTCCATTGATCACACTCTGTAATCAGTGTTTGGAAATGACAAATTAGAACCTGTCGCTGCTCAATGTCACCACGCCATAACTCATAGATCAAGATATTTCTGTTCTGACAAATGATCCCGTCACATTAGTCTAGCAGGTGTATTTCCTGAGAAACAAAGAGAGACAATTTGATAAGGTTTGGCAGTCCCTTGTCCGTTACCAGAGTAGAAACAGTTAACAGACAAGACACCACTGATATGGTTGACTGTACGCCATTTTCCTTTCAGATGTTTTCCATGAGCATTTCATCATCTTACTATTTTATTCTATAGTATGCGGTGTCACTGAGCAGTATGGGTGGGAGGGTTGAGGGTTTTCTTTCTCTTTTTGTATTTTTTTGTATACAAAATACAAATTGAAAAATGTAATGTTTGTGTAACAAATCATAATCTGTTCTTGGCAAAAAAAAGAGTCTAGCAAGTGCCTTCATATTACTGTACACAGCATTGGGGCATTCCATAATTCCATGCACTTCAACATTTGTCCTGTGTTGTTCACTGAAGTAGAAAGGAACGGTACATCATTTTTGGAAAACAGATCTCTATTAAACAAGAGCAAGCAGCAACATTTCAAAACCTTCCATTACATTGATTTTGAACAGCAGTGACAATCTCATTTACAACTAGAAAAAGTGCCCTTCCGGGCACAGGTCTCCACCAGGAGGATAGGACTGTGTGAGATGTTTGGCAAAATGTTAGCCAATCAGTGTAGAATCTGAGAAATCCAACAGACTGTCTTGTTCACATGACTACAGAGATCATGTGTACCGATTTGCGTGAGATTTGGATGAAATCTGTGCGACTAACATAAGCAATGTGTTTTGCAGAAATCAGCCTCATGGTGGCACTATAACCGGTAGATGTGGAGGGATGCAGAGACAATGTTTTTCCATGGCCTCTAGGGAGTGCGCATACATAAGTTGTATACAGATCGATGCAGTTATAGCTAAAAACAGGAATTGGCCTGTTATAGCGCCACCATGAGGCTGATTTGGAAAAGAATGAGTGGCATGTCGTCCTCGGCCTAGTGGAAATGTGCGTGTATAATTTCACGGAAATTGCACAGTGTTTGTGAGTTGCGACATTTTGTTCGAAACGGACCAATCATGTGAGCTTTGGAAGCCAATCTTAGCCAATCAGGATGGAAGATGGGAAATGGTGCAGATCCGTGTTGATCACATGACTATGAAGATAGTGTATACCGAATTGTGTGATGTATGGATAAAATGTGTACGAGTAATGTACAGAAATGTGTTTTGCCTAAATCGGCCTCATGGTGGCGCTATAACAGGCCATTGAAGAATATTTGGGGCAGAGGTTCGTTGTTGGCATCCAGGGAGTGTGTGTGCAAAGTTTGGCATGGATCGGGCCAACGGTGCCGGAGATTAGCTGATAACGGACGGACGGAAGGACGGAAGGAAGGACGGACACACACACACACACACACACACACACACACACACGGACGGAGTGCAAAACATACTCTCTCCCCATGCCTTCGGCCTGGTGGAGACAATAACAGTAGAGAAGGAAAGCTGCTTCTGGCTTGGAGTTCTTGACCTCAAGTTCTACTCACAGTGGAGTTACAGTGGCAACGTGTCAGAAAGTCAGAAATACGTGTGTAGAAGCAGCATTCAGTTTTTATGCCATACAAACGGCAGGTCTCCTATATAGTATGACTAGTTATTTTAATATCAAAGCTGAAGACTTTTTTGTTTTGCAGCTGCCTGTTTTATCATACTGTATCTTGGTAAATGGTAAATGGTGCATTCATATAGCATGCATACATGCATTACATTCACCCATTCACACACACATTCATACACAGATTGCGGCGGAAGCCATGCAAGGTACCAACCAGCACATCAGGAGCAATGTAGGGTTCAGTGTCTTGCCCAAGGACACCTCGACAGGAGGAGCCGGGATTCGAACCGCCGACCCATGGATCATCGGACGACCTGCTTTACCTCTTGAGCCACAGTATCTTGTGCAGTGTAATTCATTTTCTTATTTAATTTGAACTTGTTCTTACTTTCTGAATGTCCAATGCCCCTTTACACTAACGTGTTTGTTTGTCCTAATGCTTAATGTTGTAGAGCACTTGTTGAATTGGATTAGAATTGTTTTCTAAAATAGCAAAAGGTAGCCAATTCTACAAGCTCATATCACGATACATGCAACACACTGTGAGTGCAGATGTCACTATTTGTCTAAGTATATAGGGCTCATGTTGTTAAGGACTATTTTTCCATTTTTACAAATCAAGCCCTTCCAGGAATATGCTTATAGAATTGTCCTGGTGGCCAAAAGCACATGCCAATAAGCATCTTACCAAACATTGCTGCTCACATGTTCTTTCCGTGGACTACCCCGTGTAATATAGAGCTGATGAATTGGCAGACGAGAGTAACGCTGGCAGGTGATGACTGGCTGTTGTCAAGGTTACAAACTAATTCATCTTCCCCAGAGACAGGGCTAATGGCCTGTGATCCCCGCCGGCAACGTCCTCCCTTCTGAGAGTCTCCTCATTACATAAAAGCTTTAAAACGCACGCACGCACACACGCACGCACGCACGCACGCACGCACGCAGACACGCACGCACGCACGCACGCACGCACGCACGCACAGCAGTGGTGGAGGGTAACTAAGTATATTTACTCAAGTATTGTACTTAACCCATTTTGGACTGAAGTCGATAAAAAAAAAAGTCTTCTAAATCCTAACCCATGTTAGGATTTGAAAAACCCATGTTTCTATGTCACTGGTGCTCAACCTTTTTCATGTCAAGGACCCCCAGAATTATCTCTATTGGGCCACGGACCCCCATCTCAAAATATGTAGTTCCAGGGACCCCCCAGAAGCAAATATTTTCGTTAAAAATGTTCGCTCTGAAATATATATTCGATGATTTGCGCCACATTTTAACGATTTAAAAAAAATAGCAGACCTACAAGCTCGTAGCGCGCCACTCGGTGGCGCGCTATGAGCTTGTAGATCTGCTATTTTTCAATAGCTAAATTATAACAATGTTTAAAACACCAAAAGGGGTTCCCGCCCAAAATGGGTTAAGTGACATATTGAGTGAGGTCGTACAGTACACATCTACTTTCATTTGTTACACAGTGTATTCCGAGTATACTTCTTCCAGCAGCACGCCACTCGCCGCCATCACCATAATCTCCTCCCAGGTCATTTGTCAAGCGGTGGATGGAGGTGAAGATGAGGGAATCCACACGTTGGTGATTCATCAGCACGTGGAAGCTTCCCTGTCGTCATCCGTCTGCACGCCTTGAGGCTGTGAAGTGGCTGATGCTGCCATCAACATATACCTTAACCCGTTTAGACCCATTCTACAAAATCTCTTCTAAATCCTGACAGTTTTCTGAAAAAACCCTATGTTTCTATGCCAGTGGTTCTCAATATTTCATGTCAAGGATCCCCAGAATTATCTGTATTTGGCCGCGGACCCCAATCTCAAAATATGTTGTTCCAGGGACCCCCCCAGAAGTAAAGATTTGAGTTAAAAACATTCGCTCTGAACTAAGCCTCCGAAAGAATATGTTCAAAGATATCCACCACATTTTCACGATTTTTCAAAAATAGCAGATCTACAAGATTGTAGCGCGGCACCGCACTATGAGCTTTGGAGATCTGCTATTTTTCAACAGCTAAAGTATAACGTAATGCTTTAAACACCCAAAGGGGTTCCCGTACTGAACGGCTTAAGGCGGATTCAAACTGCTCGCTTACTGCATCTTTTAAAGGCTGATGACTTCAGGCCAATATACGACTTGCTTCTCAAACTGTTATTTGCAAGTGATCAAATTGGAATGTGCGTATTCAGACACGTGGACTGATCTGTACCGGTTGCTGTGGTAATGACGTGCTGTAGGTGTGATTAATATAATGCTTATAATTTATAATTTGTCGTACAGTACAGCGGTGTCGCAACTCTTCCATTATGTGCCAATTAGATTTGGGCTGCCAGTCTGACTCTGAACATAGTCTTATTTAAAATTATTTTAATTTATAGGATTATTTGTCAGGGACAACACATAAAACAGATGTATCAAGTTATAAAAACATGAAACCGTTGCATATTGTATATGTGGTTTATAGCCAAGGCTAATTTGCGACCCCAGTCCCCCATGCAGTGCCATACGTTCCAACACCCTAATTCTTGTGCCAAATCTTATGTTATTTGATATGCAGTCTCAGTTGGTTGTGTCGTTTTGTTGGTACTAAAAAACTAAACTCAATAGACATTAGGATTGTGAAGCGCACTGCGGCGATGATGATTCCAGACACACAAATCCCTGACATGAGGGTTGGAACAAAATGCAATGGCAATTTGCTCCTAAATTATGGCCCCTTGGTAGAAGAGTTATAACTATTAGTAGGAGGGCTGGCACAGGGGCCCTCAAGGCCAAAGCATAACCTTGGGTTAAATGGCACTCTTACGTGTCTGTCACCCTAAACATTATTTATGTGACGGGTTGTTTGTGGTCGGGTCCGATGTGACTCAAGACAGGTCATGACACCTATTTCACTAGGATGCCTTGAGCCGTTTCTGTCATATATTTAGCCGGGAGACAGCCTGATGCCAGCCCTATTTTTCCTGTCTAGATAGTGTCTCGCTGACGTGAAGGGGTTACTGACGTTTTATTTAAGCTTGAGTGCTGTGCTTATAATGTTAAAAAAACAATAATAATAATAATAAAAAGAATGGAAAAGATATGAAAAATCCCCGCCCAAAAACAAAAATAAATAAATAATTGTATAACTGTATTTTTATAAAATAAAAATACAGAAAACAAAATGTTGCAATACGTTTAATGTTTGTCAGTAAATAGCTTTGTTGTTCTAATCTCATACTGTGCATGCTTAGAATAAAAACTCTTCCCGTTTGCTGTGATTGCCGTTGATAGATCTGAGGGCACCTCCTGTCCAAGTTAATAATATATTTATTTTTATCCCTTTGGCAAGGTTACCGCAGGCCCCAGTATGTCGGCGTATTAAATTACATACAGTATGCCGTGAGTCTCTTGGAAATGCAGCTGGGATATGGCTGGCCTCTCTTTATTAATGCTTCTAAACCCATCACTAGATATTGGGGATATTGGACCGGACACTGGCCTGTTGTTAACACGTTTTGGTGTTTTAAGCGTTACGTTGTACTTATATTCAAAAATAGCAGATCTACAAGCTCATAGCGCGCCACCGAGTGGCGCGCTACGAGCTTGTAGGTCTGCTATTTTTTGAAAAGTCGTGAAAATGTGGTGCAAATATTTGAATATCAGAGCGAACGTTTTTGAACTAAAATCTTTGCTTCTGGGGGCGAACAACATATTTTCAGATGGGGGGGTCGGCAGCCAATTACATATACTTTTTGGGGTCCTTGACATGAAATATTGAGCACCACTGATACAGAAACATAAGGTATTTCAGAAAACTGTCAGGATTTAGAAGACATTTTTTAAATATCGACGTCAGGCCTAAATGGGTTAACTCAATGACAGACTGGTACGTAGATACTAGGGGTGTAACGATACATGTTAACAGCGATACGATACGTATCACGATACATGGTTGACGATACGATACATGGACCATATTGGGGAGCGTACCTATGTTCCCCAGGTTCTATGTTCCCCACCATGCAAAAAAGGTTCTTTGTTCCCCACTTAGAATAAACCTAAACCAGAAACCAGAAACCTAACCTAGTAATTTTAGTAATACTAGTGAGACTAAAAGTATTTTAGCAACTTAGTTTTAGTGTTACTTTTAGTAGCAAATTCTGATTTAAGCTCAGTCTTTGAACACTCCATTGAACTCCATAATGTAGCACCCAAATATTTTAGTGACTATTTTTCAAAGGTTAGTGATACTCACAGGCATTACACCGGAGGGAGCCCTACTGATTTCAAACCCTGCCATTTTCACAGCAATATGGGAAAAACATCGTACCTATACTCTGCAGCAGTTCAGTGGAATGGCTTGCCTTCCAGCCTCAAGGTGATCAGTTCCTTTGAAAACTTTAAATCCACATTAAAAAGATGGTTGGCTGATAACATGTCCTAATTTTTAATTTTAAGTATACTGACTTTTTTAGTGTAGAATAAATAGCACAAATGAAAAAAAAGGGTAAAAGAAAAGAAATCCAGTTTTATTGGTCAGTTTTATTTGTTCTGTTTTGTGTTTTTGTTTTATGTTTGCTTTTTTGTCTCCTGGCAAAATACAAAGGTATTTTTGTTTGTGTCTGTATTGTATTGTTGTTCCCCTTCCCCTTTCCCCAAGAGGACCACAACGGTTCTGTCTGTATTGTATTGTTGCTCCCCTTCCCCTTTCCCCAAGAGGACCACAACGGTTCTGTCTGTATTGTATTGTTGTTCCCCTTCCCCTTCCCCCAAGAGGACCACAACGGTTCTGTCTGTATTGTATTGTTGCTCCCCTTCCCCTTTCCCCAAGAGGACCACAACGGTTCTGTCTGTATTGTATTGTTGCTCCCCTTCCCCTTTCCCCAAGAGGACCACAACGGTTCTGTCTGTGTTGTATTGTTGCTCCCCTTCCCCTTTCCCCAAGAGGACCACAACGGTTCTGTCTGTATTGTATTGTTGCTCCCCTTCCCCTTTCCCCAAGAGGACCACAACGGTTCTGTCTGTGTTGTATTGTTGCTCCCCTTCCCCTTTCCCCAAGAGGACCACAACGGTTCTGTCTGTATTGTATTGTTGTTCCCCTTCCCCTTTCCCCAAGAGGACCACAACGGTTCTGTCTGTATTGTATTGTTGTTCCCCTTCCCCTTTCCCCAAGAGGACCACAACGGTTCTGTCTGTATTGTATTGTTGCTCCCCTTCCCCTTTCCCCAAGAGGACCACAACGGTTCTGTCTGTATTGTATTGTTGTTCCCCTTCCCCTTTCCCCAAGAGGACCACAACGGTTCTGTCTGTATTGTATTGTTGTTCCCCTTCCCCTTTCCCCAAGAGGACCACAACGGTTCTGTCTGTATTGTATTGTTGCTCCCCTTCCCCTTTCCCCAAGAGGACCACAACGGTTCTGTCTGTATTGTATTGTTGCTCCCCTTCCCCTTTCCCCAAGAGGACCACAACGGTTCTGTCTGTGTTGTATTGTTGCTCCCCTTCCCCTTTCCCCAAGAGGACCACAACGGTTCTGTGTGTATTGTATTGTTGCTCCCCTTCCCCTTTCCCCAAGAGGACCACAACGGTTCTGTGTGTATTGTATTGTTGTTCCCCTTCCCCTTTCCCCAAGAGGACCACAACGGTTCTGTGTGTATTGTATTGTTGTTCCCCTTCCCCCTTCCCCAAGAGGACCACAACGGTTCTGTCTGTATTGTACTGTTGCTCCCCTTCCCCTTTCCCCAAGAGGACCACAACGGTTCTGTCTGTATTGTACTGTTGCTCCCCTTCCCCTTTCCCCAAGAGGACCACAACGGTTCTGTCTGTATTGTATTGTTGCTCCCCTTCCCCTTTCCCCAAGAGGACCACAACAGAAACAAGCCTAACGGCTTTCTTGTGACTCTATCCTTTTGAAATGTATTTTTCAATAAAGTAATCAATCAATCAAAAAAACTTTAGGCCTGCCTAGGCTACTTAAACTATCTAGTCGTAGCCAACTAAAAATTAACACTGGCATAAAATAAAATAAAACATAATTGCTCAGACTCAACAAAGATGGCAAAAACAAACATTCTTTGTTCTGTACTTATATACAATTGTATAGTACAAAGTCTACAAAACACTGAAGTCCTTAAGTCCTGTGGGGAACATAGAACCTGGGGACCCCCGATATTGGTTCATTATGGCGATACGATACGATTCAATGATTTGAAATCGATACAGTAACTATTTAGCAAATACATTAAATATGTGTGAAACTTGTGTGGATAGTGCAGTTTTTTTAAGGGGAAGATGTATTATTATGGATATAAATGAGTAAACACAGTGATTCTCTGGGAAATAGATGGACATTGTATTTGAACAGATTATGGACAAACCCACGCCCTGACATGAACACAGAGAATACACACATTGTTCCATAAACCAATTATAGCTATATATGGAATGGAAAAGTAATTAAACCCATCTTTTTATTTTTTCTTCTTAAAATTGCTAAAGTAAATACAATGCACAAGTACTTAGTTTTGGTATAATTGATTATTTCCATTGCAAAACGATACGATACAAAGTCAAACGATACGATACTTGCTGTTTACAAAATGATATACTGTACTTTGATTTTTTTAATTAAAATCTATATTTCGATAGTTACTATACACTGCGTAATCAGCGCCTCAAACTGTGACTCCGCCCACCCCGGGGGAAGTTGTGATTTGCTCTCGTTTACTGCAATGTAATTTGCGGCATTTTAAAAACAATATTGAGCAGAGTAGCGATTATCAAACGTATTTGCAATGCCATACGTTGAAAGATCTGTTGCCCGTGGACAAGGCACGCTACCTCCGCAAGTTAGATAGCATCGGCATAGATGTTTGTCCGTATGCGATTAAGGATTGGACCAAGTTGCATTGGCAGCCATAGAAAATTCTTACGCCAGGCTAAAACCGGATGTGACGTTTTTGGGCGTTCCTGTCTAGCGTGGTGTCAGTGTATAGAGCGTCGCAGTCCCACCCCCTACCACCAGGGCCCAGGAAATGATTCCCCGTTCATTTTCCTCATAGACATTTCAAAAAGTATTTATTTAAAGACCTTTTAAGCCTCGTACAAAGCCAACTCGAGTTGTGAGAAATCAAAATGTTTTGGGCCAAACAAAGAATTAGAAAGAAGAAAAAAAACGGCAGGTTACAACACTTTTTTTGTGGTTTTTATTCTTTGTAATTATTTGTTTGGTCCAAAATATTGTGTTTGTTGTCATGATTTGTCACAACTCGAGTTGGCTTTGTATGACGCTTAAAAGGTCTTTAAATAAATACTTTTTGAAATGTCTATGAGGGAAAAATGCATTGGGAATTATTTCCTGGGCCTGGCGTCGTCATGAAAGGGGGCGGGACTGGGCCTGGCGTCGTCATGAAAGGGGGCGGGACTGGGCCTGGCGTCGTCATGAAAGGGGGCGGGACTGGGCCTGGCGTCGTCATGAAAGGGGGCGGGACTGCGTGGCAGTACTTCTCCCAGGGGCGCTGTTGACGGTGCACAGTAACATCTTCAGCGTTAACCACTGAAGACCTATTAAAAATTCATGAATTAGCCGATCTATACAACTGTGGCTTGTAGTTTAAAATACATATACTTTGACGTGATCAAAATAGTGATAGTGAAAGTGGTTCATTTAACTCTGCGAGGGGAAAAGTGGACCCAAGCAGATCCGTAGAGGTGCTAATCAATTACAAACATTATCATTATGCCTGTCATTAAATATATTTAATAGTTCTTCAACCATGTTATGGCACAAACCTTGCAGCAGGGACAAGTGACGGGTCAGTTTAGATTTAAGGACATGTCCTTTGCCTGTCTGTCCAGCCGTTAATGTTTTATTGTCATCACTCTTTACGCCACTTTAATCTCATCTGATTTGAATGAAACTTCCAGTCTGTGAGCCAGGAGGACCCCATCTGAGGGAAATAATTATCCTAGTGATTTCTGGCAAGGTAATAAGTGTACACTCCTATAGTGCTACCCCATGCCAAAACACACTTTTCAAAACTATAGAAAAGAATGAAGTTCAATGTAAACGGATACACCTATTTTATCATGCATAACCACTAATAATTAGGATTTCTTTTTAGAAAAATATTAGAAAGAAGAAAAACCTTAAAGCTGCTATAAGCAATAATATATCCAAATTTTAATGACCTTTTTATTTATATTTCTTGGTATTCAGACAGCCAGCAATGGGTAAAACGCTCCCAAAAATAATTGAGTCTCTGTGACACATCTAGGGGCCACATTCAAAGATTTTCCTAGAAGCTTTGTCATAGGTCGATTTGCCTGTCTACTTCCTGATTGGTTAGTCATTTCGACCGGGTTTTTTTCGACCAATGACAAAGCTTCTATAGGAACATCTATGAATGCAGATTGCGGCCCCTAGATGTGTCACAGAGACTACATTTTTTGGGAGCGTTTTACTCATTGCTGGCTGTCTGAATACCCAAAAATAAATAAAAAATCACACCCGTGTGAACTGAGTGGTGTAAGGTTTTATATAGCATGATCAGCTGTGGTCTGACGTAATGTCTGACGTAAGAGATAATGAAATCACACCCGGGTGTGATTTCATTATCTTTGGCTAGGTAGGGTCGTCTTCTGATGTGATGATTTGTGACCATGAAATTGATTCAGCTGGAGTTTTTGTCCGATGTGAGGTATTATATAAGGTAAGGTATTATATAGCCTGATCAGCTCTGATCTGACGTAATTAAATCACACCCGGATTTCATTGTGTGCAGAAAAAATTAGCATGGTTGCTATGTTCAAAATAATTTCTGACGTAATTAAATCACACCCGGGTGAACTGGATGACCGTAGCAACCATGCTCATTTTTTCTGCACACAAAAGCCAGTTGTAGGAGTGGTTTACACCACTCAAAAACAAAGTCATTAAAATGTTGACATATTATTGCTTATAGCAGCTTTAACAAAGTGCCCTTTTTTTAAATTATTTTTGTAATTATTTGTTCGGCCCCAAAAAAATTATTGTCATGATACTCTCCATCTCTCTCTCTTCCTCCCTCTCTCTCTTTCTCCCTCTCTTCTCTCCATCTCTCTCTCTTCCTCCCTCTCTTCCTCCCTCTCTCTCTTCCTCCCTCTCTTCTCTCCATCTCTCTCTCTTCCTCCCTCTCTCTCTTCCTCCCTCTCTTCTCTCCATCTCTCTCTCTTCCTCCCTCTCTTCCTCCCTCTCTCTTCCTCCCTCTCTTCTCTCCATCTCTCTCTCTTCCTCCCTCTCTTCCTCCCTCTCTCTCTTCCTCCCTCTCTTCTCTCCATCTCTCTCTCTTCCTCCCTCTCTTCTCTCCATCTCTCTCTCTTCCTCCCTCTCTTCTCTCCATCTCTCTCTCTTCCTCCCTCTCTTCTCTCCATCTCTCTCTCTTCCTCCCTCTCCCTCTCTCTTCATTCGTGCATGCCTTCATGCCCCCTCTCTCTCTCTCTCTCTCTCTCCATATATTTACACATATCCTCTCATCAAGTTGCAAACATTGACAACTACTTTTTTGACATGAGGAGGAGGCAGGATGTTTGTGTTATTTGTGGAGTTCTCTACCATGTAGTGAGCGTAGGAGTCAGATCACCTGGCGCTGGGCCAACAGCGAATGAGAAAGTGTTTAAATTGTGGTTGTAAGAGTTGTCGAGCGGTCAAGGCTCCAAGAATAGACGAAGTCCAAGAATGTAGATCTTTTGTTGTATTTATTTACCTCCAAAACTGATGAACAGCCCATATGTCGGATTGTCACAGCCCGGGTCTGAGGCAAAACAAAATACTGCAAAAATAATACTGGCCACAATACACTTTCCAAAACCAAAAGTAAGAAATAAACACTTGATAACTAACAAAGACAAAAACAACAAACCAAGAACTAAAGACACTGAAAACAGGCTATGCCTTCCCTGAAGACCCTGGCAGCTCTCCCTCTTTGCTGTCTCAACCCAACTGATGTCTCCCCTCAACATTTCCAGTCTCCCTTATATACCTTATATACCTTATATTGTGGAGTCTTCTAGTGTCTATAGGGCACGGGTTGCCCCGTGCGTGACAGTGGTGATTTACAAACATAACTCGGTTTAAGTTTATCCACAGCCCTTTTCCAAAGCAGGAAGGGAGGAGAACATGTGAAACTTGCCAAAAATAAAGTTTTAAGTGCATTTGAGGTGATGGAGAACCTTCTAGAGCAGTGGTTCCCACACCTTTTCATGTCAAGGACCCCCAAATTGACACTCATTATCCCGCGGACCCCCATTTGAAAAGATATGCCTGCAGGGACCCCCATAAGAGAAGATTTTGACGGCTCTAGCAGTGATTCTCAAACCGTTAAATTCCAAGGACCCCCAGTTCGACATGAATTAGGCTACGGACGGACCCCCATTTAATGGCATTTCTATCTCTGAGACCCCCAATTTATATTGTTCACTTCCTTGTTTAGCGCTCAGAAAGAAAGGCTCGCCGTGCGTAATCTAGGGAGCTCTCCGTGGTTTTGACCAGATGGGCATACGTACTTCCGTCTTCATTTCTGACTTCAACATGCCTCTCGCCCAGAATATTAACGAGAGAGAGACTTTATCGTAATCATCGTAAGGTAAGCAAGCAACATTATGCCTCCCGTTTTTTGTACGTAAAAGCTGCCATATCTACCCAGAGCTCCTATTTCGAAATAAATCCCGGCGCTGATTGTGTTAATTAATCCTGGCGGCGAAACGGTTAAAATGACCCAACATTTTGTCAATGTTAATTGCTGGCCTTCCAGCCAGCCATAGGCTAGGACTCTGCTGACATGCAGTAAAGGCCGTCGGGATCGGGAGTCGAACCCGCGGCACACTGCCAGACTCGGACTATACCGGCCAAGGTGCCTGGACCGCTGAGCCACGGCCCAGGCCTCTGCTCCTGTATTGTAAGTCATATTATATATGAGGAGCACTGTAGCATGCAGCCATGGACAGGGCTGGACTGGGACAAAAATTCGGCCCGGGCATTTTCGCGTGAATTTGGCCCAGACCGGCCCACCACAACCAGCGCGCAGATAGCAGAAACTCTACCACCCACTCCGTCGAGGCACACACACACAAACAAGCCCTAATACAGCACGCCCGGACCTTTCCTGGTGGCCTGCTGCCTATTGGCCTGCCTGCCTGTCAAAAAATCATGTCAATTTAATCATGGCGGCCCCCTACGGTCGCGGCCCACCGGGAAAATGCCCGGTATGCCCGGTGGCCAGTCCAGCCCTGGCCATGGAGACCCCTGGTGACCACACACTTTCAGCTGGGGGACATGAATCAGAACAGATGGTGTCTAATCAACACCACATTCTGCAATTTGTCCTGTCCTCTGAACCAGTCCCAGTTGAAAGGCCAGACAGCAGAAATAGCCTACTGTCATTTACAAATATGTCAATTTAGGGCGTGTGCCAAGTTCTTCCTCTCATGAAGGACTTGCACAGCGAGCAGTGGCGTGCACAGACATATATAGGGGCAGGTGCTCAAGTGAAAAAAGGGCACCTTGTGCAGCGTGTGGAACCGGCCGGTTGCTTTAATAGTGTGAGATTTATAGATTTTGGGGCCTAATTAATATATTAGAAGCTTTTTATCAAGAATTGATCAATGTCACCGTGGTCCACATACTGTACAATGTACACTGTACAAAAAATTATAATAATCAAAAGGGCACATTGCTGTCTAGAGGGAAAAGGGCAGGGGCACCCCCTAGTGTCTATCTGTGCACACCACTAACAGCGAGTGTGGATAAACTGACCATTTGTTTCTGGGGGGATTGGTTCACGGCCCTTGGTCTCCTTTGCATTTTTGTTTGTTTACATTAAATAGGCCTATAGGCGTATCTCTTTCGCACACATCCGTGATATGACCCTCCTACATAAACAATTTAATAGTTTGTTAAAGACTACCATCACAAAAAGTTATCAAATACGTTTCATTCAGTGGCATATCTACAATAAGGCGAGGGCAGGCGTCCGCCTGTCCAAATCCATTTCTGCCTGCAGGCCAAAATCCATACAATGAGAAAAAAGAGAGGACAAAAACAAGACCTGAGAACTATTAGTGGACAGCTGATTGGCCGTTGTGGTAGAGCGCGACCCTCAATCACCCATTGGAATGTAAATGCATGCCTTTCAGCCTTTGTATCCTACTCGTCTGGAAGGTATATCTCTTTGAAAACCTTTAGCGCTACGATTGTGCGTGGGGGAGACGACAATTAACACATCTTGCCTGCCTCAAAATGTAATTCCTGGAAACGCCACTGGTTTCATTTGTCCAGTATGGTGTTAGTTGTGGGTTATGGAAAACAACATGCCCTCCAGAACCTGTGACTCCAGTGTTCGCTGCTTTGCGAGTCCATCAGGATTCGGAGCAGAGCTGTATCTCGGGTGAGTTTTTAGAGCCACTGGATCAGATTAATATTGATACTTAATTAAGTAGCAGCAACTGGGATCAAATATTTCAATAGGTCACCAAATTTGGTGTAACAGTAACACTGGCACTATAGCTGTCCAGCAGATATTGCTGACATTATATTTTATTTGAGATTTATTTGACTCATTTCGCCAGATTTTCGTCGATCAAAGCTGCAAACACTTCAGCGTTATGCTCCAAAGGTAATAGATCAATCCTGGCAGCCTGGATAGATTAATCTAAGGCCCCGGAAGTGTTAAGATGAAAGATGCAAACATACTTATTATGCATTTTTATGACAATTTGGACAGATACAGTTTGGTGCAACTGTCATTTAAATTCCCGGGCAGATGTTTGTGGCCAGTCTGCTCCTGTACTGTACAAACATAATTATACCCTTCTTATATCCCTTAATTCCCCCATTGCTCATATGCTGTGACTCAGACTTACATGACCAAGACAGAGAGAAAGCTGGAACGTGGTATATGCTGTGCATGAGAGACCAGCTCAGTGGCCGTGTGGTTAGAGTGTCCGCCTTGTGGTTAGTGTTCATTCCCTGAAGAAGACCTCCTAGGTCGAAACGTTGGATTCTTGTCAATAAATATACAGCATCGCGGCTACGCGTGTGCGGCCTTTTTCTCATTTTCACTTATTTACTGCCTTAGGCCAGCACCTCACCAACACTGGTGTGCGCCCTTTCCTGTTTTGTCTAGACAGAGTGTCCGCCCTGAAACTGGGAGGTCGGGGGTTCGATCCCCGGCCGGGGTCATACCAAAGACTGTAAAAATGGGACCCAATATATGCCTCCCTGCTTGACACTCAGCATCAAAGGGTTGGATTGAGGGGGTCAAATCTACTAATCAAATGATTCCCGAGCGCGGCACGGCTGTAGCTCACCCGCTCCTTGGCTGCGGCTCACCGCTCCAAGAGATGGGTCAAATGTGGAACGTGTGTGACAAATTGTACGACTTTGAGAGAGAGAGTACGAGACAGACAGACAGACACATGAAAGAGAGAGAGAGGAGGAAGACATTCACAGGCCGCACTACTCTGCTGTACAGTAGGTAGGTATGTTTCTATGTCATTTTTCAAAAATAGCAGACCTACAAGCTCGGAGCTTGTAGATCTGCTATTTTTCAATAGCTGAAGCATAACATAATGCTAACACCAAAAGTACAAAAGGGAGTTTGGGACTGAAAACAACAGACAGCCGACTGTAATTCACAACTCCTCTGGTTTTATCATGTCATTGATTACTGTCCCAGGAGATGTGTGTGAAACCAGGGATAAAATATGAGATCATCAGCATATTAATTATACTTCATCCCAAGAGGAGGTCGACTTCTGCTCCAACAGTAAGTCATCCCAGCCACAAGACGCCGCACCACGCCTTGCTGGCGATCATCAGTAATTTAGCAAACACATCATTTACAGGTGATCAAAACAGAGACCAAAGAGTGAGTTGTGTGACGTGTTGACGTGTCGAGCAGCCTCCAATCAATGTTCAATGAATATTCGACACTATTTTTAGCACACATGCTAACTACTGTAAGCCACTCTGTTGGTAGGTCTGTACTGTATATTTTAACTAGTAGGCTAGTACTTACATATTTTTGTTTGAATACATATTTTTGTTTGAATAAACCTTCATAGGAACTTGCGGGTGATTCATACTTTTCGCTCACCAAAAATAAACAGAACTACAGTAAAAAGCTCTATGTGTTGTGCTGCCTGCAACCAATTATAAATCAAAGCATAAAAAAGTCTCTGGTCCAACAAATACCGCTGCCTTGTTGGACCTGTCCATCTTCTTATCCCGTTTAGACCTGAGGACGATTCTACAAATGTCTTCTAAATCTGGACAGCTTTCTGAAAAAACCATGTTTCTGTCGTTCTCAAACATGTTCATGTCAAGGACCTCCAAAAATATATGAAGCAAAGATTTGAGTTAAAAACATTCGCTCTGAAAGCATATATTCAAACATTTGGGCCACGTTTTCACTATTAAAAAAAAAGCAGACCTATAAACCTTCCAGAAGCAAAGATATGAGTTAAAAACGTTCGCTCTGAAGGAATATATCTTTATATATTCATGGCATTGCGCCACATTTTCACGATTTTTCAAAAATAGCAGACCTACAAGCTCGTAGCGCGGCACTCGGTGCCGCGCTACGAGCTTGTAGATCTGCTATTTTTCAACAGCTAAAGTATAACGTAGTGCTTAAAACACCAAAAAGGGGTTCTCGCCCAGAATGGGTTATAGTACAAGTCAGTCAGCTCAAATGCTCTGACAGCCCTGCTGGAATGTACTGTATTCTATAATTACATCACGTCTCAAAAAGGTGTCGTGAGTCTAGTCTGGCTGAAGGTTGAGGAGGTGAAGGATTGAGTCACTAAATCTTCCCTCATGGTGAACTTCATCCCCCGTTGTTGTTGTCAGCAGAATACAAACAAAGCGACACGGCCAACATTTCACCTACCGATCAGAAATGGCAAACGGCAGCAATTTCTTTAATAACATTTATATACTAGTGCCGTTCTCTTTATATGGTGCGTTGCCATGACATCAGCCGTCGGTCTCATTGACTATTGTGATGTCCCCTTGATGATGTACATGCTTGTCAATATTGCCTGCCACCCACAAGAACCATTTAAAAATATATGCGATTCTCTTTAATTTGAATAATCTGTAATGATCTTTGTGTGCGTGTGTGTGCGCGTGCGTGCGTGTTTGTGATTGAGAGAGAGAGAGAGAGAGAGAGAGAGAGAGAGAGAGAGAGAGAGAGAGAGAGAGAGATAGAGAGTGAGAGAGGTGAGAAGTGACATGTTAGCAGTGACTCCCGGTTTCTCACTTTAAATCAGTCTGGAAGCTTAACGTTAAATTGATCCAGATTACAAACAGGTAGGATGAATTATGCAGGTCAAGAGTAATCCTAGCCCAAGGCGACGAGGGAGGTGAACCGTTCATCAATCATTTATAGTCTGCCTGAGAAATGTGTTTAGGCCTGGGCTCGAGATGTGGTTGGAGGTGCCTGCTGGTCAGCAATGTTTATGACAAGTGTCCACATGTAAAATGAGGGGCCATAATTGACATGTCACTCATGAGATAGCACCTCATCCGCCTCTTCTCCTATGAAGTTGACAGATTTATGATGCAAGTGATTCACAGAGATTTATACGTCTGACACAAGAGGATCTTATTTCCTTTGCAGACGATGGCTTTTCTCTCAGAGCCTAAGGGCCGATTCATACTCCTATTTTAGAGCTGAATAAAAGTCGGTTCGGCTCTGTAGAGCCTACAATGTGACGTCATTTGAGGTTCGGGGGGGCGGGTACCGTCCTAAAGTCGCCTCTTCGGTGCTACTGAAAATTTCTGACGAGCCGAAATCATTTCGGCACTACAGCGCCGAAACAGCGGTAAAATAGGAGTATAAATCGGCCCTAACAGTCCAGAACATTTTAACGGACCAGTGTCTGGAAAAATCCCAGTCTCTGTCCTTCTGAAAATATGCCATTTCTAAGTGCAAAATCAAAGTCTAAATTCAGCTTCACGAGTTGGATTATAAACCTTTTTTTGTTTTTCTTTGCGAACTATGTGGGGTGGAAAACTGGGAGATCTATGTTCACAATCTATTTTTAATTACATAATTGCATTTTCACACAGACAAAGCGTACTTATTTATGTATGCATTGCACATGTAAAAGTTGATATGAGTAGATAAGAGATGCAAATCAGAATACTCTGCGTTGCTCTCTGTAAAAGACACGCACATGAACGTGTGAACACGCACGCACGCGCGTGCGCACACACGTGCACGTGCGCACACACACATGCACACGCATGCACGCACACACGCACACACGCACACACACACGCTTTGAGGTCAGTGCTTTCATGCCTTGAGGTCAGTGCTTTCATGTGTATTAGTTCCGCCAGGCCGAAGGCAGGGCCAGATTATGATATTATATCTTTGCACATTATTTCCACCCTGCGTTTTGTTCCCAGTCTACCCCTGTACAAACGTAATTAACACATGACCTTGCTTTAGAACAAACCTGACCAATAGTTCAAGAGACGTTTAATTTAAGAAGATTCACGCAATACACAAATGTATTTTTTTCTAACCAAATAATTGATGCCAGGGACAAATTAGCCATTGCGGGCCAGTGGGGCCGTGGGCCCAGGGGCCCTTGGCTCTCAGGGGCCCTTCAGGGAAATTGGACCGTCAGGTACTAGGTTTGACACCCTGAAATGGGCTCCTGGGGCCCTTCATTGGCCATTTATTTTGTTAAATTTAGGTAAAAAAGGTGATAAAAACACTGAAAAACATAAAAATGCTACGGGGGCCCTGCAAAGATTACCGGCCCAGGGGCCCTCGTGGGAGTTAATCCGTCCCTGATTGATCCATCAGCCAGCTTCTGATGTATTCCATGGCCTGCATGGCCTTGTATTAATAACTAACTACTATTTCACACTGTAAAACGTTCCCATATTATTTGCCCTTGCCAGAATATTGGCACCCAATTACCGTAAAATGTCATTTACCGCTAAAATTCCATTTATGCTGGTTAGCAGAGCTCCTTTCTATAATGCTTTCCTCTGATCAACTGAAGTCTAAAAGCTTTGCCATAAAGGGCCACATTTAAGTTAAGCTCTCCCATAATTCAAAGGAAAAAGGAAAGCTCAACATGGTTGTACTGTATGACAAAACAATAATATCCAACTGAAAATCAATAACATGCCTGGGCCATGGCTCAGTGGTCCAGGCACCTTGGCTGGTAATCCAGTCTGGCAGTGTGCCGTGGGTTCGACTCCCGATCCCGACGGCCTTTACTGCATGTCACCATAGAGTATATATATAATAGAGACTGAACTGGCGCGAAGCTCCGCCCCCCCAGCTATTCATGTCAGTGGAAGTTGCTCAGTGGCGTTTTGAAGCACCCGGAAGACTGCCGGAAGTACCGTCTCAGAACGTCTACTTCCGCATTTGACCACCAAATTTTGGTGGTCAAATGCGGAAGTGCAACCGAGCGCTCAATGTTAAAGCCCAGCTGCACGGGGTTTCCCGGTCATGAATCCACGGGTCCGCCTGTAGTCCCTCCTCCTACCACTAGGGAGGAGAGCTTCAACGTTGGAAAGTCTGCCTGCCCCCTTGCATGTCACCCCCCCCCCCCCCCATCTCTCTCCCCATTTCCTGTCAGCCTACTGCCTGTCCCTCCATAAAAAATATAAAATAAAGGCGAAAGCCACAAAAAAGAAAAGGAAAATCAATAACATTGGGCCCTATTTGATCTGCTCAATTTTCCCTCTACACCAAATAATATTTGCCAGTAATAGCCAGTCTCAACCGCAGACTAGGGCATTAAGCACTAGTTTACTAGTCGACTAGTAAATCCACTAGTCGACCTTGTTGGTACTAGTTGACTAGTTGATAAGAAGAAAAAAAAAAAAAAAGTCTATTTTTTTTATTTTTTATTTTTTCCCCGATTTTGTAGGCCTCAAGATCAGGTAGATTATAGTTATAGTCACCAGGTACACAGTTTTTCAATGTACAAATATTTATTTCCCAAAAAAAAAAAAAAAAAAAAAGTTTATTTTTTTAATTTATTTTATTTTTTACATAATAGGTAGTTAAACAACTAGTCGACTAGTAAACTAGGCAACTAGTCAACTAGTAAAAATGACTAGAAGTGAATGCCCTACCGCAGACTAGATCTGCTAATACCCAGGAAGATAGATGCCCCAGAATAGGGACGCTATGATTTGTGTGTTTAAAATGAGAGTGAAATATTGTGTGCAAATAAAACAATAAACGCAAATTAAACTTTTTGTCAACAGTTTTAAAATTAAAGGTGACTGGAAAAACTGTCCTGGGATGAACTGCCATTTATTACTTTCCATACACATAAAACAAATAATAATCAAGTGCTAGGATTGCGACCATTGGCCCGTTTCCAAAACATTGACCTGGTCCTGCAATATTAAAACGAGGCGAGTACTGTACTGGCACATGATAAGAATACAGAGAACAGTACTTTAATACAGAGAACAGTACTGTACTGGCACATGATAGGAATACAGAGAACAGTACTTTAATACAGAGAACAGTACTGTACTGGCACATGATAGGAATACAGAGAACAGTACTTTAATACAGAGAACAGTACTGTACTGGGACATGATAAGAATACAGAGAACAGTACTTTAATACAGAGAACAGTACTGTACTGGCACATGATAGGAATACAGAGAACAGTACTTTAATACAGAGAACAGTACTGTACTGGGACATGATAAGAATACAGAGAACAGTACTTTAATACAGAGAACAGTACTGTACTGGCACATGATAGGAATACAGAGAACAGTACTTTAATACAGAGAACAGTACTGTACTGGCACATGATAGGAATACAGAGAACAGTACTTTAATACAGAGAACAGTACTGTACTGGCACATGATAGGAATACAGAGAACAGGGACTTTAATACAGAGAACAGTACTGTACTGGCACATGATAGGAATACAGAGAACAGTACTTTAATACAGAGAACAGTACTTTAATACAGAGAACAGTACTGTACTGGCACATGATAGGAATACAGAGAACAGTACTTTAATACAGAGAACAGTACTGTACTGGCACATGATAGGAATACAGAGAACAGTACTTTAATACAGAGAACAGTACTGTACTGGCACATGATAAGAATACAGAGAACAGGGACTTTAATACAGAGAACAGTACTGTACTGGCACATGATAGGAATACAGAGAACAGTACTTTAATACAGAGAACAGTACTGTACTGGCACATGATAGGAATACAGAGAACAGTACTTTAATACAGAGAACAGTACTGTACTGGGACATGATAAGAATACAGAGAACAGTACTTTAATACAGAGAACAGTACTGTACTGGGACATGATAAGAATACAGAGAACAGTACTTTAATACAGAGAACAGTACTGTACTGGCACATGATAAGAATACAGAGAACAGTACTTTAATACAGAGAACAGTACTGTACTGGCACATGATAAGAATACAGAGAACAGTACTTTAATACAGAGAACAGTACTGTACTGGCACATGATAAGAATACAGAGAACAGTACTTTAATACAGAGAACAGTACTGTACTGGCACATGATAAGAATACAGAGAACAGGGACTTTAGTTTCCCCATGCTACTGATTATCTATCTATTTATTTATACATTTCCCTTGATGTGATTATTTACATACAGCATGCACTGACCGTGGCCTAGACCGGCAGCTAATGACATCATTCTCCATCTCCTCTGCTTGGGGCCAGGCTTAGGTTGGCACACTATTTAAAGAAGCGTTCACATGTTGTGTGTTTAACTCATTTAGACCTGAGATCAGATTCTAAAAAGTTTTCTGAAAAAGCTATGTTTCTATGTCAGTCGTTCTTCGATTTTTCAAAAATAGCAGACCTACAAGCTCATAGCGCGCCACTCGGTGGCGTGCTATGAGCTTGTAGATCTGCTATTTTTCATTAGCTAAAGCATAGCATAATGCTAACACCAAAAGGGGTTCCCGCCCAAAATGGGTTCTCATTTAGACCTGAGGCCCATTCTACACATGTCTTCTAAATCCTGACAGTTTTCTGAAAATATATGTATACTATATATATGTAAATGGCCACGGACCCCCATCAGAAAATATGTTGTTCCAGGAACCTTCCAGAAGCAAAGACATGAGTTAAAAACGTTCGCTCTAAAAGAATATATCTTTATATATTCAAAGATTTGCACCACATTTTCAAGATTTTTCTAAAATAGCAGATCTACAAGCTATGAGCTTGTAGATCTGTCTGTGTCCCACATGGAGATCTGTGTATGTGTGTGAAGAGTGCAAACTGACTGTGAAAAGTGGACTGGTTAAGTAATCAATTGGCAGGTGTGGGGTTGTGGGTACCGGTAATGCTTAAAACACCAAAAGGGGTTCCCGTCATGGATGGGTTAATTTCTTTCCCATCTTGTCCCCCCCCCCCCCACTGCATCATTACTTCCGTGTCGCCAATCTGTGAATCACATCATTTCCCGGGAATTTTAATTCACCATTCAATGTTTTTTTAAAAAAAAGGTATCTTTTTACCCGAGACATTATTATCATGTCAGGATATAGTGCTGCTTCCACATGGATGTGCATCCATGCAGGATACCTGCTGTTCTGCAGGTGGGTTCGCCTGATCATTGCAATGTTTCACTTCATTATCCATACTAGACCTGTACGACGTGCCCGTCGGTCACCGGCCTACTTGGGAACGATGCAACTTGGGAACCTAATAATACGATCTCTGTAGTATGCAATACCCGTTGTCATAGCACCCATTTTAACTGTCTGTCTGTGTCCCACATGGAGATCTGTGCATGTGCCTGTGTCTGAAGAGTGCAAACCGACTGTGAAAAGTGGCGTGGTTAAGTAATCAATTGGCAGGTGTGGGGTTGCCATGGCAATCAATTGACTGAGGCAGAGGCTGGAAATTGCACAGGTGAGAGAACATGGCCTAATTAGGCCCACTGGCAGAGCCTGACCATGGCCTTTTGTGGTGGACAACGGTGTATGCCACCGACTCGAGGCCGGGCACTGTACTCCCTGTGGGGGTGTGGAACGTGTGTGTCGAATTTGAATTAGTCGGTGGGGAGAACGGTGGGGCAAACACGCACGCACGCAGAGACGTGGCGCATTTATAGTAGGACCTTTGCCTCTAAAGATTTCCATGAGATACATCAGCAGCAAACAACTGAAAATGCAGTCAGAATAACATCTACATATATCACACCCATTAGCAATAACCCCCCGGTTTACAAAGTATCTGCTCTGCTGTGCGGTGTGAGACAATGGCTTCGTATTGATGTTTGCGTAAACAATATAAATGATGCATTTCATTTGAAATGAAATTGGATTCCCATCTATTTGTAAGGCATGCCTTTTGTTGTTGAGCTGGGGCATATTGTACCCTAATCCCTCTGTTGACTCCTGCAGTAGCTGCTGAGACCGTTGATGTTGACTATAGTATACAACGCCTGATTGATACAACCACTCTACCGCTTCAATAAAAACAACACCAAACAAGAAGTGTGTAGGACAGCAAAGAGGGTTTAACACATTCAGGACGGGAACCCCTTTTGGTGTTTTTTGCATTGTGTTATACTTTAGCTATTGATTTAAAATAGCAGATCTACAAGCTCGTAGCGCGGCACCGAGTGCCACGCTACGAGCTTGTAGATCTGCTATTTATTTTTAAATCGTGAAAATGTGGCGCAAATCTTTTAACATATATTCTTTCAGAGCAAACGTTTTTAACTCAAATCTTTGCTTCTGGGGGGGGGGGGGGGGTCACTGGAACAACATATATTTTCAGATGGGGGTCAGCGGCCAATTACAGATCATTTTTGAGGTCCTTGACATGAAGTAGTTTGAGAACCACTGACATAGAAATATTTCAGAAAACTGTCAGGATTTCTTTTGAAGAAATCTTTTTAATTTCGACGCCAGCTCTAAATGGCTTAATGGAGCCAAACCTGCTGCAGGAGAGAGCTGGGGTACAAATAGTCCAGAGTCAACACTTACTTCAACGTATTGTGCCATTGAGAACCCTAATAAAGCAATACTTTTCCGTGAGGTGTATTAAAATCCTAGTCGAGCTCGTTCAGCTGTACAGTAATTCGTTCGTAGTAGGGGCTGCAGTGGCTCAGGAGGTAGAGGTGGCCAAACTGGCCATCCTCCTTTCTACGGATCAAATGCCCCATTTACACTGGCGGACAAATCTAGCCTGAATCAGATCTGAGCCTCATCCAGATTGAAATCCGATTGGTTTAAACCATTTTGACCTGGGAACGATTATGCAAATGTCTTCTAAATCCTGACTGTTTTCTTGACAAATCTATGTTTTTCTATGTCAGTCGTTCTCAAACACTTTCATGTCACTTTTCACGATTCTTCAAAAATAGCAGATCTACAAGCTCATAGCGCGCCACTCGGTGGCGCGCTATGAGCTTGTAGATCTGCTATTTTTCAATAGCTAAAGCATAACATAATGCTAACACCAAAAGGGGTTCCTGCCCAAAATGGGTTAAATTAGTCCAACACGTCACATGACTCATTTAAACAAATCAG
Organism: Electrona antarctica; assembly: GCF_951216825.1. Lineage (NCBI taxonomy): Eukaryota > Metazoa > Chordata > Actinopteri > Myctophiformes > Myctophidae > Electrona > Electrona antarctica. The sequence continues at coordinate 2,451,938 of NC_136798.1, read as the reverse complement.
ATTCCAATCCGATTTGAAAAAGTGACCTTGAGCAAGACACTGAACCCCTAACTCCTCCCAATGAGCATAGTGAGCCTTGCTTGGTTTAATTCCGACGCCATCGGTGTGTGAATGTGAAATACATTGTAAAGAGCTTTGGAGAAAAGTGCTATATAAATGCAGTCCATTTATATATGAATGAAAACAACCCTGTTGTTCACATTAAGGTTACAATGTCCAACAGTCTCCACACCTTTGAATGGCAGCAAATGGGGGTGATGACCTAATATAGAAAGCCTTTTATGAAACAAAACCGTCTAATAATGTGAGCAAAGTTGTGGGTAGACAACGGCGGGGTCGTTTAACCCATTCTGGGCGGGAACCCCTTTTGGTGTTTTAAACATTATGTTATAATGTAGCTATTGAAAAATAGCAGATCTACAAGCTCATAGCGCGCCACCGAGTGGCGCGCTACGAGCTTGTAGGTCTGCTATTTTTGAAAAATCGTGAAAATATGGCACAAATCTTTGAATATATATACTTTCAGAGCCAACGTTTTTAACTCAACTCTTTGCTTCTGGGGAGGTCCCTGGAACAACATATTTTCAGATGGGGGTTGGTGGCCAATTAAATATCATTTTTGGGGTCCTTGACATGAAATATTGAGAACCACTGATACAGAAACATCTTTCAGAAAACTGTCAGAATTTAGAAGACATTTTTAAAATTTCGCCTAAATGGGTTAAGAGCCAGCCCACCACCACTTGGCGGGGTCGTTGTCAGAGCCAGCCCACCACCACTTGGCGGGGTCGTTGTCAGAGCCAGCCCACCACCACTTGTCACCATGTCAAAATGTCAGCATTTAGTGTCAGACAGTGATGGGATAATACTCTCACTTCAGACACTCAACACACGACACTTGACCGCAACCGCAACCTTTCCACTCCAACGCCAGCATTAGCAAAGTTTAGCTATAATAGCTCATAATAGTTTCAACTTCTAATGTCTGTCTGTCTGTCTGTCTGTCTGTCTGTCTGTCTGGCAAGTGGTACTGCAGCCACAATTCCAAAACCAGCAGCCTCTGCTCAGGGATGACAGCTTTTCCCACCATGCAACCAGCCAGGCTCATAACCATTTACACCTGAGGACGATTCTAAATCATGACAGTTTTATGAAAAAAACTATGTTTCTATGTCAATTGTTCTCAAGCATTGTCTTGTCAAGGAGCCCCAAATATATATGAAAATTGGCCACCGACCCCCACCTGAAAATATGTTGTTCCAGGAACCCCTCGGAAGCAAAGATTTAAAAATGTTCGCTCTGAAAGAATATTCATTCAAAGATTTGCGCCACATTTTCACGATCTTTCAAAAATAGCAGATCTACAAGCTCGTAGCGCTGCACTCTGTGCCGCACTATGAGCTTGTAGAGCTGCTATTTTTCAATAGCTGAAGTGTAACATAATGCTTAAAACACAAAAAGGGGTTCCCACCTAGAATGGGATAAACAATGGACACTATAACAGCCCTTTTGTATTTATTTTATTGCTATTGAGAGTATGCACATTCATCACTTTTCCACCGGGACACGCCCCCCTCATCTAGACTGAGTGGTAAACACATTGAGCAGTATGGAGCGTTGGAGTTTGGAAGCTCAAACACATTGAGCAGCATGGAGCGTTGGAGTTTGGAAGCTCAAACACATTGAGCAGCATGGAGCGTTGGAGTTTGGAAGCTCAAACACATTGAGCAGCATGGAGCGTTGGAGTTTGGAAGCTCAAACACATTGAGCAGCAAGGAGTGTTGGAGTTTGGAAGCTCAAACACATTGAGCAGCATGGAGCGTTGGAGTTTGGAAGCTCAAACACATTGAGCAGCATGGAGCGTTGGAGTTTGGAAGCTCAAACACATTGAGCAGCATGGAGCGTTGGAGTTTGGAAGCTCAAACACATTGAGCAGCATGGAGCGTTGGAGTTTGGAAGCTCAAACACATTGAGCAGCAAGGAGTGTTGGAGTTTGGAAGCTCAAACACATTGAGCAGCATGGAGCGTTGGAGTTTGGAAGCTCAAACACATTGAGCAGCGTGGAGCGTTGGAGTTTGGAAGCGCTCGTTGGAAATCACTCAACGGTCCTGCGTACCACCTGTTTCTACAGTAAATGTCACATAATGCAGAAGGCTGCACGACGTTGCGTTATTGAAAACGAGCGCTTCCAAACTCTGACACATAGGAAAAATAATCACCTGCACAGAATTTCTTGACAGAAAGTAGTTCATAACGGGTAATTTTGTATGAAACAAACATTTTGCAGATAGAAAGAGGATAATTCAAGCTTTCCGTACAGCTGGAATGTTGTTGAGTTTAACCTCGTTTTACAATAAGGTCAAGGTCAAGATATGAGTTTTGGGGAGAAAAACAAAACAAAACTATTGGAATCTGAAAAGGATTTTTAGTCTGTGAAGTTTCAAAATGCACTTGAATGACTTTGACTTTGAGGACAATGAAGAATGAGAACAATAGAGGACCAATGGACGAGAGTTTTGTTCATTTTGTAGTAGAATATAGAAGACGACAGGTTGAAAGCGGCAGGAGGGCCCAGGAGAGATGTGAAATGACCCACACCACCTGCCCATGGTCTTTGGCCGTAATCAATTCCTGCAGGCAGGCTTGTGTGCTAGAGAGACTTCCACTTCACCACACTTCATGGATCCAAAATCTACAGAAAAATCTGAAATAAAACCTGAGATATTTCGCAGTAACCCGCAGATAACAGACAAGCTCACACCAGTACACGCCCTGCACTGCCCACTGGCTAGTTTGCTGTTAGGTGAATGGTGTAACTTCTTCACTCACTCACAGGTTCTTTTTTTTTTCTTCTAAATTTTTATCCCACGATTTTGTAACCCATTTTTTCACCCCTGTGTCAATTATCTAATGTGATCCTGGGCTCTACACACCCTCCGCCAACCTAGTCATGGGGGACATGGGGAGAGCAACGGACTTGAACTCATGCTTCCTTCATGCCTGAGTGTCCAAGTTGCTCCTTTACACGTGACAGGGGGGAGTTTCCTTTCCCCTCCATCAGGCGCCCCGGCTGGCCAGGGGGAGGCAGTTTTTTTTAGAGACCAGGATTACTGCATGTTTTTGTGAGGGTATCTACCCTAGGGGACACGGGGAGAACATGCAAACTCCACACAGAAAGGCCCTTTCGCCAACCCTGCCTCGGGTATGGGCACTGATGACGCGGAGGAGGAAACACGCCGCCAGCACCCACAGCGTCCCGAGCGGGAATCGAACCCAGGACCTTCTATCTGTGAGGCGACAGCAATACCGACTGTGCCACCGTGCCCCCTCACAGGTTCTTTTTATCTCCACCAGGCCAGAAGGCCAGCAGCTAGCAGAGAGTATCGTTTCACACTCACACACACACACACGCAAACTTGTGGTCCTACCGACTGATCTACCTAACTTATCCTATAACATTACAAATAGTCTTTGCTTGAAATAAAATGTGCGTGTATGTATGTCCATGCATGCCTCTATAAAATGTTATATTTTCATATGGGAAACGGGGGACCCGCTGACCAACCTGTCTAAAGAGGACGAGACGCGAAGACCGCACGGGCGACGCCATGTTTCTTATGGTGCTCCATGGAAGGAAAGAAACATGCGCAGTTGAGACCAAGGAAGCTGAACGCGGAAGTGTTGGCTGCATATAGCCCATTGCGCATGTTTCTTTCCTTCCATGGAGCACCATAAGCAACATGGCGTCGCCCGTACGGTCTTCGCGTCTCGTCCTCTTTAGACAGTCCTTGACCTGTGTGGGGGTCTACTGACATCTAGTTACACGGCTGATGCATTACATACCCTCCCGTGACGTGTGTTTGTGTCCATGCCCTCTTGTGATGTGCCTGACGTCATGTGGGCCAATATATCATCATCATTATTTATTTGATGTTTTTTTTCCGTAAGAATTGAGGCTTAACCCATTCAGGCCTGACGTCGAAATTAAAAAAAAAAAAGTTTTCTAAATCATGACAATTTTCGGAAAGTTTGAGGCACATTTTAACGATTTTTCAAAAATAGCAGACCTACAAGTTCATAGCGCGCCACTCGGTGGCGCGCTATGAGCTTGTAGATCTGCTATTTTTCAATAGCTAAATTATAACATAATGTTTAAAACACCAAAAGGGGTTCCCGCCCCAAAATGGGTTAATGGTTAATGTGGTTAAACGCTAACGTGACATGGATGCGTTCCAGGTCTCAATGGATTAAACACCTGCACGTATAGTGGAGTAAGAAATAGGTCTATTAAAGTTAATTAATAGGCCTATTAGCTATGATTCACTGTTTTGCAGTGTTGGGTCAGCTACATGTACAGTTAGCTTAACCTGCCCGACACTGCAGATAACAATGAATCATAATAATAATGATGAAGTGCATTTTTATAGCGCTTTTCCAAGTGCTCAAAGCGCTTTACAATGGTTCATTTATTCATACATTGGAGGCAGTGTAGCTGGGTTCAGTGTCTTGCCCCAAGGACACTTTGACATGTGGACAGGAGGAGCAGGGATTCGAATCGCCGACCCAGGGATCATTGGACGACCTGCTCTACCTCCTGAGCCACAGCCTCTCATACAGTAGCTAATAGGCCTATCAATGAACTATAATAGACCTATTGATTACTCCACTATACATGCAGGTATTCGAGCCTCAATTCTTTTTTTTTTTTAACTTTGTTTTTATTTCAGAAAATGAAACACGAACAATGAAACAGAAATCAAACATAAATGTGAATACAAGAAAACAAAAATACATAACAAAAACAGAGACAATAAAAGAAATCAAAGAAAAACAGAAAAACAGCTTGACAAACTTCAAAAATACAGCATTCCTCAGACAGTACAGGACAAGGCAGGGAACAGCAGGAGACATGACTCACAATACAATACAATATACAGCAGATATCCAACATTCGAAGCATTTTTATAGACTCAACAACCCCTACTCAGCACTCTTAGACCTCTACACATACACCGAAACACCCAAGTACAATATTACAGAAGTCCATTTAAGTATGAAACTTTCCATTTTTAATTGTAACCTTGCCGTCATTTCCTCCATTATATAAACCTGCTTCAGTCTCTGTTTCCATTGGGTTATAGTAGGTGGTTTTACCTCCCTCCAATTTACTGTTATCATTTTCTTAGCAATCAGTAAAAGTATCTGTCGTGTATTATGGACACGAGACCATACAAACTTAACCAAAACGGGAGAGCAAGATAATTGTGAGACGGCAGACAGAGTAGATGTTCCTCAGAGATGTTGGTTTATTTCGAAGTACACAGCATAGCAAAGCATGGCATAGGCTCCTCCGGCGGCCTTACGCCGTCCCAGACTGACTGACTGACTGACATAGAAATCACCTAGCTTAAGTACAGTTTTACACAATACACATTGGACCAGACTACCATTTGGCCATTCCTAGAAGGTAAATCAGGATCACTGTGGCCCTTTGATCCACTGTTTTAGCATGTCAACAAACTCCTTTTGTCATACGAATAGCACAGGAAGGCAAATGGCAAGGCCCTCACCACATGGGATCGGGTGTGTGGGAAAGACAGTCACAGACTTTGGAGACGAACTGAACTATACCTACTGAATAAACAGGATCACCCATATGCTATGAGCACAGTAGCACACATTATGGATAGAATTATGATTTCCAGATTCCACATATCCTTAATATGTAACTCCACCCACGCACCTCCTCCGGTATAATTCCCAGCAGAAATAACTCGGGTCCAGAAGGAATATTCAACCCCAAACACTTTTCAATTTCCTTTTTAACATTTTTCCAGAACCCTGAAATTATTGGACAATCCCAAAAAATGTGTGTATGGTCTCCAACTCCCCCACAATTTCTCCAACATAATTCTATGGATGGTGTTTTCACGTATGAAGAAATGACCAGAGGAGTATTGAAATATCTAGTTTCCAATCAAATTCCTTCCACAACTGGCTATTTATTCCCTTGTGACAACCTTCACACATGTCCTCCCAGGTTTTGTCTTCAATTATTATATTTAATTCCAATTCCCATTTATCCTTAATGTACCATGTATTTTGAGAAACATCATCCAGCGATTTATATAAATTAGAAACATGTTTTTTAGTTGGGAATTTTTTTTCTGCAATACCAATGAAATACACCTCAATTTCGTTTGGGGTTTTCCTAACCAACTCTCTCTCTCTATGATCCATGATATAATGCCTTATTTGGAAATATCTAAATAAATCACTTGAAGGGAGTTTAAATTTCGTCTGGAGTTGAGCAAAGGATTTAAAAGTTGTTCCCTCAAATAACTGATTTATGGTTTTAAGACCCTTATCAGCCCAACGACTGAATCCAGTATCACTTATGGATGGAGAGAAATCAATGTTACCCACTATTGGCATTGCCCTTGAAACTGACCCTGGTCCCCACAGTGTTTTCCTAACTGCTTCCCACACCTTTAATGTATGCTTTATCCATTCATTTCCTATTTTAATTTTGTTTTTATCAATAGTTTTTTTATCAAGGAAGGGTAATGTTGACAGAGACACCCCTTTAATTGTGCTCTGTTCTATTCGGTTCCAACCTGTCTCTTCATCATTACCTATCCATGCGACAATTGCAGTCAGCTGAGCCGCCCAATAGTAATGCTTTAAATTGGGAAGGCCTAGGCCTCCCCTAATTTTTGGCAAAGAGCCTCAATTCTTACTGGAAAAAACCCTCAAATAAATAATTAAAACCAGTGTTGGGCAAGTTAACCCAACACTGATTATGAGGGAGAGAATGCTCTGGAAACCATGGTAGACAACAGTGAGCACTCCCGTTGCTTCTAATCAATGTAATTGCATTACTACCTTAACCGATTTTGGACTGAGGTCGATAAAAAAAGGCTTCTAAAACCTAACATTTTTTTTCTGAAAAACCCATGTTTCTTTGTCAGTCGTTCTCAAACATTTTCATATCAAGGACCCCCAAAAATATCTGTATTTGGCCGCCGACCCCCATCTTAAAATATATTGTTCCAGGGACCCCCCCAGAAGCAAAGATTTGAGTTAAAAACGTTCGCTGTGAAAGAATATATTCATAATGCTTAAAACACCAAAAGGGGTTCCCGCCCAGAATGGGTTAACAACCCCACTGCAGAATTTAAAAGATTGATGTTCAAGGTGCCCTTTTTCTTCAACAAGCCGTACTTTGAAGCAGGGAGAGAAAAAAGGAAATACCACAAAAAAATTCTAACAGCGTTTCGAACCACTTTCTGTTAAATTAATTTCATACCTCTTGAGATAGTCATTACTAGGCTTCGTACACACCTACACAACAAATGTTTGGTCCGTGTGTGATGTCTGATTGCTGTTCGATTGCTGCTCCAATTCATTTTCAATGGGAGTCACATGGTTTGACCAAACATTTTTGTTTGATGAGGGGGGAGCAATCAGCAATCAAACACAAATGTTTGATCAAACCATGTGACTCCCATTGGAAAGGCATTGTGGTGGCCCAAAAAAACGACCAAACATTGCTTGATTGGTGTTTGATACGTGTGAATGAGGCCCTACTCTCTTGATAAGGGAACCTCTGAGCCTTTTCAAAGTGTCTGCCATCACGCCAGACAGACGTAGGGTCTGAAAAACATTATTTGTCATGCTCTTCTGTGTCCTCGTACCCAGGAACGACATCCTTCTGTCTGCCACTGCTTTCCGTCACCAATTAGCACCTCGTTAGTACACGATGGGTCCATTTGTCCCCCTGTCACTGCAGAGGCACGAAGACCTCTGATAGATTGTGATTAGTCTAGAAACGGTACTGATGGTGGACTGTATTTATTCTGAGCTTCTTAACCCATTTTGGACGGGAACCCCTTTTGGTGTTTTAAGGATTATGTTATACTTTATGCTATTGAAAAATAGCAGATCTACAAGCTCATAGCGCGCCACCGAGTGGCGCGCTATGAGCTTGTAGGTCTGCTATTTTTGAAAAATCGTGAAAATGTGGCACAAATCTTATATGTATTCTTTCACAGCAAACGTTTTTAACTCATATCTTTGCTTCTGGGGTGTCCCTGGAACAACATCTTTTCCGATGGGGGTCGGCGGCCAAATATTTTTGGGGGTCCTTGACCTGAAACTGTTCGAGAACCACTGACATTAGAAACATGAGGTTTTTCAGAAAACTGTCAGTTCTAAATGGGTTAATACCACAGCACGATCCACCATTCAATCAATGTTGACGTTTTCATTTTAATATAATGGAGTATAGTGAAATGTCTCAAAGGTAACGTTTATTACTAATTAAATCGCTAATGAGTAACTAATGCTATACATTTTGACAAAATACCCAGAGGAAGGCACCCTCTGCACCCTCTGCCCAAACGGTGAAATACCCAGAGGAAGGCACCCTCTGCCCAAACGGTTAAATACCCAGAGGAAGGCACCCTCTGCCCAAACGGTTAATACCCAGAGGAAGGCACCCTCTGCCCAAACGGTTAAATACCCAGAGGAAGGCACCCTCTGCCCAAACGGTTAATACCCAGAGGAAGGCACCCTCTGCCCAAACGGTTAAATACCCAGAGGAAGGCACCCTCTGCCCAAACGGTTAATACCCAGAGGAAGGCACCCTCTGCCCAAACGGTTAAATACCCAGAGGAAGGCACCCTCTGCCCAAACGGTTAAATACCCAGAGGAAGGCACCCTCTGCACCCTCTGCCCAAACGGTTAAATACCCAGAGGAAGGCACCCTCTGCCCAAACGGTTAAATACCCAGAGGAAGGCACCCTCTGCCCAAACGGTTAATACCCAGAGGAAGGCACCCTCTGCACCCTCTGCACCCTCTGCCCAAACGGTTAAATACCCAGAGGAAGGCACCCTCTGCCCAAACGGTTAATACCCAGAGGAAGGCACCCTCTGCCCAAACGGTTAAATACCCAGAGGAAGGCACCCTCTGCCCAAACGGTTAAATACCCAGAGGAAGGCACCCTCTGCCCAAACGGTTAATACCCAGAGGAAGGCACCCTCTGCCCAAACGGTTAATAGCCTACCCAGAGGAAGGCACCCTCTGCCCAAACGGTTAAATACCCAGAGGAAGGCACCCTCTGCCCAAACGGTTAATACCCAGAGGAAGGCACCCTCTGCCCAAACGGTTAAATACCCAGAGGAAGGCACCCTCTGCCCAAACGGTTAATACCCAGAGGAAGGCACCCTCTGCCCAAACGGTTAATACCCAGAGGAAGGCACCCTCTGCCCAAACGGTTAATACCCAGAGGAAGGCACCCTCTGCCCAAACGGTTAATACCCAGAGGAAGGCACCCTCTGCCCAAACGGTTAATTCTTTTTGCATCGTGACTATGAGTTGTGCAACCTTCTCTACCTTTGACAAAGTTCATACAAAAAATATAATTGTATTAGACACCTAGTTGTGGCTGAGTGACTAGACTGTGCTGCCTTCTAATACAATTATTTATATTAAAAATAGTGAGCTGAATTTCAATCTATGCTTTATCTGTACAATAGAGTCAAATTCATGTTTGATTTTCTTGATTTGATTTCCATTTTCTTTTAAAAACTCACTATCAAGCCGTATGCCAACATGTTCAAAATTGTTTTCCCAAACTTTTCAATTTTTCAAAATGTTCAATCTATCTTCAATCTCACTATGCATGACATGTTGTGAGCTTGCAGATCTGCTATTTTGATGACATGTTGTGAGCTTGCAGATCTGCTATTTTGATGACATGTTGTGAGCTTGCAGATCTGCTATTTTGATGACATGTTGTGAGCTTGCAGATCTGCTATTTTGATGACATGTTGTGAGCTTGCAGATCTGCTATTTTCTAAAGATGTCCCAATTGGTTTGCCCTATAATGACATGTCCAAGTGCTTACGCTACATGACGCATGTACAGTAGCTATGTGTGTACTTCTAATACTTAGTTTCAGTTTCAGTTCAGTTTATTTTATTTATAGTACAAAATCACCCCAGGGGGTCTCTGTGCACTTTACAGCATTAATACAAAACAAATCAAACACAAATAGCAATAAAAACATAGTAAAACATGGTAAAATGTGCATAGCTGTATGAATCATACTGATTAAAAACTAAGCGGAACCGTAATGTATAGAAAAAAGGTGTGTTTTTAGCCTTGACTTAAAAATTTCCAGGGAGTGTGAATTTCTGACATCCTGAGGGAGAGCGTTCCAGAGACAGGGGGCACGGTGTGTGAAAGCTCTGCCCTCAACCGTTATTTTATTATGTGTTGTGACTGTGAGTTTTCCAGCATCCTGAGAGCGTAGTGGTCTTGGGGGGATGTAATACCTAATACCTGCAACTTAGGTTGCAGGTATTAAAATGCTTCAAGTAATAAATCTGTGTTTTATAGTGTCATAAGCTTCTTTTGGCCCTCGTTAGAACAGTGTGAGTGACAATGACCCAGCACTCAGGACATTTTGTCGGAGAACCCTTAACCCATTCAGGGCGCGAACGCCCTGGTGTAAGCATAAGGTTATACTTTAGCTATTGAAAAACAGCAGATCCACAAGCTCATAGCGCGGCACCGAGTGCCGCGCTATGAGCTTGTAGATATGCTATTTTTGAAAAATCGTGAAAATGTGGCACAAACCTTTGAATATATATTATTTCAGAGCGAACGTTTTTAACTCAAATCGTTGCTTCTGGAAGGTCCCTGGAACAACATATTTTGAGATGGGGGTCTCACTGACATAGAAACATAGGTTTTTCGGATTTCTTTTGGATTTAGAAGACATTTTTTAAATTCCGACATCAGGTCTAAATGGGTTAAGACTTAATTAAACTAGGGTGGTAAAACAGGTGTGAAATGGAAGCATGGTCTTGGTACCACCAGGCCCTATAAATCATCAGGGTTTCCTCATTGACTGCCTCTACTAAATGACTCACATATCTGCTCTTTCACTTACCATGATGACAATGAATTATAGACAGCAGATACAGCGTCACGCACAGCCCTCCTAAAAGAGAAAATAGACACTCTCTGTGGCTGTTACTCTATATACTGTACTCAACGTTCACATTGTACCAAAAGAAATGGGGGAATAGCAGTGGGTGTGGTTTTCTGGTTCCACTGAAAAATTGGCCATTCATTTTAACCAAGCCATCCAAAAATCTTAGATTCTGTGAAAAAAAGAAAAGGAAAAACACTAAACAAGTGTTATTTATCACTATATATATATATATATATATATATATATATATACTGTATCATGTACTACATTTTTTTTCTCTCACAGAATCAAAGGTTTTTTTTATTCACCAGGATCCTGGATAGCTTGATTCTAGGCTTAAATTAATTGATATTAATATTTTTTGTAAATCTCTATTGGAAGAATGAATGGCAGTGGAACCGGAAAAAACACGTTGCATTATGAAGTGCTGTGAAGCTTCCATTTTTTCTAATTTTGAAAAACAACAGTGAAAAGAATATTTGTAACCGATTACATACTGTACCACCATTGACTTCGGTGCTGTGGCGCCAGTGCCAACAGAATGCACAAAAAAAAGGCAGCGAAGAAGACCGGCAGTGAACCGGCCCTGTGAACCGGAAGTTCATTCATGCATTTTTCAAACTGCTCAAAATGGCGGAAACTCTGAGGGCGGAGCTTACTGGTCAAAGCCACCCTTTGGCCAATGGTCGTGGGCTTTGCGAAAACTGACTGCACAAACTGCTATTTTTGGCGGAAGGAGAAGGAGAAGAAGAAAAACAAAATCAGACAAATACAATAAGGGACCAAGAACCGCTGACCCATGGATCATCGGACGACCTGCTCTACCTCCTGAGCCACAGCCGCCAATGACACGTGACCAATGACACGTGACCAATGACACGTGACCAATTTAAGCTCGGAAGCTCCACTACTACTGTAGCGTAGCTGCTACGAGATCACGTGTCACAACAGGATGAAAATCGGTTATGTTCGCTATGTTAAATAAATGTTAAATGATTAGCAGCAGATTCATGATTCTACCTCCTTACATGATTTCCTGTTTTTAAGGGCCGCTAGCCGCTATAATCATCTGTTGTCCCCACACGTCAAGACAAGATTTGCCATTGACCACGGACGGTAAGAGAATTCATTCCATTGACCACGGACGGTAAGAGAATTCATTCCATTGACCACGGTAAGAGAATTCCGCCAAATGTCTGCTAAATATTGTCCCCGCCCGTCTCCAGTTGTATCAGTGTGTCGTCCACAGTAACAGTCTTTGTATTGAGTTGTCGTCCACAGTAACAGTCTTTGTATTGAGTTGTATCAGTGTGTCGTCCACAGTAACAGTCTTTGTATTGAGTTGTGTCGTCCACAGTAACAGTCTTTGTATTGAGTTGTGTCGTCCACAGTAACAGTCTTTGTATTGAGTTGTATCAGTGTGTCGTCCACAGTAACAGTCTTTGTATTGAGTTGTATCAGTGTGTCGTCCACAGTAACAGTCTTTGTATTGAGTTGTATCAGTGTGTCGTCCACAGTAACAGTCTTTGTATTGAGTTGTATCAGTGTGTCGTCCACAGTAACAGTCTTTGTATTGAGTTGTATCAGTGTGTCGTCCACAGTAACAGTCTTTGTATAGAGTTGTATCAGTGTGTCGTCCACAGTAACAGTCTTTGTATTGAGTTGTATCAGTGTGTCGTCCACAGTAACAGTCTTTGTATAGAGTTGTATCAGTGTGTCGTCCACAGTAACAGTCTTTGTATCTGCAAAACTGTTAACACTCTGATTGCCCAGGGTTATTTAATCCATTAAATCAACAGGCGCTCCTAGGCTGTGGAGCGATGCGATCGGTTGTGATATCAATAATCTTCGTCTTTTGGGTGCTGGTGTTACTAATAGAAACACCTGGCTATATACAAACATTAAAAAGTCCATAGACTTGGCTGCTATACGATGTAGTTCCGAAAGCCAGGCGTTGGAGGCGCTAGTGCCCCTCAATACAGTACAGGGCTTCTTAAGATATTAGTGTGATGGCCGTAGTGATGCCACAATGAAGTATAGGGTTTCTGGTAAACGTGGTAAATAAAATGACTGGTGTCTAGTGGTGTCACTGCTACTCTCTAGCAGGACTAAATGGTCCTAATCATATTTTACCAACAACGTTGTTGTGCAGGTGAAAACTATCTCTTCATTACTGAGGCGCTGAGGGACAGTTTCCTATTCAGCAGGCTTTATTGGACCACAGGGTGCGATCAGCGCCTCAAAACAAATAATTAGAGGTTTTCCTATTTGCATAATTGGCCCAAGCAAAGAGACACAGCATTAGAGCTCTGAACAAAAGGGGAATAGTTAAAGGACAACTTTAGTTTATTTCAACCAAGGTTCATGTTTTAGGTTGTTATTAGAGAAAGTAAAAAATGAGTGTTCATTTGCTGCTTTCTTTTGTTTTAGGGATTTTAGCTGTTTTTGTCAGGGGGCGGGGGCATTCGTACATGGGGCTAAATATGTATTTTTTTTACAAAATGTTCTAGCGATTTATCTTTTTATTATTTACTATAGTCCTACTAGACCCCAAGAAATTACATCTGGCGAAAGACGAAAGAAAGCAGCAAACGAAAGAAAGCAGCAAATGGAAAAAAAATTCACACTCATCTTTTACTTTCTCTAATAACAACCTAAAACATGAACCTTGGTTGAAAAAAACTAAAGTTGTCCTTTAACATCAGTCAGTTTCTGTTGAAAGTCACACCTAGTCACATCATAAACATGGCCATCGATCACTTTTAACAACAATCAATAAATGGCCACAAATCAATAATAAAAAACCTGTTTGTTAGTCATTGCAGGCCTCATTTTAATGGTACATCTTTTTATTGCTGGATGCAATCACTGACAACATCTCAATCGATACTTTACTCCTGGCGAGAGTGGAGTTATTTTGAGTTGCCTTTGATGCTTGCTAACTTATACACGAGGAAAGTACGAATATTAAAGCTGCAATTGAAAACTTTTTTGAATGAGTAAATTAATATATTGACCAAGTGTACGTTAACATAATATATATACCGTATGATGACACAATCCATATGAGTTTTCAGTTTTTGCTCTACTGTAAATAACTAAAATAGCCAAGCTTGTACTGCGTACCTGTAGTCTGAGTTTCATATATATATATATATATATATATATATAAATTATGTTTTTCTCCAGATTTGATACCTGTACGTTTAAGTTGTTTATGATTAGTTTCCTTTTGTATCTCCCCCCCCCCTATAGCCCACCCAGAAGATATAGGATTTTAATAAAACCATTAAAAAAGGCTGCTAATTTGTTGGTGCCGCTGTTTCTTGGGTGCTGGGAAGACGTAATCAACGGAATCATCCCAGCCAGCACGCCCACTTGGGGCATCCCAGTTAGGACCCACTTGGGTCCCACATAAAACTGCCTAGTTGGGGCCCACCTAGGGCCCAGGTAGCACCCACTTAAAACCCACATGGGCAACCCAGGTGAGAACCATCTGGTGCCCGCTGACATTTCTATATGGGTCCCATATGGTTATCCCACCTGGCTCCCACATAGGTAGCCCACCTCTAAACCACATGGGACCCACGTTGGCGTGCTGGCTGGGATGTTGTGACTCCTAGGCTGGGTCGTAACAAATCTTTAATATTCTGGCATCGTTTTAACACTTAGGCCGCTATCATTTATTGAAAAATTAGGATCTAATTCACGCCAGCATTTTTTTAATTTTAGCTCTTATTTTGAAAAGCCGCCATTTCCGGTCCATGAGCAGTATGTCTTAACCTAGGAAACTACATGGAGCGGACATGCCTTGTTTACCATCTGAAGCCAGACCGGAGCTCTGTAGAGCTCCAGATCATCATATCTGTGCCGTCAAAGAAACGCTGTTTTGACCAAAATGCCATCTGGGACAAGGAATAGGAGATACAGGCGATTGAAAGAAATGGATAGAATGGATTATTATGGCGACGACGATTTAAGATGGGCGATCCAGTGATGTGCTAACAACACAGCTAGCTAACCGGCTAACGTGAGTAGCATTATGGCTCGAGCAATCGAACGCGCCATAAAAGCGCAATTGCCGTAGGCCGTCGCCAATGGCGTTAAGCGTCAGTATCAAAATTAGGCTTCAATTGACTTTAATCGTCGGCAATGGCGCGGAAACGGTTAATATGACCTCAAATTGAATAACCTCACAGAACAGCATTCTTCTTCTTGCCAAAGCGATGCCAGGTAGAAGCACGAAAAGCTTTCCGTATAGCACAATTCAAAGCTATCAAATGATAGCCAACGGCCGCAACGCACATTCGAACCAAGTGCTGTCAGCTGTGTGCCGTGGACACCCTCAGTGTCAACTAGGAATGAGCCATCAAAATAACAGTAAACCTGGAATCTGATATACGGAGGTGGATTGGAGGTGGTTTGACCCCTCGCTAAATCCACGACATCAGCGTGTTTTCTAACCAGACACAGTAATCGGAGAAGAACGAGACAGCACTGTCCTCAGCTGAGCCCTTGACCCAGAACAGCGTCTACAGACATACAGTACTGCTGTATGCTAAACATTGCATAACTGATCGAACTGGACAAGGATACAGGCGGGGGGAAACCCTTATTCAGCACCAAAAATAGCATTATCTAGAAGCGCATGACACTTAATTTCTGCGAAGAGTTGTGTGAGTATGTACAGTACAGTAGATTGACCATTTTCATCTTGGAACACAAAATACAGTACAAAGTAGAATTCGAGCAGGGTAGAAGTGGCAAAAGGGCCTTTCTGTGTGGAGTTTGCATGTTCTCCCCGTGTCCCCTAGGGTAGGTACCCTCACATGTTCTCCCCAGGTACCCTCACATGTTCTCCCCGTGTCCCCTAGGGTAGGTACCCTCACATGTTCTCCCCGTGTCCCCTAGGGTAGGTACCCTCACATGTTCTCCCCGTGTCCCCTAGGGTAGGTACCCTCACAAAAACATGCAGTAATCCTGGT
This sequence comes from Electrona antarctica, assembly GCF_951216825.1. Classification (NCBI taxonomy): domain Eukaryota; kingdom Metazoa; phylum Chordata; class Actinopteri; order Myctophiformes; family Myctophidae; genus Electrona; species Electrona antarctica. The sequence goes on along the minus strand of NC_136798.1, from coordinate 2,435,947 downwards.
CTCTAAACTACCTCCACCTGGCCAGCCGGGGCGCCTGATGGAGGGGGAAAGAACTGGTCGGAATAACATGTTCCTTCCACGCGCTACGTTCGGCTGGGGAAACTCCCCAGTGTCAGGTAAAAAGAAGCAGCTTGGACTCCTCATGTATAGAAGGAAGCATGAGGTCAGTCTGCTGCCCCCCCCCCAGGTTGACAGAGGAAGTGTAGCGCCCAGGATTACATTAGATAATTGACACTGGGTGAAAAAATGGGTTACAAAAATCATGGTATAAAAATTTAAAAGGAAGAAACACAGGGTAGAACCTAAATTGAACAAATAAATGGCAATAAACGTATTATACAGCTCATTTCCACAGCTCATTTTTTCACAAAGCGTCCATGCACTGCCCGGCTGCTATTACCCCTCAAGGCGAGAAGGTTCAGCTGTTGAATCAAAGCCCTTTTGTCCATTTTGCACTTCTTCCTAGTTTTAAATCAGAAAACGAAACGGTAACACTATGACAAGGCAGATCTGCAACATCGTACAGTGACACAGTATATCATGAGTTCAATTAAGCATATATGACTTCAGTGGTCCAACTTAGTGATCAAATGTACCATTAAATGTGTCCAATCGTTGGAGGTGTCTTTACAGCTATAGGCTGGAGGGAAAGCTATTAACCTTGGGTAGGAGGTCGACAGTGACTTAACAAGACACACCGCAAAGGCCATAATATCTCCATGAAGTCTAGCCATATTGAGATGCTGTACGGCAGGTCTCCACCGTGACATCCAAGACATAAAGACATAATGAAAACCAATTCAGAGAAATCTCTACTCCAGACACTCTCTGTGCTCGAGTGTGTCTGGATAAATATGCCCATATCCAGCACATGGATATAGGCAACATGCCCACATATATGGAAATGCCCGACATCAGTGTGAATAGCTGCAAAACTGTGTTGTTAGGCAACAGTTGGCGTCATCAGCACAATTGGCCGTTGTTGGGAAACAGTTTCTGTCGAGTGTGATCTCAGACCAGAGCGTAATCAGTGAGAAAATGATGAGAGAGGATGTACAGCATGGATGGGTAGAGGGAGGGAAGCGAGGGCGAGGGGGAGAGAGAGAGAGAGATTTGACCCAATTTACAAATTAGGCATTTAGCAGAGACGCTCTTAATCCAGAGCAACACCAACACACCCACACAGAGCGACACCTACACAACTACACCCTGGTTTGTTGTTATGCAAGGTTTGCTCCCACCGCCACCCCAGCACCACCGGTGGGCTCTGCTATTAGTTCGGAGGGGTTGTTATCTCCCTGCTCTTAAAGGGGAAAGCCACCCATTTTCAACATTTTACTAAGTCATTAATATACCTTAGAGCTGTTGTGTGGAAATAATAAAAACGTCCCCCCATTTTGTATTTCCTAGAACTGTAATTATGAAAAAAAAGATTTTTTTCAGACCTCTAGTTCTAGGAAACACAGAAGGGGGCTACTTTTTTTTATTATTTCCACACAACAGCTCTCATTCCACTCATTTTCAACATTTTATTATGTCATTAATGTACCTTAGTACATTAATGACATAGTAAAATGTTGAAAATGAGTGGAATGCCCCTTTAACGGTTAATGATGGTTGTGTAATTTGTGCTGAGCAAGTAGAACTTATTGAATGATCCAAAAATACAAATACTCTAGTACAGGTCCACTCCTAACTAGAAAACAAATTACTAACAGTAAAGTACAGCACTACAAGTAAAAGTAGTGTGCTACTGTCTGTCACCACTGTTGACGACACAGTGAGAGGCAGCAGGGACATCAGGGAAGAGGGTCAAAAAGGAAAGGCGATCGAGAGACAAGACTGTGGGCCATAAGGTAGTTGAAGAGCAGCCATACTTATTACTTACGGCCTATTCAATCTGGGGCAGTTTATGATCCATTGCCAGGGTGTCGGTGTCAGGTGTAATGAAGTGGGATGTTATAAGCCTCGCTGCTTATTAACTCTCCAGCCTTACGAGGAAATGAGGGCGCCTAACGGGAGACAGAAATCTCTCCTTGCCTTGTCGGGCCGTCCCACTTTCAGTATGGTGGCCGCCAGACAGAAGTACATACTGTACTGTAGTAAAATCCTCAGTGTTCAATTAAACCCGAGAGACCCTCAGATTTACAAATTAATTAATACATTCATACTGAGGCTTTTTTACTGCACCGTTTCAACCTTTCTATGCATTTATTTTCCACATCGTTGTGCAAAAAGCCCACTAAAGATATTAAGAAGATTCTCCCCCTTACTTACTCACTAAATGACTCTTCCTCGTCCCCTATGGTACATAAAGGCTGAGATTTCCCCCCTAAGAGTTTATTTATTTGAGACGGCTACAGATTAAAGCAGCTATAACATGAATTTTAAAAGAGTTAATATTTAATATCATATTGTCTATGTCCCTCAAACTTATTGTCTCCACCAGGCCGAAGGCATGGTGAGAGAGTATGTTTTGCACTCCGTCCGTGTGTGTGTGTGTCCTTCCGTCCGTCCTTCTGTCCGTCCGTTATCAGCTAATCTCCGGCACCGTTGGCCCGATCAATGCCAAACTTTGCACACACACTCCCTGGATGCCAACGATGAACCTCTGCCCCACATTTTCCAGAACGGCCTGTTATAGCGCCACCATGAGGCAGCTTTTCACATTGTTTACCTAAAACTGCACCGATCTGCGTGATACGTTGCATGCACACTCCCTAGAGGCCAAGGACAAACCTTTGACCTGCATTTTCCGCATCTGCCTTTTATAGCGCCACCAGGAGGCCGACTTTTGTAAAACACATTTTTTGATATTACTCCTCCAGATTCTGTCCAAAAATCTCACAAATCGTTACACAGTATCTCTATGGTCATGTGCTCAAGTCGGATCTGTCCGATATTTCATATTCCATCCTAATTGGCTATAATTGGCTTTCACAGTTTGCAAGATTGCCCCGTTTTGAACAAAAGCCTCAAATCATGAACGCAGCATGCAATTTACGTGAAATCTTTCACACATTTTCTTACTAGGCTGAGGAATATATCCCACCCTTTTCACATTGGCCTGTTATAGCGCCACCAACAGGTTGATTTTTGCAAAACACATTTTTGGAACAAAATGCTTCAAAAACATGTTTATATTAATCCTAAACATTTTGCCAAACATCTCACACAGTCCTATCCTCCTGGTGGAGACCTGTGCCCAGAAGGGCACTTTTTCTAGTTTCTAATGGTTTGAGCCTCAATCACCACTCTGATATAACCAGTCCATGGCATTTCTTTTTTGCTTCTGAAGCCGTTTTAGCTGCAGTACCACAATGTCCTGATGGTGGTGGGGGTAAAAATGAATTGAAAAGTAGAATTTTATGTTATAGGTCCTTTAACTGAAAACAATGTGAAAAGGGTGGGATATATTCCTCAGCCTAGTAGGAACGTCTGTGAAAGATTTCACGTACCTAAATTGCACGCTGTGTTCATGATTTGAGGCTTTTTGTTCAAAACGGGCCAATCCTGTAAACTTTGAAAGCCAATGTTAGCCAATCAGGATGGAATATGAAATATCGGACAGATCCGTCTTGAGCACATGACTATAGAGATACTGTGTAACGATTTGCAGTCGGCCTCCTGGTGGCGCTATAACAGGCCGTTCTGGAAAATTTGGGGCAGAGGTTCATCGTTGGCATCTAGGGAGTGTGTGTGCAAAGTTTGGCATCGACCGGGTTAACGGTGCCGGAGATTAGCTGTACACAGACGGACGGACGGGCGGACACACACACACACACACGCACGGACACACACACACAGACGGAGTGCAAAACATACTCTCTCCCCATGCCTTCGGCCTGGTGGAGACAATAAATCTGGTCAAAGTAGGCTATTGTTAAAGGTATATTCAGTGATTTGACTTAATTCAAATATCACTTATTTTTTCTTTTTTTCTGGATAATCCTCCCTACTATAGAGTGTGCTGACCATATAAGGAGTTCCTCCCTGTCCCCAGTGAGCCCCTGGGGTCAAAAAACCCTAGTTTCAGTTTTGGTGGCGGGTGGCAAAGCCTTCATCCAATCAGGATGAGAGGGGCCTTCCTCCAATCATGATCGAGTGGGGGCGGGCCTTGGTGCACATGCTGTTGGCCTGTTGCACTTCCCCCCACTGTAGAGCGTGCATGTGCACATTTTGTTACCGGGGCGGACTGGGTGGTTTTCCAAATCACCCAAATCACTGAATGCTCCTTTAACCCAAGTATAAAACACACGCAGCCCGAGTGTGAACATTATATATAACACTGTTCTTCACGGTATATTTCACACAACATTATAGAGATTTCTTCCAACTAAAATTCTATACAAACTGGGGTTCAGTGTCTTGCTAACTTCAGTGTTTATTCAATCACTCACAATGATAATATAAAAATCACACCCGTGTGAACTGAGTGGTGTAATATAGCCTGTCTGACGTAATGAAATCATGTCTGACGTAATGAAATCACACCCGGGTGAACAGGGTGAACATAGCGACCATGCTCATTTTTTCTGCACTAACAAAGCCAGTTGTAGGAGTGGTTTACAGAAATCACACCCGGGTGAACAGGGTGAACATAGCAACCATGCTAATTTTTTCTGAACTAACAAAGCCAGTTGTAGGAGTGGTTTACACCACTCAAAAACTATCGACGAGGTAAAAGTGCGTACATTGACGTTTACATTTAGCAGAGTCAAAAGTATTAGTGGCTGTGACAGTACAGTATATCCCAGCTGTATTCTCATCAGGCACTAATACACTGCAGCATGAGCACTCAGCAATTTAGGACAGACACGCGCACGCGCACGCACACCCACACCCACACCCACACACACACACACACACACACCCACACACACACACACACACACACCCACACACCCACACACACACACCCACACACACACACACACACACACACGCACACCCACACACATACACACACACACACACACACACACAAATAAACCCGTACACAATTGTACCTACATCATCAATATCTCCAAAGGCTTTTGTCCCCTAGTTTTGTCTTGCTGGTATATTGACCAGTCAGATGTCAGAACGTTGACAGACTGGATGTCTGTCTGTCTCCTGTTTCCTGTAGCCGTGGTTAAGTGCAAGGTTGAAATGATGCTGATCTCTTTCGCCCTTTGACTTTGGTGTGGAAAGAGCTGAGAGCGTCTACGGCTCTAGGTTGTGAAGGTGGGAGGCTGTAGCCGGGGGTGGCGGCGGGCGGGGGGGTGCAATTAACCCATTTTGACCTGAGATCAGATTCTAAAAATGTCTTCTACATCCTGACAGTTTTCTGAAAAAGCTATGTTTCTATGTCAGTGGTTCTTCGATTTTTCAAAAATAGCAGACCTACAAGCTCGTAGCGCGCCACTCGGTGGCGCAAGCATAACATAATGCTAACATCAAAAGGGGTTCCCGCCCCAAAATGGGTTAAAAAGCAGAGGAACATGAAAATAATTAAACATTTTAAATCTAAATTCAATTAATAACATTAATGTGACAGTATTTTCAACATGGTGTCCCTAATCTGGGCCTCGTCACTGTCAACAACAACTAAAAAGCTTGTAGCTGGTCCATTTTTCCTTTTTTCCCCAAAGCCATTTCGAAGGGTCGAGGCCAGACACACATTCTTACAAAGGTAATAGAGCATGCACCTCCACTCTAGCCCAGGTGCTGGATGACAAAAGGCAGTACAAGAGGAAAAAATAAAGTCTGCAACACTGGTATGAAAACTCAGCTCCACTGGTTTATTTGATTCAACGTTTCGATCACTAGGATCTTCTTCAGGAATGAAGAAGATCCTAGTGATCGAAACGTTGAATCTGAGCTGAGTTTTCATACCAGTGTTGCAGACTTTATTTTTTCCTCAGACACACATTCTTCCCAAAGAGAGAGCAGGTGGAGATGTTGTAGATGTTTGAGGCACCGTGCCATAAGCCCATCTGCTCATGTATAATGTGAGTAAACGCCTGGGAGTCGAACAGGGAGGTTCCACACGTATGCATAACTAAGACATAAATGATGCATGAATGCCCCTGTCCATACTCCATAATAATACAAATAAAATAAAGTTCTCTATTTTGGATTGCATTCATCGTTTTCTGTTTTTTCTCGAAGTGATATATAGGATACCTTGATGGCAATTTGCAGCAAGCAATATCTATGCTGATTTACTTCACACTCAAAAACGTCGGAACCTATAGACAGATGTTGGTTTCAACGTGAAGGAAGAGACTCCTATTATAGGAAGATACTTTATTTTATGCAGACAATCATGTGATGCGACGCCTATATGGAGGCCTTTTGTTTGACAGTCTATGCAGGAATGCAATCACTGGACAAGTTCAGCCACCCTCATCAAATTTCATGAAATATTCACAGCTGGTAGTAATATGTTTGTGTGTACATACGTACGCACGTGTGTGTGTGTGTGTGTGTGTACAGTATGTATGTGTGTGTGCACATGTCTGTCTAGTGGATGGGGCGGCGGTGGCTCAGGGGTAGAGTGGCTGGATGGGAACCGCAAGGATGCCAGTTCGAACCCGTGGCGGGCTCCCCCAGAGCTAGTGTCGAAGTGTCCTTGAGCAAGACGCTGAACCCCTAATTGCTCCCGATGTGCAGGTTGGTGCCTTGCATGGTTTCCTCCGGCATCGGTGTATGAATGTAATGCACAATCTATGTAAAGCGCCTTGGATAAATGCGCTATACACACACACACACACACACACACACACACACACACACACACACACACACACACACACACACACACACACACACACACACACACACACACACACACACACACACACACACACACACACACACACACACACACACACACACACACACACACACACACAGTAAGTAAGTAAACAAGCGTAAATTCACACACATCTGCTAAAAATCAGGATTGGCACTTGAAGTGAATTTAGACCATCATAGTCCATATTAACACCATCATAGTGTGAGGCAGAGACATAATAGACCATCAGAGTCCATATTAACACCATCACAGTGTGAGGCAGAGACATAATAGACCATCAGAGTCCATATTAACACCATCACAGTGTGAGGCAGAGACATAATAGACCATCAGAGTCCATATTAACACCATCATAGTGTGAGGCAGATACATAATAGACCATCAGAGTCCATATCAACACCATCACAGTGTGAGGCAGAGACATAATAGACCATCAGAGTCCATATTAACACCATCACAGTGTGAGGCAGATACATAATAGACCATCAGAGTCCATATTAACACCATCACAGTGTGAGGCAGAGACATAATAGACCATCAGAGTCCATATTAACACCATCACAGTGTGAGGCAGAGACATAATAGACCATCAGAGTCCATATTAACACCATCATAGTGTGAGGCAGATACATAATAGACCATCAGAGTCCATATCAACACCATCACAGTGTGAGGCAGATACATAATAGACCATCAGAGTCCATATTAACACCATCACAGTGTGAGGCAGAGACATAATAGACCATCAGAGTCCATATTAACACCATCACAGTGTGAGGCAGATACATAATAGACCATCAGAGTCCATATTAACACCATCACAGTGTGAGGCAGATACATAATAGACCATCAGAGTCCATATTAACACCATCACAGTGTGAGGCAGATACATAATAGTGTGTCCTTGAGCAAGACGCTGAACCCCTAATTGCTCCCGATGTGCAGGTTGGTGCCTTGCATGGTTTCCTCCGGCATCGGTGTATGAATGTAATGCACAATCTATGTAAAGCGCCTTGGATAAATGCGCTATACACACACACACACACACACACACACACACACACACACACACACACACACACACACACACACACACACACACACACACACACACACACACACACACACACACACACACACACACACACACACACACACACACACACACACACACACACACACACACACACACACACACACACACACACACACACACACACACACACAGTAAGTAAGTAAACAAGCGTAAATTCACACACATCTGCTAAAAATCAGGATTGGCACTTGAAGTGAATTTAGACCATCATAGTCCATATTAACACCATCATAGTGTGAGGCAGAGACATAATAGACCATCAGAGTCCATATTAACACCATCACAGTGTGAGGCAGAGACATAATAGACCATCAGAGTCCATATTAACACCATCACAGTGTGAGGCAGATACATAATAGACCATCAGAGTCCATATTAACACCATCACAGTGTGAGGCAGAGACATAATAGACCATCAGAGTCCATATTAACACCATCACAGTGTGAGGCAGAGACATAATAGACCATCAGAGTCCATATTAACACCATCACAGTGTGAGGCAGATACATAATAGACCATCAGAGTCCATATTAACACCATCATAGTGTGAGGCAGATACATAATAGACCATCAGAGTCCATATTAACACCATCATAGTGTGAGGCAGATACATAATAGACCATCAGAGTCCATATCAACACCATCATAGTGTGAGGCAGATACATAATAGACCATCAGAGTCCATATTAACACCATCACAGTGTGAGGCAGATACATAATAGACCATCAGAGTCCATATTAACACCATCACAGTGTGAGGCAGAGACATAATAGACCATCAGAGTCCATATTAACACCATCACAGTGTGAGGCAGATACATAATAGACCATCAGAGTCCATATCAACACCATCACAGTGTGAGGCAGATACATAATAGACCATCATAGTCCATATTAACACCATCACAGTGTGAGGCAGATACATAATAGACCATCAGAGTCCATATTAACACCATCACAGTGTGAGGCAGATACATAATAGACCTTCGTTTAATCCTCTGCCTGGTAGTTGGTTTCTGCTCAGCAGAGCAGAACTATCATAACCCGGGCACTATACGTGCCACAGACCCTATTTAATACATCTAGGCCTGACGTCGAAAAACGTCTGGAAAAACCTCATGTTTCTGTATCAGTGGTTCTCAATATTTCATGTCAAGGACCCCAAAGATTATATGTAATATGCCGCCGACCCCCATCTGAAAATATGTTGTTCCAGGAACCCCCCCAGAAGCAAATATTTGAGTTCAAAACTGAAATTCTGAAAGAATATATATTCAAAGATTTGAGGCACATTTTCACGATATTTCAAAAATAGCAGACCTACAAGTATGAGCTTGTAGATCTGCTATTTTTTCAATAGCTAAAGCATAACACAATGACTAAAACACCAAAAGGGGTTCCCGCCTAGAATGGGTTAAAATCAATGTAACGTTCCAAATTCAATTTGGGACTTGAGTGCGCCTCTTGTGGAAAATCATCATTCTCCAATATACGCCTCCTGTGAGTTTGAACATAATGTGTGGAAATCCTCTTATTAGGACTGCTGTGTGCCTCAAGGACAGCTCGCCGGTTCCCTCAGAGCCGTCTTTGAGTGCATTTGGAAAGTGGTGTGATCCGAATGGCAATATCGCTTCCAGCGGCGCGCCTGCCAGAAAACCCAAAATTACAGCGGCTGAGATAGTGTTGGCCTGAGCATTGTTTGGCTACCATTAACCCATTTTGGGCGGGAACCCCTGTTGGTGCTTTATAGCATTATGTTATACGTTAGCTATTGAAAAATAGCAGATCTACAAGCTCATAGCGAGCTTGTAGGTCTGCTATTTTTTTTTTTATTGTGAAAATGTGGCCCAAATCTTTGAATATATATTCTTTCAGAGCAGGTCTCTGGAACAACATGTTCAGATGAGAGTCGGCGGCCGATTACATATCATTTTTGGGGTCCTTGACATGAAATATTGAGCACCACTGATATAGAAACATGAGGTTTTTCAGGCCTAAATGGGTTAAGGCTTACGTCGGCTCTTTTCATTGAAATTTCATCAGGAATGCATGCACCTCATGAACTAGAAATACTGCAACACGGTTCATGCTTCAGCCAGCCAGTTGAGTTTACATATCCATGTCTGTCCCGACTAATAATATGTGTAGCGAAGACTTTGAAGGATAATAAAACGTATGAAGTGTATTTTCTGATGAAATCTAAGTAATCACTACACTGTATCGACATGTAGGCAATGGTCCCCAGAATAGTTTCCAGTGAGAAACACTTTTTGAGGGGCGCTAGCCCCTCCTATATGTCCAGCTTTGAGGGTCTGTGTAAGCAGTACACAAACTTTGAAGACAAAAGTGTGTAAACCCGGCCTGGGCCGTGGCTCAGCGGTCCAGGCACCTTGGCCGGTGGTCCGAGTCTGGCAGTGTGCCGCGGGTTCGACTCCCGATCCCAACGGCCTTTACTGCATGTCACTCCCCCATTTCCTGTCAGCCTACTGTCTGTCCCTCTATAAAAAAATCACACCTGTGTGAACTGAGTGGTGCAGTGACGTCACACACTAACCATAGCAACCATGCTCACCCCTACGTGGCCCCACGTACAGGTACACAGGTACATACAGACAAAGCTGGTTATTGGAGTGGTTTGCACCACTCAAAAATATAAAATAAAGGCGAAAGCCGCTAAAAAACATTTAAAAAAAAAATCACACCCGTGTGAACTGAGTGGTGCAACTAGTCAGTGACGTCACACACTAACCATAGCAACCATGCTCACATGTACGTGGGGCCACGTACAGGTACACACAGGTACAGGTACACACAGGTACAGGTACACACATACATAGACACATAGATACAGACAAAGCTGGTTGTTGGAGTGGTTTGCACCACTCAAAAAAAAAGTGTGTAAACACAAACATTGAAGACAAAAGTGAGGACGCAAAATTGTGATTGGCCGAGAATAAGATGATGTATGGTGACGTACGATCACTTCACACGGGTGTGATTTTTGAGGACTGAAAAAAAGACCTTTGTCACACGCCTGAAGTTCAATATCATCATAATCATCATCATCATCATCATCGAGCTGGTGGTGTACCGAGGAACAAACTAAGAGACAGTCTGTACTTGTACTTGTCATCCAGCCAGACGAAGGGAAGAGAGAGGACTCTTAACACATTCAGACCGTAGGACGCGTGGGAACGTCATAACTAATCCAACCGACGGATTGCGACGACGTGTGTACACGTCCTAGCGCTTTGTCATTGATATCAAAACGGAGAAAATATATTCCGATTCTTTTCTATTTTTTTGGGGGTTGGCCTATCCTTCTGCAATGTACTCCTTGCTTTTGGCACATGCCATTCACTTCCCTGTTTACAGATCAGACAGAAAGGCTCGCCACGCGTAATCTAAGGAGCTCTCCGTGGTTTTGACCAGATGGCTATACTTCTGTCTTCATTTCTGACTTCAACATGCCTCTCGCCCGGAATATTAACGCTTCTAGAGAGACTTTATCGTAATCATCGTAAGGTAAGCAAGCAATATTATGCCTCCCGGTTTTTGTAGGGAACGGAAGCCCCCGGCTTTCAGAGTAAAAGCTGCCATATCTGCCCGGCACCCCGAGCTTCTATTTTGAAAGAAATCCCTGCGCTGATTGTGTTAAAATACAAGGACCTTGGGGTCCAAATCAATAAAGAAAAAATACACTATATCTGATTTGACTTAGGCTTTGTTGTTCTTGTGACAAACATACTAAACATTGCCCCTACGGTTAGCTCAACCTTCCGGGCACCTACAGTAGGCCGCTGAGCCAGCCTGACGGCGTGCTGCAGGTTCGACTCCCGATCCAGACGGCCTTTTCCCCCCGTGTCTCCCCCCCCCCCCCCCCCCATCTCTCTCCCAGTTTCCTGTCAGTCTACTTTCAACCTATCAATGGAGGCAGAAAAAGCCAAAAAAATATCTTTGAGAAAAACATTCTAAACATCGTCCGTGGGCAATGGACAATGTCACAGAGCTAAAGGGCCAATGAGCTAACGCCCTCTTCTACCCCCTGACCTTTTTACCACTGAGCTAATAGAGCCATGCTGCTTGCTTTGCTAAATTGAATCTTGACCATCAGGTCAACATCGGTGTCAGATCCTGTGTCAAGGTGATACATGACCTTTGACACGATGTAAATGTCTCAACGGACACGCCGGAAGACAAAATACAACCACCCCAATTGACAATCAGTTATATTGTATTAACATACTCTACCATACAGATTGGACAAAGATATTCATATTCATATCGGGTTCGACTCCCGATCCTGACAACCTTTGCCGCGTGTCACTCCCCATCTCTCTCCCCATTTCCTGTCACCATACTGTATCCAATAAATAAAGGCAGAAAAAGCCCAAAAATATATCTTAAAAAATGAATATGTTTCAAAAGATTTTTTAAAAAGAATAATAATGTAAGAAATTCCATAACTCAAAATAATAATTAAGTAGTCAAAATAGCTCATCTACAAGGTCGCAACACAGCACGAAGCTTTGTGCGCTTGTAGAATCTGCTTGTAGATCTGCTATTTTTACATCTCATGTCAGCTGCGCGACATGAGACTAATTAATTAGAGCCACAGAGAGAGAGAGAGGAGTGTGTGTGTGTGTGTGTGTGTGTGTGTGCGTGTGTGTGTCAATTTAACAAAGGTGCAGACGATCAGAAATCAGTAGAGCGTGATCGACGTTTGCGCTACTGTATGCCGTATTGAAGTGGACTCGGCCCCAGTCTATTTTTTCTCTCCCTGGAAATAAAAACGTCTGGGTTTCCGAGGCTACACAACACCTGGCCCTGACCTCTGCTGTCCTCAACATGTTACTGTTGATTATTGATGACGAGGGTCCTGTTTGTATGAGGACACACAGGACGAGAGAGAGAGAGAGAGAGAGAGAGAGAGAGAGAGAGAGACAGAGACAGAGACAGAGACAGAGACAGAGACAGAGACAGAGACAGAGAGAGGGTCCTGTCTGTATGAGGGCACACAGGGCAATGAGGGCAAGATGCTCTTGTTTCTCTTCCTCTGTCTGACCTCCCTACGAGAGAGAGAGACAGAGACAGAGAGACAGAGACAGAGACAGAGACAGAGACAGAGACAGAGAGACCGAGAGAGAGACAGAGAGAGACAGAGACAGAGACAGAGACAGAGACAGAGACAGAGACAGAGACAGAGACAGAGACAGAGAGAGAGACAGAGACAGACAGAGAGACAGACAGAGAGAGAGAGACAGACAGAGACAGAGTGAGAGACAGAGACAGAGACAGAGTGAGAGACAGAGAGAGAGACAGAGACAGAGAGACAGAGACAGAGAGAGAGACAGAGAGAGACAGAGACAGAGACAGAGACAGAGACAGAGACAGAGACAGAGACAGAGAGAGAGAGAGAGAGAGAGAGAGAGAGAGATAGAGATGGTGGATCTCACCAGCCTTGGAAAACAACAATTTAACAAAAGATTGCAGCACAATTTCGTGCCTGAAAAGGTTGCCCACCCTGACCTCTCACTCTCTCTCTCTCTCTCTCTGTGTCTCTCTCTCTGTGTCTCTCTCTCTCTCTCTCTCTCAGTGAGGGAGGTCAGAGGGGCAGGAGGATCGTGCCCTGTGTGGCCGCATACAAATGGGACCCCCGTAATCAATACCAGGCATTCAACACAATGACAACAACAGCAGAGGTCAACGCCCGTCAAGGAAAGGACGCGTGTGACAAATTGAACAATGGCAATCCAGAGATGGAGTAATGTCCTTGGGAGGCTTTTGGGTCCTGACCTATTCTGACAAATTGTTATGTAAGACTAGGAATGTTAACGGTATGAAATGTAACAATACTGTATCTCACAAAATACTGATACGATAGGCCTATTAGTAAGTGAGTCAGTCAGTCAGTCAGTCAGAGAGGCTTATTGTCCGTATCAGCCAGGGCATGGGAGTCTATCCCGTTTCAATGCGCTAGACCTCAGGGAGATGGAATGCTGAGGTGGAGAAGAGCGCAACACCTACTATCAGCTCCCAGTACTTACAACACCTACCATCAGCTCCCAGTACTTACAACACCTACCATCAGCTCCCAGTACATACAACACCTACCATCACCTCCCAGTACTTACAACACCTACCATCAGCTCCCAGTACTTACAACACCTACCATCAGCTCCCAGTACTTACAACACCTACCATCAGCTCCCAGTACTTACAACACCTACCATCAGCTCCCAGTACATACAACACCTACCATCAGCTCCCAGTACATACAACACCTACCATCAGCTCCCAGTACTTACAACACCTACCATCAGCTCCCAGTACTTACAACACCTACCATCAGCTCCCAGTACTTACAACACCTACCATCAGCTCCCAGTACTTACAACACCTACCATCAGCTCCCAGTACTTACAACACCTACCATCAGCTCCCAGTACTTACAACACCTACCATCAGCTCCCAGTACTTACAACACCTAACATCAGCTCCCAGTACTTACAGCACGACTTCAAGCCGTCCTCCTATACGCTGAGTTGGCGGTGCCCGGGATGGAACCATGACCTCGTGGTAGAAAGGCGAGTGTGCTCTGGCGACTGAGCTTCAATGTTTTAAATATAAATTCCTCATGAAGATTGTAAGATGTTTCCACCACATGAACCCTATAGCGTCGACCCTATTCTAGTTATCATCATTCAACGCAACTACAGACAAATGTATAGTATTTGTTCAATAGCTAAATTCTTTGAAATGTTTATTTATTCATGAATTTATGTATTTATTTATTATTGTGGTCTGAAAACCAGAACAATTTATTGTTTTACAGATATTTGTCTGGACTCGGGCACCCAGCTTTAAATAATCCAGGACTCTCAAATATCGAACTTTCTTCTTTGAAGAGCAATATAGATTGTTTCTATCCATACTTAATCAAACAACCTTATTAGCAAGTGAATATCCAACCATGATATACAAGGCAGAAAATAATTAATATATTGTTGCCCAAGGGCACCTTATCACTTTATTCAGTTTTTAAAGGGGAAAACCACCCATTTTCAACATTTTACTATGTCATTAATATACCTTAGAGCTGTTGTATGGAAATAATAAAAAAGTCCCCCCATTCTGTGTTTCCTAGAACTGTAATTATGAAAAAAATCATTAACATGGTGAAACACATCTTGATGACATCATCAAGATGTGTTTCACCATGTTAATGATTTTTTTTCAGACCTCTAGTTCTAGGAAACACAAAATGGGGGAACTTTTTTATTATTTCCACAGCTCTAAGGTACATTAATGACATAGTAAAATGTTGAAAATGAGTGGAATGCCCCTTTAAGTATATTTCCTAAACTTCATGGCTATTTATGAGGGAGGGGAAGAAGACAGGGAGAATAAAAGATAAGATAAGAAACCGCCAAAAATAGGGATTAGGAGACATTTCTATACTGTACGACATTAAAAAGCAGGGAATTAGAAGTGTAAGATAAAAAAATAAATCAAGCTGCGTTGGGACTACTTTTCGGGCTTTAGCCTGTGTTTTAATTTGGCTATTTGAGCTCCATTAGGCTTGACCATGAATGATGCAGGCCAGCAGTTTCCGAATATTGTTTTCCTTGTAGACGTTTCCCCTCTCCCGCTTTGATTTCTTCCCACAATATTTACTTGGGAGGATTAGAGAAAAAACTACTGGGCCAGAGGAGGAGGCCTGTATTACCAAAACAATCACATCAAACGAATGAATGACCTCATGGAGAGGTCAGTCGAGACGAGTGTGTGCTAGCACAGCAGGGGGCAAGGCCGGCTGCAGCTGAGCTTAAAGGCAGGAGGCAGGAGAGAAAATAATGTTTGAGTGAAAGAGCGCACTGTAGACGGCCGAGAGAGACCTAGGAAATCCCCAGGCTAACACTTGCAAAAGTTGCAAAACAACTAGTTTCCAAAGGAAAATTTCACGAATACACAGATGTTTTATTTTAAAAATATATAGGTCATATTCTCTCACACAGGTAAACATATTGTTGAGAGTGCCAAGAAGCTCCAGTGCTAGCCAGATGTTTGTTAGTGTCGGAGTACCTACCTGCTCTGCTGTACTACGTAACCTTATGTACAGAATATGTGTAGGGCATCTGAGTCAATAAACGACATCATTGCTGTAATAACGGACCCTACACGCAGTTCACTCAGGTTCTCATCGAGACTGTGGAACCACTGTATGTCAGAAACTGAACAGTGTGGGATATGTGCATATATGTACCTTTTTATTTATTTTTATTTTTGTATTTACTGTTATATTGTATTGTTTGTGATATGGATCCTCCTGGGTCTGAAATAAAGATTGATTGTTGATTGTATATGGTAACATTTTACTGTGGAAAATTGTAGAAATCTCACTTCACAATCACATACGTAGGCAAGGCAAGGCAATTTTATTTATATAGCACCTTTCATACACAAGGCAATTCAAAGTGCTTTACAGGATAAAAACAAATACAGAGTGCAACAGTGCATTTTAAAATGAATACAGATTATAATAGATACAAAATAAGATATAGGAGCATATACATTACAACAAATACTAATTTAAAGCCCAGGCAAGACATAGCTGTTATTACACATCACTGGGATAGGCAATGTTAAATAAATACGTTTTTAAATTGGACTTAAAAATGGCTATGGTTGGGGATTTCCTAATGTAACCTGGAATATTATTCCAGGTTTTTGGTGCATAATAGTGAAATGCTGCTTCACCATGTTTTGTTCCAACAATCGGGTGAACTATCAGTAGGCCAGCCCCAGATGACCTGAGGGTCCTAGAGGGTTCATATGGCTCCAGCATGTCTGAGATGTAGCTGGGCCCAAAGCCACAAACAGATTTATAGACAAGTAACAACATTTTAAAATCAATTCTCTGGGACACTGGTAGCCAATGTAAGGATTTTAGAACTGGTGTAATACTGGTGTAATATGGTCATAACTCGTAGGGGTGTATAACGACACATTTTCAAAGCGATACGATATGTATCACGATACATGGTTGACGATACGATACATGGACGATGTTGGTTCATTAGGGCGATCCGATACGATTCAATGATTTGAAATCGATACAGTAACCATTTAAAATACATTAACATTATTTTAAACTATAAGTTAATCCCCTCTTTTTCTTTTATCTTCTAAACATTGCTAAATACCACGCACAAAAATGTAGTATTGATACAATCGATTATTTGCATAGCAAAACGATTTGATACGATACATAATCAATGTTGCTGTTTTCATCTCGATATACTTCGATTCATGAAATTAAAATCGATTTTTCGATGCAGTTACTATCATCGTTACACCCCTACTCATCATCACTTATACAATTCTCTGACCTTTGAGCTCACGACATACAGCAGTGGTTCCCAAACCTTTTCATGTCAAGGACCCCCACATTGACACTAATTATCCCGCGGACCCCCATTTGAAAAGATATGCCAGGGACCCCAATAAGAGAAGATTTTTACAGCTCTAGCAGTGATTCTCAACCCGTTTAATTTCAAGGACCCCCAGTTTGACATGCATTTAGGCTACGGACCCCCCATTTAATTCCATTTCTATCTCTGGGACCCCAATTTATATTGTAAAATCAATGTTAATTTAACTCTGAGAGTGTACAAATGGAACCAAATGGACCCGTTAGGGTTCATTTGGTTCCATTTGTACACTCTCAGAGTTACAGACCCATAAGTGGTCCATTTGGTTCCAAACTATCATTTAGCTGGGGACCCCCTGGAACTCCTTCCAATCGGCTGGGACATACCCAGCCGATTTGCTCAGACACATGACGTAAATTCTCCGTTCATTGTCAATGGTATTTTTAATGTTTGTTCAGACAACAAAAAGGAGAGGACCAATTATAGAGGGGGACGCTGGTCTACGAACTACAGTACTATATAGGCCAGGGTTTAAGTGGTTAAGATTATTAGTGAGGCCTCATGGTTTATTGGAACTGTGGGCCTTTAGGTACCAATAGAATCACATTACTGAAAGTGAAAACCGAATTACATCATTGTTGATGTAATTCGGACATTCAGAACCAACTTGCT
The DNA here is from genome assembly GCF_951216825.1 of Electrona antarctica. Classification (NCBI taxonomy): domain Eukaryota; kingdom Metazoa; phylum Chordata; class Actinopteri; order Myctophiformes; family Myctophidae; genus Electrona; species Electrona antarctica. The sequence continues at coordinate 2,417,942 of NC_136798.1, read as the reverse complement.
AAACTTTAATTGTCAGAGAAATACAGACAGTACATAGCCTACAGTATATTATTGGAAAAGATGATTGTTGATCCTCACTGCCTCTTTAGGCTATTGTAAAAGGCTCTCAACAAGAGCCGACTGCTAAATGCATGAATAGATTTCAACTGTGGATAATGTGGAGATAATAAAGAGACGGGCCCAGCCTAGTCTGACTGTAATGAACTCCACTGAAGGTGCACAGACACACTGAACAAACTGGTGAGGAAGGCTAGCTCTGTATGTGTTAGTTAAATGGGACAATCTGAAGGTGATGGTGGAGGGGAGGAAGCTGGATAAGGTACTCCTGATAAGCTACAGTATAGTTGGGACGAGGAGTATACCTTCAGCCACAGACTAATCATCCCTTGGCATAAGACAGAGCGACTTGACCAGTCAGTGTGGGTATAGCCATCACAGACTGCATAACCAAGCCCCTGTATGTTCCCTGTGTACTGGGATGGACTAGTGCAATGTACTGCTAGAAATGTTATACTGTTTAAAATAACATGGTACAAAGCTCACTTGCTTGACTAGATCCTATCCATATACTCACTGTTTAGGCTGGCAGGGTATCCAGAGAACTTGCCAGATTTCCAACTCGCCGCAGCGAAAATTCTTCATCAATGTCTTCATCTAACATGCCGTCTTCATCAGTGTAGTTTATGTCAAACCCACAGATGTTATAGTTCATTTACAAAGTGATCAAATTATTTTGTGCAATTAAATGGTCAGCTAGATGATGATAAAAAGTGAATACCAATGATAAGTAGGCCTATACCAATTCAGGATATTGTTTACTAATGAATTACATTGTTTCGGTATTTTGGTGTCTGAACTTTAGCATTCCTACTTCATCTAGTGTAAACTCTAAACAACTTTCTCTCTCTCTCTCTCTGTAAATGAAGGTGAAGTAAAACTAAAATGCACTAAACCGCGACGAGTATGAGTCGGAAAACTGGCGAGTTCTCCGGTATCCGCTGGCTGACACTGTTCATATATCATACAGTATATCATCCTCATATCCACTGTCGTTAGTCTGTGACTCTGTGCATATACAGATTCATTAATTTACGATAGATATTATTATTGGGGATAGATTGCATTCCAGTAGGTGCTCAATCGATTTGGAAAAACTTTGATTACAGTTTCCATTTGAGAATATTAAGAAAAATATAAATGTATAATAAACGCATAAATGTATTTTTCATAGATACAACATACTGTACATGCCAGTAAAACATATATCATTGTGGACACAATGATATATGTTTTACTGAATACAGGGAGAGTATGGTTCTGTAATACAAAAAGATGAGTTTAACTGTAGGTTGACACTAGACTTTGTGGCAGCGGTGGCCGAACGGATAGCGGCGCGGTCTAGATACCGGAAGGTTCCCAGTTCGAACCAGCCGTCCGACACGTTAAAATTACCACCGCTGAAATGCCCTTGAACAAGGCATCAACCACTACGATGAAATGTGTTCTATGAGCAGGGCCTGGCTGGAAACAAGTTCTTGAGCTTAGCCCAGATACCCTGGGTAAATATAGATTTCATTTCATTTCATTTCACTTCAGCATCAATCAAGCCACTAAACTCACCATGCAGCCAAAGACCTCAACTGCACTCTAATCTCTCCTCCTGACTGAGGGATGACCCCGTCAAACCAAACTGTCACTCGTACTGGCAGCATCCAAGCTGCCACAAGAGCAACATCAACATGCTTATGATCACTAGACATCACAAGACAGCCAAGACAGAAGAAGATAGCTGGCTAAAAAGCTACTTGGGAAAATCGACAGCAATGTCTGCAAATCAATGACACTCAGGATGTAGGACTCAGTAGGAGTCATGTGTGGAAGTATGTGGTCTTGAAATTGCAAGATTTTCTTTGAGCCAAAATGATTGGGGGTTGTGAACTCGCGAGCAATCATGAATTTACATAGAAAAAACATATCTTTAAATAAATAATTCATTCATTCATTCATTCATTTCCCCCACCGATTTCCCCCCCATGATATTCAGTGGCAAAGTGAGTTTAACGTTGTTGTTTTTTTGTCAAATAGGTTTTTATTGAGAACAGATTATAAATTGTTGTAGATTAAACATTGTGATTTGAATTACATTTTTCAAAAAAAGAGAAAGAAAACCCATACTGCTCAGTGACACCGCATACTATAATGCATTCAGCTAGGTCTGTCTGTTTGGATGTATGGGCTGTCAAGGCCAGAAAGTAGTTTTTTGCCATTTCCACTTCCTGCATAACTATGGTATCATGATGATGTCACACGCATACCCTCTAAGTCCTCAAGTATTTTTTTATGTTATATTTTACATTGGGTAAAATATACCTGTGTTTTTGTGATGGTGTGACAAAAAGAATGTTTAGTGTTCTAGGATTAAAGTGTGTGGAACTGTGGGATTCTGAAGCCAAGCTTTATATTTTGGCTGTGTGTCATGCACCCACTTACAGTAGGATCACTTGAAATGAAATGCATGATCTTCTGACCATCTGGAATTAGTATTCCATCAGTGGTGTAAAGTGTCCTGTGTCGGTCCACTCACTCAGTGGTGTAAAGTGTCCTGTGTCGGTCCACTCACTCAGTGGTGTAAAGTGTCCTGTGTCGGTCCACTCACTCAGTGGTGTAAAGTGTCCTGTGTCGGTCCACTCAGTGGTGTAAAGTGTCCTGTGTCGGTCCACTCACTCAGTGGTGTAAAGTGTCCTGTGTCGGTCCACTCACTCAGTGGTGTAAAGTGTCCTGTGTCGGTCCTCTCACTCAGTGGTGTAAAGTGTCCTGTGTCGGTCCACTCACTCAGTGGTGTAAAGTGTCCTGTGTCGGTCCACCCACTCAGTGGTGTAAAGTGTCCTGTGTCGGTCCACTCAGTGGTGTACAGTGTCCTGTGTCGGTCCACTCACTCAGTGGTGTACAGTGTCCTGTGTCGGTCCACTCACTCAGTGGTGTAAAGTGTCCTGTGTCGGTCCACTCACTCAGTGGTGTAAAGTGTCCTGTGTCGGTCCACTCACTCAGTGGTGTAAAGTGTCCTGTGTCGGTCCACTCACTCAGTGGTGTAAAGTGTCCTGTGTCGGTCCACTCACTCAGTGGTGTAAAGTGTCCTGTGTCGGTCCACCCACTCAGTGGTGTAAAGTGTCCTGTGTCGGTCCACTCACTCAGTGGTGTAAAGTGTCCTGTGTCGGTCCACTCAGTGGTGTACAGTGTCCTGTGTCGGTCCTCTCACTCAGTGGTGTAAAGTGTCCTGTGTCGGTCCACTCACTCAGTGGTGTAAAGTGTCCTGTGTCGGTCCACTCACTCAGTGGTGTAAAGTGTCCTGTGTCGGTCCACTCAGTGGTGTAAAGTGTCCTGTGTCGGTCCACTCAGTGGTGTAAAGTGTCCTGTGTCGGTCCTCTCACTCAGTGGTGTAAAGTGTCCTGTGTCGGTCCACTCACTCAGTGGTGTAAAGTGTCCTGTGTCGGTCCACTCACTCAGTGGTGTAAAGTGTCCTGTGTCGGTCCACTCACTCAGTGGTGTAAAGTGTCCTGTGTCGGTCCTCTCACTCAGTGGTGTAAAGTGTCCTGTGTCGGTCCACTCACTCAGTGGTGTAAAGTGTCCTGTGTCGGTCCACTCACTCAGTGGTGTAAAGTGTCCTGTGTCGGTCCACTCACTCAGTGGTGTAAAGTGTCCTGTGTCTGTCCTCTCACTCAGTGGTGTAAAGTGTCCTGTGTCGGTCCTCTCACTCAGTGGTGTAAAGTGTCCTGTGTCGGTCCACTCACTCAGTGGTGTAAAGTGTCCTGTGTCGGTCCACTCACTCAGTGGTGTAAAGTGTCCTGTGTCGGTCCTCTCACTCAGTGGTGTAAAGTGTCCTGTGTCGGTCCACTCACTCAGTGGTGTAAAGTGTCCTGTGTCGGTCCTCTCACTCAGTGGTGTAAAGTGTCCTGTGTCGGTCCACTCACTCAGTGGTGTAAAGTGTCCTGTGTCGGTCCACTCACTCAGTGGTGTAAAGTGTCCAGTGTCGGTCCACTCACTCAGTGGTGTAAAGTGTCCTGTGTCGGTCCTCTCACTCAGTGGTGTAAAGTGTCCTGTGTCGGTCCACTCACTTTACACTTCTGGATCTTGGAGACCAGATCACAGCGTCTTGTTGGTTGCTCTCCAGCAGTGACGTCCCCCCCCCCCCCTGCCGGGACAACACGCGGTGACGTCCCCCCCCCTGCCGGGACAACACGCATCCCTTGGATTACATGAATCAATAGAAGAGCCACAAGAGAAATTGTAAGCGATGAGTCAAAGCTGATTTTATGTCCTCCGAGTTTTGAAATATATTGCGGTGAAAAAAGGCATTTCAAAGACCAAGCTTGTATTTATTTACCACTAAAGCCGATTCTTTTTTCCTTGAAAGATATCGTACCTACAAATGACATGTCCAAATATGTCCAGATATCGTACCATACCATCATAGATATCATCGTACCATCGTACATTGTACATACCATCGTACATACCATTGTACATACCATTGTACATACCATCGTACATACCATCGTACATTGTACATACCATCGTACATACCATCGTACATACCATCGTACATTGTACATACCATCGTACATACCATCGTACATACCATCGTACATCGTACATACCATCGTACATACCATCGTACATCGTACATACCATCGTAGATATCGTACCAGATATCGTAACATGTCCAGATATCATACCTACAAATGACATGTCCAAAATAGTAATGCGAGGGATAATGTGGTTAAGAGCTTAATTTGTTTTCATGTTGTCTTTCAGAATCAGAATCAATTTAATTTACACATCACACGATTAAGGGTATAAAGGAGAGGGTTTTTTTGCATATCCTGTAAAAAGCAGGTGTATAAAACCACAGTTTCATGTGCATGGTTGGTTTCCTTGAAACCTTCCATATGGTACAGATCTCATTCCACTGGCCAGCCAGCCAGCCAGCCAGCCAGCCAGTCACCAAAAGTCAGATTTTCCAAAATCCTGAATGTTATGCTACATTACACGCCCTGCTCCTCATGTGCTCATTGTTTATTTATTGCTAATGTGTAGTTAATACTAACATACATACAATAGTATTGCTTTTTTAATAGTGTACAATACAGTATGTAAAGCTTTATAGAGGGTATGCGTGTGACATCATCATCATACCCAGAAGTTATGCAGGAAGTGGCAAAAAACTACTTTCTGGCCTTGACAGCCCATACATGCAAACCTAGCTGAATGCAGTCCTAGCTGAATGCATTCATTAAACAACGTTAAACTCACTTTGCCACCGACTTGCCACTCAATCTGCCACTTTATGCTTGTGTATATCCTGTCTATACTGTAAGTATATGTTATATTGCCACTTTATATCTGTATATATAACACTTTATATATAACACTTTATATCTGTATATATCTTTATATCTTTATATATTGCCACTTTATATCTGCCACTTTATGCTTGTGTATATCCTGTCTATACTGTAAGTATATGTTATATTGTAGGTAGGGATGTCCCGATACACTTTTTTCGTTACCGATCCCGATTACACAATTTCTGTGTTAGCCGATACCGATACCGGATACCGATACCAGAGAATAATAATATTTATAATAATACAAAAAGAAAAGAAATATCTTATTTTGAAGTCCACCAACCGGGAATAGTGTTTATAGCTATCTAGCTATATATATATATCTTGTGTTGTATTTATAGCAGACTCCTCACTCAATTGTGCACAAGCAGTTTGGGAAACTTGAAAGCAAACTCCACATGCCGCCAACATTGTTTTCCCTGTGATAGTGCCAACCCTTTACCCCTGTGTTGGATCTGTGCTTACACTGGCATATTCACCGATGCCCGATGCAATGGGTTGGACTGCTGGATGCAGGGGGTTGGGCTCTGAATGGGCGGGACATTTCTGTCAGAAGACGCTGAGGGGTGATTTCACCCACCTGCGATACGCATATGACCCGATATGACCAAATAAGGGGCCGATCCGATACTTTTCCGATACCGATACAGTATCGGGACATCTCTAATGTAGGTCTACAGTACACTGACTGAAGAGCTTATTTTGAAGGCTCAATGTGACTGGAGTTATGGCCACTTACGTTAGGCTACTTTATAGTATTCAGCACGCATTTCTATCATTTAATTTAGGGCTTATATATTTGTTTGATGCAGCTAGGGGAGAGGTGATGACAAAGTTGACCGAGAGGACGGAGTTAACCCATTTTGGGCGGGTACCTCTTTTGGTGTTAGCATTATGTTATGCTTTAGCTATTGAAAAATAGCAGATCTACAAGCTCATAGCGCGCCACGAGCTTGTAGGTCTGCTATTTTTTTTTAAATCGAAGAACGACTAACATAGAAACATAGCTTTTTCAGAAAACTGTCAGGATGTAGACGACATTTTTAGAATCTGATCTCAGGTCAAAATGTGTTAAGAAGCCATTTCCATTATGTACTGTATTCGTCTAGCTTGTTGTCTTCATAGAGACTCCAGGAAGCATACAAAGTGGCTAATTATGTTTGCATGATTTGATTTGGGCGTGTGTTATAACCATCCATCTCATATTTGTCTGAGGACACTTAATTACATTAACCATAAGCTAAGAGGAACTGGGATGTTAAATGATATTGGTTCTGATAGGTATGGACACGTTGTACTTCCACTGGTCCAAATCAGTGTCACTGTGATTGATTGGTGTTGTGGATATCCTCGGGCTGTCTCATTTCCTGCTTGGTTGACTTATAAATTATGGGATCTGGACAAGAGGTCTGGCTTTCCTCTGCTCTAGGGTGGTGTCCGTTGTGAAAACACACAACATGGGCCAGACGTCCAAAGTGCAGTGCAGTGCAGAGACAATTGAGCCGTCATTGCACTGAGAAAGCAGCCAGCATGCTTTCATTTCACATTCACAAGGCCAAACAGGTCTTGCAGGGCCAGGACCACGTCAATGTAAAATAAACTTTCATAAAATGACCTAAAACATGATTTGGCTTTGGACAAAATTGCCTCCTCTTGTCAGGGTTAGTATTAGAAGTTGTAGTTGTAGAGTGTATTCAGTTAGACAAGAGAGTGTCCAGAAGCCCCCAGAAGTCCCTCGAGGTTGTGCGTAAAAGGTTACAGGGAGAGCTAACAACCGGGCCTCAAATTGTGATTGTGGTTGACGGTGCTGTAAAAGATGTAAGAAGCTTGTGCAGTAAGAACACATCCAATAACGCTGCTTGAAGAATTGCGCTGCAGTGACAGCATAATTGTTTTGACCTACTTTTGCACTCTGGCTGTAATTGATTACGGTGAGGAGTCGGACCTGTGATTTAGTTAGTATATGCATTTTAAATAGATTGTGAACACTCTAAATATACTTTTCCAACAGGATTTGGTCTTAGATCAAAATGCGCACAGTTTGGCCTGGGCCATATGGCTCAGCGGTCCAGGCACCTTGGCTGGTAATCCAGTCTGGCAGTGTGCCGCGGGTTCGACTCCCGATCCCGACGGCCCTTACTGCATGTCTTCCCCCCCCATCTCTCTCCCCATTTCCTGTCAGCCTACTGTCTGTCCCTCCATAAAAAAGACGAAAGCCACAAAAAAAACATAAAAAAATAAAATAAAATGCGCACAGTTTTGGCTATTCTGAGGTTGATTGGGACTAAAATAATTTCACTCCTATATGCCACCAAAATGCGGAAAGCCCTACAAACAGCCATTAAGACATGTGAACTCCCTTGACTCCTTCAAAACCGCTCTCAAAGTCCTACGGATGGCTGCAATTCCAAACTGGCCCCCGTAAAGTCTGAGTCCCCCCCACCCCTTTTCCCCCTTACTGTATATGTTTTTTTCCCTTTTTACTTCCTTTATATGATGATTTCCTGTTTTTCTTATATATAAGTGTATATTTGTACGTCTCTAAATGGTCTGATGAATTGAACATGGTGGACCCTGTTGTAAACAAGTGTAATGCTTTATCATGGTGTCGTCCACAGTAACAGTTTTTTGTATCGACTTGTGCTTTAGTTTGAAATGTACCCATTCTGCATACTGGTAATACAAGATTCAATCAATTGATTGATTATTAATTTTCAACAATTCAAATAAACTAAATAAGTTGGTTAAACATCCGTGAAACTAATGGCTGGGAAGTTAACACCCCTAGTGAACAACTGAACACCACCACACAGAGTGAACATATAGGGACCAGTTATGTTGTGAAACAAGTACAGAAACAGGACTTTATTGATCGATCTGTTGAACACAGTCAGCTTTGTGAATGCTGAGCTGTGTTTGTCACTGCTGCTCTATTGCCAGTCAGAAGAGTCGGAAGACTCAGCAGATTACTGGAAGAACCTTTTATGAGACAGCAGACATCATTTTTTAATGCATATGGATTTCACCATAACAAGTCAAGGAGTAAAAACAAAACAAATGTCTAGCCAGTTTCACTTCCTACGTCACCCATCTGTTCCCTCTGCCAAGGTCAAGAGGTCAAGGGGAATCAAAACAAGAGGAAGCTTTCCAAAATTTGAGTTAACAGAACAGAGCCAAGACGAAGAGGAGTCTCAACCCCACTCACCAACGACTGCTTGTGACGATTCAACTTCTTCGCCCCCACCTTCCCTTGCCCTTCTCCCAGGCACGGAAAGTTCTATAACGGCAGTGGGTGCCCTCCCGCCCCGCCCCCCAGCGCGGGAGCGCACTCGCCTATTAGTTTGCATTGCACAGTGCGCTCAGTGCACTATTTCCGAATGCGCCCATTGTGTCAGTGGGTGCTTCAGCCCTCAAGCACCCCCGGACTCGATGCCGCTGCCTTCTCCCTAACCCCCATTAAGGTCTCCGCACACCGAGCGTGAATTCGGATTTTTAAGCAGCGTTTCTCCATCGGTTTTTCGAAAAACGCAGCCGGTGTGCAACCACCTTTACTCCCCCCCTCCCCACACCCCCACAGCGGCATCAGAATCGTCCTCTGTCTCGCTGCACACTGTGCACAGCATGTCCAGCTTTTGTGTTCACTCTGTGGTAAGACAGGTTGAAAGCATCAGACGGACAGACGCATTCATCAAACACATTCATTGTTACAATGGCTGTAGCCACACTGGAGGTGTCAAGTAAGTACATCAAAACCCCATTGACGTGTATTTCACAACTCTTATTAAGTTGTGAAAGTCGGATTGTTTTCACTTCACCATTCTAGAAACACAGTTTTAAATTAAATAGACGGCAGAATTGCCGTACTCATGTAAATGTAGCTTGTTGATTGTTGAACAAAACATGTTAAAATAATAAATCACTGTTTGCAAGTTGCATCAGAGCTTAATTTATTTTTAATCCAATTACCAATGCGAAAATTCGATTGAACTCTGCGATAGGAAGCCATGGCTTTTTTTTGTGCAAGGCAATTTGTCAGGTTGTCGAAACGGATACAGGCTACTTCATTACAAATACCGGAACATCTTTTTATTCAATTGAGTATAGTAGTACAGACTACAGAAGTGTCTCAGGAGGTACAACAGCAGTCATCTCCTCCTGGGTTGCTGTCGAAGTGTCCTTGAGCAAGACAATTAACCTCTAACTGCCCCTCCCAAGTGCAAGAACGAATTTCCCCAGGGGGATGAATATAACATAACTGCATGCAAAAAAGTTTAATATTTCAAGATCTATTTCACATTAAGTGTGAAGCTACTGCTGTGGCCTGCTGGCAGCGTCCATACAAAGTTTGGCACTCATCCGATACAACGGATCGAGTGATCAGCTCTTGACACAGACATGGTCCAATAACGGATCCCATGAGGGATCCCAAGATGATCTCTGACATCATATTGATGATTATGTCAGTCTTGCTTATATGGATAGATGGGCTGGCTGGTGGATGTGAGATTGCGCTTGCATTATTGAATTTAGGAATTGTGTTCTAAGCAAAACAATATCTCTTACAGAGCCACGCTGTAATCCTTCTATAAATGCATGAACTCTTTGCGTGTGAGACTGTATCTGTCCTTCACGCATCTCCAGGGTGGCCCGACTGATGGACTTTAAACTCGGCATGAGAGTACTGTAGGCTTTCAAGGCTCTGAAAGTATAGATTTTCATACCACACTGAAATATGTAAAATATTAGCTTGCTAGAAGGCCAAACAAATCATGGAATCCTTTGGAAAATGCAAGTATACATGTACGGTAAATGGAAAAGGAGACAAATTGAACTGAACTCTCAACCTGTTCTTTAAACACAAATGAAACCAATCCAATAGCACCAGGCAGCAACAGACATGCAGCAATCAAAAATCTGACTATTAGCTCATGTCCAAATGGATATAACACCAGAGGGAGATCACCTGACCTCGTTCCCCCAAAATTCAGCTCAAACATTGGGGGAAATGCATTCTACTACTGTATACTGCCACCAAAACCAAGAATGCCTAAAGCCATTAAAAGATATCGACTCCCTACCCAAACTCAAAACTCACCTAAAAGAATGGCTGAAAAGAATTAAAATACAATCGAGCTTAGTAGAACACCTGGGTAGAAGCATCCTCAGCTCCCTGCCCCCACCCCTCTTTTCACTAAATATACCTTACTTTTGCTGCTACTGCTGCTACTGAGCTTTTACCCATAAGTATTGCATTGTATGTATCTGTCTGTATGTATTGTTTGTAGTAGTACTGTACGTCTCACTGATGAATAGAGTACAATGGACCGCAATTGAAATCCCATATACCCCAAATCTCTGCTCACTCACACTCGGTGCTCCAGCTTTACCCCGGAAATCGGTTTGTCCCAATTTCCTAATTTGCTTTTTGGAGCGAGTGTCAAACAGCGAGTGTCAAGGCTTCAGCCTGTTCTAGTCCTCTCGCCGCCATATCTGTACCGTTATTGGATGGACCGTCTCTCAGGCTATGGAAGGGAAACCCATGACTATACGCCGTCTGGGCGATGGGGTCTAAAAATAAAACAGCATTGCCATGTCGCAGACTTCAAAGGGATGTTTTAGAGCCCATGAAACTTTGTTCTGCCTTCTCTCTTCTCTGTATGCATCAACCTTTTGTCCAGCACCAGCGAGGGACTGGATGTGCACTAGCCCAGGGGTTCTCAACCAAATTATTTAGGGGGTCCCCAAATTATTTTCAAAAAAAAAATATATATATATATTTTCACGATTTTTCAAAAATAGCAGACCTACAAGCTCGTAGCGCGCCACTCGGTGGCACGCTATGAGCTTGTAGATCTGCTATTTTTCAATAGCTAAATTATAACAATGCTTAAAACACCAAAAGGGGTTCCCGCCCAAAATGGTTTAAGGTTATTGTAGCAGTCAATTTATATTGGGGGTCGGGAGGGGGCGGGGCGGGGGTCCCGAGACATTGCCAAAGCATTTCCGGGGGTCCCCGGCCAAAAACGTTGAGAACCCCTGCACTAGCCACCCGTTATTGAGTGGTGCAACCACTCCTATAGACAGCTATGTGTGTCCCTGGCTGGCTAGCCTGGAACTCACCTATGCTTTTTATGGCATAGGCAGCTCCCGGCAGGATCTAGCCTGGCTAATAAGTCAGACTCAAATCACACTGTCGTGTGGTATTTGAGTCTGGAGATGCTGTGTATGGATCTTGTTTTCAAACATTTTCTCTTTGACGCAATTGGTCAGAACTACTGTCAGTCAAAGGTCTCAAGCATTGAACGTCACTGTACCAAAGCCCGCCCATATTGCATACCGTGTCCCGATTGGCCACACCAGTTCTCTGGTGTAGGAAATGGGCGTACAATTGAGCCTCTCCAGACCGTAATCCGCCGGCAGGCAATTTTTTTTTGCCAACGGCTGATTCGGTCTGGCTTATTAGCCAGGCTAGGCAGGATCCGCCGGGAGAAACTATGCGCAGCTGCATGACATGAGACTAATTACTTAGAGCGACAGAGAGAGAGAGGAGTGTGTGTGTGTACATGTGTGCGTGTGTGTGTGTCAATTTAACAAAGGTGCAGACGATCAGAAATCAGCAGAGAGTGAGCGATGTTTGCGCTACTCTATGCCGAATTGAAGTGGACTCGGACCCAGACTTTTTATTTCTCCCTGGAAATAAAAACGTCTGGGTTTCCGAGGCTACTGCCTGGCTGCCTGGCTGGCTTTGTCCGAGGACAAAAAAGTGTTTGGTTGGTTTTCACAACCAACTGTCACTGTTGCGCAGCCTAATACACACACATATTAACTGTATATGATGATTTGGGGTGTTACAGTACAGTACAGTACAGTAGAGGGACCCCCTGGGGACCCCTACATAGTAACTGTAATTTGTGTTACAGTACAGTACAGTACAGTAGAGGGACCCCCTGGGGACCCCTACATAGTAACTGTAATTTGTGTTACAGTACAGTACAGTACAGTAGAGGGACCCCCTGGGGACCCCTACATAGTAACTGTAATTTGTGTTACAGTACAGTACAGTCCGCACCGAGACATGGCCATCACCATTGATAATGCTGTGGTGACCTCAACTCGGACTGCGAAAAATCTGGGTGTGACCCTGGACGATCAACTGACGTTCTCGGCAAACATCGCATCAGTGACAAGGTCCTGCAGATTCCTCCTCTACAACATCAGGAGGATTCGCCCCTTCCTCACGGAGAAGGCAGCCCAGGTGCTCATCCAGGCTCTCGTCATCTCCCGCCGACTACTGCAACTCCCTCCTTGCTGGTGCTCCGGCATCTGCCATCAGACCTCTGGAGCTTGTTCAGAAAGCTGCGGCTCGTCTGGTGTTCAACCGCCCCAAGTTCTCCCACACAACCATCCTTCTCCGTTCTCTACACTGGCTCCCCGTAGCGGCCCGCATCCAGTTCAAAACCCTGGTGTTAGCCTATAGGGCAGTGAAAGGAACAGCTCCTTCCTACCTCCGGGCTATGGTCGATGCCTACACCCCTGCCCGACCACTTCGGTCTGCCACCTCGGGGCGACTGATTGCCTCGTCACTCAAGGGTCCTTCTGGCCGATCCACACGGTCACGACTCTTTTCTGTTCTGGCCCCACAGTGGTGGAATGAACTCCCCACTGATGTTAGGACAGCAGAGTCACTGCCCATATTTCGCCGCAGGTTGAAAACCCACCTCTTCAGGAAACACTACCCTTCCTCTCTGCCTGACCTACTTGTTGTTAACTAGTTGTACGAACGCTTGTTTTCTATTGTTGTATTGTTTATTGGATCTTGTTTAGTCGATACACTTAATTGTTTTAGCTCATGCTCATTTGATTTAGCTATTTTGTCTCATCTGGTTAAGGAAATAGGTAGCTGATATATTGCACTTTTACCTTAGCGCTAGGTATACTCTTGGTTGCTTGTTTTTGCAGAAAATGCACTAAAGACTTCTGGTGATTAGTAGTTTTTGTTCCCTACCTATGTTGAATACACTTATTGTAAGTCGCTTTGGATAAAAGCGTCTGCTAAATGACTGTAATGTAAAGTACAGTAGAGGGACCCCCTGGGGACCCCTACATAGTAACTGTAATTTGTGTTACAGTACAGTACAGTACAGTAGAGGGACCACCTGGGGACCCCTACATAGTAACTGTAATTTGTGTTACAGTACAGTACAGTACAGTAGAGGGACCCCCTGGGGACCCCTACATAGTAACTGTAATTTGTGTTACAGTACAGTACAGTACAGTAGAGGGACCCCCTGGGGACCCCTACATAGTAACTGTAATTTCTCGACCGTTTCGGACGCGGGGCAGCTCGCCGGAACCGGGCCAGCCCCCTGGGCACATTCCTGGTGGTCTGGATGTTCTGGGGACCCCCCGGGAACCCCCAGGGACCCCCCCGGCAACCCCCACACGGAGTTGCACCACTTAAACTTTGTTCTGCATGCTCATATGAATGTAAACATAACGTGCGTGTATTGAACGGTTTGAGAGTGAAAGTGCCCCCTTTGATTAAACTGCAGAGATACTGAGAGGCATTTACATACTGTATCATTCTGAATGACACTGATCTAAGCTACTGAAGCAACACATTAAATAATGGGTTGATTTTTATGCATACAATCATGCTGTTTGTTGTGCGAGAATGCATGACCAACAGCTCATAAAGGCCTATGAGAAATACAGCATCTAATTTACAACATCACAGCAGGAGAGAGGAATTGGAATGTCAGTCTCTGACCTCAGTCAATCCTCTCCTCCTCACCCAGAATGTGGCTGTCAGTCAATCCTCTCCTTCTCACCCAGAGTCAGTCATCCTCTCCTCCTCGCCAGGAGGCCATTTGGCTATTGACTTTTGTTGAAAGAACCGGTAAATGGTAAATGGTGCATTTATATAGCGCCTTTATCCAAGGCGCTTTACATAGATTGTGCATTACATTCACCCATTCACACACACATTCATACACCGATTGCGGCGGAAGCCATGCAAGGTACCAACCAGCACATCGGGAGCAATTTGGGGTTCACTGTCTTGCCCAAGGACACTTCGACATGTAGACAGGAGGAGCCGGGATTCGAACCGCCGACCCAAAAACTACTTTCTGGCCTTGACAGCCCATACATACAAACAGAAAAGTCCTATTTGATTGAATTAATCAACGTTAAACTCACTTTGCCACTCACTTTATGCATGTGGGAGATGGGAAAAATGAATGGGGTCTGGAACGATGGAACAAAGCAAAGTAAAGCAAAGTTACTATATTTACCCAGGGTAACTGGACTAAGCATCAGATACTTGTTTACAGCCAGGCCCTGCTCATAGAACATTTCATGGTAGTGGTTCAATGCCTTGCTCAAGGGCACTTCAGCGGTGGTAATTTTAACGTGCCGGTCCGGGGATACGAACTGGCGACCTTCCGGTATCAAGACCGCTCCGCAAACCGTTCGGCCACCGCTGCCACAGAAAATGGCCACTGCTATGCGCAGTATAAAAGGTAGTATTTTGAAATCGGTTATTTTTTACAGAAAGGTAAGGCCAGTGTAATGATCCAAGAACTGGAGTGATATGCTCCACTTTCTTGGCATTATTAAGGACTGGAGCAGGAGCATTCTGAATCTACTGCAGTTTGACAGATTTGTTTTTAGGGAAGACTTGTAAAGGCAACCTTAAATGCTGCTGAGACATCAGTCCTGTAATCTGTGATATATTCTTAAGGTGATACGATAAGCCGTGATTACATACTGTACACGGATACACGCAGTTGTATTTTCAATTTACATAGTGAACATTATCATAGATCATAAAGTTGCTCACAAAATGCCTTCTGGGTGGAAAAAAATACAAGGTGTGCAAGTGTTGAAATGTATTACACAGCAGAATCCAGTGTAATAGAATAGATAAGTGTTGAGTGAACTCTTAAAGGTCCGTTTTTACACTTCAAGTGTAGCAATGAGAAAAGCCTTATTGTCGCTGTCTGGCATCTCTATCATCTTCTGAAGTTTATTTCATAAATTAAAGCCTTGTTATATGACAGTGTTACGCAAAAGTATCTTACATAGCCGATCTACAATCTCTCAAACATTTAGAACATTTTTTTGAAATGCTCTGAAGATTGTCATGTTTAATCATGACATGTTTAATGTTTCATGAAGATTGGGATGCCAGGTTGAAGGTCTCTCTGTGGGGTTCGGAAATATTTGAGCAATGAAAAGTAATAAAGAGCTTGTGGCTAAATACTGTAAGTCAGAACTACGTTGGATCCATCGGAACACGTTATTATCGACAAAAGAACACATCTTTTGTCGATTTTCTGAAAAGTAATGGTTTCCACCCGACTATAGTGTCGGTACACAACTTAGCCGGGCTAGCAATGGTCGCTCAGGGGTGGATAAACAGGGTTTATCAGCGCCAGTACACCCTGACACTCATTACCAGTGTGCTGCTGTGGATAAGAGGCTACAGAGAAGAAGACTGTGACCTTGTCCTTGGCCAATAACAGCCCTGAGGGTACACAGAGACTCTGGTCAATACAAAAATAAATAAAAAAGGTGGGACTCTTTTCCCCGGTAAATAATATTTACTGAATAACCCATTTAGGCCTGACGTCAAAATAAGAAAAACGTTCGCTCTGAAAGAATATATATTCAAAGATTTGTGCCGCATTTTTACGATTTTTCAAAAATAGCAGACCTACAAGCTCGTAGCGCGCCACTCGGTGGCGCGCTATGAGCTTGTAGATCTGCTATTTTTCAATAGCTAAAGTATAACATAATGCTTAGTTATAACCCCGTCCAGAATGGGATAATATTATATTCAGGGTCTTATGTCTAATCTGCCATGCAGTTTGTAAATACGCCATAAGGTTTGCTGCTATGAATTGATGTTTCCTTTATGGAAAATGAGATTCAGGTTTTGAATTTACATTAAATTAATAATTGATGTACAGTCAGCAATGTACTGTACTGTACATCAATGAAATTGAAAATGCCAAAAAATGCAACTCTCATCATTCCTACAGCCATTTCTAAACCCCTCTGCTCAGTGGTGTGTTCTACCGTTGTGTGCTATATTACGTAGTATTGGAACACCTTGGCTTTTAACTCATTTAGACCTGAGGACGATTCTACAAATGTCTTCTAAGTCCTGACAGTTTTCTGAAAAACCTGTTTCTATGTCAGTCGTTCTCAAGGACCCCCAAGATTATATGTAATCGGCCGACGACCTCCATCTGAAAAATATGTTGTTTCCAGGGACCTTCCAGAAGCAAAGATTCGAGTCAAAAACATTAGCTGTGAAAGAATATAATATTCGAAGATTTTCGCCACATTTTCACGATTTTTCAAAAATAGCAGACCTATAAGCTCGTAGCGCGGCACTCGCTATGAGCTTGTAGATCTGCTATTTTTCAATAGCTAAAGTATAACGTAATGCTTAAAACACCAAAGGGGGTTCCCGCCCCAAAATGGGTTAATTCCATTTGAGAGTTCTGTGTTTTTCTGTGGCTTTGTTGTTGTGTGTCCTTTTCTACTGTGTGGTTTTGCTGGTGTCTTATGTTTTAGCTTTATAGTGTATTTAGCTTTTAACTTTCTGTTACAGCACTTTGTAAACCTTGAGTTGTGAAATGTGCTATATAAATAAAGTGGATTGGATTGGAGTATTCCGTGTTGAACCTTTTGAAAAAAAAGCATATACATACAGTACCATGCTAATCATCCATTGAACACACACACAAGCTGTACAAGACTATACAGCACCAACCTTTGCTGTAACACAGGGGTTCTCAACGTTTTTGGCCGGGGACCCCCGAAAATGCTTTGGCAACGTCTCGGGACCCCCGCCCGCCCCCTCCCGACCCCCAATATAAATTGACTGCTACATTAACCTTAAACCATTTTGGGCGGGAACCCCTTTTGGTGTTTTAAGCATTGTTATAATTTAGCTATTGAAAAATAGCAGATCTACAAGCTCATAGCGCGCCACCGAGTGGCGCGCTACGAGCTTGTAGGTCTGCTATTTTTGAAAAAAAGTGAAAATAAAATTTAAAAAAAAATCTTTTTTTTTTTTTGGAAAATAATTTGGGGACCCCCTAAAATAATTTGGCGACCCCCCGAGGGGTCGCGACCCACGGGTTGAGAACCCCTGCTGTAACAGAGCCATAGCATTTCGTTGGCCACATCATCAACATTCATTTAAGATGTCGTAGCCTACATACTGTAACTACACTGTATACATTGAGAATGAAAAAAAAACGACAGTGTCCATATGCTCGCCTCCTGTCCTCTAGCGCATGACGGACATGCCTGCACACCAAACATGGCTGAGAGCTCTCGCCACTGTCACGTTATGACACAGACCATCTGGCCTCCCACTGTGTACAATAGAGACACTTGTGTTTAGAGTAGACCGCGTGAAGGCATTGCTTTTCAAGAATGTTAATTTAATGTAACTATAATATTAAGCAAGATAGTCGCTTTGTGCCAAACGTAGCTTCAGGCGTATGTGCTGTGCTATAGCCTACTTTGGCTGTGTTTTACGTGTTGTGAATTTAAAATTAAAGATACTGTACTCTTCATAACTCTTTTTCTCCACTTTCCAAGATAAAAGCTTTTGTCCTCCCTCCCCCTAACCTATCAGCCACTGGCACTGTTACACAGCTATTCTCAATGTGCAGATTGGTGCATGAGATTAAAATATAGGTTCAAAGCGAAAAACCATTACAGTGAGTAATTCTTTGGGTGTTATTCAACACTGATGTCGATTTTTGGAAGTAAAAAGCTAAATGTTGAACTTGCAGATTCTAAATGAGAGTAACTAACGAGTCAGGTCTCTCTCTCCATCTCTCTCTCAAAAATATAACATGTAGTTGGGATTGAAATACTATATAGATGTTCTCCACAGCAGGGGATGAAGGCCAACAATGGCCGAAACGTTGTCAACTCTGTAATGCCAGTGTTTATTATTATTATTAATAATAATGAATGAAACACTGTGGAGCAGAGACTTGTGATGACTTTTTTATCCTTCATAATGTTCTCCACAGGGCCCATAACAGCTCATAATGTTCACCACACTGTCTATAGGGCCCATAACAGCTCAAACAGAGCATTATTTAGTTAGCTCAACTTCAACTCAACTTCAACGTTATTGTCACATCACAGATTTACAGGTGTAACAAGTGGGTGAAATAATGTTGCATACAAGCTCCTACCACCACCTAAAGATAGAAGGAAAACAGGTCCAATATTCCTATATTAGCTGGCTGTTTAATTCTTCTCTTCAACAAGTGCATTTATGCTTATTTTCACCATGCACCAAGTCTCAAGGGACCGCGCAGCACCACCAGGAACTAGTCTCAAGGGACCGCGCAGCACCACCAGGAACTAGTCTCAAGGGACCGCGCAGCACCACCAGGAACTAGTCTCAAGGGGACCCCGCGCAGCACCACCAGGAACTAGTCTCAAGGGACAGCACAGTCTCTCTCTCTCTCTCTCTCCTCTCTCTCTCTCTCTCTCTCTCTCTCTCTCTCTCTCTCTCTCTCTCTCTCTCTCTCTCGCTCTCTCTCTCTCTCTCTCTCTCTCTCTCTCCCTCTCTCCCCTCTCTCCCCTCTCTCCCCTCTCCCCTCCCCCCCCCCCCCCCCCCCCCCCCCCCCCCAAACAATAACTAGAAGCTCGTCCGACATTCGTCCGGTCTCGCTCTAGTGCCACGGGGGGAAAATATATATAACGTGACGTGAAGCACCACTTCAGGAAGTAGCCAGCGGAGGTATTGCATAATAAGTCAGTGTTATGCTTACTGTACATGGAGGAAGTATAGTAAGGCTGCAGAAAGAGGCCATTATCACTGCCAGAATACTGAGGAAGATTTGTGGAAAATGTGGAATTATTTGGAGCACGCGTGTGCGAGGAGACCACGGCTAACGCTCCTCTGGGCACATTTTCCAAAATGGCTACAAATCAAACCACTTTGTGGTTTTCTTTTAAATAAATAAGCAGTCATTTTCGGTAGATTCCTGCATGTAAAGTAGGCCTACAGTATGCCTAAGCAGCAGAAATACTGTGGTTTCGTAACAAAACTGGTCTGTATGAAATGTATCTGTGTAAATACATTCGCAGCCTTCCTTGATCCTTTCTTAGCTTTTTTTAATTGTTTACTTCTGTTAAGCAAACTTCAATGTCACTTGTCACAAGCTACACGGTACAATGCTCCAGGTGCAGTAAGTGATATTATTGTTCTGTTAAAACAATTGTTTAATAGATCTATATTCCGACAGTAATAATTGCTATAGTGTGTTATTTCAGTGACAGGGGTTATCCCGTTTCTCCAGCTCTTCACCAAACAGAAAATAGGCTACTTTATGTTTTCAGGTTGGGATGCCAATTTGATCCAATCAGGAGAGAGAACCCATACAGAATACAGGATAACCAAGTGAATTCGGAAGTTAGACTATAAACTTTAACCTGATAAATGGGCACTCTCTCGGTATTGGCTGAAATTGGCAACCCACCTGAAAACACACTATAACAATGATTACTATATTAGACCTTTTACAATAAACCTTTTTAATAACATTAAATATATATCACTTACATTACCTTTCATTTATCCGTTCTGAACTCTGAGAGTTAAAGGGATAGTTCAGATTTTTTTAACTTAAATTGTATGAAATACTTGCCATTAATATAGTGGTTGCAACTGTATTATTGATTGCCCGAGTCCCGTGGTGGGAGTTCTGCTCTGGTTTTGGTCAATATTAAGTAGTTCCGGTCATTTTGTGGGGGGCACTGGGGCCACGCAGTAAAAGTAGATGAATCCACAAAACGAACGTAATTTGTATTGTTGACCTATTTCTAAAATATTAGCATGACTTTCGTTCAACTTTGACCCCTCTATCACATGGAACTATTTTTTGGGCGTAGTGATATGGACACAAAAAACATAGTTCTGTGTGATAGAGGGGTAAAAAAAGAACGAAAGTTGCACTAATATTTTAGAAATAGGTCAACAATACAAATTACGTTAGTTTTGTGGATTAATTTAATTTTACTGCGTGGCCCCCAGTGCCCCCCACAAAATGACCGGAACTACTTGATATTTCACCAAAACCAGAGCAGAACTCCCACCACGGGACTCGGGCAATCAATTAATACAGTTGCAACCACTATATTAATGGGAAGTATTTCATACAACTTAAGTTCAAAAAATCTGAACTATCCCTTTAAGCACTTGAACCCCAGCATCTCTATTATGGGATGCCAAGAATAACAGATCTACAAGCTCAGTCCGCTATTTTAGGCCAAGACATTACAACTACTAAGTACAATAAAAAAATCACACCTGTGTGAAGTGAGGGGCGCTAATATATTAAAGTCTAACTCATGTTGATTAGGTGATGTAATGGTGATGTAAAACAAACGGTGCCAACACAAACATTAAACGCCATTAACAATAAAGAGACAATATGACGTAAATGACACATCACGTAAATGTTCCCTTCATTGTCAATGCGTTTACAAAACAAACATTGAACTAAAGACAAACATTAACAGACAAACATGGCGCCCTTAAAAAATGGGGGGCCATACAAACAAGTTTCACATATCCATGACCGCATGTCTAAGATAATAGGAAGTGGATATCCGGCGCTCATAAAAAGGGGTTCCCCGGGCCTCACTGGTAGGAACCCTCATACATCATCTGTCCCATGTCTTGGTGCACAGATGTGAACTAGATTACGCCCCTTCTGTTACCCCCTCCTTATCCCATTCTGAACGGGAACCCCTTTTGGTGTTTTAAGCATTATGTAATTGAAAAATCACACCCGTGTGAACTGAGTGGTGTAAGGTTTTATATAGCATGATCAGCTGTGGTCTGACGTAATGTCTGACGTAATGAAATCACACCCGGATGTGATTTCACAACTGGCTTTTTTTGTGCAGAAAAAATGACCATGGTTGCTACGGTCATCCAGTTCACCCGGGTGTGATTTAATTACGTCAGAAATTATTTTGAACATAGCAACCATGCTCATTTTTTTCTGCACACAAAAGCCAGTTGTAGGAGTGGTTTACACCACTCAAAAATAGCAGATCTACAAGCTCATAGCGCGGCACCGAGTGCCGCGCGACGAGCTTGCAGATCTGCTATTTTTTTTTTAAATCGTGAAAATGTGGCTCAAATCTTTGAATGCATATTCTTTCAGACGAGCGAACATTTTAATCTTTGCTTCTGGGAGGTCCCTGGAACAACAAGTTTGAGAACCACTGACATATAGAAAGATGGGTTTTTCAGGATTTAGAAGACATTTGTAGAATCGTCCTCAGGTTTAAATGGATTATTCTACCCCTCTTTTCACCGCAAAGAAAGAAATCTTTGAGTTTCAGCCCTTTTTCTCCAAACCTCCCTTCCCTCTCCCCTCCCGTATACAGACTGCAAACGGGGCACCCAAAGCTCCCTCTCCCCTCCCGTACAGAGACCTCAGACAGGGCACACATGCAGGCGATCCTGCTCTCCAGCCAACCCCTGATTCCCCTGGTCATGTGTCTCTAGTTTTTTATTAATTCTTTCCCTTTTTTTTCCCTCAGAAATGAAAACCGAAACAGAGCAAGCGTTTTTCTCAGTGAGACTGAAGTGTGCCCCTCAACCTTTTTATTAATATTTTTTACTATTTTTAAAACAAACACGGAAAGTGGCTGAGGATTTTTACTGTGAAAGCTTACTGGAGTTACTGTACTGTAGGTAAGTGATGTGTACGTTCTGTCTTGGCCTTAAAGAGTGCCCGGAGGCTGCATGGACCGGTGCTCACTGATCATGGGTTGCATTTGTAAAAGCAGAAAATTGTTTATTCTAGGTTTACAAGATCTTGTTGGATGATTGCAATGGGATCTGCAATGCCATACATGCATTTAACTGTTGCGGCAAGGTATTAAAAAAGTTTGTTCAGATTTTGCAGATGTGAATGCTTGCCATCATCACATAATAGAAAACAGATCTTTTTTTTGTTTTCTACAAATTGTGCGTGCGCGCGCACACGCGTGCGCGTGTGTGTGCGGTATACACACACAGTTCTGTGTCTTTATGCCCCAATATTAATAATATATAATAATATTGTTTCATCAAGTTCATTATCCACTTAAATTAAGTCGACAGTGGCATCGACCATATAGGCATACTTGGAAAATTGAAATACTTGTTTTTGATTGATTGATTGATTGAACACAACTCAATACAAAAAGAACTGTCAACTGAGTGGACGACCCAATAAAGCATGACACTTGTTTACAAGAGGCTCCACCTTGATCTATTCATGTTGCCATAGCAATCTAAATAGTTGAGTGACATGTGTGCCTGCATGGACACACACTTGTTGAGCCTTTGAAGAGCGACAGGGCCAACATCTGCACTGACTGAGAGCCTCAGCGTTAAATCAATGTAGATCAATGTCACGTTTAACTGAGGGGCTGCGGACAGCAGCGTTGCAATCAGTGGGCCTTCCATGATTCACAGCAGAGGGCAAAGCAGGGTCTACAACTCAAACTGTGTCCGTGCAAAAGAACAATAATGAGCAATGGTATGAAAGTCCCAGGAAATAATGTCTAGATGGTAAACAGTAGCCTGGTAGCTTCACCTCGCTGGTCTAGTGGTCCAGGCCAGGGGTTCTCAACCTGTGGGGTCGCCAAATTATTTTGGGGGGGTCCCTCAAAAAACTAAAAACTAAACAAAACACAACAATTTTTTTTGTACTGTTTTACAAGGTGGTCACCTCTTCACCGAAAACCAAACCATTCACACTTAAAGTGTGAACGGTTTGGGGGACCATTTAAAACAAAGGCGGCTGCATGCTGTGGTTTGCTATATACTGAACAGAACAATGTGCATGCACAAGGGCTGTCAAAGTAGGCTTTTTCTTGTTTTTTCGCCCCCTCTCTTCGAAGTTAGACTGGGCCAGCTCTAAACTGACTGGGCCATGGCCCGCGTGGCCCAATGGACCCTACGCCGGTGAACTAGATAAAGTGCCCCTCGGGGCACAGGTCTCCACCAGGGCAGGTCAGGTTGTGGCCTCCTGGTGGCACTATAATAGGCCAATGTGAAAAGGGAGCCATTTCTTCTTACGCCATGGATGGCAATTGGATGATTTGAGGCATTTTTGTTAAAAAATCCACCTGTTGGTGGCGCTATAACAGGCCAATGTGAAAAGGGTGGGATATATTCCTCAGCCTAGTAGGAAAGTGTGTGAAAGATTTCACATAAATTGCACACTGCGTTCATGATTTGAGGCTCTTTGTTCAAAACGGGCCAATCCTGCAAACTTTGAAAGCCAATGTTAGCCAATTAGGATGGAATATGAAATATCGGAAAGATCCTTCCTGGCCACAGGACTATAGAGAGAGTGTGTAACAATTTGCGGGATTTTTGGACAGAATCTGGAGGAGTAATATCAAAAGATTTGTTTTTCCAAATTCGGCCTCATGGTGGCGCTATAACAGGCCGTTCTGGAAAATTTGGGGCAGAGGTTCATCGTCGGCATCCAGGGAGTGTGTGCAAAATTTGGCATGACTGGGTTAACGGTGCCGGAGATTAGCTGGTAACAGACAGACGGACACACAGACTCACACACACACACGGAAGGACGGATTGCAAAACAGACTCTCTCCCCATGCCTTCGGCCTGGTGGAGACAATAACTACTGTCTGCTGTGCTGAAATATATGCAGAGCCTGAATGCCAAGAGCAAATATATTAATATTCACACTTGCATTTACATTTTGTAAATAGAATGGTCTCAATCTATTCGTGAGTTACCGTATCTGACTAAACATCCAATTTAATCATCCAATATGTCTGTCATCTAATCTTGGCCACCCTAAAGTTGAAGTAATTCCCCAACATGTCACTCTGCAATATCACCTACACAATGTGAAAACTATTCATTCATAATTTAACTTTTGTACATCATAAGGGTTCAGAAATCCAATTCCCAAATTCACCACAACTTAATAATTGCATTATGCAATAATTGCAATACCCAAATTCAAGTCTGTAAATGACTTAAATAATGTATTCATTTTTGGCTATCTCGGCAGTATGAGCCATTACTGCAACAATATAACCAATGGCAAACTAATAACAACTTCTCTAGACACTTCATATCACTCTGAAATAACAAGACTAGCCCTCTTATTTAAATGGTTTAATAGATTGCATAGCAATGAATAAATCTACTGTTTTTATGAAAATTAGGTTGTACATGGACATTTCCTTCTTATGGCAGTTTAATTATTTGATTTTGTAGTATTATCATATACAATTATTGAGGTTATAACTCAAATAGTGTATGCAATGAATGAATGAACAAGCATTTAGTGCACAGACATGCTTGGATTATAGCTATCACTCCCTAAAGTCAAATAAATCAATCATTCATGATTTTCTCATTTAATACATTTTGGCTGCGGGCGACACACACACACACACACACACACACACACACACACACACACACACACACACACACACACACACACACACACACACACACACACACACACACACACACACACACACACACACACACACACACACACACACACACACACACACACACACACACACACACACACACACACACACACACACACACACACACACACACAAAGAAAAGTATTTATTATCCTCCCGTCCACATGTCGAAGTGTCCTTGGGCAAGACACTGAACGCCACCAACGCCACCGTTGGTGTGTGAATGTGGGGACGCTGGTGTCGACTGTTTGCCGCTTCACCTCCCAATGTATGAATGAATGAACCATTGTAGAGCGCTTTGAGCACTTGGAAAAGCGCTATAAAAAAATGCAATTAATTTACTTACATTATTGTTCATATACAGTATGCATTTGTTTGTAGATCACGTACATGGCTGAGTACTGGTGACATTTTTATTCAGTCAATATGATAATGAACCAAAGTGCATGCTCTGCAAAACTTTTTTAATTCAATTCAATTCAAAGGAGCTTTATTGGCAAGAGAAAACATAATGTTTATAATGGCAAAGAAGGCAAGTGTCAAAGTGACAAAACACCACATGAACCCACATCTCTATTCTGGGTCAGACAGTTGGCAAAAACAAGCTCACAACGCAACACAACGCATCGCAGAACACAACGCTTGTAGTGTAGACTAGCAGCTATTTTCGGTGATAAGATTGGGGTGTAGAGAGGAAAAAGGAGTGGACCAAGTACAGAGCCCTGAGGACCACCACAGTCCACTATGGATACCTGTATACAGTAGCGTATAATGGTATTCACTACAGCAGGGACGTGCACATACGTATAGACATGGCTCCCAGTCGCTGCCCGCACAGAATACAAAACTCTGATGCTGGCATTCAAAGCAACCAAAGGTATGGCTCCCCCATATCTTGCAAGCATGATTGAACCCTACAAACCCTCCCGCGCACTCAGATCAGCCAACGCAGGGAAGCTGGAAGTACCCTCACTAAAAACACCGGGACAACGCTCCACACGTCCCAAACTCTTCTCCCTTCTGGCCCCAAAACTGTGGAATGCACTCCCCGTTGCAGTCAGAACTGCGGCATCACTCCCAATCTTCCGCCGTAGTCTGAAAACCCACCTTTTCAGACTCCATCATGGCCCATAGCACTTATCCTACCCCCTTAGATAGCACTTTTTAGACTTAGATAGCATTTGAAACAGACTTATAGCATGTCATGTAGACACTAGCACAATAATTGCATTGTATATAGTCATAGCACATCATAGTAGCCTACATATGTATAGCATAGTATAGTATATATGTATAGTTAATATGTATAGTGTCATTATATAGATATGTTCTAGTTACGTTCTTAGCTTACGCATGTTTCTTGATAAATGCATTTTATATATGATGTATTCCCATACTTTTGTTCCTGCCTAATGTAAATCGCTCTGGATTAAGAGCGTCTGCTAAATGCCTAAATTGTAATTGAAATTGTAAATTGTAATTGTAAATTGACATCAAAGGGGGCTTCAGCCCCTGCCCTTTTACCCGTCTGTAAAACAACCGCCCTTTCCAGACCACGAATTGCAGCATTTATACTATAGTGAAAGAAATGCAAATGGCACTCCTTTCCTTCCATGTCATGCCGGAAGGCAGCATTCAGGAGAAGTGCTTTTGAAATCCATGTTGTTACACTGCATCTCCACTAGCTTAAAGGGATAGTTCAGATTTTGTGAACTTAAATTGTATGAAATACTTGCCATTAATATAGTGGTTGCAACTGTATTAATTGATTGCCCGAGTCCCGTGGTGGGAGTTCTGCTCTGGTTTTGGTCAATATTAAGTAGTTCCGGTCATTTTGTGGGGGGCACTGGGGGCCACGCAGTAAAAGTAGATGAATCCACAAAACGAACGTAATTTGTATTGTTGACCTATTTCTAAAATATTAGCATGACTTTCGTTCAACTTTGACCCCTCTATCACATGGAACTATTTTTTGGGCGTAGTGATATGGACACAAAAAACATAGTTCTGTGTGATAGAGGGGTAAAAAAAGAACGAAAGTTGCACTAATATTTTAGAAATAGGTCAACAATACAAATTACGTTAGTTTTGTGGATTAATTTACTTTTACTGCGTGGCCCCCAGTGCGGCAGTGCCCCCCACAAAATGACCGGAACTACTTGATATTTCACCAAAACCAGAGCAGAACTCCCACCACGGGACTCGGGCAATCAATTAATACAGTTGCAACCACTATATTAATGGGAAGTATTTCATACAACTTAAAGGGGCATTCCACTCATTTTCAACATTTTACTATGTCATTAATATACCTTAGAGCTGTTGTGTGGAAATAATAAAAAAAGTTCCCCCATTCTGTGTTTCCTAGAACTAGAGGTCTGAAAAAAATCATTAACATGGTGAAACACATCTTGATGTTGTCATCAAGATGTGTTTCACCATGTTAATGCTTTTTCCCCCCATAATTACAGTTCTAGGAAACACAGAATGGGGGGACTTTTTTATTATTTCCACACAACAGCTCTAAGGTATATTAATGACATAGTAAAATGTTGAAAATGGGTGGTTTTCCCCTTTAAGTTAAAAAAATCTGAACTATCCCTTTAAAGAGTGCTGTGTTGTGCCCCGAAAATAGCTGATCTACAAGCTCTCAACGCGTCGCGCTGCGACGCGTTGAGAGCTTGTAGATCTGCTATTTTCATCCAAATGATTTGTGCTGTTAACTTGTAACACTTGCTATGCATCCCATGTGTATACATCCAACTGTTTCTCAACCAATGGTCCATTGGCATTGATTACTAATACTTTCCTAATAATAATGACTCATCCAGACCATCCGGTGCACTTTCTTTCCCCTCTTGAGATTCTAACTCCCTTTTTCTGTTGAGTTTCTTGACCTCCAACTTGCCAGTAAAATGACTACATGGACGGTCATCATGTAGGTTTCTCAACCAGTGGAAAGACATTTTTTTAAAGTCAACACATCCTACATTACTAAATGAATGGTCAGGGACCACATGCAATACTTCCAGGGACCACCAGTGGTCCATGGACCACCTGTTGAAAACCCCTGCTCTATAGTCTACAGACAAGTTAGGCCTCATTCACACGTACCAAACACCAATCAAGCAATGTTTGGTCGTTTTTTTGGGCCACCACAATGCTTTTGCAATGGGAGTCACATGGTTTGATCAAACATTTGTGTTTGATTGCTGATTGCTGGTGGTGTTCTGCCCCTCCCCCCTCATCAAACACAAATGTTTGGTCAAACCATGTGACTCCCATTGGAAAAGCATTGTGGTGGCCCAAAAAAACGACCAAACATTTGATTGATTGGTGTTTGGTACGTGTGAATGAGGCCTCAGACAACAATACTTTGCTGTGTCAGTGGAGCCATGACACCAAAGAGTAATTTAAGGGTTGTGTTGTCCAACTTTAGATGAGAACTAGAAGCTTTTCCCCTAATGATGTTCACTAGACAGCCACCCTTCCTCAGGCTCAAACAAGCTACAGCTATTTTTAAGCCAAGAGAAACTTCAGCCTATAAAAGCAGCTACACACAGTGACAGAGCCTTTACAACAAAGCCATAAAAGGTCAACACGGCCGGCCAGAGAGACGGGAACACATGGACCACTTCAAATGAACCACACCAAGCACTAAGCAGCAGCCGTGGAAAATATGAAGACATTTTCCAAAAGACAAAAGGCTATAGCTGCTGCCAATCTGTGACAAGAGGGGGGGCCGGGCCATGCTCTGCTAGTTAGTCTGTGCCACTTGGAGACTAGATTTAATGTCACCAAGTGTCCTTTGACTTAATGTGCCTTTTAAGAGGGCAACTGAACACAGACCAAAATAAAATTAATACAAATAAAAAATAAAACAAATTATTCTTAAAGATTTAAGACAAAAAAGATTTTTTTCCCCCGTTTGTTTTATTCTTTTGTCTTACATGAGGTTTTGTTATTATAAGCCATAATGTTTACTTTAATGTGGAGTGCAGGCAATTGCAGTAAAAGGTCATCATTCATAATGGTGTAGCCTGGTTTGTTCCTCACTAATCCTCAGTCAGCACAGATCTACAGTACAGCACTCCGAGAAGGTAACTTTCGTCCTAGTTTATAAACATTTGAGAAACCATTAATGCAATTGTTTTATGTTCATTGAAGAGGAATTTCAATTTAATTTCAATTCTTACATAACCTTATCTCTAGAGTTAAACTTTTGCAGATGTGTTACTTACACACTGGAAACGGTCAACTCAAAATTAATCAAAACCCAGGTCAGCAGTTAAGAGGTTCACAGTTGTATTCCTAGACATTCATATTGCACTGTTATACAGTTTCAGAATACATTGTAGCACAAACAAATAGAAGTTAAATAGAAGTTAAGTAAACCATTATGTAAAACAAATTGCTTTTACCAAGACAAAGCAACTGAGATATTAGCACATGAAGTCTTGCATTCATGGCTTGCCTCATTAATCATTAAGTCTGGGCGACCCAGCCAAGTGGTTAGGGGGCATATGGGCTCTAAAATGCTGGACAGCGAGCAGGGACAAATTAGCCATTGGGCCAGTGGGGCCGTGGCCCAGGGGCCCTTGGCTCTCAGGGGCCCTTCGGGGAAATTGGACCGTGAGGTACTAGGTTTGACGCCCTGAAAAGGGCTCCTGGGGCCCTTCATTGGCTGTTGATTTTGTTAAATTTAGGTTAAAAAGATGATAAAAACACGGAAAGACACAAAAATGTCGCACGCACGCGTGCTATGGGGGGGCGCCCTGCAAATATTACCGGCCCAGGGGCTCTCGTGGGGGTTAATCTGTCCCTGACAGTGAGTCCCTGGTACAACTCCCGGGCGGAAGGACCATTTGCCGCAGGTCACTCTCTACTCTCTCTGCATGTCTCCTGTCTCTCTTCAGTCTACCCGTCAATTAAAGACTCAGATAATTGATCCCAAAATAATTATAATAAATAGAATCATTACGTCTTCATCAGTCTAACCAATGCCTACTTTTGTATATCCTCTACTGTACAATGCTGCCTGAAAATAGCCAATCTACAAGCTCACACAATGACCACGTATAAATCAGGCTTAATGGGTGACAGACAGCATCCGCTCATCTTCTGCAAGACACATGTTAATATACTGTATAGACTAGAGTGAGCAAAACGACACCCCGACACTAGGCAGACTGTTGGCACAATGTGGTTGCA
Source organism: Electrona antarctica (assembly GCF_951216825.1). NCBI lineage: Eukaryota > Metazoa > Chordata > Actinopteri > Myctophiformes > Myctophidae > Electrona > Electrona antarctica. The sequence continues at coordinate 2,387,781 of NC_136798.1, read as the reverse complement.
ATCTGGGCTTTTTACTGGACTTCGTTTACTACTGTTCCCCCAGCCTCCATAATGTTTGTGAGGTCATCGTTTTAAAATAATCCAAAACAGGGAGAGGGAGAGTGCAGCCAACAGTTGTGGTTGTTTTATCACTTCAGGCTGCGCTGTGTCGCATCTCTGAATACATAGTCAGTTTTACAGTGACAGCCGCAAGCAGGCCTACTGTGCCTACTGTACAGCAAGGTGTTCACTGTCAATTAAACCACATATTATTCTCAGTTTCATCACCCATTTTGGGGCGGGAACCCCTTTTGGTGTTTTAAGCATTATGTTATTACTTTAGCTATTGAAAAATAGCAGATCTACAAGCTCGTAGCGCGGCACCGAGTGCCGCGCTACGAGCTTGTAGGTCTGCTATTTTTGAAATATCGTGAAAATGTGTCCCAAATCTTTGAATATATATTCTTTCAGAGCGAACGTTTTTAAATCAAATCTTTGCTTCTGGGGGGGGGGTCCCTGGAACAACATATTTTCAGATGGGGGTTGCCGGCCAATTACATATAATCTTGGGGGTCCTTGACATGAAAATGTTTGAGAACGACTGACATAGAAACATAGGGTTTTTCAGAAAACTGTCAGGATTTAGAAGACATTTGACATTTGACATTTGACGTCAGACCTAAATGGATATGCAAAGTGTCTACCCGTCAGATTTTCATTTCAGCCACAGAAATGTTTAGTCCAACCACAAAGACAAACTGTACAGAGGTACAGACAGGAACCAGAATGTTTAGTCCACCACAAAGACAAACTGTACAGAGGTACAGACAGGAACCAGAATGTGCTCGGACAGCAGAAAAACCCTCCGCATGTCTTCTAGCCCGCACGTTGCTGCACGGGTCGTGTTTCAAGAAGGATTCCAGATGCAGAGGAGTGTTGATGAGGATGTGCAGTTGGATGACCAACATGTGAAGTGATAAAGTGAAGCTTTGCGGTGTGTTTTTTAAGATTTATTTTTGGCTTTTCTGCCTTTATTGATAGTAAATGGTAAATGGTGCATTTATATAGCGCCTTTAGTTTATCCAAGGCGCTTTACATAGATTGTGCATCAATTCACCCATTCACACACACATTCATACACCGATGGCGGCAGAAACCATGCTAGGCACTAGCCAGCACACCGGGAGCAATTTGGGGTTCAGTGTCTTGCTCAAGGACACTTCGACACTAACTCTGGGGGAGCCCACAGGGTTCGAACTGGCAACCTTGCGGTTCCCATCCAGCCACTCTACCCCTGAGCCAGCCACCGTAGTATCAAGTGAAGATGGACAGGAAAGAGAGAACAGGGGAGAGACATGCAGCAAAGGTCGTCATGAACGGGACTCGAACACGCGACACGCTGTCAGGCCAAAGCCTGTATGTGGCAGCATGCGCCTGGACCACTAGGCCAGCGGGCGCCTGCAATGTGTTTTTGTTTGACTGCTCACTGTTGCACAGGCAGAAGAGATGGACTGAGAAGAACAGAACTTATTCTGTGATAGAAATCCTTTTATGATGAGCAAACAGAAACAGCACTACAGCAGCCCTTTTCCCCCCCGATATGTGAGGTTAATACTGTAGGAGGGGTTATAAAAGATCTTTGAAAAAGCCTCTAATCTTTAAAAGAAAATAAGAAAAACGAATAGAGCTACTCTTAGAGCCCTTGTGTGCTGCACCACACACTACTATTGATCCTATACCCGTCTACAGTCTATCTAAACAGCTGGCCTTCATTCAATTATAACTACTACAATACACACTGAATGCCATGGATAACAGTTTTGTACAATAGTTTAGTTGTGAATAGCAGTTGAACATTTGACTTTTGTGAATCTTCTGACCAAAAGCTTTACACAATTGCAACTGTACCACTTAGAATTGGAATTTCACTCTAACAAAAAGTCACTCTAAAATACAATATTGATTCTTTTTCTTAAGCAAGCTTTGCCATTATAACTCCACCAGTACCGATGACTCATTGAACCATGATGAAAACAAGACCTCGATCTCCAATCCACTCTCTTAGTAACCACTTCAGAAAACATTTTGATTTTCGTTTACTCTTCAAATCCAAGCCCAATTCGGTGCTCTTATATAGAATTTCTGTCAGTTTCACTTTACTTCTCTCAGATATAGACATATTTCCTGTTGCTTGTTAGAAAAGGTCAGGATTGTTGTGCTAAGCTGAAAGATGGATTGGTGGTTGTCGTCGAGGCTCTGAGCCAGATGACGCCTCAAGGATTAGCAGAAGGAGAAGGTCCGTGAACAATTAGAGGCTTGTTAGTGCTTCATTGATTACTAGTCAGTCGAGTAGTAATTGTCCTGTATTCAGTAGACAACGTCTAACTAGAAAAACTGAAAAGGGAGCGTGATTGGCATGGTCATCCCGAGGGAATTAGAGATGGAATTGTGTTCATTCACTATTGCGGCTGTTATGTAGGCTGTTCAAAAGCTGAGACACTCGTATGGCACGCACGCAAAATAATTCAGGTCCACATCTCCAAGCCATCATTTTGACCATTTAATTATTCTTCACAGCACAGGTACGAACGACGAAGTTCCCAGCTAACTATTATATACTACCGTGGATGTTATGTTACAATGCCTTGTTGCGGTCAACAGAAAATGCCGGCTCCCAGCTCACCCTCTCTCCGTCCAACGTCCTCAACTCTAGTGCTAGCTAAACGCCATGTAGTTATTAGCGTGGCAGTGCCCAGTGATCACGCCCACCACCTAGCACCTACCAGTAGTTATTAGCGTGGCAGTGCCCAGTGATCACGCCCACCACCTAGCACCTACCATGTAGTTATTAGCGTGGCAGTGCCCAGTGATCACGCCCACCACCTAGCACCTAGCCATGTAGTTATTAGCGTGGCAGTGCCCAGTGATCATGCCCACCACCTAGCACCTACCATGTAGTTATTAGCGTGGCAGTGCCCAGTTATCACGCCCACCACCTAGCACCTACCAGTAGTTATTAGCGTGGCAGTGCCCAGTGATCACGCCCACCACCTAGCACCTACCAGTGCCCAGTGATCACGCCCACCACCTAGCACCTACCAGTGCCAATCTGTCCATTAAAGTGACATACTCAAAACACTAGGCCTTGCATATAAGTCACTTTATGGCTCCTACATTCACCATGTGGGCCCATAAATAATTCTATCTTCAGCCAGTGTATTAATTCTAAAGTAATTTGTGAACCAGTGTTTCAAAACAAACACACCAAAGGAAGCAGTAAAGAGGGTAAAAAACCTGATAAAAATAAAATGTAATATGTGGTGCGTGCCGTGCATGTGACACAATGTTACATTTTGGATAGACTATTGAAAGACCAGTTAAAAAGGTATCTCTCTACATTATTACAGCACAGTCCCACAACATAAATAACCTCAGTGTTCCTCCCTGGTGAATCAGAGAGGTGAGTTAAGTCAGGGGTTCTCAACGTGACCCCCGGAAATGCTTTGGCAATGTCTCGGGACCCCCGCCCCGACCCCCAATATAAATTGACTGCTACAATAACCTTAATAATAGAGACAATACACCATAAATAAATACTGAAACCAGATATAATCATTAGGAAGGTGTATGCATGTACTATGTGTACCATGTAAACTCTTAATTTTCGATTTTCCATCCATTCAGTTGGGAAAAAAATAAAATAAACTTTTTTCTTTTCTTTTTTTTTTTATAATTTGGGGACCCCCCAAAATAATTTGGCGACCCCCCGAGGGGTCGCGACCCACGGGTTGAGAACCCCTGAGTTAAGTGGTGAAACTCAGATTATAACTACTTCAACCCTATCGTCCCTATTCTGGGCATATTATAGGTGAACTGCAACATTCAGTGAAAATAGACAAATATTCAGCGACTAAAGCATATCTATAAGGTCCCCTAATATCAACAAAATATAGAGAGGTTTTAAATGGTTAAAGCAATAGTATTGGATAGATGTGGCTTCATGTACAGTATATACATTCTGCTATGCTCATACACCTTTATATATTATACCTTTAGGTACTTACCGCACCAGATACTGTAGATATCCGGTACTATGCTAATATATAGATTTGTTTTTTGTTTTGTTGTTATAGCTGATTCTGATGTTCTGTTAAAGAGAGTGATATATTTAACCTTAGAAGCACCAACTACCACTTCTTACTGGGATAACTGTGTTGCGAATCTGCCCTGGCATGTTTATGGAGACCATTATTTTAGGTACATATGTTTTTCCACTTATTCAACCTCTTATTCACCTCATCATCTGTTCTGTCAGTTCGCTGAAGTCATTCAAGGTCACTCACCTCTTCCTCGTCTCTCTCCAGGTTACCATGTGGCGCTACTGGACGTTTTCCATCTTCCTCTGGGGATCAATGGCAGCCCTGACGCTCTGCCAAAGCGGGGATGACGACTGGGGTTCAGGCGGCTTCGACATTTCCATAGAAGCAACTTCAGCTGCCAACGTGTCCCGGGCCGTCGGTGACGCACCTGTAAGGTTGACGGAAAAACAAAAGAGGATGACACCCGCGTCGACCTCATCGCCAACCACACCCCCACTACCCCCACCAACACTGCTCTATGAGCCCCGACCGGACAGGTGCTCGGTCAATTTCGACACCAATCCCGCTTCGGCTCGAAGGCTCAAGGCCCAGAGAGAGGAGCTGGTGTACCTGAAAGCCATCCAGCACGGGAACCAGGCGGTGATGGAGAACTTGGTCCAGTACGTCGGGGCGGAGCTGGGGGATCAGAGCTACACGGACGTGATCCAGGAGAACGTTGTCGGCATCAAGGAGGAGCACGTGAGCTGCCATGGGGTGGTGGAGAAGGTTATAGAGGATTTAGAAAAACAGCTGGGAGGAGACGTCTCAGAGGCCCTCGGTTCGCTGCACAAGTAGGTTGAATTAAACTTATTTAAAAGGTAAAATGCACCAACGGATTGGGTGGCTTTTAGCTGTTGCTTGCTGGCTGTTTTAGTGGTGTGCTACCAAAAGAATGTCTCTGTGGGAATGTGTGGGGATTGCTTAGGCAATACAAGGCTCAAAGCTGTGCAAAACTCTTTCTGCCACAGACCTTCGGGCATGAAGCAATCAGTGAATGAATGTGACAGTATTTGGGTTCAGAGTGATTAATCAATGTATCACACCTGTGCCAAACATGTCAGTGACAAAACTCAAGAGAGTACAAAGGAAACATCATTATTCACAATAATTATATACAAATTGAAATACAAAAGACAATAGACAAAAGGCAACTCAACGCAGACATCAGGCAGTAGCCATCATAAAGCAAACTTAAGAGCAAATATTGTGATTTATTTGTAGTACAACACCAATATGAAAATCCTAATTTAAACCTAGAGGTTGTAGACTTTCTAGGCCTAGGGTATCGATCGAGTATATGGATGGTTTGGAGAGAAAGAAAAAATTTCAAATTATGATATTACAAACAGGAAATTTGTTCCCTTCCATTAGACAAATGGAAATCACTTACAGTAAAGACAGACCGATTAATCGGACCGCTTAATTAATCGCTCCGATTGATTAATCGAACCGATGCCGATTAATCTAAAAACAACTAGAATTGGCCGATATACCGATGTGTTTGCCAATTAATCTCCCGTCACTAAAACTACCTCACAGTGTCCTGTTGACTTTTACCATGTCGGTGCTTTATTCCTAACACTGGTTGACAGTCTAACACAGTTTGCCATGTCCAAAATGTTACACACAGTATAAGACTTCCTACTTTAACTTCTTTCAACACTGCCCTGCCCCCTGCTGCTGCTGCTGCTGCTGCACTCATCTACCTCTGGCCTGTGTCTTTGCTCGCTAGCCTCACACAACATGCTGACTCCTACTGTTTGTCTTCTTGATCAGAATCAGAGAGGAGTCCCTGGCCTTTGAAGGCATGCTCCGTGCCGCTGCCGACGTCGCTGGCAGGCTGGAGAGCTCGTCGCGTTCCCTGCATGCAGCATTCACCAAGAAGCTGAAGAACACTCTCACCGTCCATCGCTAAAGCAGTCGGTGGGTGTTGTTGTTGCACAACGCTCAGGATGTACAGCACATGATGCCATCTAACACATTACTTTTGTTACCTTTTGGTAAAGCTCAGTATCATTAAGCCATGTTGACCTGAGATCAGATTCTAAAAATGTCTTCTACATCCTGACAGTTTTCTGAAAAAGCTATGTTTCTATGTCAGTCGTTCTTCGATTTTTCAAAAATAGCAGACCCACAAGCTCGTAGCGCGCCACTCGGTGGCGCGCTATGAGCTTGTAGATCTGCTATTTTTCAATAGCTAAAGCATAACATAATGCTAACACCAAAAGGGGTTCCCGCCCCAAAATGGGTTATTAATAATCATGACGAGAAATGCGACCTCCTGCGTGGAATTGGATTCGGAAGCCGACCACCTCGTTTCCAACTGTGCTACTTTACTGCAGATGAGTCTCTTGTGTTATTTTATGGAAATAAACTCAGACGTTTCAGAAGAAAAAGGGGGAAATCTATGCATTTACTGTGAGCCGTAAGCTAAACAACGCCAGGGTATATCATCTCCCATATCAACCAATGCAATGGTGAAGAGAAACGTGGAGGTCAGGGTATATCATCTCCCATATCACCAATGCAATGGTGAAGAGAAACGTGGAGGTCAGGGTATATCATCTCCCATATCACCAACGCAATGGTGAAGAGAAACGTGGAGGTCATGGGGATGTCATAATGCTTCTTCCTCTGTATATAAGAAATGGCCATAATTATGCACCCTGGGAGTTGTAAACACCCGGGTTTCTTGACTCTCTTTAATATCCTATTTAACCCATTTAGGCCTGACGTCGAAATATTAAAAAATGTCTTCAAAATCCTGACAGTTTTCTGAAAAACCTCATGTAATGTAAACATTTATGTAATTGGCCACCGACCCCCATCTGAAAATATGTTGTTCCATGCGGACCCAGGGAGAGAAGCAAAGATTTGAGTTAAAAACGTTGGCTCCGAAAGAATATATATAAATGCGCCACATTTTCATGATTTTTTAAAAATAGCAGACCTACAAGCTCGTAGCGCGCCACTCGGTGGCGCGCTATGAGCTTGTAGATCTGCTATTTTTCAATAGCTAAATTATATGTTTAAAACACCAAAAGGCGTTCCCGCCCAAAATGGTTTAAATAAACTTAAAGAATATAAAATAGAAAAGAACAAAACGTTATCTTCCGAACCCTGCATGCTGTAATAACGTTTGACTGCATCAAGTGCTTAGAATAATATTTTCCTTCCAAGACATTGTTTTCCTAGAATGAGGTAGTCAATGAGGTAGGCAACGGTATGTGGAGCAAAGGGAGGCCACGGTTGTATGTTTATGTATTATATTATATTGGTCATTAGGGAGAAAATACAGACCAGTCTCTGGTACTTTACTCTATAGGCAGCTATACACTTTGGCCGTCTGGACTTCAGGGTAAGGATGGAGGCTGGGATATACTGGAGGCTTTGGGTCTTCTGTGTGCAAAATATGTGTGTGTTAACACAGAGTGTACAAATTGGAACCAAATGGACCCTTATTATGGATCCATTTTGTTCCATTTGTACATCTCTCAGCGTTACAAATGGATAAATTAAGCCAGAGGATTTTACTTTTTGAATGAAGATTTACTTTTTCTGAGGCCTCATTCACATGTACCAAACACCAATCAAGCAAATGTTTGGTCATTTTTTTGTTTTTTTGGGCCACCACAATGCTTTTCCAATGGGAGTCACATGGTTTGACCAAACATTTTTGTTTGATGAGGAGGGAGGGGCAGAACACCACCAGCAATCAGCAATCAATCACAAATGTTTGATCAAACCATGTGACTCCCATTGGAAAAGCATTGTGGTGGCCCAAAAAAACAAAACAACGACCAAACATTTGCTTGATTGGTGTTTGGTACGTGTGAATGAGGCCCTACTGTGAAATGAAATCAAGCTAGAACATCTTCCAACACTTGAGGAACTAATGGAACTTTGTTAATTAAGCCTCATTTATACTTGATTGAGTGCTGGTGTTGCATGCAGTAAATAGAAGATACACAAGCTCATCACCACCACGCATCACATATGTGACGCGTGGTGGTGAGCTTGTAGATCTGCTATTTACTGAGCACGGACACCAGCACGCAACTACGCATAAATGAGGCTTTAGGGGGTTATAGGGGTTACAAGAAGGATAATGCTTGTTAATGCTATACATTGGTCATACAGTATGTATGAGTACAGGACTATGGGCATTGTATAAACCATAGAAATAAATGGATGTTTCCATCAATCACAATGCTGTTTTTCCACGTCAACACACTTAATAAAAATAACTCATCAAGCCATGAAGGACAGTGTGTGTGTGTGACACTCTCCATATGTGGCCGGTTATGGTATCCATCCATAGCAATACGTTTCATCAGTTCCAGCAGCAAAGTACATCTCTGTTAATGGAAGCTTTAATATGTATGTTCATATTTACACTACTAGTATATATATGGAATAAACTTTATGACACCGTTCTTCTGTCTCCAGAATGTCATCAATCGGAGCAAAGCTTATGTGAGATTGTTAGTGCAGGACTCTCTCTCTCACACACACACACACACACACACACACACACACACACACACACACACACACACACACACACACACACACACACACACACACACACACACACACACACACACACACACACACACACACACACACACACACACACACACACACACACACACACACACACACACACACACACACGCTCGCACACACACACAGTACGCACCTGCGTACTGTGTGTGCCTGCGTACTGTGTGCGTGTGTGCAGATGATTGATAAATGTGTTGAACGTACTGTACTTGCAGCCGTACATTTCCGAGCAGATCTGATGTGTCAGAGGAAGAAAGGAAGCATGTTTGGGCAGCAGTACAAGTTGGATTTATCACGTTGTCTGTTCTGTACCATATCTGAGCAGAGGGAGCTTCATTGATCGTCCCAATGCATTACTCTGTCTTGTTCTCCCAGTCAGGAGAAATATGGATTTTAGTGTTTGTTGCGGTCATAAAATGTATTTATTTATGGTCCCATATGATGTAAGTTGTTAGGCTGTATTCAGTAAAGGATATCAGCACCAAAAAGGCAGCCTTGAGTTTTTCTTTCAAAAGCATGTTTTCAATGTAATTTACAGGTCACTCCAAATCACAATAGAATTTTCTATTTTAAGACCATTTTTGTCATGACTGATGGGCAGGGGTCACTACCACTCACCACCACCACATGTTGATCTGACCCCCATGCCAATGTGCCAGCGCTCGCCCAGCAGTCTGCCGTCACCCAGGTGGATGCTTGCACGCCACAAGGTCGCCTCTCTCTCGCCCTCAGGGGCCAGGGCGACTGGTATAGTATAGTTTGTTGATTACTTCTGAATGCAGTATTGGTCCTTTTTTATTTCATTTATTATTATTTATTAGGTATTATTAGGACAATTAGGTATTAAATTAAAAGTTCTTAAGTTGTCACTTTACTGTCTGTCATCTGAAGACCCATGTAGCCACTAGCCAGCCTTCATCTGGAGACCCACCCTCAAATCATCTCTCTCTCTCTCTCCCTCCCCCCCCTCTCTCTCTCTCCACGCTGATTTCCATAGTCGACATTCAGCAGCAGCGACAATAATATTAATGACACATCATATTATAAGGCTACTGTACTGTACTGTATAGTGCGCACGCCGCACAGTAACAGCCAGCGGCTACGTTTATAAACGGTAACTTACATCACATGGACAGCTGCTCTCCTACGGAAGGACTCCGCCTCAGCATCACGACTGACTGGGACTGCATTAAAAGTTGCAACTTGTAACGCAGCTTGCCAAGTTGCTTGTACCTATATACTTATAGTCTAAGGCTTGTTGTACTCACCCAATAATTAACTTGGGGTCAGCTCAGCAGCTAAGTGTCGTCTAGTTTCATATCCATTTGACATATAATGGCAGAAAACGTGCATTTAGTAAAATATCTCTGCTTTCCTACAACACTGTGCTCACTTCCTTCAGTGAGCACACACGTGATGCAAACAAACAGGTGCTTTGATGTCGGTGCGCCCGGGCGGTAATTAGCGCCCTGTCACTGTGCAATATGCAAACTAATAAGAGAGTGATGAGCTCCGACACTTCACACTTATTATGTAATTCATACACATTCAGGAAATATTAGATTGTGAATACTAGTTTGAGAAGACGTGTTTTTATATAGGCTACATTATAATGAAATAAATGTATATAGCCTATTTTCCATAATTTCTTTCTCAAAATCAAAAATTGGCACGGACAGTCATGCACAAGTCTTGCCACGGACCACTGGGACCAGAGCCGTTTGTCCCTTTGTGCGTGACCCCTATTATTATTTACCTACGCTGCCCTCTAGCGGTAGGCTATATAAAAAATAGCTTTTATTAATCTGTGAGAATGTATAACTCTATGTTGGTCAGACATTATTTGACACGTTACCTGCGGAATTGAATAAATCAGTGAAACTACAGTTTATTTACCCTTGCATGATCTATTGCTGTGTGTGTGTGTGTGTGTGTGTGTGTGTGTGTGTGTGTGCGAGCGCGTGCGTGCGTGCGTGCGCACCAGGGTAGGGGTGGGGTGGTGGTGGACTGTGGGGGGATGGGGGGGACCGGAGTCTGGGATGAGCCGGGGTTGGTGGTGATGATAAACGTGCAGCCAGTGACAGTCAAACAAACGCGGCTTGTCCTCAAAGGAGCAGGTGGAGACTGGAGAGTTTTACGGCACTTCTCTCTGGCCTGACTGAGCAGAAGAAGGAATGATGATGACTCAAGAAAAAATTATGAAATTCTAGATATGACATATTTACTGCAAGAAGAATGGACACTATGAATTGTACCCTTATGTTGCCAAAAATGCGTAAACACCGTGCGCAAAAAGGAGCGATTATTTGGAGATTTGGGGGAGCGCATGGTGAGTCCGTACAGCAAACAGCGAGCACGGAATCTAAATTCAATTTTTTAAGAGTAATATCGGCCAATCTACGTGCTTCTTTTTAATTTGACAAACCTAGAACAATAGCCGTGTTGTTTAGTGTGGATATTTTTCATTTGTTTTTATTGAGCAACAGAAAGGGGACTGTCTGTCAGGTACTTCCTCCGCAGATCAGATCTCACTTCGATCAGTCAAACTGTCAACAGCGTCATCTATGATCTATCTATACTCTCCGCCCACAAGACAACAGGCAGATCATAGATCACAATAACAGATGCTACTTTGTCAACTTGTCCTGAAATGCCGACTGTCTACCTGCGAAGATGACACATTTTCCTGGCGCGTCATGGATTCAACATAACGCTTGTTTGGAAGTGCAGGGCATGATAACGACCTCCGTGCTCTCCGGTGAAGCTGATCACCCTCCTCGTTCTCTGGGTCAAAGATGGGATGCGAATTCAACCACCTGTTCTCTCTGAGGACGACTAACGCCTGGCTGCTCTTCCTCTGCAGCTCAAGTAAGTTCTGTTTTCCATTTTTCATTCATTTAAAATTCGTTTGGAAACCACAAAATGTATAGTCTATTTTTCTGGCTAAAGTTTTAAACAAAGGATATTGTTTTAACAAGTGTGGCTGCAATTGCAAATCATGTCTTTTGACAAATTGGCTTGTTCAATTTACTTAATCTCCAAAAGGCTGCTTTTCTTCTTTTTCTGCATACTGACAATATAACAGCAATTTTAACAGTTATAACTTAGAAGTTCTAAGTTAGAAGTATGTGGCTGCATCAACTGAATCTGTGTCAATCTCAATCACAGCCTGATATCATCATTACATTTTCCCCATCACTCAAGATCTTACTGCAGTCTGCCAGCCAGCTGTAGCCTACAGTATATGGGATACTGTACATAGAAGTAATACCAATCCTGGCGTCCCCATGTGCTATTACGCTCACGTATTTATGGAACTTGACATGGCACTAATATTGACATCGATTTATAGCAAGCTGATGGGATGTTGTGGTCTGTGAAGTTTTTAAATACGGGGACTGTCCAATTTTAACAAGAGCAGCTCTGGCCTGGAAAGTTGCTGACTCTCATTATTCCAACTGGCCCGGCCGTTGGTTCATTTATACCTCGCCAAGCCCGTCCGTTTGGCCAGTGTCCAAGAAGCAAGCGAAGTCCCAGTCAGTCAGTCAGTCAGTCAGTCAGTCAGTCTGTCAGTCAGTCCCTGGATGGAGGAGGTGTCATCTCTTTGCAGGAGGCTTTGATCCACAGAGAGCTTTTTTTGTCACGCCCCACATCTGTTCCATCCCAGAAGGAAGAGAGAGCAGAGATGAACAGACATCGTCCTCCTGACTGGAAAGGAAAGAGTGTAGCGTAATTGAAGTCCCTGGAGCATGTTTCTTTGCCAGAACCTCAACGTGTGCACTGACTGTGCATGACTTGACGTCAGAGGAAGATATAAACATTGTATGTTTAGGCAAATTGACTGCGATCCCACATCATGATATGTTTACACTACAGGCAACAATCTAACGTACACTGTTTGTTATCACAGAACCATTTCCCTCTGCCCCTTTAGGCATGCTGTATGTGGTAAGACTCAAATAGGTGTGTGTGTGTGTGTGTGTGTGTGTGTGTGCACATGCGTGCGTGCACATGCGTGCGTGCGTTGCATTGATTTTGAATAATCAAGACACATTAATTGGGACAAGCTCCCCGGCCAGTGAATTATCATGGACAAATAAATCACTTTCAGGTTTGTCTTTAAACGGTACAACAATCCCATCTTAAGCTCTCACTTTGACAATCGTCCACATCTATGAGTTCACTAGTTGGAGAAAAACACACCATTGGGGAGGTTTAAGGATTTATTGACAGTAAGGAAATAGAGGGAGGAATGAAGGAGTTCGGGTGTGTAGGTTCCAGGGGGGGGGGGGGGGGGTCGCCGACCCTGGAGTCTTTGGGGAGGAGGTCGTATGGCACTCGTCGTATGGCGTTCGTCGTAAGGCATTCGTCTTACGGTGCGCATGGACGATAACCCCCAGCAAGGAACCTGAGAAGGAGAGTTTTGTTTTAATCGTTTGATCCACTTTTGGCGAAGTGAATGTAGTGCAGAAAAATCTCCTTTGGGGGGAAAGGAGCTGCTATGGGGGTGAAGGGGGTGGGGGTGGGTTGCGAGAAGCCTGTAGGGAGGCGGCTAGTGTGCGACGCAGCGAGGCGGGCGAAACATGGAGGAATCTGCAGGGTGGTACTGGGCAGGTATAAATAGGGACAGGTAGATTGATTGGCGTGGAGGGCGGAGAGTGGCGTGAAGGGCAGGGTCGATTGTGTGTTTCTCCGCCTCCTGAACATCTGTTGTTCCAACTCCATTAACTTATCAGTGGCATCCTCAGAACTTGGACTCACCTATGGGCGACAGTACAGTATAGAAGCAAACGTGTCTCCTGCCAGATGCAGGTCATGCATTTCAATTCCAGCTCTCTAATATCATAACCCTTAATGATAGAACAGCCCATTGGGCTGCACAATATAAAAAAAGAGCTCTAAAGAGCCGTGGATGTGTTAATGGTGTGAATCCCATAATTCATTGGAATGGAATTGCAGTATTGATTTTTGGATTTGACTTAAGGTGTGAGACATATCCTTAGCTTATATGTTTGCATTTCACTCAGTGAATGCCAATTATAGAGGAAAGACTGGTGGAGATGTTAGAAATTCAACGTTGTTTTTCCTCGTTACCATCCAGCATCACCTATAATATTATAGCAATTAAGAGGATAAAGGATAAAGGACAAATTAAATCACACCCGATACATTGTTACTGTCGGGTGGAAACCTCATATGTCCTAAAAACTGTTACTTTTTAGGATTCAAATTCAAAAGTAGCAAAAATAGAAGATCTACAAGCTCAAAATGTGTTGCGACGCAACACGTTTTGAGGTTTCAGTTCTGCTAGTTTTACTACTTTTGTGTGAGACTGTACTGTAGCATGACAGGGCATTCACCTATTTTGGGCGGGAACCCCTTTTGGTGTTAGCATTATGTTATGCTTTAGCTATTGAAAAATAGCAGATCTACAAGCTTATCATAGCGCGCCACCGAGTGGCGCGCTACGAGCTTGTAGGTCTGCTATTTTTTTTTTAAATCGAAGAACGACTGACATAGAGACATAGCTTTTTCAGAAACCTGTCAGGATGTAGAAGACATTTTTAGAATCTGATCTCAGGTCAAAATGGGTTAAAAGTATGGAGATGTGTTTTTTTTGCCCGCAGACAGGAACACTATCAATGTACAGGTACACTTGCTTCAGGTGAAAGACATCTGTTAATTGTTTATGCCGTCAGTGTCTCTCACAGATTGACAGACAGACAGTTGTGGCAGCTCAAGAATATACACTCACTTGTTTGCTTTTGAAGGGATTAGCTCACCTCTCCTTAGCAGCAGCAATTTAGTGCCAGCAAGTAACGATGTGTGTAATTGAATCTGATTACATTGATGAGGAGTTGAACGTTAATCCCAGAGGGGAGGGATTCCTGTCTATTTTGGTCACACTTGTCCCCAAATCTTGCCTAGACTGCACAGTCAGTCAGTTAGTTAGTTAGTTAGTTAGATCAGGGGTTCTCAACGTTTTTGGCCGGGGACCCCCGGAAATGCTTTGGCAATGTCTCTGGACCCCCGTTGCTCTCTCCATGTCCCCCATATACGGGGACTAGGTTGGCGGAGGGTGTGTAGAGCCCAGGATCACATTAGATAATTGACACAGGGGTGAAAAATGGGTTACAAAATCGTGGGATAAAAAATTATGAAAAAAAGATAAGTCATTTTATGATAATCATTGGGAAATTCAGGTGCCATCATAGGGTAGCAATAACAGCAGTAAGTGTGAAACACAAATTCACAAAATACGTAGGTACAGTTAAGAGTATACAAAATAGACTCAGTAGACACTGGGTCTGACTGAGTTAACATGTATGTTCTATCAATAAATATAAGTGTAAATGCACAGTGTATCACCAGTAAACATATGCACGAGTATACAGTAGCTTACAGGAACGAGTACATCAGAGGGAGGGACAGCGCATGTCAGATGTTTTGGAGATAAAGCCAGAGAGGCCAGACTGAGATGGTTTGGACACGTAGAGAGGTTGTAACTGCCAGGCAGGAGGCCTAGAGGAAGACCAAAGAGAAGATTTATGGATGTAGTGAAAGAGGACATGAAGTTAGTTGGTGTGAGAGAAGAGAAGAGGAGGCAGAGGACAGGGTGAGATGGAGGCAGATGATTCGCTGTGGCGACCGGGCGACCCCTGAAGGGAATGATTAGTTATATGTACAGACTTTATATGAAATGTTTTTTGAACATTACAGCAAGGTGTGGAGGAGAGGCCACACAAAAGTTAAGTTAAGTCATCATCATCATTTTTCGACCGCGGTCGAGATCGTGGATTTCACAATAACACGCCAGACTTCCCGGTCCTTCATTGCCATCCCCAGTTCCTGCTTACTGATGCATGTGTCCCTAGCGATGACATCAGGGAACGAAAGTTTTCTACCTCTGGTCCGCTTTGAGGCAGGACTCCAGAGAAGAAGGGAAGATATAACCTCATTGTCAGCTCTGTAGCAGTGGCCGGCAAACTGTGTTCTTCTGGATCGGACTAGTGAAGAAACACAGGGAAGGTTGCCGTATATTAGATTAGTCGATGGGTGGCTCTTCCAAGACAGATTTTGTGCTCTCATTAGAAGGCGGGTGTAAGTTCCATCCAACCGTTTCTCTAGTTTCTTTGAAAGTGTCCATGTCTCAGAACCATAGAGTAGAATCGGCTCAACGGTCGTCCTAAATATTTTTACTTTTAACATCTTACTAAGCTGGGATGACCAGATCTTATGCACGTCATTGCAAGCTGACCAGGCCATACCCTTCCTAGTTTGAAAGTCCTTTTGGTCATCAACCTGTTTCAGAGGAGTGTTGTTATAAGTGTTTTTATAATGTGGTCATTGTTGGAAGTGAAGTAATAGCTGTAAGCTACTACTTAACATGCTACTGTCTTCCTGCTCACCTTGCTGCTCTGCCTGCTCACATCTTTAGTACTCATGCTGGGAGCTGAGATCAAAGGATTTGCTGAATATGTTGAAAACGTAAATGAAGAAAGGATTTATTAAGATATGCAGTATATATATACTGTATGCTCTGGTACCTATAATATGCAGTGCAGTGTTCACATCACATTAATGCCCTTCAACCCTGGTATCCCTCTCTACCCTGGTATCCCTCTCTACCCTGGTATCCCTCTCTACCCTGGTATCCCTCTCTACCCTGGTATCCCTCTCTATCATGTTAGCCTGGCTTGCCATAGTGGATTAGTAACTATACGGGTAATGGGGAGGCAAGAGTGGCGAGATAAGACTTAACCCGTTTTGGGCGGGAACCCCTTTTGGTGTTTTAAGCATTATAATTATAATTTAGCTATTGAAAAATAGCAGATCTACAAGCTCATAGCGCGCTACGAGCTTGTAGGTCTGCTATTTTTGAAAAATCGTGAAAATGTAGTGCAAATCTTTGAATATATATTCTTTCAGAGCGAACGTTTTTAACTCAAATCTTTGCTTCTGGAGGGGTCTCTCTCTGGAACAACATATTTTCAGATGGGGGTCGGCGGCCAATTTCATATAATTCTGGGGGTCTTTGACATAAAATAGTTTGAGAAGCGCTGACATAGAAACATGTTTTTCTCAGAAAACTGATTTAGAAGACATTTGTAGAATCGTCCTCGGGTCTAAATGACTTAATGCTACGTATACCTCTTTCAAGTTCCAAGTGCTTGTCTTCCACAATGACTCAATTTCTGTTCTATTCAATATCGTTCTACCATATCCCTGTTAACCGCCCTATTGCACACCCTCTTTTCATGCTGCATCATCCAATTTCCTTTAACCCATTCAGGCCTGACGTCGAAATTTAAAAAAAAAGGTTTTCTAAATCATGAATTTTCGGAAAGATTTGAGGCACATTTTAACGATTTAAAAAAAATAGCAGACCTACAAGCTCGTAGCGCGCCACTCGGTGGCGCGCTATGAGCTTGTAGATCTGCTATTTTTCAATAGCTAAATTATAACAATGTTTAAAACACCAAAAGGGGTTCCCGCCCCAAAATGGGTTAATGGTTAATGTGGTTAAACGCTAACGTGACATGGATGCGTTCCAGGTCTCAATGGATTAACTAATTGCCAATGGGCTCCTAAAGAAAGGCACGTTGGCTAAAACACAGCCCACATGACCTTAATGTCAAAATACTAGAGGACATATATTAATTACCTTTTTCCCCCCCATAACCATGTTATATTAACTGGGTGCGGTTTTGTGAGAAAATGGGTTCCTAATTCCATTTAGTTCCAGGAATAGATGTGGATGTTAAATTATTTCTTTCATTCAAACCAAAATGCAAATTATTTCACAGCAGAACAGAAACTCTGATGAACTATGGAATGTGTAAAATATGTGGAATTGTCTTTTTCTATTTGCATAAGACTGGGTGTATGTGTGTGTGTGTGTGTGTGTGTGTGTGTGTGTGTGTGTGTGTGTGCGTGCGTGTGTGCGTGCGTGCGTGTTTTGTGTGTTATAAAACACTGACTCTTACTAACTAACTCTTACTAACTAAC
Source organism: Electrona antarctica (assembly GCF_951216825.1). Classification (NCBI taxonomy): domain Eukaryota; kingdom Metazoa; phylum Chordata; class Actinopteri; order Myctophiformes; family Myctophidae; genus Electrona; species Electrona antarctica. The sequence goes on along the minus strand of NC_136798.1, from coordinate 2,370,088 downwards.
TCTTACTCCCGTACAGTTTTTTGTTATGAAAAAACCCACTCTCATGCTGAGGATGACCTGTTCAAGAAGTTGTTTGTGGGCTACAACAAGTGGTCGAGACCTGTGTCCAACATCTCAGACGTGGTCATCGTCAAGTTCGGACTGTCCATAGCACAGCTCATTGATGTGGTGAGTCCATAATATCCATGACTGAAATCAGAAATGATCTCAGCTGAAGCTGTCTAATGTACTGTAGATGGCTATAGTAAGACTCGAGGGCTCCATTTTCGTCATCCGCTAAACCCCTTATCCCTAAACTTCTTTGCCTTTTATTTACTGTTTTGCAAAACATTTTTGAATAGTTAAAATGGCCAGTCTACAAGCTCACAACGTGTCAATGTAGATTGGCTAGTTGAACTATTCAAAAAGGTTTTTCAAATAAGCAGTGACAAAAATGGAGCCCTCGCTCTCTCTCTCTCTCTCTCTCTCTCTCTCTAAATTCAAACATTAACATTTGGGTTTAAATCTGCAGTACTGAGAGAAACTATCCTCTGGCTAAAAGTTGATTTAGTGGGTGAACATTCTCAAACCCTACATTTACTGTAAAGGTAATCAGTACAGCGGAGTAGAATGCCTTTTATGGTCCAGCTGGTAAAAGTACGTGACTGCTGAGCTGCTCCATCGTAGAGTAATCTAGTACGGGATTAACTTTAATACGGCCCCTCTTCCCACAGCTTGCTACTGTATACTTTTTCCAGAACTAAACCTTTTGTTTTAAACCACTGCTGCTCAAAAAAACATCTTTACTGCCCCCGCTGCCAATACTACTATATCCATAATGGCCTCTTTACATACAGCAGCAAAAAGAACTTGTGAAAACTAGATTATAGGCTTTCAGCTCCCTCAAAGCAAACTATGCCAGACGGCCTCACATCCATCAAGATATTAATCAATTTAGACCTGAGTTAAAACATTCACTTTGAAAGAATTTATATTCAAAGATTTGCGCCACATTTTTACGATTTTTCAAAAATAGCAGACCTACAAGTTCATAGCGCGGCACTCGGTGCCGCGCTATGAGCTTGTAGATCTGCTATTTTTCAATAGCTAAAGTATAACATAATGCTTGAAACACCAAAAGGGGTTCCCGCCCAGAATGGGTTAAAGTGATATCGCTGCTGACAATGTTTGGAAGATGCCTTGAACGGGTTCCAAAACTCCAATATTCTCCTGGACTACACCCAGAGTTCACACCATCTATAGTCTGTCTGTCTGTCTGTCTGTCTGTCTGTCTGTCTGTCTGTCTGTCTGTCTGTCTGCCTGCCTGCCTGCCTGCCTGCCTGCCTGCCTGCCTGCCTGCCTGTCTGTCTGTCTGTCTGTCTGTCTGCGAGAGAGAGTAGGCAGTCAGACAGACAGGCAGACAGACTCTGCCTGTCTATCTGACTGCCTACTCTCTCTCTCTCTCTCTCTCTTTCAGGATGAAAAGAACCAAATGATGACAACTAATGTGTGGCTTAAACAGGTGAGCAGCAGAAATAGCAAAAAAATGTCATCCAGTGTTGCGTTGGAAAGCAGTGGTGCAAACAGACTGCAAACGAGAGAGTGTCTGGCTTCAATTCAGTATGTATTCATGTCAGATTAGGGTATGAACTCAGACAGGTTCATGTTATACAACAAATGTGGTATGAATTGATATAGACATTTTTCTGGGACAGTAATTGGCAAAATCTTTATGATGCCACTTTTACATTAATTAGACAAATGTTCAATTTCACTGTCTATTTTTACGAGATGTATGGCATTACCAACAAGTAGAATACAAATGGGTTAATAGTACATTTTAAACTGCTTCTCATAATGTCAGAGTTGTACTTTTAATCCATTTAGGACTGAAGCTGATTTAAAAAAAATCTTCTAATTCCTGACAGTTTTCTGAAAACCCTATGTTTTCTATGTCAGTAATTTTTTACGAGATGTATGGCATTACCAACAAGTATAATAAAAAGGTTGTTTTGAATCTTCTCAGGAATGGAATGATTACAAACTTCGCTGGAGGCCGTCTGACTATGATAACGTGACGTCCATAAGGGTGCCGTCAGAGCTCATTTGGGTCCCAGATATCGTCCTCTACAACAAGTAAGTGAGAGAGGCAATAGAGGTAATGGGGCTTAAATCAAAAATAACAAACAGAGAAAAATCTTTTTTGTTTCAAAGCCAAAGGGTTTGTTTGACAATCAAGCCCAAGTTCACAGTATTTTCTGTGCACAGAAAAGTTTGCCGAAATATAAAAGCAAAAGCACGTACAGTACAGACTACAGAACATGGTTCACAGCAAGATTTACAGTAAAGCCTCTGAAACTCTTACAATGATAAATTGAGGTCGAAATGTGTCTTGACTTAACAGATTCTATGACAATAGCACCATCTAGTGGACCCAATAAATCCAGATGAGTCCTATGACATGTTGTGAATACAAATTTAATAAAATCGTGCTATTGGCACTGTTCACACTTTCAGAAGGGAAAGCTGCTGTTTAATAACATCTTCCTCCTCGAGGACCGAAATGTACTATTTGTAATAAACCTTATCCCGCCCTCTGGGTTAATTTCCGAAGAGATGAGTGATTCTGAGAAGTGAGAGGTGTGCTGATGTAGTTCCACTCCAGCGAGCCTGCTGTGTAAACAGTGCAATCACAATCTGTAAATGAAATTAAAACGGTGTGCTGTGACAGATGCAATGATAAGGAACTCATCATTATGTCTTCAGCAGCTGCTATTAGCACAGTTTAACACGTTTAGACCTGAGAAAAGATTCAAATGCCTTCTACTAAATCCTGACAGTTTTCCAAAAAAAAAACATGTTTCTATGTCAGTCGTTCTCAAACATTTTCATGTCAAGGACCCCCAAAAATATATGTAATTCGCCGCCGACCCCCATCTGAAAATATGTTGTTCCAGGGACCCCCCCAGAAGCAAAGATTTGAGTTAAAAACGTTCACTCTGAAAAAATAGCAGATCTACAAGCTCATAGTGCCGCACCAAGTGCCGCACTATGAGCGTGTAGATCTGCTATTTTTCAATAGCTAAAGTATCTATTATACATTTGAAAACATGTGCCCAAGCGCACGCACAGGAACAAAAGGCACCAGCTACTACGTCACTGACACACTGCAACACGCTGCAACACACACTGCAACAACACACTAACACGTCACACACTTACCCTCCGCGTCGTTGGTTCCCTATCTCCTCATGTCGCGCCGCACGGCCACACTCAACACCAGCCGCGTACAAATTGTCATCGCACTGCCACTAAAGCCGGCTCCCGTCCACACTCGCACACAATATCAATATCAATAATAAACACAAACACGCCACAAGCACCGACACCCCCGCCTAATTTGTTGCCAGGTCTATGAAAACTAGCCCAGAAAAAATGCCATTCAACACGCTACTTACAACTCGCTTACAATTCGCGGACCTGGCAACACTGCATCCTGTTTTCCCATTGGCTACGGTTGCTACAACACGCATTTGCACTGCATGATGGGAGCAACACAGCTTAATGTAGGGGTCACCGATTGCTGTGCTACATCCCCCTCATGTTCTCACCACCCCCTTCGGCTACACCACACACACTCACCTACACAATTCTCCACATGCAACACAGGCCCCTTATTGGCTAGCCCCCTCACATGGCGATCCCCACGCAGCCAGCCACACACACACAACGGCCACGTTCGCAAATATCGCACTGAGCGCACTGTGCAAATGCAATGCAAACTAATAGGCGAGTGTGCTTCGCCGCGGTATTTCCCAACGCGCCCATCTCATCGACACAACGCGCGCAGTCGGATGCCAAGCTCTTCCGCGATGTATTCCTTTCCCAGTCTCACCACACCACGGACTCATTGTAACCTCGCATCAGTGTCACTGCAGACACGTAATCACACTGTGGAGGATTTGTGACTGAGTGACTGTGTGTGTGTGTGTGTGTGTGTGTGTGTGTGTGTGTGTGGGGTTTGATTTCAGCATGTTTTGCAGTGCACACCATGGGACAAATCGGCTTTTCACCCCCTGCCACTGTGCCCACAAACGCATGTACAAGAGGAAAACAATCTAAACATTATATACTAACGTCAGCATCGGGCAGATTAACACACACAAGCGTTATTAGTTGAGTTTTCTTATTGAAGTGCCTCTGATTTGTAACTGTGCGTTTATGTCAGTCACCGCTGCGATCCGTTGTTATTCAGCCACCAGCAGCAACATACGCACGGACTGGAGAGAGGCGACGTGTTTCTCTCCCTTCGGCTCATGTAGCCCTCATTGTAACTACAAATATTGTTCCCGAAGAAACAATGTGGGGTCACTGCAATCCAAAATATTGTAGGCCTACTATAATGCAGTCAAGGTCCCCACAAAAACATACTACAGTATGTTCTGCTCCATTCTCAACATCTTTTGGTTTCCAAAAACACTAACTTATTGTAAGTAAACCAAAACAGTAAAAAGCAGTTTCATGTGTGCTTATTTTAAATTACTTTAATTTGCTTTGATGTGAAAATAAAATACAACAAATAATAATAATACCCATCTGTTAATACATGTGAAGGGCACAATACTGGGTTTAAAAACACAGCTGAAACATGAAGTGGAGTCTGTCAAATCTCGCAATTTCCTTCTTCCCATTGCGCTGCAACGGAACTAGGATGAGCCGCCCGAAGGGCGGCGAAATTCTAGTAACATACAACAGAAAAAGGGGTTCCCGTTCAGAACGGGTTAAGGGATGAATCACTTTGCTTCACGTGGAGATGAAATAAAAACGTAATGATGCCGTAGAGATGATTGATTGATTGATTACTGCAGCAGATTATTCCTGTTGAAACCATAACTCTTCCTTCCCTCGCAGGATTCTTTCCTTATGTTTTCACACACGGCACACAATGTGAAAACATCCAATGACGACTGAATGAAATCAATATGTTGAACCATGATTTGTGTGACATAACATAATATTACTATTGATTATATCATTCATTGCTTATCTACAGTAGGCCTACAGTTCAATGTTCCATAATGTAATTTTGTTATTGCGAACGCAGTGATTGCGAACGCAGTGAGCATTTACTATGAGACCCAGCAGATCACGTCTGTGTGTGTGTGTCTGTGTGTGTGTGTGTCACGCTGTAACACCACCCGCCCACCACCAGAGGGCGCAGCTGTATCACACACAAAAACACACACAAACATGCACGCACACACACACACACACACACGCACGCACGCACACACACACACACAAAAAACTTAACTTAAAAAAAAACTTAACTTAAAAAAAAAACTTAAAAAGGAAAAACGCGCACACACAAAAAACTTAACTTAAAAAAAACTTAACTTAAAAAAAAACTTAACTTAAAAAAACATAAAAAGGAAAAACTTTTCAAAAAAAACTTAACTTAAAAAAAACGTAAAAAGGAAAAACGCACACACACAAAAAACTTAACTTAAAAAAAACTTAACTTAAAAAAAAAACTTAAAAAGGAAAAACGCGCACACAAAAAACGTAACTTAAAAAAAACTTAACTTAAAAAAAAACGTAACTTAAAAAAAAACTTAAAAAGGAAAAACTTTAAAAAAAAACTTAACTTAAAAAAAAACTTAACTTAAAAAAAAACGTTACAAAAAAAACCTAAAAAAGAAACACGCACGCACGCACACATACACACACTAAAAAAATAACTTGAAAAAACATTTAATTTAAAAAAACGTAACTTAAAAAAAACCTTAAAAAATACGTACTTTATTCTAATTGTTGTTGCAATTGACGAGCTGCGTTCGCTTCCCGCGTTTGCGCGTCTTACTTGTTTTCTCTCTCCCCCCCAGTGCTGATGGCGAATTTGCTGTCACTCACATGACCAAAGCGCACCTGTTCCACACGGGGGACATCCGCTGGGTGCCTCCCGCCATCTACAAGAGCTCGTGCAGCATCGACGTCACCTTCTTCCCGTTCGACCAGCAGAACTGCAAGATGAAGTTTGGCTCCTGGACGTACGACAAGGCCAAGATCGACCTGGAGCCGGTCGAAACCACGGTGGACCTCAACAATTACTGGGAGAGCGGCGAGTGGGCCATCATCAACGCCATCGGCACGTACAACACCAAGAAATACGACTGCTGCCACGAGATCTACCCGGACATCACCTACTTCTTCATCATACGGAGGCTGCCCTTGTTTTACACCATAAACCTCATCATCCCGTGCCTCCTCATCTCCTGCCTGACCGTCCTCGTCTTCTACCTGCCCTCGGACTGCGGCGAGAAGATCACCCTCTGCATCTCCGTGCTGCTCTCGCTCACCGTCTTCCTCCTGCTCATCACCGAGATCATCCCCTCCACGTCGCTGGTCATCCCGCTCATCGGAGAGTACCTCCTGTTCACCATGATCTTCGTCACGCTCTCCATCGTCATCACCGTGTTCGTGCTCAACGTGCACCACCGCTCGCCCGGGACGCACAAGATGCCCCGTTGGGTCCACTCCATCTTCCTGTACCACATCCCTCGCTGGCTGTTCATGCAGCGGCCGGCGCCCGACGGACGCCACCGCAGGCTGCTGCTCCTCCAGCAGGAGGCGGCGGTGGGGCGGCGGCAGGACCGCGCGCTGATGTACCACCACGGCGGGAACTGCCTCAGCACCTCGGCCAACTGGCTACGGGACGACGGCAAGGGGGGCGGCCCGCCACAGGTCCCCTGCTACGAGGACTTGGAGCTGGGAACACTGACGTCGTATTTCTCCTTTCGTCCCCCGTCGCCCAGGCCCCCTGGTTCCACTCCCCCCCCGCCGCCACAGCAGCAGCAGAACGTGCAAACCCTCCAGAGTCGCCAGGAGCTGCTGGCCGGAGGGCCCAACAGACAGCTGATAGGAAGCAGGATGAACGGCAGTCCACGGCCGGCCAAGGTTGAAGGCATGGTGTCGGAGTCGTCGTTGCTTCTTTCACCGAGCGTCATACGTGCTCTAGAGGGGGTGCAGTACATCGCTGACCACCTGAGGGCAGAGGATGCTGATTTTAGTGTAAGTATTAATAGCACATTTTAAACTGCTTCTCATAATGGCAGAGTTGTACTTTTAATCCATTTAGGACTGAGGCCGATTTAAAAAAAATCTTCTAAATCCTGACAGTTTTCTGAAAACCCTATGTTTCTATGTCAGTGGTGCTCAAACAGTTTCATGTCAAGGACCCCCAGAATTATCTGTATTTGGCCGCCGACCCCTATCTGAAAATATGTTGTTCCAGGGACCCACCAGAAGCAAATATTTGAGTTAAAAACATTCACTGTGAAAGAATATATATTCAAAGATTTGCACCCATTTTCACAATTTTTCAAAAATAGCAGATCTACAAGCTCGTAGCGCGGCACTCGCTGCCGCGCAAAACACCTGGATGTTGTCCATAATTACTTTTCATTTATCCCTCTCTCTCAAAAGGTAAAAGAAGATTGGAAGTATGTTGCCATGGTGATTGACCGCATCTTCCTGTGGATGTTCATCATTGTTTGTGGACTTGGTACTATTGGTCTCTTCCTGCCCCCGTGGCTCGCTGGCATGATCTAAAACTAGATCATTAGGAAAAAACGTTCTCACAAATGTGGTTAATCTTCAATTTGACTACAAACCATTTCAGATTGTACTTGAACTCTACTCAAGACTGAGAGTCTTCTGGATGATGGATGGAGCCGATTTTATATTGAGTGCGGTGTCAGTGTCACCCGATGACAATAGACGATTTACAAGTTCATAACACATTGCAGTGTGACGCATTGTAAGCTTGTAGATTGGCAATTTTCAGTATGGTACAGCCCTAATAAGAACAGAAGAACAATGAAAAGATGTTCTACTTCAGAAGGAAAAGATTTGACTGGTTACATCTGCTTGCACCCCCACACTAAATGCTGCCCAGCATGTCACTGACCTGCTTGGGTGTAGAGCCCTACTAGGTATCCAGCATGTCACTGACCTGCTTGGGTGTAGAGCCCTACTAGGTATCCAGCATGTCACTGACCTGCTTGGGTGTAGAGCCCTACTAGGTATCCAGCATGTCACTGACCTGCTTGGGTGTAGAGCCCTACTAGGTGTCCAGCATGTCACTGACCTGCTTGGGTGTAGAGCCCTACTAGGTATCCAGCATGTCACTGACCTGCTTGGGTGTAGAGCCCTACTAGGTATCCAGCATGTCACTGACCTGCTTGGGTGTAGCCCTACTAGGTGTCCACCATGTCACTGACCTGCTTGGGTGTAGAGCCCTACTAGGTATCTTGAAGATGTCCTTTCTGTTAATGATAAAGATCATCATGGATGGAGAGCTTCTTGCTGTGGAGGAGAATATCCCTGCAGAAGGATCTCATCACTGCCACTGGTCTGTCCTCCATCTCTTTGTCCAGTTGTATCACCCCTCTGCACAACACTTGAGCGACACTGGCGTGTAAATCCTTACAGCATGTAGTGTGACTTTGGCACACAACACAAGCTCAACACCTTGCCCACGTACGACAGGCCCAGATGGAGAGACCTGGTTGATATGATTGGCATGCCCACGTACGACAGGCCCAGATGGAGAGACCTGGTTGATATGGTTGGCTCTGCGCACCGTGAAGTACAAGAGGACTGACAAGAGGAATCATTAAGGAGCGTAAATCAGGCTTGTTACCAACCCTGACATGCATTACTGGGAACCTGGAAAACACTGAACAACACACAGCTGGGACAGAACTATTGTTGCTGTCGGGATGAAACCTCATAACTCCATTTTTGAGGTTTTTGATTTTTTTTTGTTGCATAAATCAGTGCTATTGAACACCCTTTACTTCTGTGTGTTGTTTCGAAAATATTGAACCAATGGAAAGTAGTAAAAAGTGCTTTGGACAAAACCTCTTAACTCCATTGGACCCTCAAAATGTCTGCTAAAGCAGCTAACTCCACCACCTCTCCCCCTCTCATGGAAATGTTATATTTTTCATTTCCTGAAAAATGAACATTTTGGAGTTATGAGGTTTCCTCCTGACAGCAGAGATATATGACATTAGGCATTTTGGTTAGATAATAAGGTCAGGTCTATGATACTACGTTATAATGCATACACACATTATAATGCTTTGAATGCTATTATAATGCATTATAGACCCAACCTTTAAGTAAAATATTACCGCACTGTTTTTAAATAACTGAAACATCTTTATCCATGGCCATGTTGCCGTACTGAAGCATATTTTTGAATGACTGTGTACTATAATAAAGACCATGAAGAAAACCTTGTTTGTTGAACATTGTGAAGACAGGGCCGGTAGTCTTTTGGGGGCCCCCATAGTGCGCGTGCGTGCAGAATTTTCAGGGTTTTTACATTTTTGAGTGGTGCAAACCACTCCAACAACTGACTTTGTACCCGTGTACCCGTGTTTGTTCGTACCAAAAAAACGAGCATAAAAAACGAGCTTGGTTGCTATGGTTAGTATGTGACGTCACAATAAATGTGTAGTTGCACCACTCAGTTCACACGGGTGTGATTTTTTATTATCTTTTTGACCTAAATTTATCACAAACAACGGCCAATGAAGGGCCTCAAACTCAGTACCACGCGGTCCAGTTTCCCAGAAGGGCCCCTGAGAGCCAAGGGCCCCTGGGCCACGGCCCCACTGGCCCAATGGCTAATTTGGCCCTGTGTGAAGAGGCCCTTTGACTTCCCTAGGGCCTCAGGTTAAGTTGTTCCCACAGCTCTCACCTTAACACGGAGCCCGCCAGAAACCTAGTAAGCGTAGAATTACTTTTGTCTGGCAGCCCGCCAGAACCTATGTTTTCTAGGATTTATATTCTTTGATCCATGTTTTGATCGGATCGAATCGTTAGCTGCCGCTCGTCCCCTTAGCATCACAGTGTAAGTGGGACAGCGGCCGCGGCCATTTTGAAGATGCGCGCGCATCCACGTGCACTCTATGTGTTGCTTTCAATGGCCTGTATCTCCACATCGGCGCTACAATGAATGTCGTTTCTGGTGAAAACGAGGCTTTTCAACGGCCGACAGCAGGCGCTGTGATACTCGCGGTCTGGTTTTCAACGGCCGACAGCAGGCGCTGTGATACTCGCGGTCAGGTTTTCAACGGCCGACAGCAGGCGCTGCGATACTCGCGGTCAGGTTTTCAACGGCCGACAGCAGGCGCTGTGATACTCGCGGTCAGGTTTTCAACGGCCGACAGCAGGCGCTGTGATACTCACGGTCTGGTTTTTTCTGCACCGAGCGAGAGAACAACAACCGGTCAAGACACCACACACACAGCATTATGTCATCGTAACATCCGGTTACGGATATTTGGCTCTTCAAAATGTAAGGTTGAAAGGGGAAAAACCTTGGCAATAAATGTGCGATAAATAGATTCATTAATCCTGGCGGTGATTGTGTAAAAACCCTCTCTTGTTTTGAGTAATGTTTCAGAATTACATTATTCATGTTCACACATAGTACCTTTGCTTATATGTGACAGAAGCAACACCCACCTTTGACAGCAGTGATTAATGTCATATTGACTATATGACATTAATCACCGCTGTCTGAGTGTTGAGTGCTGAGGTCTTGGGGAGGTTATCTGATCTTTGGACCATGCCTGAATATGGGGCATGAAATGTTTTTTTTATGTATTCATGTCATGCACAATTTAATTATATACAGAATGGTGACACATTCAAAGAAAAACTATGAAATAAATGAGTGGAGAAACATGAATACAGCAATTACAAAGCAATTAACACCCTATCATGCACTCTGGAATCTATAAAAACGTTGAGCAGGCCCAGTTGACCTCAATTATCGACAAAGATGGTAAGAGATACATTCTAAGTGACTGGAAGAGGATTCAATATTGGGGCGTGTTTGGAAGGAAGTACAGTAAATGGTAAAAATGGTGCATTTATATAGCGCCTTTATGCAAGGCGCTTTACATAGATGGTGCATTACATTCACCCATTCACACACACATTCATACACCGATGGCGGCGGAAACCATGCAAGGCACCAACGAGCACATCAGGAGCAATTAGGGGTTCAGTGTCTTGCTCAAGGACACTTCGACAGCAACTCTGTGGGAGCCCAGGTTCGAACTGGCAACCATCCAGCCACTCTACCCCTGAGCCACCGCCGCACAGTAAAAAATGAATTTGAATTTGTGGTCGAAAGCAGATAGGCTGACTGTGATCCTCATGCATTAGTCATTAGTGTGATAAATAAGACAAAATACTAGAAGCTCTATGTTTTGAGGCTAGGTAAGGAGGATTTGGGTTAAGATCAGGGCTAGGTATACTGTGTTTGTGAGGTTAAGGTTAGGTTTAGACATAGTTTCTATGAGGTAAGGAGGATTAGGGTTAAGATCAGGGCTAGGTATACTGTGTTTGTGAGGTTAAGGTTAGGTTTAGACATAGTTTCTATAAGGTAAGGAGGATTTGGGTTAAGATTAGGGCTAGGTATACTGTGTTTGTGAGGTTAAGGTTAGGTTTAGACATAGTTTCTTTAAGGTAAGGAGGATTTGGGTTCAGATCAGGGCTAGGTATACTGTGTTTGTGAGGTTAAGGTTAGGTTTAGACATAGTTTCTATAAGGTAAGGAGGATTTGGGTTAAGATTAGGGCTAGGTATACTGTGTTTGTGAGGTTAAGGTTAGGTTTAGACATAGTTTCTATGAGGTAAGGAGGATTTGGGTTAAGATCAGGGCTAGGTATACTGTGTTTGTGAGGTTAAGGTTAGGTTTAGACATAGTTTCTATGAGGTAAGGAGGATTTGGGTTAAGATCAGGGCTAGGTATACTGTGTTTGTGAGGTTAAGGTTAGGTTTAGACATAGTTTCTATGAGGTAAGGAGGATTTGGGTTAAGATCAGGGCTAGGTATACTGTGTTTGTGAGGTTAAGGTTAGGTTTAGACATAGTTTCTATAATGTAAGGAGGATTTGGGTTAAGATTAGGGCTAGGTATACTGTGTTTGTGAGGTTAAGGTTAGGTTTAGACATAGTTTCTATGAGGTAAGGAGGATTTGGGTTAAGATCAGGGCTAGGTATACTGTGTTTGTGAGGTTAAGGTTAGGTTTAGACATAGTTTCTATGAGGTAAGGAGGATTAGGGTTAAGATCAGGGCTAGGTATACTGTGTTTGTGAGGTTAAGGTTAGGTTTAGACATAGTTTCTATAATGTAAGGAGGATTTGGGTTAAGATCAGGGCTAGGTATACTGTGTTTGTGAGGTTAAGGTTAGGTTTAGACATAGTTTCTATAAGGTAAGGAGGATTAGGGTTAAGATCAGGGCTAGGTATACTGTGTTTGTGAGGTTAATGTTAGGTTTAGACATAGTTTCTATAAGGTAAGGAGGATTTGGGTTAAGATCAGGGCTAGGTATACTGTGTTTGTGAGGTTAAGGTTAGGTTTAGACATAGTTTCTATAAGGTAAGGAGGATTTGGGTTAAGATCAGGGCTAGGTATACTGTGTTTGTGAGGTTAAGGTTAGGTTTAGACATAGTTTCTATAAGGTAAGGAGGATTAGGGTTAAGATTAGGGCTAGGTATACTGTGTTTGTGAGGTTAAGATTAGGTTTAGACATAGTTTCTATGAGGTAAGGAGGATTAGGGTTAAGATTAGGGCTAGGTATACTGTGTTTGTGAGGTTAATGTTAGGTTTAGACATAGTTTCTATGAGGTAAGGAGGATTAGGGTTAAGATCAGGGCTAGGTATACTGTGTTTGTGAGGTTAATGTTAGGTTTAGACATAGTTTCTATGAGGTAAAGAGGATTAGGGTTAAGATTAGGGCTAGGTATACTGTGTTTGTGAGGTTAAGGTTAGGTTTAGACATAGTTTCTATGAGGTAAGGAGGATTAGGGTTAAGATCAGGGCTAGGTATACTGTGTTTGTGAGGTTAATGTTAGGTTTAGACATAGTTTCTATGAGGTAAGGAGGATTAGGTTTCTATGAGGTTAAAGGGTAGGGTTTAGGCATATAAACATGCCCACCTTAGCGTCGGTACCCAGGCTTTCATTTTCGTCGGCGCAAAAAATGAAAGCCTGGAGGAACGTATTGGCTGCTCTGGGCTAGAAGTGGGAGTCAACCCTTCCGGGTGGGCGTCGCTCCAAATGATGTGCCGTAGCGCTGCACTCATAGAGTATAACGAAGGATAGAGACTGAACCGGCGCAATAGCCCCGCCACCCATGTCAGTGGAAGTTGCTCAGTGGCGTTTTGAAGCACCCAGTAGAACTGTCTACTTCCGCATTTGCCAACCAAATTTTGGTTGGCAAATGTGGAAGTGCAACCGAGCGCTCAATGTTAAAGCCCAGCTCCACGGGTCCGCCTGCAGTTCTTTCCTCTTACCACTAGGGCCCAGTGCTTCAACGTTGGAGAGCCTCACTGGGGCCTTGGCTGCACTAGGGGGGAGAGAGGAGGGGCCGGGGGTGACGGACAGATCGTTGAGATCCAATCAGGGCGTGCGCAAATCTCTCCCGCGACCCGCCCCTCTAGCCCAGAAACCACACATTAGCTCAGGCAAAACACCAAAGAAAGAGGAAGTCCCAAAATAGAAGAGCAGTGCACTTCCTCAGATGACTGAGAGAGAAGTTCAATGCAACAACAGGCATTTACCCCTAGTCACAAAGACAAATATACATTTGAGAGTTCAGTGGTGCAAAATCCACTGGACCACAGAGATGTCTAAAAAGTGACAGTGGCTCTAGTCTGTTATGCTTTCAGGTCAAGAACACTAGCCTGTCATGGTTCGGGGGGGGGGGGGGGGTCCGCTTGAGGGAACGGTCACTGCAACATGTTTCTGAGAGATTACCTTTACCTATCCTGAATGGAATGGTCAATAGGGAGTATGCGTGACATCATCATCATACCCGGAAGTAATGAGGAAACGCCTGCTGAGTGGCAGCCCATACTGTACATCCAAACTGAAAAGTCTGATCTGATTGCTTTAAACGACATTAAACAACGTTACACTCACTTTGCCACTCGATTTTCCATTGACTTTATGCATGTGTATACCCTCCTCTATTCCATGATCTCAGTGACCCCATCCACAGGGAATAATGGGTCACTGAATTGTTGTGAGGAGTGTGAAAATGAATCATGAAAACCTATGTGTTTAGATGACGTTCCACAGACTAGTGCAATCTATACTGTTAAAGCAGTTCTGGTGGCTTGTGGTGACAAAACAACCTTTCTAAAAAATATATATATATATATTTTCCTTCAAATTTGTTGGTTGGTTCATGTGTCAGTCCATTTGCCGTGAAACTGGCAGTGCATCGTCATGCCCTCCCAGAGGATGGCCTCTACTGATCACCCTGTCCTGTAGCACCACCATTAGGCTAAATATTCTACTTGCACACATAGGTTATCTCAAACCTTTATGGGCAGATTACCATGGTATGAAACTTGCAGAGCGCATTTGTGCTGCCGTAAGGATAAACACTACTCATTTAGTTCACCCATGGGCTTTCCTGGCACCACTTAACTTAACTACAGTATAGCTCATATACAGTAGCTTTTACTTTAGACTTTCAAAAGCTAAGGGGGGACATTAAAGCTTTAGTGAAGGGGTGGGGGGACATTAAAAACATCATTAATTTCAACTCTTAATGGAGGGACTGGCCTGAACTGTCTATGCCTCAGAGTCATACGCTATTCATTATAACGTACAAATTAGTGTGTTTAAGGCACTGTAGCCCCAAAAGGATGTTTCGCTAATGATGTCAGGTGAATAATGATGATGGTATGATGATGACAGCCTACAATATGAAAAGCCTACAGTAACCCCTCTCCAATTATTCACTAGAGATGGCAAGTATGGACATTTAATTAACGTACTCCATGGTATTATTTATTTGTCATGTTAGTGTTTTTGTTTTTTTTACATATTTTACTAATGAGGGTACAGGCCTGAAATACCGCCCCAAAAATAAAATAAAAAAGGAAGTGTATTGCCTTGTTTGAACAGGGAATCTAAACATACAGTTGGGTGCCACCGATATTGTCCCTTATCATTTGACCCATTTAGGCCTGACCTCAACATTTAAAAAAAATCCTTCTAAATCCTCCAGTTTTCTGAAATAAATATTTTCACGATTTTTCAAAAATAGCAGACCTACAAGCTCGTAGCGTGCCACTCGGTGGCGCGCTATGAGCTTGTAGATCTGCTATTTTTCAATAGCTAAATTATAACATGTTTAAAACACCAAAAGGGGTTCCCGCCCAAAATGGGTTAACTGTCCTTTTGCGCAGATCACGCAAACCTCAGCAAAAAGAAAAGGACAATATCGATGGCCTCCAACTGTAATTTCCATGTGGCTGAAATGCAATAAAGCTCATGAAAACGTACATGGCTGGTGAAATAGGCCATTGTTGTGAATATTATTGAGTCAACCTCTGCTCAGCATGTATTTACATTTTATTTAAATGTGTTTAAACTTTGAGAGATTAAAGCCTAATGCGGGCTCCGTCGCATGTTGGTGTCGCATAGCAAAAATAGCAGACCTACAGACAGTACAAGCTCACATCACGCATCCACGAGGATGAGCTTGTAGGTCAGCTATTTTCGACGTGCAACAACTCTGAAAAGACAAAAGTTACATAACTTACATAAAAAGCCAGATCATCAGACAGTTTATAACACACTTAGAATAACAAACATGAGCCTTTTACATCAATTGAAATGTCTAGGATAATGACAATTTAAATGTGTACGGTACCACACATTGACGTACTGTCTATGTATCAATTTTGTCGTATACTCGGTGCTTTGGTGATCCCATGTATGTATCCACTTATTTCCAAGTTGTTCGGTCCCTTCAGTCAGTGGTATTACTCAATTTCAAAACCAGGGGGCACGGTGGCACAGTCGGTAGTGATGTCGCCTCACAGCTACAAGGTTCGATTCCCGCTGGGGATGCTGTGGGTGCTGGGGGCGTGTTCCCTCCTCCACGTCATCAGTGCCCATACCCGAGGCGGGGTTGACGAAAGGGCCTTTCTGTGTGGAGTTTGCATGTTCTCCCCGTGTCCCCTAGGGTAGGTACCCTCACAAAAAACATGCAGTAATCCTGGTCTCTAAACTACCTCCCCCTGGCCAGCCGGGGTGCCTGATGGAGGGGAAAGGAACTGGTCTGAATAACGTGTTCCTTCCACGTGCTACGTCCGGCCGGGGAAACTCTCCCCTGTCAGGTGAAAAGAAGCAGCTTGGACTCCTCATGCATAGAAGGAAGCATGAGTTCAGTCCGCTGCCCCCCCAGGTTGGCAGAGGAAGTGTAGCGCCCAGGATTACATTAGATAATTGACACTGGGTGAAAAAATGGGTTGCAAAATCGTGGGATAAAATTTTAGAGAGAAAAAAAGTCTTTGATTTTCCACATGTCTACATGTCCTTGTGGAGCTGGCGGTGTGTATTGACCTCGAGTGGATAACGCATAAAGTCGCTCCTCAGGATTCCAATAGTTTTGGCTGCGCCAGGTTGGCTCTGACCCTGGCCTGGTCCACGGCGTCCAACATGTTCTCCTCAGGATTCCAATAGTTTTGGCTGCGCCAGGTTGGCTCTGACCCTGGCCTGGTCCACGGCGTCCAACATGTTCTTGCCATCGATGGCCAGGGTGTGAGCCGCGGTCAACATCTGTCTCTTACACTCCTCCTTCAGAGACGTGATGGCGTTCTGCTGGGCCAGACGCATCTTACTGATGAGCTCCGCCATGTCGTTGTTCAGCAGCTTCTGAGTGCCCTCGATCTGCACGGGGAGGAGTTATGTCGATGACGTTATTTGAAACGGAAAGGAACGCCAGAGTGGTCACACTCGATGTGAGTCAGCTTTATTGTAGTTTACCTCTCTCCTCTCCACCCTTAAGGGAGACAATCTTTCCCTCTACTTAACAGTAGAGGGATAAGCAATTTTGATGGAAGATAGAAATAGATTCCCAGAGCACTCTAATATACAAATGATATAGTTTTCATGTCATAAACTGGCTCTGCATCGCTATTTTTGTTGCACCTTGATAAATGGCTTCATATAAAGTGACTTTACTTTACTTTATTGGTGTATTTGGACGGGACAGAGAATATGAATGAACATTACATACAAATTTAATACACCAGGATTTAGCAGAGTTGCTAATTTCCATCCATATTTCCATTCCATACATTGAACATAACATAACAAGACATGATAGGACAGCATACAAAAACATGGTACATTTCAAAAACAGTGTGACACTGTGACAACTATATCAATACATTAACCACTAACCCCCTTTTATTATTTTAAATATAATACTTGTATTAATAATTTTAAGAACTTATTTTTTGTTAAACTAATAATGACATGCCCAAAATAGGGATGCCAGGGTAAATGTGGTTAAGTATGAAGATTCAACTGATAAAGGAAGGAGAAAAACAGAGTGTGTGTGTGTTCAATGTACCTCTGTCTTCTTGGTGGAATCCTGTAAGGTAGGTAGTACCTGATCCACACTCTGGATCAGATCTCGCAAAGTCAGTCCAACAGACTGTAGTGAACACAAAGACACAGAGTCAGTCCAACAGACTGTAGTGAACACAAAGACAATCAAAGTCAGTCCAACAGACTGTAGTGAACACAAAGACAATCAAAGTCAGTCCAACAGACTGTAGTGAACACAAAGACAATCAAAGTCAGTCCAACAGACTGTAGTGAACACAAAGACAAACAAAGTCAGTCCAACAGACTGTAGTGAACACAAAGACAAACAAAGTCAGTCCAACAGACTGTAGTGAACACAAAGACAATCAAAGTCAGTCCAACAGACTGTAGTGAACACAAAGACAAACAAGACATGATCAGATCACACTGAATCATGGACAACACAACACCAGTTAGTTTGGCAAGAGTTTAGACACCATTCAGGAATTGGGTTTTAATGTCCAGCTCAACTCTCCATTTCAAAGATGTAATTATAAATCACACAATATCCCTGCTTGCCACTTGCAACATTCTGTGTATGCACACGGAAAAACAGTCACTTGAATATTAATACTTTAATACTCACATTAAAAAATAGCAAATACAACACGTTGTGAGCTTGTACTGTAGATCAGCTATTTCCAGAGCGAGACACTTGCCGTGTCTCGCTACACTCACTACTATCTACAAGTATACATCAGGCTATAGAGCACCAGTACTATCTACAAGTATACATCAGGCTATAGAGCACCAGTACTATCTACAAGTATACATCAGGCTATAGAGCACCGAAGTCTGACGTCAATATCGATAGAGGGCACAAATCCACAGGGTTCATGTACTTTTTATTTGCATTGTAATCCCCATAGGGGGAGTTTAGATCACCTCATATAAGAACTGTGTTTGAAAAATAAACATGTCATCCCGGCCGTTTCACTCATATGGATATGAAGAATCAACTGACTGAGAGTAAACACTATTGTTACTGCTACTGAATTAGAAACAGAAACAGACTGTATCATATATGAGTGACTGACTGTCGCAAATGATACAGAGACACCTCCCTGACAATAACGCAGAGACAGCTTGTTTATTTTTGGACCACAATGCTTATATGAGACGATTTTAAGATGACCCCATGTTATTCTCCATAGAGAAATTACTTCCGTGAACCAGGGGATGAGGGAGTGACATCAGGACGTCGGCGCTCTATTGGGCCTCAGTTAAAACCCATTTTGGGCGGGAACCCCTTTTGGTGTTAGCATTATGTTATGCTTTAGCTATTGAAAAATAGCAGATCTACAAGCTCATAGTGCGCCACCGAGTGGCGCGCTACGAGCTTGTAGGTCTGCTATTTTTGAAGAAATCGAAGAACGACAGAAACATAGCTTTTTTCAGAAAACTGTCAGGATGTAGAAGAAATTTGTAGAATCTGATCTCAGGTTCTCATGCTGTACCTTGACGAGGGTGAAGTACTGTTCAGGCGGCAGTGTGTTGAGGTCATTTTTGAGCTGCACGACCACCTTGACCAGATTCATGACCGACTGGTACACCTTGTCTTCAGAACGGTCCAGTTCGGCTGTCGGGGTAGACTGAGAACACCAAGGAATGATGTTACTCTGACTGACCTTAGATTGATAAGGAAGAAATACTTGACCACAGATATGAATCTTCGTGGTTACCTGAGCAGTGAGGCGAGGGGGCTTATCTGGTACTGCTGTAATAACAAAGGGTGAATAATACAGATTTAGTAGATTGAAGTTTACAAACTAGGAAAGCAGTGGTGGAAAGTAACTAAGTACTTTTACTGAAATACTGTACTTAAGTACAATTTTGAGGTATTTGTACTTTACTTGAGTATTTCCAAACTTTAGTTACTAGTTGCGTTGGAGATTTAAAATTTGATTAGAAAACATACATTAACCACTTCAACCCTATGCCGATACTTTTGTACTTTTACTCAAGTACATTTTCAATTCCGTACTTGTAACGAAGTAGAAATTGCAGTACAATTGAGTACTTTTTCCACCTCTGTAGTAAAGTATTCACATTCAGCTTAGTGACGTGATATTCTTTATTAAAGACTAAAGAGTACTCACCATGTTCTGTCTCAGCTTCAGGGGACTAAGAAAACAAGATAAAATAAAATAAATACACACAAAATAAACACTAATAGAATGTCTTGTAGTAGACAAAAAACATTTAGTGTCAAAATAGCATTCCATATATTCATGAATGAACAGTCATGACATAATAACTAAAATATTTTCGAGGCAGAGTATTTACATGATGAAGAAGCACTCTGTAAAAATCACCAAGACAAACACCAAGTTTAACCCATTTTGGTAGCATTATGTTATGCTTTAGCTATTGAAAAATAGCAGATCTACAAGCTCATAGCGCGCCACCGAGTGGCGCGCTATGAGCTTGTAGGTCTGCTATTTTTGAAAAATCAAAGAACGACTGACATAGAAACATAGCTTTTTCAGAAAACTGTCAGGATATAGAAGACATTTTTAGAATCTGATCTCAGGTCAAAATGGGTTAATAATTCTTTGTAATGCAACAGGTACACATACACACGTACCGCTGGGCTGACATGGTCCTCTGGTCCCATGGGGTCCTGCAAAAGAACAGGCAGGTTCATTTCATAGTACAGGTATAAGCTACCTCGCTTAGGAATTGTTACTACGGGCAGACTCAATTCGAGAGCGGTGGTGCGTCGAGAATGAACGAACAGGTCGACAAGGTTTAAGTCTCCTCCGTTCCATGTGGCCGTCACGGGCACATTCATTTCAAGAGCACCGGGGGGACACAGAAGAGACACAGAGAGGGGCTTGACAAAGGTTAATGATGTCCTGTTTCCCACCAGCTGTCTCTCTTCCTTCTCCAGCCACTTCTCGTCCTCGGCCATTTCTCGTTTCTGTTTGCGGAGCGTGTCCTGCATCCGATTTCGGTCCATCTGCCACAGACGCTGGGCATCCTCCTTGCTGTTCGCCTCCACCCTGGGAAACTCTCCTTCCTGGTGGAGTAGCGGGGGAATGAAAAGACTCGGTTGGCAAAATATATGCAGAGATTATCTTTGCCCTGGGGGGGAGGAGGGGTGATAATAAAAAGCTTGCCAGAGATAAGCTTGCCATATCATTAGCCCTAGGGCTGATATGGCGGCTACAGTGCCGGCCCACCAAACACAAAATGTGATAGTATTCATGGCTGAGGAGAGACAATGGAGTTTATCTGGGCACAAAGGAGCCAAAATACTGAGCAGAAAACTGTGAAGTGATGGTTCACAGAATGGCTGCGTAATGGCAGGCATCCTGCATTGTTTTCAGTTAACTTGTTGGGAAATCCGACGAAGCGAGACGTCCGTTTCAATCACAGAGGCAGTTCCTCATTGACAGTAACCAATACACCAATCAAAAATCTACTCGATTATTATTAACCACATAAACACACTAGCATCCCTATTCTGGGGGCGAACATTTGGCAAAAATAGAAGATCTACAAGCTACAAAAAAAAAGGCTCAATTAAGTATTTAAGTGGTTCTAATGTTACATATGTGGTTAAAGCCCTAACCACACCCAAGGGTCAAGAGTAAGACTCTTTTAGCGTTGTCCCTGCGGTGTGATATGTTCGACCCACGTTGACCCGAGTGATTCAACGCATGGAATTCAATGGCCCAAACCACACCAAAGGGTCGAGACGGTTTTAGCGTTAACTCCTTGCAACCGCTTGGACCCAAGGAGTTGCATGGTGACCCTTTGGTGTGGTGAGTGCTAAGTGTGGTAAGTGCTATTTTCATGGCATATTGATATTGTGTCATCATGAATAAATAGGTTATGGCCATGGGTATGTACTAACCATAGGTTATGGCCATGGGTATGTAATAACCATAGGTTATGGCCATGGGTATGTAATAACTTATTACATACCCATGGCCATAACCTATGGTTATTACATACCCATGGCCATAACCTATGGTTATTACTAATAACCATAGGTTATGGCCATGGGTATGTAATAACCAAATGCCTGGGTGATGATCTGTACTGTATGTACATACAATTTAGGCATATAGCAGACATTACATTTAGCATTTATTACATGGTGCATCAAGAGAGGAGGAACGACAACACAGGTTGGAAAACTACAAAGTTGTTGCAGCTAAAGTGAAGATAGGGAAAGTAAAGGAGCATGGCACGCATGAGCAACAACCATTTTGCAGGCTCACACGAAAACGCACGCACGCACGCACGCACGCACGCACACATTAATAAACAGAGATGCTGTACAGACAGAGACAACAAAGCCCTGTTTTTCTTACCCCCATGCTGCGTGGTCGAGGAGACATCCTTGGCAGTGCCAGCATGTTCATTGAGTCAACAGGAGACTGATATTCACACGGGCTGGCCAGGTCAGGTGAGCTGGCACACAGAGCCTCGTTCAGCTGCACAGAGGGAAACACACATACGCACGCAGGCAGGCGCGCACACACACACACGCACACGCACGCACGTGCACGCGCGCACACACACACACACACACACACACACACACACACACACACACACACACACACACACACACACACACACACACACACACACACACAGAGTATTTAGTTAACAGTTAAGTATTTAGTAACAGTTTGCAGAATTATAGTACAACTCAATACAAAAACTGTTCAATTCATCAAAACATTTAGAGATGTACAAATAAAATATACACTTCTATTTCGCCAAAGAACAGATCAGGATCATCATATACTATACGGTACCTGAATGTGCAGGCCGATGCTGAGTGTGTTCCCAAAACGCCCAGGTTTCTTTCTTGAAGGCTGGTGAAAAAGTCAGCGTGAGAACAGATTATAAAATGCAAAACACCACGTTTAATATATGCACGTAATACTTTTGTTGCATAAAGGAGTTTATTTCTAGTTTTTTCTTTTTAATGTTCTGGTACTGTACCTTAGGAGGAGGTTCGTTGAAGTTAAACCTTGTGTCAAAGTATTTAGTGGTGCGCGCTCTGTCCCTAAGTCTCTCCACATCCTGTTCCTTCTCCATCTTGTGAACATCACTGCATGGGGCATTTCAGAAAATAGGCATTTAGCAGACGCTCTTAATGCAGAGCGACTTACATTAAGCAATAACAAAAAGCATGGCAATACATCACATACAGTACATAAAAAATAGTTATCATGAAACATGCGTAAGCTAAGAACGTAACAGTGGAGTATCTATATAATGAAACTATATTATATATAAACTAGAAAAAGTGCCCTTCTGGGCACAGGTCTCCACCAGGAGGATAGGACTGTGTGAGATGTTTGGCAAAATGTTTAGGATTAATATAAACATGTTTTTTAAGCATTTTGTTCCAAAAATGTGTTTTGCAAAAATCAACCTGTTGGTGGCGCTATAACAGGCCAATGTGAAAAGGGTGGGATATATTCCTCAGCCTAGTAAGAAAATGTGTGAAAGATTTCACGTAAATTGCATGCTGCGTTCATGATTTGAGGCTTTTGTTCAAAACGGGGCAATCTTGCAAACTGTGAAAGCCAATTATAGCCAATTAGGATGGAATATGAAATATCGGACATATCCGACTTGAGCACATGACCATAGAGATACTGTGTAACGATTTGTGAGATTTTTGGACAGAATCTGGAGGAGTAATATCAAAAAATGTGTTTTACAAAAGTCGGCCTCCTGGTGGCGCTATAAAAGGCAGATGCGGAAAATGCAGGTCAAAGGTTTGTCCTTGGCCTCTAGGGAGTGTGCATGCAACGTATCACGCAGATCGGTGCAGTTTTAGGTAAACAATGTGAAAAGCTGCCTCATGGTGGCGCTATAACAGGCCGTTTTGGAAAATGTGGGGCAGAGGTTCATCGTTGGCATCCAGGGAGTGTGTGTGCAAAGTTTGGCATTGATCGGGCCAATGGTGCCGGAGATTAGCTGATAACGGACGGACAGAAGGACGGACGGACGGACGGAAGGACACACACACACACGGACGGAGTGCAAAACATACTCTCTCCCCATGCCTTCGGCCTGGTGGAGACAACTATGTATACTATAATATACATATGTACTATAAAGTGCTATGACTACATCAAATGCAATTCTAGTGCTGTCTACGTAACATGCTATGAATCTGTTTAAAATGCTATCTAAGTCTACATAAAGTGCTATCTAAGGGGCATTTCAGAAAATAGTCCATAATATGTTAGTACAGCATCATCATTATCATGTTCACTGAGAAACGAAATAAACATCTAGCCATTAGGTACTACCTGTAGCCCCCCACCCCCCATGGTATTTTACTTCACGTTTTTTAATTTTATCACACAAACATGAACTGTGTGCAAATATACTTTTCACGAAGGTGGTGTAAAGTGAATATGAAAGCCAAAGTGAGCACATCGATGTGCAGCTAGAGCATTCTCCTCCGACTATGAAATGATATTCCGACCTATGAAATGTAATTAAATCCAAATCAGCAGAACCAAGATTTGACCGTCCCTGAGTCTGGACGACGGAATCAAGATATTCAGACGTCATTTTTTTTGCCAATCTCTGAGTTTAAAATGATGAACTTCACAAAAATGCTCTTATCTTTCTTTTTTCTTAATATTTAAAATATATTAAAATAGGCTTATGGTTGGAACGGCTGGTAGGGGCGTGCAGACCTCTGACGTCACGACCATGCCCAAATATGTATCGTCATGGCATGCGCAAACAAATATCTCTGTGACGAGGCCGTATATCGCTTTTTTTGTGAGTCCAAAAGGTTGCATACTGCCCCTCAAATCAATGTAACGCACTACAGGCCGGCTTTAACCACTTGAACCGCAGTATCCATTCGCCAAAATATTCACCACTCGGTGCCGCGCTATGAGCTTGTAGATCTGCTATTTTTCAACAGCTAATGTACAACATAATGCTTAAACCACCAAAAGTGTTCCCGCCCAGGGTTAATCCCAACTGACTAGTGAAAAAGTGTGAACTTAGCACCTGATCTTGATCACCAGCTCCGTGAAGGTGGGTCTCTCTCTGGGGTCGTAGGACCAGCAGCGGGTCATGAGGGAGTAGATGGTGCCGGGACAGTCCTCTGGCTTGGGCAGCCTGATGCCTTGCTCCAGCTGGTTGATCACATCCCTGTTCTCCAGCCAGAAGAAGGGCTGCTGCCCCCGGCTCATTATCTCCCACACACACACGGCTGAAGAGGAGAAGGAGAGAGCATGGAGAATAACAGCATGGAGAAGGAGAGAACATGGAGAATAACAGCATGGAGAAGGAGAGAGCATGGAGAATAACAGCATGGAGAAGGAGAGAGCATGGAGAATAACAGCATGGAGAAGGAGAGAGCATGGAGAATAACCGCATGGCCACAACATGCTGTACACATGAACGTGTTTCGTGTATTCATTATGAAAGGGCCGCTAATATTAAAGGATTTGTAGTGATAATAAATCATTGTCTAAAGGTCGCACCATTAGGAAGGACATTGTTCCCCAGGAGCACAGAGACAAATGCTTTTGGCCGGGAGAGCTGTTCGAGAATGTTTTTTGTCATCAAAGTTTTTTAATGATTTTACAATAAAGCATACAAAATACACATGACTTACACAAAAGAAAGAGACAAGAAAAACAAACAAAAAACAAAACACAACTAGCAGTCAAAAAAGAATAACCCCAATGGACAACACCCCTCCACATTCTGTTGCTGACAATAGTGATTATATCCGTAATGTATCACCAATCACAAATTGTTAATGCAACCATCCTTTAATATACAAATAAAAGTAGTCCCATATTTCATGGAACTTCCCTTTGACATTGTTCCTCCTGGCAATTGAGTATTCGAAGGATGCAGTTTCCGTCATAAGTTGGGTCCAGTCTGTGATCTCTGGCGTAACAGAGCTTTTCCAGTTTCTCAAAATCAACCTGGCTGCAGTAATAAGACCTGCAGTCACTAATGCATGTTGTGCCTTGGTGACCCCCTGTGGCAGCACTGTGCGATCACCCAAGAGACATAACCTCGGGCATTCTGGTAGTATTAGCCCCATCCAGTCTCCAAGTTAATGTTAAGAGTAGCACATATGTGGCCCAGACGGTTATCTCAACACGGGTGTGATTTTTATTGTGTAACAAACTCACATTGTCATGACTGGGATTTAAAAGGAGCCCTCTATCCGTTTATGGTTAAGAGAGCTTTTTGTCTTGAGAAAAAGAACATGGAAGGAACTTACCAAACATCCAGACGTCACTAGCTGACGTGAAACGTCTGAAGTTTATGGATTCAGGGGCCATCCATTTGATTGGCAATCGAGTAACAGATGCTGAAACATAAAGGTAAGTCAAAGTCAAAGTCGTACGATTACTCACCCATGTTACCGCGGTGAAATTTGTTCTCCGCATTTGACCCATCTCTCTTGGAGCGGTGAGCCGCAACGTGGGCCGCGCTCGGGAATCATTAGTTGATTTGACCCCCCAATCCAACCCATTGATGAAAAAATAATAATCAGGGAAGAACTCCACCGTAAATACCAATAATAAGGGCTAAGGAATGTGAATGTGGTATCTTTGTATTTGTATTTGTAATTATATGTGCTTTTTGTATGTATTTCATATGGACCCCAGGAAGATTAGCTGTCGCCCTGGCGTCAGCTAATGGGGATCCATTCAATAAACAACAACAACAATATCTAGATAATATCAGGTGTGATATATCCATATATCCCTCGAATGATTAATATACAAGAAAAGACGTAAAGATGTAACACTGTGTCTGAGAAGAATCGTCGTCCTTACCTTTATAATATTCTTCTTCCTCGATGTATCTAGAAAGACCAAAGTCTCCCAACTTCACACAGTCAGGACTGGCAACCAACACGTTCCGCACAGCAATGTCCCTGTAACAACACAACAAGACACAGTCAGGACTGGCAACCAACACGTTCCGCACAGCAATGTCCCTGTTACAATACAACAAGACAAAGTCAGGACTGGCAACCAACACGTTCCGCACAGCAATGTCCCTGTCACAATACAACAAGACAAAGTCAGGACTGGCAACCAACACGTTCCGCACAGCAATGTCCCTGTTACAATACAACAAGACAAAGTCAGGACTGGCAACCAACACATTCCGCACAGCAATGTCCCTGTTACAATACAACAAGACAAAGTCAGGACTGGCAACCAACACGTTCCGCACAGCAATGTCCCTGTCACAATACAACAAGACACACACAGTCAGGACTGGCAACCAACACGTTCCGCACAGCAATGTCCCTGTAACAACACAACACAATGGTAGAGTAAATGTCCCTGTCACAACACAACAAGACAGTAGAGTAAATGTCCCTGTCACAATACAACACAATGGTAGAGTAAATGTCCCTGTCACAATACAAGACACAGTCAGGACTGGCAACCAACACGTTCCGCACAGCAATGTCCCTGTCACAATACAACAAGACACACACAGTCAGGACTGGCAACCAACACGTTCCGCACAGCAATGTCCCTGTCACAATACAAGACATGTCCCTGTCATAACACAACAAGACACACACAGTCAGGACTGGCAACCAACACGTTCCGCACAGCAATGTCCCTGTCATAACACAAGACAATGGTACACACAGTCAGGACTGGCAACCAACACATTCCGCACAGCAATGTCCCTGACTCCCTGTCACAATACAAGACAATGGTACAGTAAATCAGTGTTGTATTTTGCAGCAAATTTCTATTTTAGTTTTAGTCAAAGTCTCTTGAATAGTTTTCATTTAGTTTTAGTCACATTTAGTCACATTTTAGTCCCCTGGAATGTTTTAGTGTTAAGTCTAGTTTTAGTCGTAAATATCATAAGATTTCAGTTGACTAAATCTACAGTTGATTTAGTCAACTCAAATATATTTTGTCAGGCCTTAATGACTATTTTTACACTTGCTGAAAATAGCCGATCTACAAGCCCACAACGCGTCGGGCTGCGACACGTTGTGAGCTTGTAGATCGGCTATTTTCAGCATGCAACCAAGTGTAAAATGACTTATACTGGATTTCTTGTCCACTCCCTAACATTTTAGTCTAGTTTTTATTTGTTGACAAAATGGTCAATATATTTAGTCTTACTTTTAGTCATCATAGCTTAGTTTTAATTTAGTTTCCATTTAGTTTTCGTCAGTGAAAAAAGGTAGTCGACGAACATTTTTCGTTTTAGTTTTTAATAGTCGACGAAATCAACACTGGAGTAAATGTCTCTGTCACAATAATACAACAAGACAAAGGACTGAAATGGAAAATTATTATTACAAGTTACAAGTTTTTTCTCCAGTTAGTTTTAGAAGAAGATCATGTTTCTTGTACTTTAAGGATTGCTTTTCAGTTAACGAAAGGCCTGTTCCTTATGCTTGAAAGTTAGCAGAGTGCAGATCATTTGAATAACGTAAACTTCAGCCTACGGTTTTATTTCCATGGTGATTCATTGCTGTCCTTCAAATACTTCAAGCACTGAAAGCTGTGAACTGGATGTCTGCATTAAATCAGGTTAGCAGCTACACTAAGGCTTTGAGAGATTTATAAATCTACGGTCCCAGAAAGGTAGATTGAAAGTGGCCAGTGATGGACAAATGCCAACATCTAAAATCATCACGTGGATTGGCTTTGGTCACTCACGAGAGATAAACAATTGGATTAGCAATTTTTTGACAGTGTTGTTTTTGGCAGCAATTATTGATTATGCAGATGTAGTTTATCAGACTGCCACTAAAACAAACCTCCTTCCCTTGAACTCAGTATATAACCGTTTATGCAGATTTGTCCTTGACTGCCCATATTTGACCCACCACTGTACCTTGTACGAAAATCTCAATTTACCATCTCCCACCTCAAGAAGACAGCAGCACTGGCTGCATTTCATCTTTAAATGCATTCACTTCAATTATCCACAGTATTTGAAACAGCTTATGATACCATACACTTCTACACATCAACTTAGACATTGCTCACAGATTTACTTTAATATACCCACATCAGCTGGCAAAGCTCCTTGTGACTGGAATAATCTACCTGTCCATATTCGTTCAATAACATCTTTTCATTTGTTTAAAACTGTGCTGTCCTCTCATTTCGAGACTACCTGTTCATGTTTTCACTAATTATCACTGTAACAGATCCATGATGCAACGATCCATGTGTTATGTCTACGTTATGTCCATGTTATGTGAAATGTTGTTTTGTTGTAGTTTTCTTTTCTTTTTCTTTTTCTTTTGTTTTTTGTTTGTTTTGTCTTGTCTTGTTTTGTCTGGTTGAACTGTCTGTAAAAAAGTGTCTTTATGTATGAAGTGTATTTTGAGAATCGCGGACCCCCTTGAAAACGAGATGGTTCATCTCAAGGGATTGTTCCTAATAAAGACATTTCAGACAAATTTGCTATTTTAGTTTTTAGTCATAGTCTCTTGAAAGGTTTTCATTTAGTTTTAGTCAAATTTTAGTCACCTGGAATGTTGCATACTTGTTTGGTTTAATGAGTATAGAAATACTGTGCTGTTTGGACAAAATCTGTAGGAGTACTGTCAAGAAATGTGTTTTGCAAAAATCGGCCTCCTGGTGGTGCTATGTGAACATTTCAGGGCAGAGGTTCTGCTCAGTTTTGCTGCCATCAAGCCAACAAGCATGTGTTGATAATGGATCCCATCCCACCCTATGCTTATGCAAAAACAACCATACAAACAGTATACACCCTGGCCTATAGCCTGCACTATGCATCACAAAAACAAACCCCAATAAAAGTGGTATTGTAGGGACCGACCCACAGGTTGAGAACCTAATACACTAGTAAGTAACATACTAAGATGTACCCCCAGCAGCCCCACGGAGCAGCCCCAGGGATCTTGTTTTGCTCCTTGATATATCCCTACTCACCGTGGGATAATATCAAGGAGCGAAACAAAGAGTCTTCAGTCTTCAGACACTCTTCTATGACACTTTTCTATGAAACTAGACATGAAGAAAGAGCAGGTGTTTTTCTATGAAACTAGACATGAAGAAAGAGCAGGTGTTTTTCTATGAAAGACATGAAGAAAGAGCAGGTGTTTTTCTATGAAAGACATGAAGAAAGAGCAGGTGTTTTTCTATGAAAGACATGAAGAAAGAGAAGGTGTTTTTCTATGAAACTAGACATGAAGAAAGAGCAGGTGTTTTTCTATGAAACTAGACATGAAGAAAGAGCAGGTGTTTTTCTATGAAACTAGACATGAAGAAAGAGCAGGTGTTTTTCTATGAAAGACATGAAGAAAGAGCAGGTGTTTTTCTATGAAAGACATGAAGAAAGAGCAGGTGTTTTTCTATGAAAGACATGAAGAAAGAGCAGGTGTTTTTCTATGAAACTAGACATGAAGAAAGAGCAGGTGTTTTTCTATGAAAGACATGAAGAAAGAGCAGGTGTTTTTCTATGAAAGACATGAAGAAAGAGCAGGTGTTTTTCTATGAAACTAGACATGAAGAAAGAGCAGGTGTTTTTCTATGAAACTAGACATGAAGAAAGAGCAGGTGTTTTTCTATGAAACTAGACATGAAGAAAGAGCAGGTGTTTTTCTATGAAAGACATGAAGAAAGAGCAGGTGTTTTTCTATGAAAGACATGAAGAAAGAGCAGGTGTTTTTCTATGAAACTAGACATGAAGAAAGAGCAGGTGTTTTTCTATGAAAGACATGAAGAAAGAGCAGGTGTTTTTCTATGAAAGACATGAAGAAAGAGCAGGTGTTTTTCTATGAAACTAGACATGAAGAAAGAGCAGGTGTTTTTCTATGAAAGACATGAAGAAAGAGCAGGTGTTTTTCTATGAAAGACATGAAGAAAGAGCAGGTGTTTTTCTATGAAAGACATGAAGAAAGAGCAGGTGTTTTTCTATGAAACTATAGACATGAAGAAAGAGCAGGTGTTTTTCTATGAAAGACATGAAGAAAGAGCAGGTGTTTTTCTATGAAAGACATGAAGAAAGAGCAGGTGTTTTTCTATGAAAGACATGAAGAAAGAGCAGGTGTTTTTCTATGAAACTAGACATGAAGAAAGAGCAGGTGTTTGCTCCCATGATTCCCCCACTGGCTCAAGAAAAATATAACAAAGTCCAACCTGCCCTTTAGTGAAGAGGCTGACTAGTCTTGATAATGATATTACACACAAAATGTTGAATTTGCAATGTGTAACCGAAACCCATTTCATTCAAAATAACATGTTGTCTATAATTGGTGTAATGATTTATACATTAAATCCATTATTTGCAATGGGACCTGCATGGAAAACAGAGGCTCTATCAAACAGATTCAGATAATCAGTGAATCCACTAGTCAAGCTTAAAATGAACATCAACGTAAGGGACATTTGAGTTAAATCAGGAAATAATATCAATATTATTAATTGAAAAAAACATTTGAAAACTGATTTGTGTTCAAAGTCATTGAAGACATCTTAATCATTTATGGGGAAAAACTCAAGTCCCATCATGCCCCCTTTGGACTAGGTTTTACATACAACTTTTAGTACTATTCTAGTTCATCATTATTATTATTATCAATATTTTCCTGGGTCTATAATTCACACAGGTTGTGTTATTTATTAACAATATGCAATGCGATAGGAACAGCAATCTATTAGTGCTATTGTAATGATACTGTAGTTAACAGAATGCTCTTACATAAACATCGCCAGAAGGTGGTGCAAGACGGTCACAAGTGTATTTGGAACTGGACAGAATCCCATGCACTGTGAACTTAAACAGTGCTCTTGTCTCTCTTGTTCTCCCGTCTCTATAACACTTCTCTCCTATAGAGCAGGGGTTCTCAACGTTTTTGGCCGGGGACCCCCAGAAATGCTTTGGCAATGTCTCGGGACCCCCCCCCCCCCCCCCCCCCCCCGACCCCCCAATATAAATTGACTGCTACAATAAGCTTAATAATAGAGACAATACACCATCAATAAATAGCGAAGGTGTATGCATGTACTATGTGTACTATATGTAAACTCTTCATTTCCACTTTCCAGCCATTCAGTTGCAAAAAAAGAAAAGAAAGAATTTTGTTTTTGTTTGTTTGTTTTTTAATTTGGGGACCCCCCCAAAATAATTTGGCGACCCCCCGAGGGGTCGCGACCCACGGGTTGAGAACCCCTGCTATAGAGCACCGAAGTCTGACGTCAATATCGGTAGAGGGTGCAAATCCACAAGTTCATGTACTTTTTTATTTGCATTGTATTCCCCATAGGAGGATTTTAGACCGCCTCATATAAGAACTGTGTTTGAAAAATAAACATGTCATCCTGGCTGTTACATTCATATGGATATGAAGAATCAACTGACTGAGAGAAAACGCTAATGTTACTGCTAATTAATTAGTTACATTTTCACTAGAAACAGACTGTATCATATGAGTGACTGACGGTCGTAAACGATACAGAGACACCTCCCTGACAATAACGCAGAGACAGCTTGTTTATTTTTTAACCACAACGCTTATATGAAACAATTTTATGATGACCCCATGTTATTCTCCATAGAGAAATTACTTCCGTGAACCAGGCAGAACCAGGGGATGAGGGAGTGACGTCAGGACTTCGGCGCTCTATTCTTCTTTATTGGTTTCAATGTCTGCCTTTACCTAGTGACCTACTAACTAACTAACGTAGTGACCTGGTGATATAATAAATACAAAGGTTGGGTCCCTCACCTGTGCACCATATTGACCCCCTCCAGGTAAACCAGGGCTTTGCAGATCTGCATGCTGAACAGGACTAGGGTCGTATTGGTCAGCTTTTGTTGATTATTCGTTAAGTAGTTGCCAAGCTGCAGATAAATATGACAAGGAAGGATATACAAAATGAAGTTTAACATCTTATAGGTTGCTTAACAGGGCTTTTATTAAAAAACACACAAATGTACCTAAATCCTACTCGGTATAGAGAGCGTTGCAGTCCCGCCTCCTACCCTGGACCAGGAAATGATTCTCCGTTCATTTTCCTCATAGACATTTCAGAAAGTATTTATTTAAAGACGTTTACGCCGCGGACAAAGCCAACTCGAGTCGTGACAAATCATGACAACAAACACAATTTTTGGGGCCGAAAAAATAATTAGAAAGAAGAAAAAACGGCAGGTTACAACACTTTTTTTGTTGTTTTTCTTCTTTGTAATTATTTGTTTGGTCCAAAATATTGTTTGTGTTGTCATGAGTTGTCACGACTCGAGTTGGCTTTGTCCGTGGCGTAACCGTCTTTAAATAAATACTTTATGAAATGTCTATGGGAAAAATGCATTGGGTTTCATTTCCTGGTCCATGGTAGGGGGCGGGACTGCGACGCTCTATACAAGCTGAGAAGAATGTTGACCAACCTCCCCGTGTTCGTAGAGCTCCATAACGATCCACACGGGGTCGTC
Source organism: Electrona antarctica (assembly GCF_951216825.1). Taxonomy (NCBI): domain Eukaryota; kingdom Metazoa; phylum Chordata; class Actinopteri; order Myctophiformes; family Myctophidae; genus Electrona; species Electrona antarctica. The sequence goes on along the minus strand of NC_136798.1, from coordinate 2,337,187 downwards.
CTCTATGATTCCAATCAGTTTGACGATGTGTGGATGGTCCAGGTTCTTCATAATAACTAGCAAACACATCAGCCAAGATCAAAGTCATCATCATCATCATCATTAGGGTGCAGTCACACCAAACTTTGATTCTGCCTGTTAGGGCAGTGCTTTTCAATGGGAACAGAGCGGTTTGATGCCATTTACAGATTTCTGCCAAAAGAAAAAGAATAAAAAGCTCTGTTCCCGTTGAAATGCATTGGCAGAATCCTAGCCTCGCATAGCGATACTAATATCACTACGTGGATATTTCGTCTCGTCCGGTCCGTCTCAGCGTTCCATTTGTTCCCGCAATGTCCCGCCCCATATTTGCATATTGGGCCCTGGTTGGTTATAAGCCTGGTTCCGGACGAATCTGGTTGGCTCGTCACCACTTCGGCCGTGAAGTCCTCCCACAACTGAGAAGGGCCAGCCTTCATCTGCCTGGCAGATGAAGGCTGGCTATGGGTGTAAGCACACTTGGGATTCCATGCGCGGCCAAAAGCCGCTCGTTGCAGGCGTCTCTGCTAGCCTCGTGTACAGCGCAGGCAGGATTCTGCTAGCCTCGTGTACAGCGCAGGCAGGATTCTGCTAGCCTCGTGTACAGCGCAGGCAGGATTCTGCTAGCCTCGTGTATAGCGCAGGCAGGATTCTGCTAGCCTCGTGTACAGCGCAGGCAGGATTCTGCTAGCCTCGTGTACAGCGCAGGCACACCTGAGCGTCACGAAGATGCCAAAAGCCGCTCGTGGCCGGCGTCTTTTCTGGGTTTTTAGACAGCTGGTGGATGGAAATGAAGCTCCACCCACGCGGCATAATGCAAGCTTTTCCGGGAATCTGGCCGACGCGGCATTCTGCCGTGTGGGTGGAGCTTCATTTCCATCCACCAGCTGTCTAAAAACCCAGAAAAGACGCCGGCCACGAGCGGCTTTTGGCATCTTCGTGACGCTCAGGTGTGCCTGCGCTGTACACGAGGCTAGCAGAATCCTGCCTGCGCTGTACACGAGGCTAGCAGAATCCTGCCTGCGCTGTACACGAGGCTAGCAGAATCCTGCCTGCGCTGTACACGAGGCTAGCAGAATCCTGCCTGCGCTGTACACGAGGCTAGCAGAATCCTGCCTGCGCTGTACACAAGGCTAGCAGAATCCGCCCTCATAGGCAGAATAAAAGACTGATGTGACACACAATGTGTGTAAAAATGTCCATATTAACATTCTTAGAGTTGAATCTACACTCTAAGATGTTGCAGTGTGGTTGGTAACAGTGGAGGCATTATTTAAACCATTTTGGGCGGGAATCCATTTTGGTGTTAGCATTATGTTATGCTTTAGCTATTGAAAAATAGCAGATCTACAAGCTCATAGCGCGCCACCGAGTGGCGCGCTATGAGCTTGTAGATCTGCTATTTTTGAAAAATCGAAGAACGACTGACATAGCTTTTTCAGAAAACTGTCAGGATTTAGAAGACATTTATAGAATCTGATCTCAGGTCAAAATTATTTAATCACCTGCTTCACTCATGAACTTCTCCATGACATCAGGTGAACAGTCCTTGCAGGTCTTGACGGCCACACTGGGTCTGTCTCCGTTCTATTCCACAACATTCACAAAGATCACACAGAAACATAAGTTTACACACAACAAGCAGTGTACAGTTGGGTGCCACCGATATTGTCCCTTATCATTTGACCCATTTAGGCCTGACCTCAAAATTTAAAAAAAATCCTTCTAAATCCTCCAGTTTTCTGAAATAAATATTTTCACGATTTAAAAGAAATAGCAGACCTACAAGCTCGTAGCGCGCCACTCGGTGGCGCGCTATGAGCTTGTAGATCTGCTATTTTTCAATAGCTAAATTATAACAATGTTTAAAACACCAAAAGGGGTTCCCGCCCAAAATGGGTTAACTGTCCTTTTGCGCAGATCACGCAAACCTCAGCAAAAAGAAAAGGACAATATCGATGGCCTCCAACTGTACATGGACAATGCCATATAGCGATCGCGATGTCAGATAACATGCTCACCGGATTCTTGTAAACTCCATCGTAGACCTCCCCGAAAAATCCTGAACCAAGTATTCGGCCGAGAACGACGTGATCGCGGTCAATCCCATACTTGACTACTGTAGAAAGGAAACAGGAAAGTATAAAACATTTTGCCTCTGGCCAAAGTCAATTCCAAAAGGGTACTTTTGTTCGAGAGTAGACGGGCCTCCACCTACCGGATCGCGGCCTTTCATCCATAATCTCACAATAGATATCTGACCCTGGAAATAGAAGGAAAAAACATATTTATGGGACACATTTCATTGCCAGCTAGTGACAATGACTAATTCGGGGAGACATTAAGAAAAACAGTTGAGGCCTGGGCCGGCGAGCGGTCCAGGCACCAAGGCTGGTAATCCAGCGTGTCGCGGGTTCGAGTCCCGATCCTGACGACCTTTGCTGCATGTCTTCCCCCCAATCTCTCTTCCCGTTTCCTGTCAAGCTACTGGTAATCTATCAATAAAGGCAAAAAATCTAAGAAAAAAAGAAAAAGAAAAACGTTTACTCACCCATACTGTATCTGAAAGAGCCGGTGTCCCTTTTGTTGCTGAGAGGAGAGAGAATATGAGAGAGAGACTTGGACATTAATCTTGCATGGCATTACAGCTTCTTTAGAGCACTGACAGTCAGATATACCGGTGATTCTCAAAGTGGGGTCCAGGGACCCCCAAGTGTCCGAGGGGGGAGGGGGTTCCAAGCAAAATGTGGAACAGTGTAAACTCAGTTAAAACTGTTTAAACTGTTCCTCGTTTTGCTGAGACACCCTGGAACCCACTCTGGAGAACCACTGTATTATAGTAAGATATAACTAGAAAAAGTGCCCTTCTGGGCACAGGTCTCCACCAGGAGACCTGTGTGTGTGTGTGACGCGGCTTGGCCTGTTGTAGCGCCACCATGAGGCTGATTTGAAAACTGTCAAGTGGCATTTCTTCCAAAGCCTAGTGGGAATATGCATGCAGTTTCACCACAATCGGACGCTGCGTTGAGTAGTTGTGGCGATTTGTACAAAACGGGTACAAAGCGGGCTACTCCTGAACAGTTTAGAAGTCAATCGTAGCCAATGAGGGTGGATTATGATAAATCAAACAAACCCGTCTTGATCACATGACTATGGAGAGCATGTGTACCGATTTGCGTGAAATGTGGATAAAATCTGAAGGAGTATATTAGAGACATATGTCGGCCTCCTGGTGGCGCTATAAAGAGCAGATGTGAAAAATTCCAGGCAAAGGTTTTTCCTTGGCCTCTAGGGAGTTGGCATACAAAGTTATCCACAGATCCGTGCAGTTAGAGGTAAAAACACTTTTCGGCCAGTTATAGCACCACCATGAGGCTGAGTTGAAAATGTTCATGTGGCATTTCCTCCTCGGCCTAGTGGGAATGTGCGTACACAATTTCACGGAAATAACACGATGTGTTCATGATTTGCAGCATTTTGTTTGAAAATGAGCACTCCTGCGAACTTTGGAAGCCCATCTTAGCCAATCAGGATGGAGTCTGAGAAATCTGAAAGACCCGTTTCGTTGAATGGCTATAGAGAGACTGTGTACCGATTTGCGTGATGTTTGGACAAAATCTGTAGGTGTACTGTCCAAAAACTTGTTTTGCACAAAGCAGCCTCCTGGTGGCGCTATAACAGGCCGTTGTGGGAATTTTAGGGCAGAGGTTCATCGTTGGCATCCAGGGAGTGTGTGTGCAAAATGTGGCATCGACCGGGTTAACGGTGCCGGAGATTAGCTGTTCACAGACGGAAGGACGGACGGACGGACACACACACACACACACACACACACACGGACGGACGGACGGAGTGCAAAACATACTCTCTCCCCATGCCTTCGGCCTGGTGGAGACAAAAATCCACTCACTCTGTAGGGATATCAGGCAGAGCTGTTTGTAGATTTGCATCTATGAAGTGAAGAACATTAGAGAAAATAATAACAATTTTAAATTGCGTTAAATAACAAAGACAGCCCTTTTAATTGAATTACTTTAAAGGCAACTTCTCTGAGGACGAGCCTCTTCATCATGATCTCTCTTTCAATATCAGTAATGCTGCATCAATCAACAAATCCCTCAGAGCTGCTACCCATAATTATTATACTTTGTTATGAAGAGCTGAGATTTAAGCACAGAAAGCACACATACATTCATCTTTAATCTCCTGAGAACACACCTTTGTTTGGTCGGGAAATAAAAGATTCCTCTGTGCCGTGCTCCAAGCGGCAGTAACCGTCCATGAGATCCACCATGTTCTCTGCCATGGCAAATGTGGCCACGTTGATGGAAAGAGGCTATCGCAAAAAGAGCAAACAATCCATTTACAAGACATGCAGCATACCAGGTTATCATTCTTGGCCTATCATACTGTACTGCTGTTAGTCAGAAAAGGTGTATGTCCATGTTTCATCTTTTTATGTTTTAGTTTAGTTTTTTGTTCTGTTTTTTTCATATATTAATTATTAAAGCCTTGCTTTTTACTTTATCGTATATGACAATGTCGCACAAAAGTCTACAAGTTTCCAACACGTTGCAATGCGGCAATCGGCTATTGTCTCCATTTCTGAAAAGTTTGGGAAATATATATATATATTATATGTATGAATTTCTTTGGGAAATGTATATTATATTTATAACATTTAACAATTTAAATAAAAAGTAAATGTAATGTGTCTAAATCTATCTATGTGTTTCATAGATATTTAAGTATTTTAAGATCTTGTAAATGATCTAGTAAATTATTGGATCCATTGTAATTTGTAACACGTTCATTTTTCCATTTCCTGAAAAATCTTTGGACATACAATGTTTCCGCCCAACAGCGTCGATATGGTACTGTACATAAATGTATTATTATTATTCTGAACCATGTACAAACAGCATAGAATAGAGGTGCATAGTTTGGTTCAGATGCTTACTTGTCTGGCTTTCTCTATGTCCACGGTTATGAGAGCCTTGCCATCAGAGTCTTGAGATAAGCATTTTATGCTCTTGATCTGTTTGAAGTCAGCTAGAAACACAGGCTGGGAGGAGGAGTAAAGACATTAAGGTACGACTGAAGCACGCAATAACTGTAACATTATTATGGTACTTACAAAGGTTACAAAGGCATTGTGTTATGTTGTTAATGAATGACATACTGCAGCTGCTTCTCAAACTGTGTAATTTCAAGTCACTGCATTGTGTCCTTATGTTGCCCTGTTTATGTATTGTTGTTTTTTCTTTGATATTTTAGTATTTCTTTGTGTACAGCACTTTGTTTCAACTCTGTTGTATAAAATGTGCTTTATAAATAAAGTGGATTGGATTGGAAGTCCTCCATAACTCTGAGAGTGTAACCAAATGGACCTGTAAGGGTTCATTTGGCTCCATGTGTACACTCTCAAGAGTTACATTCCAGTAAGGGTCCATTCGAAACCGCCTCAAGGAACCAGGAGATCCCCTGGACCCCACTTTGAGTACCACTGACATACTGTAGTATCACTTGACAGAGATATGACTTGAGACAGTAAAAATATATATTTGTGCTATATTTGTTCATGCTTTTAAACTTTTTTCATGACTTTGTGTCATTTTGATATGTGATCATATTGCTGTGGTTTTGTTTTATGTCTGTAAAGATCCTTTCAATGCAGCACACTTTGGTTGTGATTCACCACAGAATTAATTTGTCCCACCAGACATTTGGAAGAAAAATACATTATTACCACAAATTATAGGATTTATTTTAATGTTTTTTATAAGACAAGGTAGCGGTGGCCGAACGGTTTGCGGAGCGGTCTTGATACCGGAAGGTCGCCAGTTCGTATCCCCGGACCGGCACGTTAAAATTACCACCGCTGAAGTGCCCTTGAGCAAGGCATTGAACCACTACCATGAAATGTTCTATGAGCAGGGCCTGGCTGTAAACAAGTATCTGATGCTTAGTCCAGTTACCCTGGGTAAATATAGTAACTTTGCTTTGCTTTGCTTTTGTCAGTTTAGACTACAACAACATATTGTCAATGGAAAAGAAAGCATCTTGTGCAACAAGACCATGCTTATCATTCTGTCATACACACACAGTACCACGGAATATTCCATCAAGCTTACCGCTGCATCCTTCTGTGTCCGTTGGCGGATGCCTCTGGCACCGATGACCAGCTCCACGGCCAAACTCCAGCCTTGCTGTGGACAAAATAACAATGGGGTGTAATATAAAAAAATAATTATTAACCAGAATACATTTAGAAATATTTGTATATCACTGAAATCATATAAACTAGACAAGTAACAATATTCTCTTGGGCGACTTTCTTTTTACCCTGCCGCATGCATGAGTGTATCCTTCCATGAACAACATGACGTCTGTGTGTCTGTGTATCCTTCCATGAACAACATGACGTCTGTGTGTCTGTGTATCCTTCCATGAACAACATGACGTCTGTGTGTCTGTGTATCCTTCCATGTGTCTGTGTGTCTGTGTATCCTTCCATGAACAACATGACTAAAATAAAGACTGTCTGTGTGTCTGTGTATCCTTCCATGAACAACATGACTAAAATAAAGACTGTCTGTGTGTCTGTGTATCCTTCCATGAACAACATGACTAAAATAAAGACTGTCTGTGTGTCTGTGTATCCTTCCATGAACAACATGACTAAAATAAAGACCGTCTGTGTGTCTGTGTATCCTTCCATGAACAACATGACTAAAATAAAGACCGTCTGTGTGTCTGTGTATCCTTCCATGAACAACATGACTAAAATAAAGACCGTCTGTGTCTGTGTATCCTTCCATGAACAACACGACTAAAATAAAGACCGTCTGTGTGTCTGTGTATCCTTCCATGAACAACATGACTAAAATAAAGACCGTCTGTGTGTCTGTGTATCCTTCCATGAACAACATGACTAAAATAAAGACCGTCTGTGTATCCTTCCATGTGTCTGTGTCTGTGTATCCTTCCATGTGTCTGTGTCTGTGTATCCTTCCATGAACAACATGACTAAAATAAAGACCGTCTGTGTATCCTTCCATGTGTCTGTGTCTGTGTATCCTTCCATGTGTCTGTGTCTGTGTATCCTTCCATGAACAACATGACTAAAATATAAAAAAATGGATGGGTTGGATTTTCATGAAACTTGGTGGGAATGATCAATTATGATCGAAATGGGCGCCCGCTGGCCTAGTGGTCCAGGTGCATCATGCCACATATACTGTAGGCTCTGGCCTGACAGCGTGGCGCGTGTTCGAGTCCCGTTCATGACGACCTTTGCTGCGTGTCTCTCCCCTTCTCTCTCTCCCTCTTTCCTGTCAATCTTTACTGTAACTATCAATTAGGGGCGACAGTGGCTCAAGAGGTAGAGCAGGTCGTCCAATGATCCATGGGTCGGTGGTTCGTGTCTATATGTCGAAGTGTCCTTGGGCAAGACACTGAACCCCAAATTGCTCCCGATGTGCTGGTTGGTACCTTGCATGGCTTCTGCTGCAATCGGTGTATGAATGTGTGTGTGAATGGGTGAATGTAATCTATGTAAAGCGCCAAATGCACCATTTACCATTTAATTAAGGCAGGGGTTCTCAACGTTTTTGGCTGGGGACCCCCGGAAATGCTTTGGCCATGTCTCATTTGTACATTGTACTGAGTTCCATGTTGTCACTCACCACCAGCTCACAGGGGTACACCTCCTCATCGTAGCTGACGAACTCTCGGAGGGTCTCGAAGAACTTCACCATGCACTCCTCGTCCTTCAGCGTGGCGTACTGTTGGAACGTCTGTTGGATCATCTTCCGCAGCTGTCTGGACTGAAACACGTGGTAATATGCTATGTTAGAATGTATTTGCGACAGGTACATTTTTTTGTTTTTGTTTCACAACTTGCTGAGGTTTAAAAAGAGAAGAGAATCATATGAAGGTTTACAGCTCTGCAGTGAATTATGAATTATGCAGGGCTGTCTTCTCTCTAACTTCAGGGCAGATACAATATTGATAAAAACCGTGTTGGCGTCAACAAGACAACAAGAACAAGCAAACATACCTTCATGCTGTCAATCAGTTCCTGGGGAAAGAACAGATTGAGGCCCACTTCCTTCCTGTATTTGTCAACGACATTCAGGACAAAAAGAAAATCAAAGTCAAGATTAAATATACAGAAACCACAGTAAACAAAGTGGTGATATTTTGTCAGTAAAAAGCCAACAACTTACTCTAGCAGCTCAAAGTTAGACTTCTTCTCTAGACCTTTAGCGTTCATGTCTTTATAGAACCTCCTGTAAAAGATACAGATATTAGCAAAAGCATATAGTCTGCTTTCGAATATAAATCTGACACCAATAATAATAATATACCAAATCATAAGTCATAAGTGTTCATTTAGCCATTTGAGTGTGCAAATGTAACCGAATGGACTTCTGATTAACACTGAGGAAAGGATTACTTATTTGTTTCACAATTTTACTGCTTACAAATTGTAATTGTGTGGCAAGAATGTGCTTTTTAATCGTGACTAAATCAGATGACTCGGATGAAATGAAAATAACCTGAATACCAAATCAATTTGCCTGTTTATTATGGAAGCACATTTCCGCCACTCAATAAAGTATACATTTCTCAACACAATTCATCCAAGTTTCATTCTTTGAATTACAACAGTATATCTCATCAGAGTTGTAGAAATGTCACTTGTGAGGCAATTAGCCGTTCGCTAAGTCCCACCCAGGATCCTTACCTAGTAACCGTCGCTAACATGGTATTGGCCAAGAATGGGCTTGGGTGGGACTTAGCGAACGGCTAATTGTGAGAACAGAGCCCCACATCATTCTGCAATATAATGTTGAAATCCAGAGGAAAACCCCCTCAGATATCTGATATATAAAGTCACAACTGATATACTGAATATACTCATTTGTAAGACAAATGGAATAATAGCCCATTTAAAAACTCACAATGTGTCCCGACGAGACACTTTGGGAGCTTATACAGTAGAATTGCTACTTTTTCTTTCTTTTAAAGAAATTAATTTAAAAAAAAGTGTACATTTCCCAAAAGGAAATACATTTATTTGATATATTGAATTGCATCTGACCAGAAGCAGCTGGTGATAAAGCAAACAAATGACCAGAGTGGCAGATATCAAAAGCAGAGACATGGATCCTCATCCCTGTCCAGGGTGAGGACTCACCCTGTCCATATAGCTACAGTGAGGACTCACCCTGTCCATATACTGTAGCTACAGTGAGGACTCACCCTGACCATAGCTACAGTGATGACTCACCCTGTACATAGCTTCAGTACAGTGAGGACTCACCCTGTCCATACAGTATAGCTACAGTGAGGACTCACCTGATCTCCAAACAGCCCAGCTGCAGGGCCATCCCATCGCTGACCTTATTAGCATGATACTGCATGTAATCACTTCGTACCTGAGAAACCACAGCTATTTGTTAGTTACAAACAATGGTTTGCCATCTTGTCAGTACTGAGCTTAACCCATTTAGGGTTAAGGGTTATTGTCCTGAGGACAATTCTACAAATGCCTTCTAAATCCTGACAGTTTTCTGAAAAACCTAAATGTTTCCATGTCAGTGGTTCTCAAAGTTTTTCATGCCCAGGACATGCAAAATTATATGTATTTGGCCGCCATCTGATTTTCACGATTTTTCAAAAATAGCAGACCTACAAGCTCGTAGCGCGGCACTCGTAGCGCGGCACTCGGTGCTGCGGTACGAGCTTGTAGATCTGTTATTTTTCAATAGCTAAAGTATAACATAATGCTTAAAACACCAAAAGGGGTTCCCGTCCAAAATGGGTTAACACAGTAAAATCAATTTGGTGACATTTGTTATTATTTACAACTATAGATCACTGTGTAGTTAAAAATATCATTACATTTACAACGTTGATCCAAAATAATATTATTTGTGTGTTTTACCTGTTGGTATAAATATAATAATGTGGTTCTGTCTTCTTTGAACTTTTCCAGGAAGATAACAGGAATGTATCGCACACGTAGATCATATCTGTAGTCAAGAGGAAAACAAATATTGTCATCAAATATTCTGAAGTATTGTGATTTTTTTTTACTAAAGACAGTTGATCAGGAAGCCACTTGAATAGAAAAAATCACACCCGTGTGAACTGAGTGGTGTAAGGTTTTATATAGCATGATCAGCTGTGGTCTGACGTAATGTCTGACGTAATGAAATAAGGTAAGGTATTATGTAGCCTGATCAGCTCTGATCTGACGTAATGAAATCACACCCGGATATGATTTCACAACTGGCTTTTTCTGTGCAGAGAAAATGACCATGGTTGCTACGGTCATCCAGTTCACCCGGGTGTGATTTAATTACGTCAGAAATTATTTTGAACATAGCAACCATGCTCATTTTTTTCTGCACACAAAAGCCAGTTGTAGGAGTGGTTTACACCACTCAAAAATGTTCAGGCAAAGTCATGCAGTAATGCACTTAGTGCAGCCGCAGAGAGCTGCCTGTGCCGACCTTCATTTTCTAATAAGAACACAGGCAACCTCAATTATATTTATTTAATCTTGTATTTATATTTTTCATTTTGTTCTCATGGTCAATGTCACTTCACATTTAGTTGCAGAGGAGAGGATATCACTCTCCTCTCACTAATTATTACATTTGAGCAAGAATCGTGCAGCACTACTGCTAAGTAAGACAGGGGGTTCAGTAAGACACTGAACCCCTTAGTTCAGTGTCAATAATCCATTGATTCACCTCCACTCCGCCTCCACATGGTGGCTCTCATAGCGTTGTTCCACCTCTTCCACAGTCAGGTCTGGATGAAGCCAGTGAACCTCCTCTGACTTGAGGTGCTTCAGTAGGAGACCATAGCAACCGCTGTGTTGGATGTTTGGCCCCAGGCGACCGCTGATCAGGATCGAATGGATGATGGCCTGAAGGACAGTCACATATACATCAAAAGGCCTGATTCATGTTTTATAGTGAATTATGGTCTTTTTTTTTTACCACATTGTGTCTATTGGGGAAAAAATTGGGAAAAATGTCAAACATTTCATAAATATTTCCAAATCCTGATGTCAAAAAAAAAAAAAAAATGTCTTCAGAAAGATTCAAAGATTTGTGCCGCATTTTCACGATTTTCCAAAAATAGCAGACCTACAAGCTCGTAGCATGCCACTCGGTGGCGCGCTATGAGCTTGTAGATCTGCTATTTTTCAATAGCTAAAGTATAACAGTTAAAACACCAAAAGGGGTTCCCGCCCAAAATGGGTTAAAAATAAATAAATAGCTGATTTTCGCTATTTGGTTAATGACCAAGTATATTAGGGCTTAAGTGGTTAAGGAGGCAAATAAAATGGTCTGTAACACTATAAGAAGTCTAAGGGCCTATTTTACCACTGTTTCGGCGCTGTAGTGCCGAAATGATTTCGGCTCGTCAGAAATTTTCAGTAGCACCGAAGAGCCGACTTTAGGACGGTACCCGCCCCCCCGAACCTCAAATGACGTCACATTGTAGGCTCTACAGCGCCGAACCGACTTTTATTCGGCTCTAAAATAGGAGTATGAATCGGCCCTAAGTAAGACTTCAATTTCTGATATTAGTCAACATATGCAAATAAATGTATGATTTATATGGTACTCACCCTGATTTGCCAGGTACTGTCACATTTGACCAACTTGAAGTTCTTGCTCAGATTGTTGTTGGTGCAGAAGCACACTTTGAGGATCTTGACGGGCCCGTTCTCCCCGATGAACGAGGACTCTGGGCTGGGCTCGGGAGTTGGGCCTTCTGGCCCTGGACTGGGGACCTTCCAGCCCAGGGCGTCACCAAACATCTCCTCGTACATTCTCACAGCAGGGCCAACAACACCATCATACCCACATCATCCTGTCAAAGACAAAAGAGAATTATATTTAGAGACTGTGTGGGCCTGTGTTGTTATACGCCCCATGTGTTGTTAATTAGCAACTTGTTGTTCAATCTGGACAGGGATAAGATACAATAAAGAACATATAGTGAAGAGAAATCATGGAAGGGAACAAGATAACAGCGGGTTGCAGCTATTTCTCTGAGGCCAGGATGGCGTGTTCATGGTGAACATGCCATCGTGGCACGCCTCTGTTTATGGGTTTTGATTTGGTTTAAATGCACAGCCAAACACATTTTCACTTGCATGTTGTGCTGAACACACGAATAGTGGTACACTACAGTACGTTACTGACTGTGTTGTTCTAGAAGTATCAAGGTCATATTATTGTATGTTTCACATTCATTCTATCAGCCTGTTTAATGTACATACTGTATGTGGCAATGACTCACATCATTCAGTTCTGACTGAGATTTGGTGATTACAGTACATTCCTTGCAACCTACTAATTCAAGTGAGGGCCTGTGAATGTGATTCACAACTCTTGCATCTTCAGTGACACTGGAAATACACTTATTTTGAGCAGTGGGGCGCTATGGCAAGGTTTTTTTTCGACCACTTGTTCACAAACAAGATATCTTGGAAAACTGCTGGCTGGATTTCCATGGAATTAGCTGTGCACATTCTTGCTCTGCAGAGGATGAACTGAATCCTCCTGATTGTAGTCACCCCATTCCCCCTCTCTCCCCTTGTGCCTCCATTTGGCCAAACCTGTACAATATATCACAAAATGTAATGAACAGATTGCCATGAATCGGATTAAGGACTGCAAAACAAATTGAACAGTTTTTGGGGGAAATTGAATTTAAACACCCTAAAAACCACTAGATCTGACCACAATGTAGGACAGCGTGGAGAACAGCCATCCAGTGTTTTCATAGCTCTGGGCAGTTATGTAAGCACGGTGCATTTGTTCACACAGGGCTCTGTGCTTTGAAACAAAGTACGCAGACTGTAATCTAGGAAGGAGGCAGTCATTATGTTTGTTCTAGCCATCTTAAGACATTGACCACTCGGAGGAAATATGTTCCAGAGATAGGGGATTTTGCAACAAATCGCCTGGCTTCAAAAAAAAAAAAAAAAACATTACTCATTGCACTGTCTGTCATCAATGATCACAAATAGCACACAGCAAGAATACCACACCTGCAACAACAGAGCAACACTTGCCTTAATAATGTTCACTCTCGCAAAGTGGTTGGCGTCAAACTGTAAAGCTGCGTCTCAAATAAATACAATTGCATCCATCTACTGTATGCGCTAATAACCTGTCTATACCCGACTACACATTCCTAGGATATTTAGAGAGTTGATACTCTGTCAGTCTAGCTAAAAGAGGGCAAGTTGACCCTGCAAACATCACCACTACAGCTACAAGGAACAGCAGAGACTTCTACTTCAGACTAGTACCCACCTTACTCACCGTACTGTCCATCAAAAATATATGTTACTGTCATAACGTGTCTTCATAAATGATGAGTCCACACTGTTAGTCTGCTCTGTTAAAGGTAGCTGAATTGTGTGTCTCTCTCTCTCTCTCTCTCTCTCTCTCATGGCTTTCACTGCTGTTGCAGAGGGTACTGTTTTGTTAGCCCGAGGCCATGAATTCCTCAACTGTGTGTGTGTGTGTGTTAGAGAGAGAGAGAGAGAGAGAGAGAGAGAGAGAGAGAGAGAGAGAGAGAGAGAGAGAGAGAGAGAGAGAGAGTGCGTGCATGCGAGATGGACAAGGGAGTCAGACATGTGTCTGCCAGCACCTTGCAACGCCACAGGTGTGGGAGGCATGAGGTAGGGTATGAGAGAGAGGGCGTAATAATAAAGTAAAATGTATCATATTCATATAATTATGTGAAATCTGGACATCCTCTCTCTGTGTGTGAGAGAGAGAGAGAGAGAGAGAGAGAGCTTTGCTCTGGCAATGTAAACGTACGTTTTCTCATGCCAATAAAGCTCCTTTGAATTGAATTGAGAGAGAGCGTAAGTTTACTTACGTTTACTTACGTTCATTTTATGTTTTATCTTTATATATTTTGATCATTGAATTGAGCTGGACTGAATTTATTAGCACTAAAATGAACAGTATTTACAATGTCTGGCATGACACAGACAGTAAACAGAGGTAAATATTCAATGCCCAACATTGTATGCGCCACGGTGGCAAAGGCATAACAATGTTGATTACCGTTTTATAAGAGAATAGCTGTGTTTACTGTTTACTATGTGTGTTCTAGACTAAGAAATGTGAAATAGGCCCACATGATGAACCCAAACCATTTTGGCTGTGAGTAACTTGTGGCCATACAGTATTTCTTTTCTTTGGAATGAGCAACATGTCTGTGACCTCTAGACCGGTTCGGATAACGAGTGTGTGAGACTTGATCTCTGTCGTTTTTTACTTTGGCAGGCAAACGCTAGAACCTAGAACAATTGAGCATAGATGGGAGAGGGACTGGGTTTCACCTAAGGGGAAGCAAAAAGCATACTAGAACGAATGTGAACACTTTCACAAGCTCTGTGTTGTTTTATTTGGAATGCCCCTACGCCACTAGTCCATGGCTTAGAAAGGTCTTATCAAACAAAGTTCACAGAGAGAATTACACTAAATCAACACAACTCAACAGTGGATTAACTATTGTGTACTATGCCATTATTACATGCACAAGGAAGGAACCCTCATGTATTTTAATAGTTGGCAACCAACTCATTATATCTGCCTGTTTTTGCTTTTTTTTTAATGATGCTGTAGTCCTTTATGTTGAATGAAAAAAAGCTACTGTGAACTTTCCAGGCACACTTCTGATGTTTCTCACAGACACTGTCATGTCGGTACTTGAGTCGTTCCTGTGGGAGATTTTATCACAATCACTGAAGAACTACAGTAGTGAGTGTGAAGCAACACTTTCACCACAACAAGCCACAAGACCGGTCATGTGCAAGCAGGACATTTGGAATAGTGAATATACGTTATAGTGTGCACACATAGACATCAAAGGGGGGCTTCAGCCCCTGCCTTTTTACCCGGGGCGACGGTGGCTCAGGGGTAGAGTGGCTGGATGGTAACCGTAAGTTTGCCAGTTCGAACCCGGGCTCCCCAAGAGTTAGTGTCGAAGTGTCCTTGAGCAAGACACTGAACCCCCGGGCCTAATTGCTCCTGATGTGCTGGTTGGTGCCTTGCATGGTTTCCGCCGCCATCGGTGTATGAATGTGTGTGTGTGAATGGGTGAATGTAATGCACAATCTATGTAAAGCGCCTTGGATAAAGGCGCTATATAAATGCACCATTTACCATTTTACCCGCCTGTAAAACTACTGCCCTTTCCAGACCACGAATGCAACATTTACTATTACTACATGGTGAAAGAAATGCACATGCCCTCCTCTCCATGCCATGCCATGCCATGCCGGAAGGCAGCATTCAGGAGAATTGCTTTTTTCCCCTGAAGTCTCCTGAACTTGAATGCAGCATTTTTGCGTTTAACTAATTTGTTTATAAATGCATGTTGTTACACCTGCATCTCCATAAGCGAAAGAAGAGTGCTGGGTTGTGCCCCGAAAATAGCTGATCTACAAGCTCACAACGCGTCGCAGCGTGACGCGTTGTGAGCTTGTAGATCGGCTATTTTCGCTATTTTTGTCCAAAAGTGCCCTCTTACGGGATTTCAGCCCCCGCCTCTCTGACACTCTGTGCACGTCCATGATAGTGTGTGACATACAGAACAATTGGCACCTCAAACGACAGAACCAAAAGAAGGTTGATTTCGGGGGAAATCACAATAGCACATAGAGCTGGCTATTATCCCATCTACTCATTTTTTAGAGATAAGTGAACAACTGTGAAGTGTGAACCATTTCTGGGTGATTTCTAATGAGTTGACAGAAGAGAGGGAATTCCACTTCAGGTTCCCAACTGCTGGGAAAATAATAGTTGAATCAAGAGTGTGCTTGGCAGAAAATACATCTATTTACTTAGAGAAATTCTAACTAAGTCCACAGAAAAAAATAAATCCATGTCGCCTAAAGCAGAAAAATAAGAGTGTTACAGAATTGATTTTGTCCAATTTGTATTCAAGTAGTAATGAGCAGAGAACCATCAAACCTATTACTACAATGGTGATGTGTCATACTATAATGTTGCAAGGAATTATCCAATACTCTTTTATATAGCATTTATAGCATTTTTGTATCATATGTTGTCATCATACATATATTACGTCATCTTTCATTTATCTTCCGATTTGGGTAATGGTTAACAAATTGATATCGGGTTGACTTATAAACTGTAACTGTTTAAACTGAGCTATTGTTACGCCAACTTACTATCTAGTGCTAAGTAGCCTAATAGTTCTAATGTTCTACTAGTACTTCTCATTTCAAGAGCTGCATCTATAGACCTTCTTGGTTAATTGTGTTTTGATTGATTGATTGATCGATTGAAATATTTAACAGTTTGCAGAATTACAGTTACATTTTAAGCACAACTCAATACAAAGACTGTGAGTGGACGACCCAATAAAGCACTACACTTGTTTACAAGAGGGTCCACCTTGTTCAATTCATCAAAACATTTAGAGACTACAAATAGACACTTGTTGTGTTGCTAGGGAACAACTTATATAGGCCTACTTAAACAGCTCGTCACTCACTATACTGACAAAGTGCTCAAACACACTGCACCAATAATTACACTGTGACACAAGAAGACACTGTTTAGTTTAGTGTGAAAGGAGAAGTAGGCTGTGTGTGCGTGTGTGTGTGTGTGTGTGTGTGTGTGTGTGTGTGTGTGTGTGTGTGTGTGTGTGTGTGTGTGTGTGTCCACTCACTGTAAGGCCAACTGTACATGACATGACTGAACATGTTATCCAGCTGTAGCCTATACCTGAATTAACATCCATATTAAATTAGCAACCACCATGGCCTCTTTAGTGTATATAGTTACTGGTGTAGTCTGGAGAATGTTGTGATAAAAAAAAAACATGTTTAGTTTATTAATCTACATCTACACAATAATAAAAGTAAATCTATAAAGCCTGTAATATCTTCTTGAGGAAGGAAAAGCAATATGTTTTGCAGCAGAGATTCGCCGTGTTGCAACGTCATGTGTCCCCAGGCCTGTGGAATGTTGGCCAACAATTTCACCACCTGCACAGACTTGCTTTGATAAAGCAATGCATGCACCCGACAGGCATCAAACTACAGTATTATGGCAGTTAGGCTAACAGGCTATCTCTAATACATTATGGTGTTATATTCATCTCATTGTCCTAAAAAAATAGAAATATCCAGTCATTCATGTGGCCACATTTAATTAACTTTTGTTTTGCACAAAGCAATAGAAAATACATTCTTATATATTTACAAGAGGCAACACCGTTTTCTTTGTATAAACAGTGTTGTGCGGATACACAACTTCTGTTTTGAGTAGATTAATAACTTTGAACATTAATGTTGCGCCTATTAAACAGCTATACATGGCCTACTGTAGTCTACCTGCCTGTGTTGCTGCCACTTGCACTTTGGGACGCTTTTGGGTAGCCTGGGGAAGACTTTACTACTAACTAGTATAACTATGACAATCTCCAGGGATTCGGCCGCCGGCGCACCCCATTTGTATAAGAACAGTCAGACAGTGCAGGCATTTTAGACTCACCTTTATGCAGATTGTTCTCGTCCAAGACAGAATCAGAGACGAACAGCTTGTTGTACAAAGTATAATTCCTTATTTCCTTGCGGAGCTGTAGTCCTAGGCCTGACAGACAGTTTGTCTCAGTTGTCGACCAAAAGGTGCTTGCATGTGAACTGGAGTGTTTACTGAGCCACACCCTCACCTCTGCAGTTCACTGAGAAGGGAGGGGGACGCGCTTCCTTATTGATCTACAGATAATATAATAGTAGCCTAGTGGAAAGAATTTAAAAATTGTATTGTTTGAAAACCAAACTTCGGATACAAACAAGTTAAATTAAGCCACATAGCCTACACCTGCTGGCTGGTTAATTAACGGCTGGTCAATAAATATGCTGTTTTAAGAATAAACGAGTAAAGATATAATGGCGTTGAGATTAACTTAATTTGCTGCTGTGTAGGCTACTGCTCTATAAAGAGTCGGGTAAATTAAAACGAAACTGCTTTAAAGATAAAAAAAAAAACGAAACTTTTAAACAGGCCTATAGGCTACTACACTACACGTAGGTTTGAAAGTTTCTTCCACTATCGTTTCCACTAGCTAGCCCTACGCATTAATAAAATAGAATAAATTAAATAATGTATTTATGTAATAATGAAATCAAACAGCAGAGGGGGCCACGAGCTTAGAAAAGCCTGGATTTGTATGTCAGGCCGTCCCATTTATACTTTATAGCACAACTTCATGGTTGTTACAATACAATATAGCATAATGTTAATAGTAGCTACAGAATTTGCTATATCGAAATCACTATAACAAACAATTCAATTCAAATGAGCTTTATTGGCATGAGAAAACATACATTTACATTGCCAAAGCAAGTGTCACAATACAATAAAAACAGTTGATAATGGGGAAAGTATATACAGTTGGAGGGGGTACAGCATTTTGTACACAAACAAACAATTGACGTTATTGATCACCACTAAATTCTGCTCAGTCAGCTGTCAATTTCCTTCATCATCATCATCATCATCATCATCATCATCAGTGGTGGTAAGTAAGTACTTTTACTTAAGTACTGTACAGTACAGTAATTTTGAGTTTATTTGTGCTTTGAGTATTTCCAATTTCAAGTACTTTTACTTCTACTCCACTACATCTCAGAGCCAAAATTTGTACTTTTACTCCACTACAATTATTTGAAAACTTTAGTTACTATTGTTACTTTGGAGATTTTCATTTTTATTAGAAAACATACATTAACCACTTAAACCCTATACATTTCGGCTTGTAGATCGGCTATTTTCAATTGCTTTTCTACACATTTTGAACTTGTGAAATGGGACATTCTGCAATATGAATGCATTTTGATGCCGATACTTTTGTACTTTTACTCAAGTACATTTTCAATTCCATATTTTTACTCGTAACGAAGTAGTTCTAAATTGCACAAGTACTTTTTCCAGCACAGATCATCAGCAGCAGCAGCATGCCAGCATCATCAGCAGCATGCCAGCATGCCAGCATGTATGCCAGCATCAGCAACATGCCAGCATCAGCAGCAACATGCTCTTGCTTGCTAGAAAGTCTTGAATAGTTGTGTGTTGATGATGATGACAGCTGTGAGTTCAAGTCTGGGGCAGGGTCGGGCAAGACCAAGAGCCACACCCACCTGCCACCACGCCACAGTGTCAAGGACAGGAATAATCTGCAACAGGTGCCACTGGTTAGGCCTCCGCGGTTTCAGTGGTGGACCTGGTGACACTGTATGTGAAGGGTATGCGCGGCCTGATGTCGAAATAAATAAAAAGTCTTCTGAAAGAATATATATTCAAAGATTTGTGCCACATTTTCACGATTTTTTCAAAAATAGCAGACCTACAAGCTCGTAGCGCGCCACTCGGTGGCGCACTATGAGCTTGTAGATCTGCTATTTTTCAATAGCTAAATAATGCTTAGTTAAAACACCAAAACGGGTTCCCGTCCAGAATGGGTTAAAGTGAATGGCAAATTGAGTGGCAAAGTGAGTTTGTTTACATTGTTTAACGTTGTTTAATGCAATCAAATAGGACTTTTCTGTTTGGATGTATGGGCTGTCAAGGCCATGCAGAAAGTCGTTTTTTTTTACCACTCAGTAGGTGGTTCCCGCATAACTTCGAGGTATGATGATGTCACGCCCATATACCGTCTATTCTCATGAGGGGCCTAAATCCACTCAATGTATTCAAAATGTAAAAAAAAAAAAAAAAAAAAGAATATATAGGCCTATATATATATATATATATATGAAGAACATTGTCTTTATAATCTATTTTTTTATCGTCGGAAATTATGAATATCAATGCACTTAATTAAATAAAAATCAGAAATTTTCATAAATGTTCAGAAGTGGTGAAAACAGAAGATTGGTTCAAAATAGGGCTTATATTATATATTAAGTGATTAATTAATACTATATTTTTGGAGGGTCCAATCCTAATAGTCCCTTCCTAGAAAAGTAGTTGAGCCAAACGCACAATATCTAAAAAATGTTTAAAATGTAGCAGATTGAAACAAGACATCAGCTTGTGAAAAAAAGAAACAAAATACTCAAATGTATTAACTATTTTTTTCCAGCTTTTGATTAATTGATTGCATCTACTGCTTTATTTAACACTGTTTATTGAAAATCCCCAAAAATGTATTATACAAAATAAATACTGTTTATTTTTCAGATGTATTGTTTTATATTATACATGTTTTAATGAACTGAAAACACACTATAGGTTAGTTAGTGGGTGTAGAAGATCGAGGCTATCTGGTATAAGCAGAAGGTCACCGGTAAGGTTTGCACACTGGTATAAGTCTATCTTTCAAAGTGTCCCTCATTATGATCATTACTATAATTGAAGTTGTCATTTTAAGCAGTACTAGTAGAAGTAAGTGATTGTAATGGTAATGGCAGTGCTTGGTCTCACTTCATTCACACTGACTGTGCCCTTGTTGGAAAGTGAGGAGGATCATACCACAAGAGTACGAGGTGCGCTGCCAATCTCTGGGAAATACAAGCTCAGGGCAGAGTAGATAGTTGGCCTTCTGGCATTCCCCTCTTGCTGCTCCTCTCCAGGGACATTCACAAGCTGCCTGGGGTGTTGAGGGAAATGTACCATACATTCTGATGGTGTTCTAATGCCACATCAGGAGCTAATACTATGATTGAGTGTGATCTGCACAATTGGATGTCATTTCATCATCCCAGACTTATGATGTGTAGATATAGAATAAAAACGCTCTTGCAATGAAAGGCTTGAAAAAAAATGAATGGTAATGCACCCCTTCAGGCATATACCCATTGTATTTCTTCAACTGTGTGTGTGTGTGTGTGTGTGTGTGTGTGTGTCGTGTGTTTGTGTATGTGTGTGTGTGTGTGTGTGTGTGTGTGTGTGTGTGTGTGTGTGTGTGTGTGTGTGTGTGTGTGTGTGTGTGTGTGTGTGTGTGTGTGTGTGTGTGTGTGCATGTGCATGTGCGTGTGTGTGTGTGTGTAGTGCCATACATTTCTTCAATGAAATACAACACAGACAGCATTTTTAGAACCGTTTTACTTGTGGGACATTTTTTTTTGCCGCAATATTTTTGATATATTTTGACCAAGTGTTATTTTTAGTGGCTGGTTTTTAGGATGAAGTATTACTAAAGACCACTCCCTCTCCCATTAAAACCACCCCACCCAATAACCAATGCCTCCACCCTTAAGTCAATGTCCCAACGAAAGCTCTGTGCAAATAGGTCACATGGAATGCTTTTGATCTGGTATTTTAAGTCTACACCCCATCCCACCTCTTTGCTCCACGTCTTACTCTTTAGTAACGTCTAAAATATTTATCTTTCCCTTGATGGTCATTAAGTCCACATTCTTTCACCAATGGCTTCTTCTTTTTTTCCAGCCAGGGCACATGCAGTCACTGTTGACCAATATGACATCACCTCCCTGCTGCTATAGTGTTTGGCTATAAATGTTTAGTCCATCTTTTTTTGTATTTGCTCACCTTTGACCTGTTTAATGGCCTCCTAGAAGATAAAGAGATAAGAGCCCAGGGCAATGGAGCAGAAACAGGATTTGTTTCATGTGGGCAGCAGAGGGAGGGGGGGGGGGGGGGGGGGGGGAGCTTGTAGGTATGGGAGAATGTGTGAGTAATCTGAATGAGTAATCCCATGTGTGTGCGTGCGTACATGCATGTGTGTGTGTGCGTGCATGGCTGCATGCACTAGGTAGCAATCCTGTGTGTGTGTGTGTGTGTGTGTGTGTGTGTGTGTGTGTGTGTGTGTGTGTGTGTGTGTGTGTGTGTGTGTGTGTGTGCGCGCGTGCATGGCTGCATGCACTAGGTAGCAATCCTGTGTGTGTGTGTGTGTGTGTGTGTGTGTGTGTGTGTGTGTGTGTGTGTGTGTGTGTGTGTGTGTGTGTGTGTGTGTGTGTGTGTGTGTGTGTGTGTGTGCGCACGTGCATGGCTGCATGCACTAGGTAGCAATCCTGTGTGTGTGTGTGTGTGTGTGTGTGTGTGTGTGTGTGGGGGGGGGGGGGGTCATTTCATCCCATCAACACACTTGGTGTTCACCAAGGTGTGAGGCCTCCCAGTGGTTAATGGTTAGCCTGGGTTCCAGACCAGTCTGATTCGCTGCGTTCCGCGGATCTGAAAAAAGTCACTGTGACATTTTTAGATCTGCAAAACGCAGCGAATCAGGCTGGAACCCAGGCTAGTTAATGGTGGCCCATAATAAAACAACAGAAAGTTAAAATCAGGTTAGACTAGTCAAAACTAGTAGGATAACAAAATAACACTTTGCATTTGATTTACAATACATTATTTATTTAGTGTAATGTTTGCTCAGAATGCAACCAAACACAAAACCTCTCTTTTAGATTCATGCCTCATAAATTCTTCAATTAACTGATTAAATAAATAAATTGAGTCAAAAGTCGAAAAAGAGAAGCATGTTGCATGTCTTCTATAAACCTTCAAGTCATGACTTTATTTTTTTAAGTCTGTTTATTCGTTTTTTTTAGCCTATATAAAATGTTGATAGACATTGAACAAATAGAGTTATATACATGACATCATAAATCACTAATTCTTGTAAATATGTGTGCAACACTCAAGACACAATCCCACAGCCACTCTTACTATTGGGGTCGGGACCCAACATGGGATCGAGGCAGGGTTGTTTGACCAGTGACCACCACTTTTAAAGGACAACTTTGGTTTTTTTCAACCAAGGTTCAAGTTTTAGGTTAGGTTTAGGTTATTAGAGAAAGTAAAAGATGAGGGTTATTTTTTATTTTTTTATTCGCTGCAGGGTTAGTTTTTGAATGTGAAGGGGGAGGTGACAAAATTACAAATTGAGCCTACGACACAGAAATGTAATACAGTACACATAATAGAGAAGTATTGGACAGTGGACTCGACAACCAGGCCTGTGACCATGTATCTAATAGTCTAGTAGTGCACCTTGACAGCGTATCCTGTTCTTATGCTATCACTGCTATGCCGATGACACACAACTGTTTCTATCCTTCCCCCCCTCTGCCACTCAGGTGGAAGAGCGCATCACTGCATGCCTGGCTGACATCTCACAGTGGATGTCCTCCAACCACCTCAAGCTGAACCCAGACAAGACTGAGCTTCTCTTCTTCCCAGCTAAGTCCTGCCCTATGCGGGAGCTAACTATTTCCGTAGACAACGCCCTGGTAACGTCTGTCCCAACAGCCAGGAACCTTGGTGTTGTCCTGGACAGTCAGCTCTCGTTTAAAACTCACATCACAGCTGTCACTCGATCCTGTAGGTTCACACTCTATAACATACGACGAATTAGACCGTTCCTCACCCAGGAATCAGCCCAGCTCCTAATCCAGACAACAGTCTTGTCAAAACTTGACTATTGTAATTCGCTCCTTACTGGCCTACCGGCATGTGCACTTAAGCCTCTCCAACTGATCCAAAACGCCGCAGCTCGTCTGGTCTTCAACCAGCCAAAATTCTCACATGTCTCCCCCCTGCTCCGCTCCCTGCACTGGCTCCCAGTCGCTGCCCGCACAGAATACAAAACTCTGATGCTGGCATTCAAAGCAACCAAAGGTATGGCTCCCCCATATCTTGCAAGCATGATTGAACCCTACAAACCCTCCCGCGCACTCAGATCAGCCAACGCAGGAAAGCTGGAAGTACCCTCACTAAAAACGCCGGGACAACGCTCCACACGTCCCAAACTCTTCTCCCTTCTGGCCCCAAAACTGTGGAATGCACTCCCCGTTGCAATCAGAACTGCAGCATCACTCCCAATCTTCCGCCGTAGTCTGAAGACCCACCTTTTCAGACTCCATCATGGCCCATAGCACTTATCCTACCCCCTTAGATAGCACTTTTTAGACTTAGATAGCATTTGAAACAGACTTATAGCATGTCATGTAGACAGCACAATAATTGCATTGTATGTAGTCATAGCACATCATAGTACATATGTATAGCATAGTATAGTATATATGTATATTTAATATGTATAGTGTCATTATATAGATATGTTCTAGTTACGTTCTTAGCTTACGCATGTTTCTTGATAAATGCATTTTATATATGTGATGTATTCCCATACTTTTGTTCTTGCCTAATGTAAGTCGCTCTGGATTAAGAGCGTCTGCTAAATGCCTAAATTGTAAATTGTAAATTGTATGCTCTTAGGCTCTGGAACAGCCAAAAAAAATGCAAACTCTGTTGAGTCTTTTAAATCACCTCTCAAAACACACTTTTATTCTTTGGCTTTTAACCACAGTTAATGTTTGTGCCTTGTTTTGTTTGTTTATTGCACTTCTGTTGTTGCACTAATTGTTGATGTTTTTTTTTTATCTCACACTGTAGCACTTGTCAATTTTGATTGTTTTAAATGTGCTCTATAAATAAAGTTTGATTTCATTTGATTTCATTTGTTATGCCTTGTTTGGTCAATTTCGATTGTTTTAAATGTGATCTATAAATACAGTTTGATTTCATTTGATTTAATTTGATTATGCCTTGTCTCGTAATGTAATGTCCACAGCTCGCCTGCCTGCCCTGTTTTGTTTTGTTATGTTTTGAGTGGGGACTGCGGATGGAATTCAACCTCTTTGCTGATGGTATTTAATTGCGTTGCAATTATTTGTAATGCTCATGAATAATGCTGTCAAAATAAACAAATGAAGTAAAGTAAAGTTGACACATGACGTGACCAGAAGATATGGAAACTAGGATAAGAACAGAATGGGCAGGAACAGAACATTCACCTTGTATCATATTGTACACAGACGTCAGCCTCTGATAAGTACATTAGTTTGATGGTCATCTCATTGTATGACGTCTAGCAATTATGCTTACGTGCTGTTATACGAGTGATTCACCACAGATAAAGGCCATGATTCATCATGACGAAAGCGACCGGCCATCACTCAAACCTTTATTTGCCTGTACGTTGTACAAACATTATTTCCTCAATGTGTCCTCAATGCATAAGTGATTGCATTGTTAGGTTCACGGTTGTAACACGGTTGTGCTTACTTCAGATTTGACAAAGTGTCTTATGAAAGCAGGGAATCATAGCTTCAAATTGACATATTGGTTGTTCAGTTTGACCCACCAGTTTTGGAGACATGGCTTATAGAGTAATGTCTTACAGAAAACGAGTTGAGAAAACAGGCTTGAATGAAAGGTTCACTTCTGTGGGCTCTAACATTACACCTAGCTACATGTTTAAGCATTTATTTCATATTTAGCCTACATGTGGATTTCAGCTCTGACACTTATTTCAGACATGCTGTAGTATGTGAAAAAAAATTGCGCGATGGCAGGCTCTCAGTCAAATATGGTCACATATAGTTTAGCATGGAGATATTTACCAGTCATACCCCTTGACACTGCGTAAAAGAAATATCCTCGGTATGTCACCCAGTGTTAATATTCCTGGATTGCTAGGACACAGACAAAGGGCAGCGATGTGGCATGGACAGCATCATGGGTCGGGCATACTTGGATGGATTTAAGGGGCATCAGCTGCCGGGGGCATCAGCTGGTGTAGAAACATGACAGAGGTCAATCCTGACAGCGTGATGGGGTTCACCCTAATGGCTGGGGAAAGTTATTAGGTATGGGTGTGCAAATATTCATCCCAGATTGGAAATAACGTTTACATATTTTTGTATCACAGCTAGAGGCTGAGATTTCACAACACTGATAGTACAATGTTACAATGTTGAGACTTTCGTGTTTTTTCGTAAATTGCACGCTGCGTTCATGATTTGAGACTTTTTGTTCAAAACGGGCCAATCCTGCAAACTTTGAAAGCCAATGTCATGAAATATCGGACAGATCCGTCTTGAACACATGACTATAGAGATAGTGTGTAATGATTTGCGGGATTTTTGGACAGAATCTGGAGGAGTAATATCAAAAAATGTGTTTTTAAAAAGCCGGCCTCCTGGTGGCGCTATAACAGCCGTTCTGGGAAATTTGGGGCAGAGGTTCATCGTTGGCATCCAGGGAGTGTGCGTGCAAAATTTGGTATCGACCGGGTTAATGGTGCCGGAGATTAGCTGGTAACAGACGGACGGAGTGCAAAACATACTCTCTCCCCATGCCTTCGGCCTGGTGGAAACAATAATTTAGCAAATGTGTCGGGAGTCGAACCCGCGACACACTGCCAGACTTGGGCTACCGGCCAAGGTGCCTGGAACACTGAGCCAAGGCCCAGGCCTTGTATTTTCTTTTTATACCTAACTAGAAACCACCTCGCAAACCTGCTGTAGGAGACAACCTGTGATGTGTGTGAATGAAGGTGCTGCGCTACAGTGGTCAGTTTTTCTGTCTTTGAGTGTCTATAAGGTACTATAAACTACTATAAGAAACCTGTTGAGTGCAATTATCCCGCAGGTTCAAGTCCCACGCCTTCCCATGGTGCTGAAGGGCTGCCACTGCTATAGCCCTTCAGCCCCCATGGTGTTTCTGTAGAGGTCAAATAAAGGGATTATTATGACAACCAAAGCCACACCAAGCTGAAGTTTTCAGTAGAAGGGGCATGAAGAATTATATTGGCTCACAAGAACAGATCCAATTGGTGGGGCAGCCTAAGTTTTCACAATAGTTGCTGTACAGTTCTAGCTGACCATACCATTGCACCACAATAGAGGGTATGCGCGTGACATCATCGTACCTGGAAGTTATGCGGGAAATGCCCACTGAGTGGCAAAAACCCCATTCATCCAAACAAAGTCATGTCTGATTGCATTAAACGATGTTAAATTCACCAACATTGCAGCTGAACGAAAAGCTTGAATTATCCTCTATCAGCAAAG
Organism: Electrona antarctica; assembly: GCF_951216825.1. Lineage (NCBI taxonomy): Eukaryota > Metazoa > Chordata > Actinopteri > Myctophiformes > Myctophidae > Electrona > Electrona antarctica. Next base: position 2,310,255 of record NC_136798.1, on the reverse strand, counting down.
TTTTTGTTTCATAAAAATCCACCATAGAAACGTTATGAGCTACTTTCTGTCAAGAAATGCCCTGCATTTGATTATCTAAGTGTCAGAGTTTGGAAGTGCTTGTTTTCAATAACACAACATTTTGCTGCCTCCTGCATTATGTGACATTTAGAAACAGGTGGTACGCAGGACGGTTGAGTGATTTCCAACGAGCGCTTCCAAACTCCAACACTCCATGCTGCTCAATGTTTTGCCACTCAGTCTAGATGAGGGGGGCGTGTCCTGATGGGAAAATCATGCATGTCCATACTTTCTATACCTTTGGACACTCCACCCACAGCTTTCTCCTAGTGCTTATGAAGTGTTCTTTAGGCCACTGGTTCCCACACTTTTTCATGTCAAGGACCCCCAAATTGACACTAATTATCCCACGGACGCCCATTTGAAAAGACATGCCAGGGACCCCCTTAATTTCAAACACCCCCCAGTTTGACATGCATTTAGGCTACAGACCCCCATTTAATGGCATTTCTATCTCTGGGTCCCCCAATTTATATTGTAAAATCAATGTTAATTTAACTCTGAGAGTGTACAAATGGTTCCATTGGTTCCATTTGTACACTCTCAGAGTTACAGACCCATAAGGGTCCATTTGGTTCCAAACTACCATTTAGCTGGGAACCCCCAGGAACTCCCTCAAGTACCCCTGGGGGTCCCCGGACCCCACTTTGGGAACCACTGCTTTAGGCTAGAAGAGAGGGAGTTCCACTCAGAGGCGTATCTACAATAAGGCGAGGACATGCGTCCGCCTGTCCAAATCCATTTTCTGCCTGGCCAAAATCCATACAATGAGGACAAAAACAAGACCTGAGAACTATTAGTGGACAGCTGATTGGCCGTCGCGGTAGAGCGCGACCCTCAATCACCCATTCGAATGCAAATGCAGCCTTTCAGCCTTTGTATCCTACTGTCTGGCAGGTACTGTATATCTCTTTGAAAACCTTTAGTGCTACTGATTGTGGGGACGACAATTAACACATCGTGCCTGCCCAAAATGTAATTCTTGCCTGCCTAAAATGTAATTCCTGGAAACGCCACTGGTTCCACTGCACATCAAACAGTGAATGGCATGTCCGGTGCATCACAGTAGCGCAGGGTTCCCCAATAGGCGGCCCGCGGGCCATTTGCGGCCCGCGGAACGCCCCCTTGTGGCCCATGGAAGAATTTGTTTTGTTTTGGGGGGGTGTCCCAGATATAAATGGCATTAAATGGGGGTCAGTAGCCTATGCATGTCAAACTGGG